>NC_079373.1:8242500-8957500 GCF_021018895.1 Seriola aureovittata | reverse complement strand
GCAACTCCCCGGTTCAGTAACACCCTTTGAGGTGGTGACTATTTTTGCAGTTGCCTTAAAAAGGGTAAAAAAAATTTTAAAGGTCCCATATTTTACACTTTTTTCCAGTGTTTTGTCAGAGGATTTGTTATCCATAAGAAGATATATTTGTGTTTAAGTACCAAAAACTATTTCAATGTAGTTTTAAAACTTCTCCCTCAGGCTTCTCTCTGGAGCTCTAGTAACAGCAGGTCAGTGACCTTTCTGAGTGATCTGATATAAATCAGATTTCAGGTAAACACTCATAGAACCCCAAATCCTGCAAGGGGTCCACGTGGGCCGTTCTGGGGGCGGCGACTGTATAGCTCTGACATCACAAAGTTACAGAAGTCCTGACGTCTCGTTTTAACGCTCAATTTGCTCTGTGTGCATTTCTCTGTAGACGGAGCACTTTGATTCATTTCACAGCATTAATATAGAGCCTATACCTGCTTTAAATAAAAAAATAGAAATCTCAGTTTATACAATATGGGACCTTTAAATACCCTCCGTCAGAATAGCTACTTTTTACCTTTACTCTGCAACATTTGAGAGGTGAACATTGTATTTTTTACCTTTTTGCACAACACTTAGTGTAAGTTACTATTTATTTTGCAGATTAAATTACCAAAAAACTAAAACATTAAATTGCTGCTTACACATACTGTAAATGCATCAGTAAAAATAATACAATAATATACAGTGATAAATATAATATAGTGTTTTAATGATGGACTTTTACTTGTTGTTTACATTGTTGCATTATTACATTTACCTAAGTAAAGGATCTGAATACTTTTCAGAAGAGTTTCCATTTGAGATTAATTTATTCAAATTGACCGATGTGTGTTTTCTTTCATTTGACCGAAACAGATTGACAACAGAAGAGGAGCCAAGAAACAAACGGAGAGGGAGAAGAAGAAGAAGATCCTGGCTGAGCGCAAGAAGCCTCTCAGTGTTGATCATCTGAACGAGGATAAACTCAAGTGAGACAGAGCTATGCAGGACATTGTGTATTTGAACATTGTGTGAAAGTCTGTACTTCTGTTTTATAGCAGATTACAGAATAAATTTTTGCATGTGGGCGACTCATGATGTAACTTTTGATGGTTTTTTGTGTTCAGGGAGAAGGCCAACGAGCTGTGGCAGTGGCTGATGGGGCTGGAGGCCGAGAAGTTTGATCTCAGTGAGAAACTCAAAAGACAGAAATACGATGTAAGTCGATCAACACACGGTAGCAGCTTATCTTTTTAATAAATCCTGCAATGATGATGTCTCTAGTGACAAAACAAGAAGAGCATGTCCTTCGTTATGATGGAAATCAGACAAACACAGCATCATTGTTTAAATTATTTGAATTCATCCCACATTTAATGTTCTTTAGAGGAATCATGATTATCAATTTAGAAGTTACCTCAGTGTGAGGCACAAAGATAGAAACTGTTTCTATACTAGGTTGAGATATCATCAACAGAAACTGTTTCTTTTCTGTAATTTGTGCTGCTCTTCTTATCATGTAGTTTCTCTCAGATAAAACATGACAGAACTATAACTGGGTAGAATTAAAGCTGGTCTTAAGTTACAATAAATGTTGGGTTTAAGAGTTTTCCATTTTCCAGAATAATGTTAGCAGCCTCTGCTGGACATGTCAGGTATCCTGTCTGTGTGTGTGTGTTTTTTTTTTTTACAATGCTTAGCAAGGCTTATGTGTCTTTCCAGATTAACCAGCTTCTTGCCCGAGTCCAGGATCACCAAAGGTAAGTACAAAAACACTGGGTGGATTTACTCCTGATTCCCACTCAGACAAATACTGGACTTTTCACCATTTTGTCTAAATCTTGTCTAAATCCTCCATCTCTTCCTCTCTTTCTGGGTTGGTTGCCAAGGAGGTTTGGAGAATAAATATATAAATATCTACTTCTTTTCACATTATGCCAATTTATACTCCATTCCTTTACACATCTTGTTATGGTCATAGTGATAGAATGGATTAGGGATCACAGAGGATAATCCTTTGCCACAGCCCTGTCTGAGGCCAATTGTTCTCCACCTCCTTTTTATTCGTTGCATCATTGCATGCAAATGTTCTTGCAAATTTATCCTGTAAAATCTATTTATGGAGCATCTTGCATCTGTTCTACTTAGTAATTCTGCAGAGTGGACTGGAATGTAAGTGGTTATGAGGTTATGACCATCTGAAATCCAACAAAACAACAGCACCAGAGAAACTGCAGAATTATTGATGACATATCTGTGAGATTCGTTCAAGCCTTTAAAGGGGAGAAACTTAACCTTTTATTTGTACTCTCATTAGAAAGACAAATCATAATTAGGTCAAAGGAAGCCTCAAAGTTTTTTGCAGTTAAGATGATCTGCACTTAAAACAGATTTTATTTCCACATCATCTTAAGTGGTAACATACTTAATATACTTAAATTGGGATTTCTGTTTTTACAGTCACCTTGTTGACCGATTTGTTTGTCGAGTTGTTAAATGCTTCGATTTAAAAGGCCTCCACTTGTCGTAAACTCACTGACTGCTGTGCTTTTCCTGCGCCCCTTCCAGTGCCAAAGGTCGTGGCAAGGGCAAGATGGGAGCCCGGCTGAGGTAAAGCAGCTACCAGACGAGGCCAAGGCAGAGCGAGACACCAGTGATTGGCCCGTGTGTCTGTTGTGCGTGTATTCATTGTTCTGTTGTGTTGGGTTACATGTCAATTATCATGATATCAAAACAATAAATAAGTCATTACATCCACTCTGCTGCCTCTCTATGTAGATTGTCTGCTTCTGTGTAATTTTGTCCAACATACACTTCAGGAACAGAACATATTCATACAAAATATCACACAAACACCTCACTGAAGATACTGAAACGCTAAGAATGTAAGAGAGCTTACTGTGTAAGGAGATGTAAACACAGGGACAAAAATGGGTCTAATTTAGCTTTGTAATATTGTTATCAACAGGAAACAGAAGAGTGTGTAAAAATGGTAGGGTATTTCCACAATAAAAATATCTAAGTTAAGTACATTTCTTTGGGAAAATTAGCAGTGGATACAGTATTTTGTAACCAGCTAATGAAAGAATTAACTTGATACAGAGAGCATCTACATGTTGTAGCATGTGTTTGTCATTTCTAGCTTTAATTCAAATCTACATTAAGAGCAGACATTCCTCAGCAGGGATCCACATAGTGGTGATGCACAACATGATCTATATATTTATTGTTTTAATTACATAAGAAAAATATAACAATCTAGGACAGGGGCATGTGTGATGCAGATGGTGATATGTTCCGCCCTTCATTGAATCCAAGTCCTTACTGTACATTAAAACTATGTTTAGATATACACATATCCACACCAGTGCATTTTCAGGTTGTTCTGACTCAGCAGTCCAAAGTGCTGGGAGACTCGGCTTGGGGGAGGGGGGGGTGTTGCGGGGGGTTGGATGGTCCATGAGGGATGAAGAGAGCCTGCTGAAGAGAGGCAGCCCTCACCACATGTGGGTTTCTCTGATCTCCGCTATCACCTGGCTGGCTTTCTGCAGTGCCTGCACACAGGAATGGAAAAAGGCACGGAGATGGAAATTGTGTAAATTAAAGAACTTGATTATTTAACTTTTTATTATTTTGGGGGGGATATACTGTTTCTACTTCCAACTACAACTTATACACTGAATGTACAATATTTGTGACATCATCCTCTTACTGAGGTGTAGTTCCTCTAAATTGCCTTAAAGCACAGCTTCACATTTCTTCACCTCGGCCTTAAAACAATCAGGTGCCCATGTGAACACTGAAATACCTGCTGTTCATACTGGCCATTTAATGAACCCTTCTTAATACATTTACAATATAAGTGAGAGGGGTCAATGTCCACAGCACACTTCCTGTGCAATAATTTAGAAGATAGTGACACTAATATGATACGTATCTTCTACAGTTTTAGTCTCTTTGTTACAATCCCTTCACTGTAGCTCAACAGGGAAACACTAAGAGTAAATCTTATACTACAAAGACTGTTACTCAGGCAGATGAAGCCTCAGATTAGCTTCAGAAAAACGTACATTTCATCCCCCATCACTTAGATTGAAAGTGAATTTAGAAGGGATCATCTAATGGTCAGTATGAACAGTAGGAATGATGACAGCAAGCAAAACCACTTTAAATGGGCATCTGACAACTGTTTTTCAATAAATTCACAATTTTTATCCTTTCAAGCTTGAAATGCCTCTGTCTTTAAACTTACTATTTGATATACTTGATTGATATACTAAATTTATTTTAGAAGCAAACATCTCAGTGTTGAATTCAACCAGTATTTCACGTGACATTTAAATGTTTTATCGAGCAGTGAGCGTATGACTGATACTGGATCTTCTTGTTGCTATCCATAGTGACACTTGACAGATCTGTTACCTTGAGCATGTCAGCAGCCTCGTTGCGTCTCTGGGCCATGTCCTCAGACTCTGTCAGCAGATCGTCCAGCAGGGCCGTCTTGTATAACTGACCCACCAGCTCACTCTGCAGGCAGTCCTTCACATGGTTCACCAGGAAGTGCATCACTGCTTTTGGTACACTGAGGCCAAACAGGAAGATAGGAGATAGGATGAAGATACAGTCAAGCAGATGAGAGGGGACCAATCATGCCAACATTTCAAAAATAATATATAAATGAGCAAGGGCAATTAAACGTGAACCTGTCTTGGATGTTTTTCCGCACGATAAGAAAGTATGACTTGATGAGCCTCTCGATAACCTCACAGTCCCTCTGCTCCCGAGCCGACAACTTCCTGGACACTGGAACAGGCTGGGAATGAGCAGGCACAAAATTAATTTGTGGGGAATGACCAGGGAAATGGAAACATGAACAGTAAAATCATGTACGAAACTGTCAGATCAATATCTGACTAACGCTGTAGCCTGCAAAGGCAACAGCAAAGGTGCAAAGGAAAGTCAATTTTGTGTCATGGACTTGAACATACTAGAAAGCTGCTGCTGAACAATTAATAACTATCCTACCTGAGTTTTTTGATGAATTACCACAATTTCAGCGATTGGCCTAAAATTGATTAATTCATATTTTTATTTTATTTTATATATATATATATATATATATATATATATATATATATATATATATATAAAATATATATTAATAATATATATTATTACACCCATCTTTGATCAGACAGGCATTAGGGTTGATTTCAACATTTGACTAGTTGTCTATAAAGCTCAAAATAAACAGAACAAATGATCTCTCTGGCACTCACTACCTCTGGCCCTGGCCTGTTAGTTCCAGGTCAGGGATTAAATTTTATTAAATTCTGTCCTGGGATAAAAGTTGTTTTTCCACTCGCTGCTGTTTTTGCTATCCAGCAATAACCTCTTACATAAGATTTTTCTGAAGCCTTTCACTGTGCCTCACATTCTTTCAATATGTGATAGGACAATATTGCTGTAGAGGGATAAAGATTTTCTTAGTTTTTTAAAAAAAAAAGTTAAATTACGTTTTCTAAACTAAATATTAAAAGTGCACAAGCTTCCATTTGTGAGTGGAATCATTTTATTGTGCAGTGATTTGAAGCTACCAGCCATCATGACTCTGTTACCCACCACATCTAGGAGGTTGACAGCATGGCCCCTCTGTGGGCTTGAAGGAAATGGATTTAGGGGCACGGCCCTGTCACCAGCTGAACCCTCCTCTCCCTTCTTCAACATTCCCCTCCAGTTCCCTGTCCCACCGTCTATCTGCTCGCTGACAGAGCCGCTCTGAGAACCAGCTGCTGCCTATAGGGAGGAGAGAGACAGAGGGTGAGAATGTGTGAAGAATCCTGCTCAGGGACTGGAAATACAACATGTACACAGGAAATCAGGAAAATAGGTTAAATCAACAAATTTCAATCAACAAAACGGTGCGCGGACATAAGCAAGTGTATGTTAACACTTAAACAGTAGCATGCCACAGGCCTTCTTTGTCTTCACTCCAAAGAAGTTCCTTCAGACTTTTGTTTATTCTTCAGTAGAAACAAAACAAGCAGGAGTTTGGTGAGAAACACTGGCAAGCAGTGAGCACAAATTACATAACTCAGGTTTAGGATTGGGTGATATGATGATAATAGAGCAGAAGACATTTAGCTACAATTTTTTTTCTTCTACTTTATTCAGTCAATAGTTTAAAAACAACCCCATTTTCCAGGTATGTCAACAAAAACTGAAATATCACGTAACTTTCATAGAGAACAGATTTTTTCAGGGATTAAAAAAAATTGGTTAACTTCCAGCTTTCCTGCAGCAAGGGAAATAAATGAAGCCTTGAAAGTTCATGCAAACTATTCCTACTACTGCTATTATTAGGACATACTGCAGGAAGTAGTGCTGTATACTGTTATCAGAATGGCGAGAAAAAGACAAGTAACAAGAAAATAATAACAGCTGGTAAAACTGAGGTGTTGTAAAACTTCTGACCAGTAGACTATATCGTTTTGTCATAAAATTACATGTACCCTGATAGAAGATTCTGTCCATATCATCCACTCCTACAAAACTAATTCAAGTTTTCCTCATTTTAAAACACGACATGCCAATTGATTCTGGAGTTGTCGTGTTTCTTCTGTCAGAGCAATCAGCATGCAGGAAAAAAAAGGGGTTGAATGTACAACACAGAGTGAAGATCAAAGGTCAGATCAGTTAAGAACTGCCCCTCAAACGCCACTGCATTTTCAGGACACTACAGGCCTTTCAAATATATGACATCGGAAAAAGGGCTTGGAGGTGGGCAGAATTAAATGTGGACAGGCAGTGAGTGAACGAGACACACCTTTGCGACCTCGCCCTCAGGGGCAGGAGGCTCAGTGGGGGAGAGAGATTGCCCACCTGGGCCTCTAAGGGACTAAAGAAAGACATCAGAAGAAAAGAGCGGACAGAAAACTGACAGGAGCTACAAGTAGAGGTGCGTAGGAACTTTACATAATGTAAAGACGATGACTGTGTTAGATTTAAGTAATTAATTAATTCTGTTGGTTAATTCTTCAGAGAGAGCAGACTGAATGCATCAGTCTGTCAGTGGTAGAAAACCTGTGAAAGCCTGTTACAAGAAAACAGAAGATCAACGACTCTCATAGAGACGGACTGTACCTTGTCTCTGGGGACAGCAGAGGGCAGGTCTCTCATTCTGTTGCGTCTCTGCTCCTATGAAAACAAAAGTTTGACAAATGAACCTCTGTCAGAGATTAGAAGAGAGAATGTTTCTAGTTTCATTAGTTGTTTTTTTTTTGTGCTGTGCTGCAGCTGAAATGTACAACAGCATCAAGATCAGTGACAGGCCATAACCTCACTATATGTTCACAATTAACATGATCAGATCAGTTGAGAAATACAAAACAACTGCGTCAGTGAGAGTAGAAGCTAGTCTCTTACTTCTATGTTGTTGTTCATGAGACCGCAGGCATCAGCAAAGTCAGGGTGCTTTGTGTTGATATAGGCCAGCTCGATGGCAACAAGGTTGTGAACCTGAAAAGAAATTCAGAACATTGATTAATCAGACCTGGTTGTGAATGAACTTCCGTTAAAATGCTCATGTGTTCATGGGGAGCAGGTCCTGACCATTTCATTGGTGACAGGGAGTCTCTTTCTTAGTAAGGAGGTGACCACTTCTACTATGGCATCATGGAGCTTTGGAAACCTCAGCAACTCCTGCAGAGATAAACAATCACCATTATACTGTATATGTCAGACACTGCAGTTTTGTGTATTTACAGGATACCACTGTGCTTTAGTTTTCTTTAGTTTGTGTGTATGTGAGCTTGTTTTTCACCTGTGTGCTGTAGTTGCTGCAGTGTTGGATGATCCTCTGCATCTCCTCATGAACCAACTCCACACAGCGAAGACTGGGCTCCTCAAGACGTTTGACCTGCCTCTTCACCAGCAACTCAAACGAAACCTCAGGCACGAATAAAGCAGGCCTCGGGCCCTGTCACGTAAAATGAAAATATAAGTCTTCAAAAAGGTTCCGTGTAAGAGCACGAGTTAGAGAGGTAGCAAAAAACTTACTGTTGCATTTCTGATTGCTGTGAGCACATCGATGGTTGTCAGACCACCCAGTGGGTCTACTGACTCCAATGTGCGACCAAACGTCTCATGAAATATATAACAGATTCTTGCTCCACCGCATCTGAAAAAAAGAGAGGAAACTGCATTAAACATACAAGCAGAATTTGACCAGTCAGGAGAGTACCAATGCTAGCACCCCTTAGTGGTGTGTGAAGGTACATGCAGTTCAGAGAGTTGTGTAACTCACAGTTCAGCTGTCTCGATGTACTTGGCTGTGCCCTCTATGGTGTTGCAGTACTCTGCTGCAAACTTGGTGATGAGCTGCAGCAACGTGGCGCTCTTGTCATCGACAGGTTCACCGTAACTATTGAGTAAAGACTGGTACTGGGCTGCCAGCACATTGATCCTCGTCTTCAGCTCAGGGAGACAGTCTCTGATGTGGTGCATCAGTAACCTACGACATTGAAAAAGAAAACATTGAAAAGGGTCTTTCCTGGAGACTACAACAGTATATTAATACATATAATTCAGAGGTGACTGTATAATCTATCATGTCAGATAATATTAGAGTTATCTGGATCAATATACAACTCAGAAAACATACATACATATACATACATAAATCTCAACTCCATACCTGTTCAATGTTCTGGCCAGATATTTGGTTCCATTTCTGTTAGCGAGGGAGGGGTACTTCTTTTGTAGGAAGGCATATTCATCACGGATCGCATCTGCCACTGACTTCTTTTGATTGATATCGAGCTGACTCCTAAAAAATACCAAAAACACAAAATACTCATGAGAGTGTGTCAGACATTTTTGTTCTTTGGTACCACCAACAATGTAACAACAATGTAACTGCACTGAGCATCACTCCCAAATGTCTCAATTCAGGATGATGTTAGAGGTGAACGTGACATATTAGTGCAGTGTTACCTGTTGACTACTCCGATAATGCCCAGTTTGACAGGAATGACTCTGCCCATCAATATGTCCATGGCATCTGTACCGGCATCCATCAGATCCAGCTTTGTCACCACCGCTAGTGTCCTCCTACCTGAATGCACAGAGATACACACCTGGCTACAAAAACACTGCTGAGATAAGGAAGCCACCAAGTACATGCCTAGAGGAAAATAAATAAAATAAAGTGTAAAATCTAAAAGCAAAGAAAGAAGAAAACAATGAGGCACTTTACCATCAGGGTCAACCTCGCGGGCCACTTTAAGGGCCTCTGACGTCGCCATGTCTGTGTTGGCAGCAGTCACAGCAAGGATGATGGAGTTGGGGTTTGAGATGTACTTGAGGATCAGCTCTCTGATCTGAATCTCGATGTCTTTGGGCTGGTCTCCCACAGGCACCTGATTTAACAAATACATGCTGATTTCAAACCGTGACAGGGTCTTGACAGAGTACACAAAAATTAAATGTGACTTTCAATATCTTTTTTATACTGGGTAGAGAACCAGTGGGGACAACAAGGCACATTTATATAACAATTATCAGGGCTTTCAAAGAAATAATTCTTATAATTAATCAATTAATGTGACCTTATGATTCAGTGAGCTTCCCAGATACTGTGGCTAGCAGTGATGATAAACAATAATAATAAACAATAAACTGGTTATAACAATAAGCCAGGTTCTAAAAGTTATAACCAGTGTTACTACAACAGGCAAGAAAAATATTTAAGCCCATTATAAGAAATTAAGGACTTCTTCGTACCATCTAAAGCATCTTATCGAGAGAACTGAATTCATGCTTTTTAAGATTTTACAAGACCTGCAGATATCCTGTGTGAAATTCATGTGCAGGATCACTTTGAGTTCATAAATGAAACACCGGGAGGCAAAATTGAAACCTATCTCACCTTTGTAATGCCAGGAAGATCCACCAGTGTGAGGTTGACAACATATGGTGAGAATATTTTCAGGTGAATAGGTTCATCACTAATACCCTAGAGGGAAAAAAATACAACCTTCTTCGGTTACTTGTACAGACTGATAGTGGTAGAAGGCATTTAAGATAATTCAGTTTCTCCTTGGATATCATTTCTTGTTTGACAACTCTTGGTGTTATCCCTTCATACGTGTAATTAGCATACCTTGTTATTGCCAGAAATTCTTTCCGTTTCCGCTTCAATTTCTTGCCTGATCTCTTCAAAGTCTGTGTAGATCTGAAAGGAAGATTTAATTGAGAAAGGTAAAGACTCCAACATGTTGGTAAAATCAATGTAAGCAGCAGTTTTTGATTCAAACAACAATAACAACAAAGAGTGACCAAACAAGAAAAAAAAGGACATGACATCTTTACAAAGAAAGATTTCCTGAGACTCCCTGTTTAGTGTCATGAGGCTATCAGCACATCATAAGAGTTTCTTTGTTCAAACATGGAGAACTATGTGGAACTCAAAGAGACACAATTCAACCTTGGAGGACATTTACCCTGCAGCCATATGAACATTTTTAGCTGCTGAGAGGGTGTGTACCTGATCTCATTAAAGATTTATAGATGTTGCTGTTGAAAACATACTGCAAAATCACTGTGGCTACTCCATAAATGTCAGTGGATCAATAGAGGATAGAGAACAAGGGTATTAGACCCAGGTTTATCAAACATTCACATTCCATATACAGTGCAGCAGTGGTGGAAGACTCCATTGAGAGTATTGTTTTCTGGCCCTACCTTGTTTTTGGTGTGTAGGAATTTGCCCCATTCCTCTCCATCGATGCCTGCAGAAGTACAAAGTTGAGGACAGATGTTTTGGTTACTGATGTAGCCAATGTGGCTTTGAGAACAGTGTTACTATTTTTACTATTGGAGCTGTTTAATGTCTCAAGGGAGGATTTCTCTGTTGGCAAGAATGGGATGGAAAAACTCTTCAGTCAAAGATCCACAGCTGAAGAGTTTACAAAACAGTGGAACAACAGTGGTTTTCACACAAAAGTAATGGAAGCAAATTATAACTTGAAGCAACAAAAAAGCATGTGCATTTTGGGAAGTGGAGACCTAGAGACTGTCACAGTGTTTCAAAAACAAGGTAATTACTTGCTGCAATAATTAAAGTTGCGACAAAAACAAGGAAACAAACTCAGGAGGATGGAGTCTGTTAGTCATCTTAGAGGAAGCTGGTATTTGAGGATATTACAGGTGCTCTTTAGGGAAGTTTTAAAAAATGTCAAACTAAGCACTAAATGATTATTTTCAACAGAAATTTGCTAACTTTCTTTGTCTAACTTTAACTGACAGAGACCAGCCTACATGAAGAGGAGGGCATGAGCTGAATAAAATGAAGTCACATGGTTTGGCAGCTTTGGAGGAGCTACACAAATACAAGGCAGAATGGGCAAAAGAGAGGGGGTGTTATGTAATATACAAACATAGTAATAAATAGAACAAGGAAAAGGAGACCTCTGTAAAGGCGTCCATTTTTCTTGGATTCTGTGGTTAAAGAGAGACGACAGGAGACAAAAGGGTTAGCCCGGCTATCTGCAGCTCCTGCATGACACTCTGCAGCAATGCAGAGTCACTCTGAGGCCATTCCCAGAGAACAGCTTTAAATAAATGCATGATCTTTTTACTCACATTTTATTCCCCTTCTTTTCACCCAGAAGTGGAAGATAGCAGTGCTGACTCTGAGTACATTTGTACCACAGCTTTAGCGACTAATTATCTTGCAGATTGAGATTATGAATACAGTATCTTTAAAATACCCAACAGTATGTGTACGTGTGTGTGTGTGTATATATATATATATATAGTAGCTAAAATTAGTACCACTTTTACCAACTGCAACATTTAAGTGATGCTTACATTAATGCATCAATAATTACAATGAATATAAGATAAATAAATGCATTATTTGGAGTAATAACATAAGATAATAAAATACATTCTGAAATATGCCATTCTGCATGAAGCGTACTTTTATTTTTGGTACTTTACGTGTATATTGATGATAATACTTGACTGTGGTGGCACCTTACTTAGTTAAAACTGAATAAAATTACTTTTACTTGTGTTTCTGCACTGTGGTGGTGTCTGTTTACAGATCTTCCTTTGATTTAAATATTAGAAACAATAATGCTTTTGGGCAATGAAGGCGAAGCATCCCGCAGAACTAATATTCTGCACAATTTACATGATTCTTTTCAGATGCTTGAGAGAATAATGTCCAAACTGTCACATCCGCATTCATTGACTTGACTAGATTTTTTGTGGATTTACACTAACAGTCTGCTAAATGCTACATTTCCTGATGAGAGATGAAATAAAAAAAACTATGCAAACTACATACACAATGTACTGCATATATATAAAAATACTCACTATCAAATAATTTTGTTTGTTGGAGAAGTTAATACATAAAGAACTCCATGAAAATCAAACAACCAAAGATACAGAAGAAGCAGATGTCAAAGTGATGTTACCATTCTCTTCACTGGTTTTCCTGCGGTCGTCTGCATCAATGTGCACAAGCTGTAGGATGAGGGGCCGCCGTGTGACGACACCAGTGCCGCGTGGCAGGATGTCCCTTCCAACCAGGCTCTCTAAAACAGAACTCTTCCCACTGCTCTGTGGACAATAACAACAACATCGTAAACAAAACCACCAGTAGAGACTGATGTATATGTGACTCACTGAGCAGAGAAATCAGACCTCAGACTGACTCTACTGGACACTTTTTGGTGTTACTTCAAAGTTATTAGCCCAAATTTAGCTCCCTGCTGCGGGGGTAGTACTTTCGTTTAGGCCAAAAAACTTTCAGGGGCGAAATTGGCAGCGTTGAGCGACACTTACTGATTAGACACAAACATTGTGGCTGCTTCAACTTGTGTAAAGTCTTCATTCACACAAGCACTGGGTGCTACTAGTTGGTCATTTCTTGTTCATTGACGTGTGGTAGTGTAAGCCTTAATGAGATCTTGTGAGCTGAAATACCTCACTTAGCTCACTTGGCTAGCCGATTCCTTTTTAATGAAGAGGTCCTAATTTGCTTGGTAGGAGAGGAGGGCTAAAATGTAATCAGTTACTTCCTTTGAGGCTATAAATCTAATGTTTTGACTGCTATAGGTGGGCCTACTCACAGACATGACAGGAATAACCAATTATTAATACTTGGCATCTAGTATTAGTTACACCTGTCCTTAACTAAAGGTCTCAGCAGATCTGGGCCTTTGTTGAGCCCCGACAAGGACATACATAACAAATCAGGCATTTAAACCATCCTTTGGCTTGCTTTGTGTCACTGTAATGCCCTGAGACGCCTGCCAAAAGGTCTGAGACAGCCACATCCTATTAGCTGACCAGTGAAAGTAAACATGTTAGAAAAAAAACTGCCACTTTAAACCAATTAGGCTCTGGTGTGTACACAAGGTAGTTAGGTGGTCAGGGTGAAACTGTATTAGAGAACAGAAGTGTTAATTGAGGTTTCTGGACATTTGTAGTTTTTGGTGTTGTTAAATTTGCTGCATTATACTTTTTAGTTAGATGAAGGGCTGCAACTAATGATTTGTTTTATTATCGACTGATCTGCTGATTGATTTAAACAAAAACATTTTTTATGACCAATAGCCCAAAATTTGGCAACTTAGCACACTATTGTGTTACTGAATGGATATCTTTAAAGTAGTAAATCAAGTTATGCATTAAGACAGATGCTTAGTAGTGTGAATGGTATGAGGAGAGGAATATATTTATGAAATGATTAATCGATTAGTGGATCAACCAAATAATAATCATGAACCCTTTTGATGATTGATTAATTGTTTCAATTTACAAGTAAAAATGAAAACATTGCACATATTTGCAGATTTCAGCCTCTCAAAAGATAAGATTTGATGCTTTTATTTGTAATACATCATTTAAACTGAATATTTGGGAGTTTGTGGGAGGTTGGACTGTTGGTCGAACAAAACAATACATTTGAATATATATAATACAACTTCAGATCAGCAGTGTTTTGACTAAACGCTTAGTTGAACATGAATTCCTGAGTTAGCAGGTCTATAAATATGTAACAATCTAAATCTAATGAAGTTACAGAAAATCAGACTTTGATTTTAATTATAAGATAGCGATCTGAAGGCTATACTTGCTTGTTCCCTGTCAACCCAAACAATGTGAGATCACATGTAGCTAATGCTAACTGTACTGCCAGTTAACTAGTTAATTTGGATGAACGTAAAAAAGCGAAACGTATGTAAAGCCAATCTAAACATTTATGTCTATTGTACCTGAATGAAAGTGAAAGAAAACCCGCGGTACATGGAAGTAGACAAAACAGTAAGTTGACGCAGGCTAACTAAGTTGCTAGCCTTTAAGCAAAGTGACGTTTCTCACCTGAGTTCCCACGACAACTATCTGCGGCAGTTGAATTATATCTGCGCCGACCGTGTTAAATACATCTTGCAGCTTGTTTATGACAGGTATAAGGGCCTCCATTAGCCTCGATACTAATACCGACCTGTCAAAAGACAACTTTCGTTACCCTGCCAGAGACGGGTACAAAGTCATTCAATGTCTCTCAGCTACAGCTACTGGCTTTGGCTCTGCCGACAACTGCGCAAACAGTTGCTCGTGGTTGCATCATGGGAGTTTGAGTTCGCTAAAGTCAGTTCACCGGTGGGACACTTCAAGGTTCGGCTTTTTCTGAACTACATTTCCTACGGGTGACATCATAGTCGTGTTGCACTAATGAAAAGAAAGATGCAAATTTTTCCTCTACGCAACAGTAACTAAGGTGAGTACCAAAATATTTACATGTGAAACCCATGAATGAAATGCGTACATTTATGGTGAAACCTGTATGACCAAATATATTTTATAGTCCGCACCTTAGCTTTTGGAAAATAAACCTTTACGGTAAATTCAACTACAAGAACGAACACAACATTTTCACTCTCACACAACATTAAAAAAAATAAGCAAACAGATGTGTTTGTTGTCTACATTTTATTTCTCCAAACACATTCTTTAAAAACAACACACGTATGTGGTATTTTATGCAAAATTGAAAGTGCTACTGGATATTTTACATCAATGTAGAAAATAAATATTGCACAGCACAATGTCAAAGGAGAATGTCACTGTACCTAGTTTACAGGAATGAGGTAACACGACAGGAAGTTTCCTCTTCTACAGTATTTACTGAGTGTTAAAGCAACTAGTCATATGCAGAACATTGATGCTTGTTTGTACATATAATTATTTCTTCAGCTTTGTACTGCAGTATTCTTTCACTTGATCTTCAGTCAAAAATATATACAATAGTAGTCATGAAACCTCTAGTACATACTGTAGCTTATGGTTCAAGTGGTCCACTGCCAGTTAAATTACATGTCAGTCAGAGGTTTTTCAATACCTACATTTCAGGAATAGTGGTTCAATTTCATGTAGTGAAACTGTGAATCCATATTAAATATTCAACATTTAAAAAGTAAAGAGCAGGTTTAATTAAATGTATAAATTAAACCAGTGACTTTCCATTGTATTGAATGTGGCCTTGATCTATATTTTGATATTCTTGAAATACACAATATAATATAAATGCCTGCAATACTGCAACAAACGTGTTTCTTATCAAGGTGATTTTTTTAGCAATGAAAAAGTTCTGGCAGCATTTGCAATTTTGTGTGAAACTTGCTCTGTTTTGATTTTTGATTGTTATTTTGAGTGTTGATTTAACTCTGATTACTTCTGAAGTTTCAGTGTCTTTGGCTCTTTTCTTTTGGACTGATTATAAGATGTAGCCAATACTTTGACAGAATAATCCAATCAATAACAACAAAGTATGGCCTCAAAAATTACATTAAAGTTGAATCAAAACTGAAACAGTTTGTCTTGAATTTATTTGCAGGTCTATCTAGGCCACTTCCAATAAAAGAGTGTCATAAACATTTCTATATTCACATATTCCTCTTCCCTAATTATATTTTATAATTTAGGGGCATTTACAATTCTTTTATAATTACCGCTTGAGATTTAACTACAACATTAAAATGTACTTTGTTCAAAAGTGAGACTGGCATCGTAGAGTACAGACATTCCAACAAGATGTAGTACAAACCCAAAAATACCCACTGAACACCCCAACATGTGCAGGGTCCCGGGTTTTTGTTGACATTGCTCCCCATTTGACAACCATAAGCAAAACTCCACTGGATGCTATTGTCTCTGCCTTTAGCTGTGATTTGAAACTTACAATAGCAAAACCTATACAAAAGAAACAAAAAACTATACAAAAACAGAGTAGCAGGTGAACTACTGGTGAACTGACACATGCATTTGTGTGCCAGGACTATTTTTATTTCTTAAAACAGTAAAATTAACAATGTTTTCAAACTCAGCTATCATGGGAAGGTGCTTGAAAAAATACTGACAAAATACTCTCTATCAGCTCACTTCAACAAGAAGTGAAAAACCACTACAATCTTTTACAAGTCCACACAGGGAATAGCTTGAAAACATAGCTTATTTGAATTTTGACCTAAGCTAAGTAAACTGTTTAGTCAGTGCTTGTCATTCTGTGCCTGAATGTCAGTTTTCAATGTCACAGTTCAAATTTCGCAGCATTTGAACCGAGTGGCTTTCAGTTACCTAATCAATACACCAGTATTGCATCTTCTTAAGGCAAGTTTAAGTTTTAAGTCACTGTACATCGCATCTTAAGGTGCAGTACAGTCTGTGTACGTGGTTACCATATTCCCTCTGCGTTGTGTCACTGTTCTACAGTGTTGTTTTGATACACCATGAAACCTGTTTTCAGTCTGTTTGGTGTGTCTGTCAAAAGTAAACATTCTCTCTATGTCTTCAAACATGTCATCAACGATACCTGCTCCAAAACCTCCTTGAAAGTGTCTCTTGTGTCTGCTGTGGGAATCCTTTTGGGACCTGGAGTGTTCATCAAAGTGTCTTCGGTGACGGGCGTGCCTGTTCTGGCTGTAGATGTCAAAGTCTTTGAATATGTCATCAAAGTTGAAGCTGAAAGGTTGGTGCGTTCCCTGTGTATGTCTGCCTTGAGTGGAGTACGCAGAGGTGTCACCAAACTGGTTATATTCTCTTCTTCTGGTTTCATCTGACAAAGTTTCATAAGCTGCACATGACAAGATTGAGAGACAAGATTCAGTTAAGGCGGGAGATGTTTAGCACTGTATCTCATAATCCCAGCCCAAAGGTGAACATCCAACTTTGGCCACACGCTCCAGAGTTCTTAATATGAAATGGAAACAGGCTAAACAACACTCTACTCTGCATGCTGGACAAAGTATTATATTAGAAGAAACAATAATATTCCAGTGTGTCAGGAAACATGAATCTTTACACACCCAAGCAATCCCAAAACATATAAATCAACTATACCTTCAGCAATTTCCCTGAATCTCACTTCAGCATCTGGACTCTTGTTCTTATCAGGGTGATATTTCATTGCAAGCCTGTGGAAAGCCTTTTTTATCTGTCGCTCAGAGGCATCTTTAGGCACTCCCAGTATATCATAGTAGTCCTTCTTGGCAAGTATCAGCTCTGTTATCATGAGGATGCACACTGCAAACGTTACAGCAGACTGTGCAGCTGCCATAGCTCTGATGTCCCCTGGAATAGAGAGAGAAAAATAGCAGTTTTTTAAAGAGTAAATGTTTGATGCATGCAACAAAGCAAAAGTGTTAATTGGTGCCAACACACCTGGAGAACAATGCCTTATGCCATACAATATCGCAAGAAGCTGCTTAGTTTACAAGTTAATTGAAGTTAGCTTACAATATGTGCAGTTAGGGGGAGAGTTAAGGGAATGTGAAGTGTCAATATTGAGCGACCAGTTCTTCATTTTGTGTAACACTTATTGTTGTGTAAGGGTGCTAGACATCCTGGGTAATGCCTGAAATTCTGCTTATAGCCCAGTTCCAGATTAGTGAAACCTTTACTTATTTATTAAATCAAAAGTGCCCTTCTTTTTCTCCATCCAAACAACAATAGTGTAGCTTTAGCTAATGTTACAATTATATTTATCAACCCTGGACATGATTAACAAAACAAAAGCCTCTTGTTTGTGAAAAAACAAATAATGGCAACTTGACATTTTTCGTTTCTGAAAACCAAATTTGACAAATCTAGGAATTGTGGGTTTTGAGCTAGACTTGGTTTAAAGTAGTCTATACAGGGGGGAAAGCATTTTTTGCTTGAAATGGAATAAATGTTTCACAAATATGAGACTGTTTTTGAAACTGTCTTAAGCTTCTCTGGCTTAGTCTAGTCCAGATCTGACAAGTCTGGGTATAGTGTGTATATACATATATATATATAGAGTACTCTGCTCTCCTGATCTCGTGCAAGGCAATGCTAATATTACACGTTGCGCTGTCATTACAGACATCACTCCTCACATTAGCTGACGGTGGCTAACACAACCTACTGCCCATACAATCTAGTTCATTTTAGGTTCACAGCACCTACCTTTTTGGGTTTGACAGGAGAGCTGGTTCTGTAGCACTCACCCTGCCTATGGACTGTTCAACCAATGTTAAACATGACAGTGTTTGTTGTGAGTATTATCGAGGGACAGTTGTTAGCAGCAGCATCGTTTCCATTACTTCTTCGATCCTTTTGCTGTATCATGGTAAGCAGACTCGTCGGTACGTTTCTGCCCTCTGTCGGTCAATACTGTTACTATCCCCTCCTCAACTGACCGATAGTTACCCTGGTGTTGACGAGAGTGTTGTAGCCTATGGTTACAGCATTTATAACTACATTCACTTGTCAGTTTATTAGGTGCTCCTACTTAAAACAGTATAATAAAACAACCCTGCAATAAATCCCACATCCATGAAGATTATAATGTTCAGTTTTTTATTTATCTTTATTTTATTGTATTAGAGAGGTATTAATTCAACCGTATGATGACTTTGGAGGATGTATATATTTATAAATTGATTCTATTGTTGGCAAAAATACATCCATAAAGTAAGTTATCCAATCACAGACGACCTTCCTTAAGCAGTACACTCAACGTTAATATTTTTATGTAATATCCTTGTCCACTGTAGTTCTCTGATGATTATTCCCGTCTAATAAAAAGTAATATAAACGATGTAGTTCTGTTTTTCATTAATATTATACTATTCACATACTACTAAAATTGTACAGTTTTGAGTCATCATATTTACAGCTGTTTTGAGAAAGAAGTGTCATCACATTTCCATGTAGCTGCGTGGCGCTCCATTTTTACTTTTCTGAGTCCCGCGTAATGCATAGAAGGGTGGATGCTCATTTTTAGTATTGGATGCTGACTCCGCCTGTCCGGACGAGATTCGGCGGACGCTAGACCATAATAAAAGTTGACCCGCAGCGTCAACGGTAGCGGTGGGGCGAATTTTCCCAACCAATCAACAGAATCCATTTAAGGAGCCAAGTGATAGACAGCCAATCGTAGAGCACACTGAGCGTCACGTGACCATTGTTTTTCTTTTGACTGACGTCGTTCAGTCATTCTGGTGTCAGGTCGAATGACCCTGTGAATGTTTGTACTTCTATACGTTTGTGTTAACATTAACGAAGGATGGCGACTTACTGAGAGGGTTAAAGGATTTCTGGCTTTCACGAAACGACGCCATAAAAAGACTGGTATGGTTTGTTATGTTTTGTATGGCCTATATGAATGCTAGCGAGTCAGCTAGCTGCGCCACTCAGTTCTCCGATATAGCAGCTAGGTGTTGATGTTGAAATGTTTTATTCTGACTAGAAGTTAGCTATTTTGTTTACTTCTCAGTTTAGATCAGTTACCGAAGAGATTTTGCTCGTGAAGAAAACTGAGCAATGTCTACAAGTCAGATTTAGAAGCAGTGTTAGTAGTTTCATTTCACATGCCATTTTCATCATCTCTGTTTTCTTTCTTGCATGTAAACATCGCTTTTTGTTGTCCATTGCCAGGTTAATGAAAAGGGAGAGCATAGACCTAATATTCTTTGGATGGCATAAACTCTTATGACCGGAAAGAATGAGTCGTAGATGGGCTCCAAATACCTTGGTGAAAGAAAGCAGAGCATTTCTACTGTGGCAGACACATGCTCGCAAGTCAGCAGCATCACCTCCCTTGTCTGGTACCTATCACTGCAGGCTTCATATACAACAGCCTGTTTGCTACAAGTTTGGCTGTCTCCACCACCTGAGGAGCAGGGGTCGTAAAGGATGGCTCTTTAAAGCTAACCAGGTTAGACAAAGGCTCGGACTCCACACCAGCACCCTGTACTTGAACACTTCAGCCTCACGTTGGTCTACTGGTCTGAGTCAACAGATGTCACGGGTCAGGAGCACACTGGACACAGTTTCTAAAGCTGTGAGTGGGACACATACAGAACTTCTCTCCAAAATTGCCAGACTTAAACCTAAGGGTTTGAATAAAGCAGAGATCAGTGTTGAGTCAGCGCCAAAAGCTGAGGAGAGTGCAATCACATCAACTCCTGCTCCCACTAATGCTGCTCCTCCTTCTACATCTACTACAGTCCAACCTACAGTTAACTCATCTTCTGCCAGTCCTCCTGTTCCTACTTCCGCTGCCGCATTTGATGCAAGTGCCACTACCTCCACTCAATCTCACAATTCTCCACAAGCGACTGGCAATACCACAGTTGAGCAAACTGTGCAGGAACTTAAGGAGAAAAGACTCAGGCGTGTTGTTCCTGCTGTCAAAGCCAGCTTTGTAAAGAAGGAAGAGGAGCTTAAATCTTCATCAAGCGACACTGAGAACAAGAGCACAGCTTCCAAACAAACCATAGCACTTTTCCATCCCAGCACCTTTTCAGTCAGCTTTGATGAGACTTACAACTACCTGGCCAATCACGTCAACTCATACTTTGGCAGCAGTACAAAGACTCAGGACAAGAAAGTGGACAATGGGGACTATTCCTCTGCTTCCTCTCAGGGCCAACAAACTAATCACCTCATGTCAGTGTCTGATAAAAGTGACTCTGCTGCCCCAGTTACCCCTCCTTCCTCTAAGAAGGGTTTAGGACACTACCTGTCCTACTCAGCTCCCACTGTGCAAGCCTTTGTTGGGAGCTACATTGCTCCCCTGGTCCCCAAGTTCAGGACAGGAGAGTCCAAGACTGCTACAGTGGAGGAGAAGAAGCTTGACGATGAAGCAGTAAAACAGGTTGAGGCCAAAATTAATAAGGAGCAGAAGGCTGCAGAGGAGAAAGCTAAGAAACTTCTACTCCAAAGGGAAAAGGTAGGTGTACAACAAAGCAATATTTCAAACTGTTTCCTTTTGTAGGAATATGATTGACAGTAAGCATGTATCTTTAGTAATCAGTTCCTTCAGTATCCTATGGGTGCAGCATAGGATTTTTCAGTTTCATAGTAAACATTTTGTCTGTGTGGTGCAGACACAGATTCTAACTATGCGAGATATGACCTGAGTCTATGTTTGAGGGATACATGATCCCCACATCAGATATTTTTGAGTATCTGGTATACTGTAGTGGGGTGCCTTCTGTCCACACGTTGAGGGAGCTCTTGCTACTCTATATGTCTAATGCTAGTGTCGTGCACTTAGTTCTGGGAATCTGTTTTCAAAAATAACTCACTTGAAGAGATAAGGGGCCACAGAAGGTGTGTTCTTTGTAGGCCAAGCCATATAAACAAACCTGACATTAAGTCTATGGCGAGAATGGATTTAGTATTTTGAAACATGAGCTCATATGTGAGTTAGCAGATAGCAAAAGCACGGCATGACCTACATCCTTTAGCTGGTGATATACAGTAGAACTATGTGGTGCACAGATGATGGTGCACTTCTATTGTTGAATTTAATCCAAGGGCCAGACATGAAACGTGAAACATCAAGGTCACAAAAACTAGTTAATGGTACTGAGAAGGAATTTGTCTGTTGGCAGTATGATAACAATTATTCAATGGCAGTTTTGTCATTAACATGTTGATTTAATCTCCACAGGGAATTATGCTACTTATGATAGCATTTATATGGTTGTTAAATTAATGTAATTAATGAGTTGATTACAGTAACACATTTATTACTACAGTGATTGCTGCTGTACAAAAATATTATATACAGACATATATTTATTAAAATACTCTTTTGTTCCATATTAAGAGGTGTTTCAACAACACCGTCATGTCAATCTTAGTGAGGTCGTTAAATGTCATAGTCAGTACTTTTTGTATTTGTGTAGTGGACATTTAAATGTTTCTTCTCACTCTAGGTTGTCACAAAAGAATGAAATGAAACGATGGCAACAATTATTAGTTACTGTGTAACATTGTAAATATAAATGAGTTATTTTTTAAATCACCTACACAACTTGTCCATTTTTAGCTAGGATCCCAGATAATTAACAATAAGATCTAAGTGGTTGCATATTTTTTTTTCTCCTAGATCATTGCCAGGGTGAGTGTGGACAATCGGACTCGAGCTCTGGTCCAGGCTTTACACAGGGCATCAGATGTAAGGGTCTATATCAACAGGGTGGAGGACCTCAGCTACCATCTCCTGGAGTTTCCAGAGACTCGTGGTGTTGCTGTCAAGGTGAGAAATCTGAACAGGCTGGCATTTTTTTTCTTTTTTTTTACCCAGAATGCTAGCATCCTGATGCTTTTTTTCAGCAACGTGTCTGATACTGCTTTATGTGTCAGAAGTATCACCTCTTATATTTGCCACTAGCTCATTGTGCAAAGACGATGTTTACAGCAGCAGGTTTTTTTAATGCATACATTATTGTGTTATATCTGGCATGAATTGGTAAACAGCTGGAGAATGTGAATAATGTAGATAATGCCCTTTTGCTTTTTGTGTTTGGGAAGTTTCCCATACCAGGCAAAATGT
Organism: Seriola aureovittata; assembly: GCF_021018895.1. NCBI lineage: Eukaryota > Metazoa > Chordata > Actinopteri > Carangiformes > Carangidae > Seriola > Seriola aureovittata. The sequence goes on along the minus strand of NC_079373.1, from coordinate 8,934,594 downwards.
CAGTTTGTCAGCTGTGCCAACAGGTTTACAGGCTGCTCTCAGCTCATAGTCAGAGCTATGTAACTATATGCAGACTGTGAACTGCTACATTTATTTATGACTGAGCTTTATCTGTGATGGGATCAGGAATAGGGATGTTCATTTTGAAGAGAGAAACCCCCTGCAGACAGATCACATCACACAAGGCGATGGACCTCTTAACTTCATTGTTGCAGAAGAAGTGATGCCCCCAGCTTATACAGGAACACATAAGAAGCTCTGTGTTATAACTTCATGAGGTTATTATAAAGATCACCTGTGATTAGAAAAGAGCAGAGGAGCAGAGGCGTCGCTGAGAAATGTGCTTCTGGTGTGAACAGCCAGACACATCAGAGTGGGACTGGCATTAAACCTCAAAATAAAATAAACAGGCCCAGCTTCGTCCTCTGCACAGCAGACAGCTTGTCTACTGTTTTTTATTCAGAAATAGCAACATGTCGACATGTTGTGGGGTTAGTCTGGTGCGTAATCTGTTAACTGTTAGACCTGCGACATAGCATACCCTCTCAGATGTTACTTATATGATGATGATATTTTAACTGTTCAACCGATAGTATTAATGGTCAAAATACTTATTGTTGGTTAACGGTTAATTATGAACAACCCTAGTGAGGAACTGATTCAGTATTAACCTATTTTGAGACAAGGCCACTTGTGTGAGGAAGGTTAATCCTTCATGAAAAATCAAGAACCATGTTGTGCTCCACATATCATTGAAAGAATAATAAGGTTTATAAATGGCAACAGAAATGAAGGAAATCATTGTGGTGAGTGACTGACTTGAATTTCAGTCTAAATTCAGTCATGATGTGACAAAAGAATGTCCTCTGACTTCTCATATGTTTATGCCAGTCATGTTATTCACCCTTTTGGTATCATGTTTTATTTACAACCAAGGTTTAAAAGGTGTGTTCAGAGTAAAAACGCCTACATGCTGCAATCACAACAATATTCACCACATCCATTCCTCTTAATGATGAAAATATGATGTGCAATCATTTCCCGTGGCACATTACTGACGCCGTGTTTGATTTGCTGAAGTCAATGTGATTAAATAATGACTTGCGAAGCAGCAAAACTTGCTAATGTTCAACCAGAGGCAGTGGGATCGACCTCTCATTCAGAAAGCATTGTATATGTGTCCTTGTTTGTCTAACTGAAAAGAGAAACTGACAGAATAGGAGGGATGCTGTGTGACTGACTAAGAGGGCAAATACAGGGGAAAAGAGTTAAGATAACAGCATATAGCATTTTCAGTTTGGGGAACATTACATAACATTACATGACTAACTTATCTAGCCATATGATCTTAATCATGAGACCACATTCTCATTGTTTCATAAGCCAACTCCACATTCCCACATTGTGCAAGTAAATTTGTCGAGCCAGTTCTGGTCTGACCTCATCATGGTGGATTAACGGTGTTCTTATTTCCACTTGTGACTGCAACGGTACGTTTATGTGTTCCTCAGGAGAGGGTTATCCCTTGCCTCCTGCGTCTGAAGCAGGCCAATGACCCAGGCCTGAGAGCAGCAGTTAGAGAAGCCCTCGCTCTGGTGGGATACCATAAACCTGTTAAAGGCCGTGGCATACGGATCCTTTCCATAGATGGAGGCGGTTTAAGGTACAACTTTAGCTCTTCTATGAAGTTTTCTTTACTCCAAGATATAATTCACTGAAATCAAGTCTTTTCAAAGTGGAACTAAATAGCATTTACTGCAGCCAAGGCCATGTCAGAATATTTTGAAAAGCAATTCACTGCCTCTATCAGCACTTTTCAATTTGTGCAAATTGTTTCTTGAGAAACAGTAACTGTAAAGGGATAAAAAAATATCTATATAATATATATAATAATATATATTATGAAAAGTCACTCTTTGAAGTCAGTTTGTGTGCTGTGGCTGTCATGTTATTAGTCAGTGGCTCTCTGTTTATATGTATGTCTGACTTTGTGCTTTCAGGGGACTTCTCGCACTTCAGACTCTACAAAAGCTGGAAGCTCTGACTGGGAAACCCACTTACCAACTGTTTGATTATATTTGTGGTGTCAGCACAGGTACGTGCTCCTGCCCTACTTCTGTATCAGTGTGTATGCATGTGTGTGGATTATCAGAGTAGACTGGCATCACTGATCGCACACTGACCCATTTGTTGCTCTGCGTTACTTTCGACCTCAATTTCACCAACCTACCCACTCTGCTGGCAACCCCTCTGCTATACAATCACTTGAGACCTGGGTAAAGCTGTTGGAAGTTAGTAAGATGCTTAGATGATTAATAAAATTACAATATTCATATTGATTAATCTACATTTGGTTTCAGGAAATGTCAATAAATAGATGAATACTTTTTCCAGATTTACCACAAGGGGGAGCTGTGTACCACTGTCCTATCTATCTGCCACTTTTCTGGTTTTCCCTTCACAGCAGATTGAAAAAAAAACAAAAAACATTTTATTTGCAGATCACATTGCACTTAGGTAATCCCCAGAAGTTTCTGTTTGTGCTCAGCTCTTCTCAGTTCTCTCACTCTTAATCGTCACCAGTTGGAGGCACTTCATTTTCAGATTTAGCGAATGTTGTCAAAGCATAATGTAATCACACTGCTAGATCAAATGATGTTCACACATTTAAAACCCACCTGGCCCACATCTGGCCACTTTGATCATCCACATTATTCAGGTACAATTCCACCTCTGCTATCACAGCACTGTTGTGCCTTGTTAATCCTGTCAGGGATTCTTAATTATGGAGAGACAGTGGTTGAGGAGTATTTGCCTATAGTGTCATGGTGATGTTAATCCCATTCTCTTCTTATGAATGGCTCATCCAAAGGTAATGTTACTCTTATTTTATAATCCTTTAAGCAAATAGCCTTGCATCAACTCCACACCTTTAGAATAACAGAACAATGAGCTGTACATTACCTGTTTGCCCATTTGTTACCAAGATTACCGTGTGCAAAGCAGTGACTAAAGCTCTTACACTTCATGTTTAGAAGAATATAATGTTGTATATTTGGTTTACCAGAACTTCCCAGTCACTTTGAATATTTGTGTGTTGTTTTTTTATCCTCAGGTGCTATCCTAGGGTTCATGTTAGGTGTCTTCCAAATCCCACTGAACGAGTGTGATGATATTTACCGGAAGTTGGGCTCAGATGTTTTCAAGCAGAACGTCATTGTTGGCACTGTGAAGATGGGCTGGAGCCATGCTTTCTATGATAGCGAAGCCTGGGAGAACATCCTCAAGTCAGTTCTGCTCTTATTGTTGATGACAGAGTAGGGGGTTGTGCTTGAACTAATTACAGTAATATTAAACTGTCATGATAGTGACATGGTAAAACAATTCAAAAACCCATAATGCCTGTTGTTTTTGAATGCCCTTCTCCTTCTTCCCTGGCAGTCAAAGATTTTGTTGTTTTTACTCTAGTATGAAACTAACATACAGTCATACCTTCAACTTAAACATCGTCCTCGCTCTTTAATTTTTATAAAACTTACATTAACATTGTGTGATAATGCATTTTAAAAGTGAAGATTTATTTGCAATGTAAATGTATTATGACTAACCATAAATTTTCACATGATATGGAAAGTTAATTATAATATATGGAAATGACTGTAAACCAGAGGATGGTTTGAAAATTTGGAAGATGACATTAAACAATAAAAACCTCCTCTGTGCACTTAAATATGGTCAGCAGTCATATACAGACATTGTTTTAAATGGTCTAAAAATCTTTAGTTCAGTAGAATGGTCCTTTAAAATAATTATGCTGATCACAAAATGATTTCAAGTTCCATTAACTGATATGCAGGAGGATTTTGTGAACCTTGCAGAAAGATTTCTTGTCATAGTACTGTCGAAAATTAACTAAGCCAGAAAATAACATTATCCTATCTTCCCTTCCACAGAGAGAAAATGGGTTCTCATCTCCTGGTGGAGACTTCAAGAAACCCTGAATGCCCCAAGGTGAACTTTATAAGATGTTCTCACTCATTCTTCCGGCATGTTCTGCTTTGGCGCTGACCTGTGAGCCCTTGTATTTACTAGGTTATTACACATAAAGCTCCTTCCTCAATCTCAGTCTTGCATTTTTCTGCAAGACAAGTTAAAGGAAAATACAATCTAAAGCCATATAAAGCAGTGTGGCTCAAGAAGTGTGTAGGATTTCGTACGTCAGCAGACTCCTCCGAGGCTCAGAGAATAGAGATGATTTTAAATAGATCTGTCAGCATGCCGGTTTAGATATTGTATCTGTATTTTCTTTGGATGTAAAATGCAGCTTCATACTGAAAAAGATGGTCACGCTGTGCGTCATGTCCTTTACCTGTAGGTGGCAGCGGTGAGCACCATTGTGAACCGGGGCACTGCTCTGAAGGCATATGTGTTCAGAAACTACAACCTGCTGCCCGGGGTGCGCTCACACTACCTGGGGGGCTGCCAGCACCAACTCTGGCAGGCCATCCGAGCCACATCAGCAGCCCCTGGGTATTTCCAAGAGTTCACCTTGGGGAATGATCTCCACCAGGTCAGTCCCATTCAAAACAGTAGGCTAGGGTAGTGGCATGGGGTGGCTCTGATCGTGATAGGCTTGATGGTTAAATTATACAGTTTGAATCTGAAATATCTCCTGTCAGTCTTTGCTACAGAAAAGGTAAAGTGATGTGACCTGTAGCAGTGGATTTTCATTCTTAATTCATCCTTAAATTCCTAGATCACCATCATTACAAACTGTTTTCCTGCAGTGCATGAATAAATTCACAAACATGTCGTCAGTATACCTCGTTGAGTGCAGTTTGCTCTGTTTGATTCACAAAGTTCTGCAGTCCTCTGCTAGAGTAATACAGGGCTTATTGTTGGTCTGCAGGATTTAAATGCTGTGTAGTCTGTGTTGATGGTGGAGAGTCAGAGGGATTTTGAAAAGCCTAATGTGAAAAATCCTTTGCACAGCAAGCAGGGGGGAGGATCTCCATTTCCTTCCTGTCAGTGTTTATTTCCAGTCAGTTACATTTTGACAGGAGTGTGAGGGGTAAAGTAGCAGTGAGACACACTTACATCCATCTCCACTAAACAGGTATGCATTAGACATCAGTAACATAACAAACCGCCAGTCCACTCTACCATTTTAGCGATCAATATGTACAGCTACTCTTTACCTTTTAAGTGAGGACTTAGTCAGAGAGGAGAAGAAATAAGAAACTACGTGAGTAAGAGACATAGATGAATCTCAGTAAACAAGCAACTGGATGTTATTTCCCTCAAAACAGTAGTTGTATTGAAAAAGAGATTAAAAGCGCACATGATAACATACTGTAGATGCACTCACAACAAGTCATTATGTCCTGTTGAGTATTCTGTTGGTGCAGCCTGTGTTTGACCTGACGCGTCCATATGTCAATATCTCCTTGAATTGACATTCCAAACACAGATGTGGTTACAGACTAACAAACACAACATAGACCTAGTGTGGCACACACACACGTGAGTGAGCATGTGTTTGCATCAAAGGCAATATCCCGTGTCGACAAGCTCCCGCACTCTTAATTGAAAGCTGTGTTAGTTGTGTAGGTGAATGGCGAAATGCAGGAGGAGAGAATGAAAGAGACTGGTTGATGAAAACCCACCTGTGGTGGGAGATTTCCCCAGCTTGTCGTCTAGCAGGTCTCGCCCTACTCTGAGATGCATAAATTATCCCAATGCAGCACTTCCCTCATCACACACAACTGTTTGACTGCTATATCTGCCTCGTTAGAAGGGAAAAGACAGACAATCTAATTATGGAACTGTTCTTCCAACCGCTGTTAGACAGCAGCCAGCAGGAAAACTCATACTGTGAGAAGATGAGACGCCATCAGTAGTTTAATATATTTAACACATTCGACATGAAATCGTGTTTTATTTGAATTTCTTTTCTTTCAGAAAAAGATATTAGAAAAAGAAATCTTCCATCCTGACTTTTTTCACTGCTCGTGTTCTTCTATGGGTAATAAATCTTTTGAGTATATTTTAAGGTTATGTTTTTGGCTTGACTCGTATTTCCTGTGCGATTCGAGCTTTAGCTCATTTGTTCCACTTTCCACCCTTTTATTTTTGGGATGGTTTGTACCTGTGTTCAACCTGTCTGAAGATACTCTACTGGCACTCGACTAGCTCCTCTGCTTTTCCAAATGATATACTTAAGTCTTTTGATCATCTGAACTGTACTATCAGTGTATGAACTTGTCAGGAGAGAACAGCTCCTGTGTGCTTCCAGAGACAAAATTTTTTTGTGTTTAAGTTGTGCCTTAACAACTTTGCCAACTACTGCTTTTATCTGGTTGAGTTCATTTAAATTCTTCCTTACATTTCAAAACCCCACCAAAGTTGTGGAAAACCATCAGTAGAAATGTAAAAGGTTAAGAATTGACAAAACTTACTGAGGCTTCCATTATGTCTTTATTCGCAATCTAGTTTGTGAGAAATCTAAGTTATGACAAGATGCTGATATCGAAGTATGAAGTTTGATTATTGTCCAGTTCAGCATGCACCAATTTTCTAACTGACTTGCATTTATAATGAGTTCCTTCTAATACACAGCTTAATGCAGCTTTACTTTACTTGTGAACCTCTGGCCAGATTCAGTGCCACCCAGCCTGATGACTTTATTTGCTGGCTGTTTGAAACTGGTCGTGAGCATAACATGCTGTCTGTGTGATGTAAGGGTTCCCTAGAGAGAGAGTCATCTCGCTCTTTTCCACAAACGCCCACAGAGTTTTCCACTTAATTCAAGCTCCAAACAATCACCCTTTTGTACGGTGTGCGCAACAGAGTCGCCACGCCATGTGCTGAACGAATGCCCGAATTCTCAAGCAGTGTTTCAAGAAAGTTGTGATTGTTCGTTGATGTTTCTTTGATTCTGCAGGCTGGAACAGAAATCTATCCGACAGAGCCAGAACTTTAGATTCACACTGGGTACATTGGGGAAATTGTAACTTGGAGCAAGACCTTTGAAGCAGAGAAGCCATGGTATTATCAAAGCCTCACACTTGCTACCATAGCCATAGAGGGGATGCCTTAGTGAGGGGGAACAAGGGGAAAAGACCGAAAAAATAGAGGAGATGAAGGGAAGGAGGAGGCGCATGTTCCACATTAAAGCTCTCTCAGTTATCTCTCCTCTAAAGAACACAGAAGAAGCAGACTTGAGACGTTTCATAATGATGCCAGGGCATGCGTGGAATGGTGAGGAGGGCCCAATTTTTTCTGCCCTGTTGCCATGGCGTCTCCTGAGGCGATGGGGAGGAATGGGAGCATGTTTTGTGCCCACCTCTGCCAGCATTTAATGGGAGACATGGGATCAGTAGGCCACCACCCCCTGTGCGAGCTCTTCAGAGCCCCAACGAGGCATCACGTCCAGCAGAAAGACTTCACACAGCCAGAAATGGAGTAGGTCACATCAGCAGTCCCATACTTTTTTGTCACTAATGAGTGACAGAGGGAATGAGTCATAAATGAGTCTAAGAAGTCATTAAATGTCGGAGATTTGGCTTAAAAAAAAAAAAAACTCAGGCTGCTTGATTCTGTGTGAGAAAAGAGGAGAAAGAGGAGAAAGAGGCCTGGGGTCTCACAAAATTAAATACCATTCCAAAAGTGCAGTTCAAGAAATCATAACCTTTTTGGATCATCTTTTTTTTCCTCTCCTTTTTTTCCTTGTAAAGACCACTGCAGGTGAAGGTATTGGTCATAAATTACACGCTCAGCACCACAGCAGAGAGGTGAGAGGTGCTGGATTCAGACAGGCGACAGAGAAGATAAATCTTAACTTTTAGCCACTTCCTCATCCCAGCTCTCTCCTCCTGTGTTAAGCCCCGAGAGCTTGGCCCAGAGGCTGTTGGAGGATGGAGCTCAGACTTATGAGCCCGGCTGCAGACAGCTTCCTCTCTGGAGACAGACTCAGGATCTTTGGTCCCCTGAGTATAAACGCACACACATGGATTCTCTCATTGTCACATTACCTCTTTCCTGAATTGACTGCTCTTTTTGTTCTTTTGTACAGATATGTTTTCACACACACACACACAAACACTAGATTGGACTGGCACAGTTGTTTGGAGATTAGACCGGTGCAGTGATTACGTTGACTGGCTGCTGTATGAAAGCTTTTCCTGAATCCTCCTGTCTCCAAACCCATCTCCTCCTCACAGTGCACCACACTTAGCAGGCCTCTCACTGCAGCGGCTCCAGATGAGTTTTCTTGGAATAAGTCTTTAAACCTCTCATTACAATGTATTGGTATGCAAGTGTGTGTTCGGTCACGTCTCCTGAACAGCACAGCAGGGAAATTAGCTTTCAATTGTCCAGTAGATGACTTTATTATGATGGACAGAAAAATTATGCTTTCTAATGTGGAGTTGTCAAATAATGTACATAAAGCCTCAAAGGAATCTGGACTGAGTAAATGTGAGCGAGGGGGATCTGCATCCATTTATATCACTGCAAGGTTAACTGCATGGCTTCATCTGGCAGAGATGATTCATTGTTTCAATACTGGGTGAACATGTGTGGTCATGTATTCACCAATTGTGTGGGAAAAGGTAACTGTTGCGCAGTAGATCTCAATTGTTTTGCCTGCCTGGGGCAAAGTTGGCACTCGGCACAGATGGGTCCCTCGTCTCTTGACAGCCTGAGAACATGCCTTGAACCTCAATGTGACCTTTGGGGCCTATAAAGAAAAAAGGCAAAGAGGCGAACGGGTCGACGTAATCACATAATATGGCATGAAGACCTCTGACTTGACCCACTTGAGAGTGAGACTCACCACAGTATCACCGTTGTCTTATCTGTGCTGATGACAGTTGTGGTCTTTAAGTGGATAGGATGCTATTCAGGCAATTGATTTTACCCAGTGAAGATTTATTCTAAGTATTGAGAGTACACAATAGTTTTTTTATAGCAGCCTAATTATCCACATTGCCGATTGAATGACCATCTCTGGAAAACAGAGTGGCTATTGTGACTGGCACATTCAGATGTTCATGACTTATGTAATGCTTCCCCAATTAATCATTTGAGAGAAGGGACTCTCATTGGCAGAGCCTCATAATAACTCATGACAGAGCACTGTGCCCCTCAGTCCAGCCCTGTCAAAGAAGCCAAAGAGGAAATCGTGATGACTACAGCTGCTCATTGGGCCTGTGATGTGAAAGCTACACCAGATGTACTGTATCTCGAAGGTTCACCTCATTTAGATTTAAGCAAGCGCTCTGTTCTCTGTGTTGTGGCCGCTCATAATGACCCTCTCACAAGGCAGCACTGAATCTTACCCACGGGTTAGAGACAAAGATAGAGCTACAGAGGCACACAGGCTGAGTGAAGAGGATGGAGTTTGTTGTCCCAGCTAATGGGAGCTGACATACACTGGGGCGTGAAATGACTTTTACTGATCCTGACGATAGCACCTCTTTCCTATTCAAATCAGCACTCCCCCTCTAAGACAGCTTAAACAGGCACAATGAAGATAAGCTCCCAAAAGTTAATGACAGTGGAGACATTTCAAACAGCCATGCAAGGGACCTATAAATCATGCATGTCTTAATTTTGTTTATTTATCATGGCTCATATCATCCGAGTAGTTTATTTCAGAATACGCTGTAAGAACCTGTTCATTTTTTAAAGCTATATTTTGGTTTAATTGGTCATCTGAAGAAGAGAAACATGTTCCCATAGGTGCAAGAGACCTAATTAGCTGAAAACTTGCCTTGTTCACGCATAGGAAAATAAACAGCCGATTTGTGAATCAGCCATTAGACCCCGAAGGGCAAAGGCGAGACCAGATGAGTTCTGATCCTCTGGAGTATCGACAAGCGGCCTCCTCCAGAATCAAGAATCGCTGTCAGAGGAAATTATTAAGCCTTTCAGGAAGCTGGAGTTCAAACTTGGCATTTTTAAAATTCAGTTTCCTCCAGACTCTGGGGTTAAACTTCCGTCAGATGGTCACGACTGACCGGGGTGTACCCTCTGAGGACACATGACACGTTTTTTTTTTTTTTTTTTTTTTTTTTGCAGTTGGATTGAGTCATTGTAAATACAGGCAGCATTACAGCTTTAAATCCTTATAAATGGAAGTGACCTTTGCCTTGCGTCATACTGAGTGTTTGACAGGCAGCCTGAGTTTGGCCGTTTTGTATGCAAAGCTCCTTTTGCAGTTTGTCCAAAGTAGATCATTGTTTCTAAGTTAAATCCTCATTCAAATATGCCCCGGCCTCAAGCAACCCTTGTGTGAGAATGTGGCAGTGAACCAAGTATGGATAGCTCACTGAAAAGTGGCTTTTAAGAGCCCAGGCTCTGCCACTGCGGCTTCAGCATCTGCCAAACTGTTCTCACTGTATTTTGAGCATGGTACCTTCTCTGTTGAGGAGGCTTGTTTGGTGTTGACAGCTGTGGAAGAAGATGACGGGTGCAAATTATCTTCTAAATAATTGATTCTTCAAAAAGTTATGAGCACCACACACAGAGAGATCCTACCATTCTTCCAGTGGCACCGCAAACCTCACTGACAAGAAACCAGACTTTCCACAGTGGCCACAAATATATTCACCAGCTCTGAATTGCTCAAGCAGGTGCACTGAAATGGAGACAAGTTATAGTATTCAACTCCCAACTCACAGGAGCATTGTTCAATTGGCTTCTAATGTTACATGCCTTGGCTCCGCGTGCAAGGCCGGCCACTGTGCCTGTGAAACTTGCCCCCAGCTATCGGCACAAAGAGCCCATAACCAGACACAGACTGTTGCCATAATTTCCAGAGTTCAGAAAAAGGAGCCACTCACAGTGGTGTGAGTGATAAGAAAACTGCTTAGTTTTTTTTGTTTCCAGCTGGGTTCGTCTGGTGCTCTCTGCAGTGCAAGTCCCTCTAAGTCTCCATTAAGAGTAACTCCAATCCAGGCATTTTCTCCCTTTGCTGTGATTCATTTCTTGGTCTGCCAGACATCCTACTGGTGCATAATGACGTGCTTTGGACAAATGGCTACCTCAGCAGTTCTTCCATGCTTTGTGGCAGAGTGAAACCCTCTTTGTCCATCTCAGCTAGTGAGATGGGTGCTCTCTTAGGCTCTGGCTCTCACAAGAGATTCTCTTTAATAACCTAGTATGACATATTAAATGATTCATATATTACATTATCATAACAGATTACTTTTTACTAATCACAGAAAGTTCCTCTATCTGACAGTTTGATTCAGAGGGACCAGAGATTTGTACTTTTTCACATTTCATAAGCAGCATGGATGACATTGTTAGGCTGTCAGTCCATTCATCACTTTATTCAGACTGAAACATCTCAACAACTATTGGATGGATTGCTGTGAAAATCCATACAGACATTCATTGTCTCCAGGGAATGTATTCTAGTGACTTTCTTGACCCTGGCACCAACAGTAGGTCAAGGTTGTCACTCATTCAGAATAATATCCCAACATCTACTAAATGGATTAGCACACAATTTGGGACAGACACCTTAAGTTGTCATCTAGTAGTATCCAACATAGGCCTGTAACCAACCATTATTTATATTGTTGATTAATCTGTCAATCATTTTCTCAAACTAATTTGTCTGTAAAATGTTAGAAAATGGGGAAAAATGCCCATCACAAATTCCTAAAGCCCAGGCTACCTGTTTTCAAGTTTGTCCGACCAGCAGCCCAAAACCCTAACATGTTCAGTTTATCATAGAAGATTAAGGAAACCAGACAATGTTGAGAATGTTGGATTTCTTTCTTGATAAAAGACGCAAAATGATTAATCAGTTATCAATATAGTTGCCGATTCATTTTCTGTTGATTGATCAACTAATCGTTGCTGCTCTAATGCTTTGGTTTTTGACTGAATTCCTGAAAAACGAATGAGGTCTCCATCAGCTCCAACTACACTTTGTGTCGATGTGACATTGTGAACATGGTAAACATTATACCTACTAAAAATAAGCATGTTAGAATTGTTATTATGTATATAATGAGGATCTGAGTGTCTTGTTTCACTTTTATCTAATGTTGAACTATTTCTCTTTCGTGGCTTGCTTTGCTGAATTTTCTGTAATTTCATAGTAACTCGTAGTTTTCATTGAAAACTACAATACTACTGACAAGTCATTCACAAAGCACTTGCTATCACTGGAGCTATTAGTTGACGTGTTGCCCCCGGTCTAACTACCACTGTCAGGTTCCTTTCCAATTTTATTTTCCTGGTCTTTGGATTGATGATACAATTTTTCAGTCCATCTCCCCTGATGATTAGCAGACCTTTGCCTTTGTAGGCAGCCCTCATATTCTCCAGCACACTGCTCTCACAGATTTGTACAGAATTGTCGTCAGGCTGCGGCACTGCTGGACTGCCTTGGAAAGATGGGATGTGTCCCCTCCCCAACCCTCAGTGTGTAGGATCCATGTGACACACGCTGCCAGAATCACGTACCCACATTATTATATGCATTGACACTATGCAGGCATGAGCTTTCGATCAAACATGCGCACACAGTCACATAAACAAGCACTCTTCCCCCTAGAGTGTCCCTAGACCCCTGGGGCCCTGCAGCTCCCACCCCCCCAGCCTGGCCTCTTTAATGAGGACTAGCCCCTATGTGTTTGATCCTGCTGCCAGCCCACAGCCCTGCGGCCCCTCAGCCTCATGCCTATTCAACAATCCCCACAGCCTCTCCAGTTACTCCCCCATTGCCTTGGGTAGACTATGGATCCAAAGCAAAAGCACTCCTGGGCGGTTGTTTGATATCAAAGCCAGTCTGACTGAAACTGTGAGGGAAGGAGAAAAAAAAAACAACAATTTAACTCTGTGCTTTGTAGACTTACACGTAGCTTTTGAACTACACATTGATCTGTTGTTTTTGTTTCATCAGATGTTCTTTAAAAATTTCATCTATTGACTGTTAAAATCCATGAAAGGTTTTAGGTTACAAATGCCAATTAATTGGTTTCACCAAGACTGTGGTCTTGGCATAAAACACCATTCAAAGCCTGTAAATGGAGTCTCTAACATGGCCCTTCTTCTGTTTTGTGCACAGGATGGAGGTCTGCTGATTAACAACCCCACAGCCCTGGCTATCCATGAGTGTAAGTGTTTGTGGCCTAACACGCCCTTGGAGTGTGTGGTCTCCCTTGGCACAGGCCGATTTGAAAACCCGGGCAAGAGCAGCACCACCTACACGAGCCTCAAAACCAAACTCACCAATGTCATCAGCAGCGCCACAGACACTGAGGGTAAGTGACAGTTGCTGCAAAACCTTAAAGGTGCATTATGTAATTTAGAGTTTCAGACCGTAAATGTCCATCTGAGTTAGTCCTTATTGTATCTTGGTTACCTCTTTATTGTCTGCCTTTTGAAAACACATAATGCATCGTTTAACAATTATAAAATCTAGTCTAGCGTAGCTCTACCGTGGGTAGACAAAATAATGTAACTTAAAGGGGCACTGTAGTGATTTTACATATAAATGTCAGTGTACCTGTCACAAGAGTACTAACGAGCTATAAAAACAGTTGGACAATGGATTCTCTGGCTCTAAAGCGAGCTTTCTAACATTTGAGAGAATAACCCTGAATATGTTATCAGGGTTATCTTGGCCTGGGCTTGAAGACTGCAAATGTATAGTAGAAAGCCTGCATTACAAACTGGAGTGGAGTTTGAAATTTATGGATACCAAGTAGAGAGGGTATAGCAAAACATGCCATTGGCTGCATTGATAGATGTAGGTTCCAATAATGTTTAGAGCTTGACTCACACTAGGGTCTAAAAGTCAGGATATTGCCTTGTGAGTCCTGCAACGTCATGGTAGAAGTGAAATGATAAATATATGGAGTGTCCCTTTAATCACAAGTATAAACAGATCTGCAAAAATGGATCATGTAAGGTCGATTTGATATGATTAACTATGAAAGAGGTCTGGCACACATTATTATACATACAGGTTTTTAAAGCATCACAAGACCACAGGCACAGTGTCAAAAAATGTCTCATTATTTTTGTTGAAATTGAAACCTCTTATCATGTAATGTGAAAGAAAAGTCATGACATCACATGGCAAACACAGTCAAACACAGACGAGAGGCATCAACGAAGAGGAAAACTGGTCAAAACATTAAACTCGTCAACAGGGATGAACCACACAGTATACTGATGGATGGTTGTAAATAGATGGTATCTAATCTAATCCAACCCTCTGGTATTGTTGGCATTATTGATTTAGTTATGTTTATATTATTTTGTCTGCTCTTATAATCTGCTCTTTCTATAATTAGAATTGCAAACAGATAAATTATGCTCCATGTTTCTGTGTTATTTTGTAAGGGAATGAATTGAGTTTTGATGTCATCAGTGCAGAAAATACTGCACTGCAGGTTCGACTTTGTTCTGGATGCGTCCCATTGTGCCCACTGTGGGGGCAACCTCTTCTGTCTCCTTATCACCTCCGGACACGGGCACCTCCACTGTGCCTAAATTTGGCTCGGTCCCCTCCCTGTTGCTGCTGCTGTGGTGCAGTGTGTGACCTAGATGCTTCTCTGCACTTCCTCCTGTTGTATTTGGGATTAAGCTCTCGCCAGCTTTCCAATGGGCTTTGTTATTTAGAAAACGGCAGATTAGTAAGAATGTTTATCACATATTTTCCTCTTTTTCAAAAGCTCCCCTCCTGTCCCAGCCTCCTACTTTGTTTGAAGTGTATCAGTAGAGCTTGTTTGTTGTTATGGACAGATAAGGCTGATCTAATGGGCTTTTCGATGTAAACAAACCCTCTTATGGATGTATCTGGTAACTTGCTCCCAATTTCACTTAGTCATGTTTGGTGGAGCATAGATTAGGTGGAGCTGTGTGGGTATGTGAGACCACTTCAGTGGTTGTGAGACCACCACCTATAGAAATAGTATTTCGAGTTTCTAGTTTCGAGCCCTTGTAGGCTTTTGGAAGCCATTGATTCATTGTGAACCTCAGCACAGACTTTACATCTATAGAGATGGGCTTTTCGAACCATGCTGCAGATATTGATCTTGATATGAATTTACAATAGATTACCCTGAAATACAGTAATTACTGACCATTATCATTTGTTTTTTATTACCTGGCAGTACTGGGAAGGTTACCTACCTGGTCACTATGTAAATTGATTTTTTTTTTTCCTCTAGCTTGTAAAAAACTGAGATTCATCAGATCCTGTGATGTGATGATTTTGTACGTCTGCCGACATTGAATGAGAGGCTGTTTGATATTTATTAAATAACACCCCAATACCCAACTTGTTCAGCTGATAAGTCTTAAGCAGCACACTGGTAGTTAATAAGATCAGGACTGAACTGTCTGTGATTGACTGCAAACAGAGTAAATTATAATAGAATAGAGAAACATATTTCATCTCTGGATTTAACCACGTGTTGTCTATTCGATAAGTAAGTTTGTCATGTCTCAGTATTTATATCGTTGTATATACAGTAATAATATATTTTTTATATATAATTCAAAATGTGAGTACAGCACATTGACTGATCATAAAAATACAAAAAATAAGAAAGTTGATAAAACACTACGAATAACCTTCAGATAAATTGTTCCCTGTAGAGTTTTGCTCCATACCCTCAAAGACAGCCAGTTTCCACTGACTCCATGTTCTGACTTTTTGTCCAGTATTTGCACTCTTGTAATGTGGGAACATATCCAGAAAAAAAAATCATAGTCGCCCCATATTCACCCCATTACTGTTAGCAGCTGCCTGTTTGTTTGCATTTGAATGTTGTTGATTTTAAACCTCTCAGATGAAACGGATGAAAACAGCCATGACAGACAAGCCAGATATTTTCACTTGGTATTACCTCACACTTTCAGCCCGAAGCGCTTACTCTGGAACACAAGTAATGCTGTCACAGCGTTCGCCATCAAGTTTTGACTCTGCGTGCCCTATTCACTCTTAACACAATATTTGAATGTTTGTACAAATTGGAAAGTTGATTATGTGTTTATGCTTTTGTGTCATCTGTGGCCTCACTCTCACCTCTCTTGCTCCCTGCAGAGGTTCACGCTATGCTCGCCGCCTTCCTCCCTCCCGACACTTATTTCCGCTTCAACCCCTACATGAGTGAAGATATCTCCATGGATGAAAACCGACATGAAAAGCTCAACCTGCTGCAGGCTGAGGGCATCCGCTACCTGGAGAGGAACGAGGAGAAGCTGAGGAAGGTCACTGGCATTCTCACCCGAGAGAAAAGCTCCGTCCAGAGGATGGCAGAGTGGGCCCGGCTGAGGGCAGACATGTATAATGGTCTGTCCTTTCACTCCTCTAAGCTGTAGATCCCACACAAGCCACCTTTACCTCACATTCAAACTCCTCATTTATTCAAAATTTCCCAGAATATGTCATGTTAACATGATTAGTATGTCATAGGTGTTGACTTCTTGACCTGTAGCTTTGAAGAACCTTGTGTAAATCCACAAGTAGGTAATTTCCAACAATTTTCCATCATGCCAAACACTACCTTCGTCCTCACTCACACTTCAGACTTTGACAGTAATTTTAGTGTTAATGTGTTACAGTTTTGGCAGCAAACAAGCATCTGTTTGCCACTGTGGCTGGCAGCTCTCGACTTAGCACTGTTGCTTTCAAAGAAGATGTGTCAAATGATGTGTGGATTTGGGAACTCCCTGTAGAGGGATACACTGTCAGCCTCGCAAGCAAATGCAGCTTGCATGATTAAAGGAATAGCTTGACATTTAGGGCCAATGCACTTATTCACTTCTTTGTCACGAGTTGGAAGCTGCTGCTAGCGGCCTATTAGCTTAGCTTAGCACAAAGTATGGAAGCCGGGGGAAACAGCTTGCTGGTTCTGTCCAAATAACAATATCTTCCTAGCAAGCTGTTTCCCCGTTTCCTGTCATGCTAAGCTAACCTAACCAGCTGCCAGCTCCAGTATACAGAAATGAGACCAGTGTCAATCTAATCTGTCATCTAACTTGCAGCAAGAAAGCAGCATATTTAAGAAACAAGCATATTTTCTTAAATGCAGAACTACTCCTTTAAAAAGGCGAATACTGTTAAGTTATACAGTAACCAGTGACTGTTTTTCCCAAGTGAGCACTTTTTAACCATTCGCTGTCCTTAGAAAGATTTGTTATGACAACCAATATATCCTCATAAACCTGTGTTTGTACTTTCACAGAAAAATATGTAGATGGGATATACGTGTTATAGAAAAAATGTAAATATTTGTTCAACTGAGCTGCCAATATGTAACATTATAAAAAGAAAAGATGAGAAAAAAAATCCTATTTTTAAAAAAAAATAGTCTAATCAAGGTCAATCTGACATTTCTGTTGCAATGACTAAAATTTGCACATATAAGAATGCAGTGACTGGTCAGCTATGTAATTGTGTATTGATAATAGTAACATCGGTGCATGAGGGCCCACTTCGAGCATTACTGTGTTACATACAGTATGTTGTTTGTAAATGCATGTTATATTTTGATTTTACACACGAAGACAAGTCAGTATCTTGTACAAAATCGCAATAAAAAAAAAGTAAGCAAGTTGCATATTTAATTCTAATACATCTAGAAAAAGTGTGTGTGTGTATATATATATATATATATATATATATATATATATATATATATATGTATGTATGTATGTATGTATGTATGTATATATATATGTATGTGTATATATATATATATATATATATATATATATATATATATATGTATGTATATATATATATATATATATATATATATGTATATATATTATAATTTTTTAATAAATATCCAGGTGAAGCCTCGCTGTCATACAGATGTACTTTTATGTATTATTTTAGCCTCATAGTATTGTACTTCAGTTGTTTCAAATGCTTTTATCATTTTCTGCTTGATTGTTTGGTTTTATGGATTCCCCACTGGCTATGCACATTTTCTGCTGTCTTCAGTGTGCCCTCTTTCCCTTTGATGCCTCTTCTCCAAAGCCTCTTTCACCCTTTCTACCTTGAAGTGCTGTGTTTCAGTCCCCACTCTGCTTTACTGTAATATTTGTTGAAATCATTCAGGCTTTAGCTGAAAGACTGACTTAAAAGAGACTGCTGCTTATTGATTAGTCATAGCTGAAAATTATCCTGTGTTAGGTCTTTAAAAAAAAAAAAAAAAAAGAATGCACTGCAGATGTTCATTTCCATGCCTAACCTGGTCAAGTACTGTATAACTGGCCCCAGAGGACCTGAGGTAAAATGGACACAGATATTAACCAGATTAATATAATTCCACTGTTCTCCTGTTGGTCGTGTATAAAGACTGTTTGAGAGTGTATGTAATTAAAAACCCATCACCGAGCCTCACCGCATCTTGCCTCCTAATTATATGAAGATTAGCTGATTGTGATCTGAGGAAAGCTGCTGTGGATCATCTCAGGAAGAAAGGGACGCGCGGATATTAAGTTGCTAACTTGTACTCACAACTGCATAATTATTCCAACAGAGATCTGGACTGATATGCACCCTCACCTCAATTTCTAAGGTGCGTGGCTTGATTAGCGACAAATTCTGATATAGAAAATCACCACTGCAGGCACTTATGGAACAGTCAGCTTCTCTCTTCCTTCTAACTCAAATATAAGTCTTTTTTTTTTTTTTTTCCTGTGTGTGTAAAGGTTGTATTTTTCAGGTGAGGGTAATTTTAAGGCCCATCCCTGAGCTGTCATAAAAGAGAGGAAGGTGAGATGAGATGACTGTGCAAGGCTGTGCTCAGACACCTGGGTAAAAGCCCTCGCCAGTGATGGATCACATTTCCCTCCAGCGTAAACACCTTACACTGACACAGCTCTCTACCAACTGCTTACACGCATGAAAACACAGCGATGGCCGCAGAAGGCAAAGGACACAACATACAACATCACCAGTGGTCTTTGGTGGAAACAACAGATGTAGGCCATTCGACAGCAATACAAAGCAAATAAAAGAGGTAAGTGGACATGACTGAAAGAAAAATATCTTTCAGAATTAACAAATAATAAACATGTCAGTTTGATTGTTAAGCCAGTAAAAAATGACATCCTGAATATCAGCTAACTGAGAATAACTCTGTCATTGCTTGATGAAGAGCCTTGATTTCTTCTAATGCCTCAATCCATTAAGGTTCTGAGCTTTAGAAATTATTATATGATCAGTGGTCTGTTCTGTAGTCTGCAAAAGCAAAGAAGCAGTAAATTGTAGGTTTATAACAGAAAAAGAAGAAGCTGTTGTTCCATGATTTGGTGCCAGTTTTTTTGACAATAAAGTACTTAGATAATCAGATAAAGCAGATAAATCCCTGGTCTTCTCTCTACCCACTGTTTTTTCCTGCACCTGTATCCAGCTGTAATCAATACCATTTCCAGGAAATCTAATAGTGTAGTCTGTTGATCAAATATCGTGATGCCCACATTTCAGTTTCCATCAGAAAGCTCGTAGACTGTAGTTTGTTCCTGTTTCACTTTGTTTACAGAGCACATTTAAAAACAGCACATGATGACCGAAGTGCCTCACAGAGACATGAGAATTACAATCAAGCAAAAACACACGGATAATTATGAAGGTCAATAATAATAATTGCTGCTGACCTTGTAAGTAGGGGGGGGGGGGGGGGGGGGCAATGTGACAAGATCAGTACAGTTACTTTAACTCTGTCCACTTCGTTGTAAATACCAGCTGTTCGTAAATCTTTAATGGATCTTCAGGAGCCTGGCCCAGCAGGTCAGGCTCCTGACCTGCTGGGGGAAGGTCCTCTGATCACTTGTTGAATCTGGTCTAACCCTAAAGTGTTGGGAGCCAGACTGTTCCACAGTAACTTAAGTGAGTGAGGAAAAGAGCATTGCACATCGTGATGAGGACTTTACTGTCCACAAATGCCTTTGATCTGTATTCTCTATTTTTAATGATTCCTTATGCAGCTTCCACTGAAAGACAGGATGTATTGTCACAACTATGTAAAGGAGAAGACCTGCTCGTATATGAACCCCATAACAAATTATCAAGGAGTTTCCAGTGCATCAAAGCTTTTGAGAGACACATTTTCATGTTTGAGGCTTAGGGACAGTTTATTTCTTTCAAACTGCAAGACAGGTCTTCCCACATTTTCTATGGTTTAGAATTAATACTGTAAGCTGTCTATGCACCAACTTCTTTTTATTCAGGCACTGATGTTGATGACTTTAACTTTCAATGTTGGCCTCACATGTTTTCTCCTTTTTCATTTGGTCCAGTGGTGTCTTTCAGAGCAAATTCACACTCTGACACTGAAGTGAGGAATGATTAAACCCTGAGATGTGCTCTTTAAAAACACATTCTCAGGGTTAAATGAAGAGCGTCGCTAAGTGAACGGCACCGTAAAAACACAGATGTAAGCTTAAACTTGTTAACAGAAAGGATTATCTTCATTACAACCTCTTTTACAACATTTTATTTAGCATAATGCTTTCGTTTGTGATACAAGTGATGCTAACAGTACAAATTAAGTACAAATTATTCATAAATATAGTGAGTAATAAAGGATTCACATGAATAATGGTCCCTGTATATCCACCATGTTACCGACTGAAGCACAGGTGCTCCACGTGTTGTCACTGTGCTGTATTTAGTGGATTCATGTCAGGCTTTTGCCCCCCTGTGAGTTAACATGGTTAGGCAGCCAGTAAAGGCTGCTCCCACTCAATATAGAGAAGTCATAATGTAATGAAACAGCATGCTGAGAGAGGAAATGCATCCTCCTCCGATGTAAACAGATCTGACTCATGAACTCGTCCCCTAGCAGTAATCACATCAGTAATTGGATTTCTCTTGCACCTTTGGCCAAACCTCCAGACTCTGGAATATAGATATGTCTCTCCAGTCCACGTCTGGAAAGCATCTCGAGGAGGTTTTGACAGGTACTGTTGTTCTCCCATCTTTGTTGTTATGTAACAACTGTTCTATCCTCAGGGTGGCTGCTACTCAATTAAACCTCACATTTAACCGCAGCAAACACCCCCAGCTCATTAGCACTTAATTAGTTCTGGAGCGAGCGACTGATATTGAGATACGATATGAAGAGTTTAATTTCAAAATATGATTGCCACATTTGAAAAAAACTGGCAGACACAAGTGATAGAACACACATCAGAAAATGATGTGTCTTTGAGAAAGTCATAAAAAGATAAACAGAACTGTAAAAACTGAGGTTTTTTTTTAATTGTAACTAATACACTGCATTTTGAATTCTGAGTGATGTTGTTTGCTGCTGTGATCTGAGCCTGCTGATCTGTGTTGAATCTGTGTTGCTTAATCATCACCTCTGATGGGAGCCAGGACGCTTCATGGTTGGCTTGGCTTGGTGCTGCATCTGTTATCCACTTTGTTTTGGAAAGAATAAAGAAATAACACTGAATCAGTGAAGAAAACAGGCCAAGGGATGACTCTGTCTCTCCTGCACAATAGCCATGCCGTGTGTGAAGTTTTGCATCTCAGTGAGCAGAGGACTTCAAGGATCCGCCGCAGTAATAGGCACAATAATTGGAGTTACCAGTGAAGCAGAGATGACGTCTTCTCTGGTGGGTTTTTGCATTTCAACACAAGGCCTTGACAACATCCACTTTGCAACTAGCTAACTTTGTTTCCATGGTGCTGTGTCCATGAAGTTATGAAAATCCCTCAGAGTATTTTATGGATAATATGCATAGGGGAAATTAAGAGAATATTTTAATGAGATTCTAGAGGTATTCAGACGTATCTGGAGGCGGTCTAAAACGAGAGGCAAGGGCAATTACAATACTTCCAGTGTGGCACTGGGAAGGCAGATGTGGGCAAGAATCGCCAGTTCCCCAGTTGATGAGGGAAACTGCTGCTTTCCACACTGGGGGATTACGTCCAGCAAATGACCTTGGCTGCATGTCAGCTCCTCTTTCTTTCGATTTTCAGTCAGATTTTAGTACAGGCTGTTTAGTAAAGCAGAAAAGCTTTGGAAATATTTCAAATATCAATCAAAGAGATGGAGAACTGAAGAAAGTGACAGAGTGTTGGAGGAGATTGTGGATTTTACCCTTTAAAAAGGCAATTTAGTGTCGTTCTTTAGGCATCTTCTGATGAACTGCTCTTCAGCATATTTCTAAATGATTAACTGTCAACGCATTATCATCTTGCTTCAGATCTATGCCACAACCTAATTTTAGCTAATCTCCATCAACCAGCTTCTGGATGGCAACTCCAACCAGAAACCCTGTCTTCTTGCCAAACCAGGCTTATCCCAGTAATAACTGCATCACTTGCTCTCTGTGTCTGGTGCTATGGCTGCAGATGGCTACCATTGCTAAGCCCGAGATAATGCATGTGTGTAACATGTGTTGGGTCTGAGCTCTATTAGTAACTGGAAATCATTAGTACTCGGCCTCACACGGGCGGCACCATTATGTTAACAGTACTCTACCTCATGAGCTGGACACCAAATGTGTTAGATTTCGGTTGTTTATCAATTTATTGGCTATCACAAATTAAGGAAATATTAATATTAAAAATATTAATATTAAATAATATCTTTAAAATGAATTAAAGTTCACGGGGCACCAGCCTAAACTAATAGGCAAAATAGCCAATATGGTTTTAGTCTCAATTTATTACCATTAATCTGGAACTCTGATTAACCATTAGCTTACTAACTATAACCAAATTACCAAATCAATAGTAAGTTACAGTTGAAGGATTGGAATTCTACCGAGTAGAGGTTGGCAATATTCACGCTTGTGCAACATTAAAGACACCACTAGTTATACTTAAAAGGCATTTATTTACAATGGAGCAGAGTAAAGTACAATGTCTAATCTAGCATATACAGGTGTGTGTGTGTGTGTGTGTGTGTGTGTGTGTGTGTGTGTGTGTGTGTGTGTGTATGTCTGTGTGTGTCTGTGGGGACACAGACAAAGGCAAGATGGCCGACTCAAAGTGGTCACTGTGACCACATGACCTGAACAAAGAAGACTACAAAGATGGCGGTAAACAAAGAAACTACTAAAATGGCCGCTGAGACCACCTAGTGTGTGTGTGAGAGGGGAGGTGTGAGTTTCTTTGTTAGCCTAGCTCATGTAATCTAAAGGTACCAGGTTAGAGGGGGAAGGTTAGCTTCATGCAGGTTCTAGGACTGAGACGTACTGCTATGTGTGTGAACATACGAGTACTCGATTAACTGTATGACTGACCACAACCTAAGCAAACATTACAACAACAAGACATCAATCAACAAGTACATTAACAAGTTAAGGCTTCTGCTGATTAGCTATGCTGTGCTGTGCTATGCTGTGCTGGGAGAGGTTAGGCCCAGTCCGTTAAGATTACCCGATCCTTGGAACAAGCAAAGAGGTCCTTTCCAGTGGTTTGTAAAATCCAGTGAGTTTGGGGGGTTTCCTGGT
This sequence comes from Seriola aureovittata, assembly GCF_021018895.1. NCBI lineage: Eukaryota > Metazoa > Chordata > Actinopteri > Carangiformes > Carangidae > Seriola > Seriola aureovittata. The sequence goes on along the minus strand of NC_079373.1, from coordinate 8,911,131 downwards.
GGAATAAAGTCCTGTCTGGCTGTGTTGCTTGCTGGTATCTCCTTTGTTCTCCTCACAGAGTTAGCTGTTCCATGCTAACTCTGCTACGACTCCTGTTGCTTGGAAAATCAGCTGGCCTTGTGTTGTAGCCGCTGATTCTGAAGAGGATTTGGTTCACTCACAGTTAATCCGAAGCAGGTCGCTGTTGTGGAGGAGAAGAGTGTTTGCAGGCTGCTGGTTGCAGGCCGGCGAGAGAGCTAGTTTCTCAGGTAGCAGAGCTGACCTGGGCTGGGGCCTTGTTGCCCTTTGAAGAACCGAGAGGAGAGGGCTGGAGCTGCTCTCCAGAGCAAGCCAAGAAGGGAAGAGCGAGAGAAGGGGTCTAGAAGACTGGTTTTGTTTGTGACACCTTAGGGGGTCACATGTCACACGCTGGCCCACACTGGCTGGCCAGTGGGGTCCATGGGGGGGAAGGGTCATCCCCAGGTGTGAACCGTGAGGAACTGTGGGGTGTGAATTCCTTTGTCCAGTGGAGCAAAGAAACATTTGGTCTATTGAATGACTGAGTCCCAACAGTCCCCCCTTTGTTGTCAGGATGCCACCTGACGTGTCATCCTGAGAGCATAATGTATAGTCCATTTGTCAGTTCATTCAACGGGTAACATCCGGGCATTTGTCAGCACTATCTATCTTGGCTAAGCAAGAACAATCAGGTTACAAAGCAGAGTTCAGATAATAACCACAATGATCGAATAGTGTAAAACAACTAACATGTTTCCTAGTTACTCATGGTGTTAGTGCGGACAGGAAAGTCAGTGATGTTAGTTTGTTGGCACCTAGAATGACAAGATTTGGAGTGTCTGGGTGAGTGTGCCATGTATATGCAATGTCCTAAACTTGTATCTGATTTGATTCAGAATTTAGTTTGCTGCTGCTGCTGACAAACCCATTGTGTCCATCTGGAAGAGTGTAGGGTACCCTGAGCCTACTTACTGTCAGTACTCAGTGCGGCGAACTCTGGAGCGCCGGTGCTTTAAGTTTTCTTTAACCTGTGGCACAAAGCTGTAGCACTTTGAGTAGCTGAAGGAAGAACATTCAGAGGCATTGTCACTGTCTGAATTAACATGGTCAGAGATGACGTGGTCATTGTCTGATCCATGTGTTGACTGGTCCTGTGTCTGAGCCAGAATTTCTGCGTAAGGCCGTCTCCTGCTCCTGTTGTGGGAGTGCCTATCTCTACTCACTTGGTGGGCGTGGCGGTTACGCTCAGCACCCATATGTGGCCTTTTATCACCCCCCTTCGATCTGTTCTGAGGGTGATCTTTTGAGGTTACATGTCTGTGTGACGCTAAGGTGTTTGAGTTGCTAGGCTCAGTTGTTTTCCCCCTTGCCTTGGAATTAACCATGGTTTCCCAAGCCATTTTTGTCATTTTCTTTATTTCCTGCATGGTGGGCTTACCTTGATGCGTCATCAGTGTAACATGAGTGCGTACACAGGGATGGAGGTTTCGTAGGAACAAAGACTTGAAGGTGGAGTTCTGCTCTAAGCCTGGTGTGTTCCTACCCTGAAAATATGCATGCCTCAAACGTTGGTAAAAGTCATTGGGATGTTCATGGCGGGAGTGTTTGATTTGAGAAGCTGCAACCAAAGATTCTATCTCATCTGCAGCAGGAGAGAATTCTTCTGTCAGTGCTTGACAGAGCTCTTTGTAGTCATCTCTGACACTGGGAGGCAGTGATTGCATAAACTTGTGGACTGCTTTTGAGCTGGTCTTCCACACAAGTTTAGTTTTCTCCCTTTGGGTTGCATGGGGCAAATCAATTAAGTTTTGATCTAACTCCCTAAAGTAGTTTTCAATATGTTGATCAGAGCTGTCTGGATCAAAATGTTCAATGTCCTTTGCTAATAACTCAAGCGCTTCGAGGCGGGGGCACTGTGAGGTCCCTACTGATGAAGGCGAGACTATGCTAGCTGGACTAGAGGAAGGAGCTGAACAGCGGTCATCACTCTCATGGAGGTGCAGAGAGGAGGCTGAACAGTCCGGGAAAGTTTTGGTCCTTCTGTTGGAGGGGTGAGCACAGGTGAAAGTGTTATGCATCAGTGGCTGATGGGAACATGAATATCCTCTACCGGATAAACTACCTGTCTCTTCAGTGTCAATTTCAGGAAGATGGGAAGTCAGGTGGGTGTAACCTCTGTCTCTCAGTGGAGGTTGAGGAGCTGACTTCATTTCCAAGGACTTAGGGTCAGTTGGGAATTTGCCCCATCCTCTGAGTGGAGGCGGAGTTAACCTGTCATTAAGGGAAGAGTGTGAAGCAGAGAAACCAGAATCACAAGCACTGACCGATCGTGGTGGAGCAAAGCATTCTGATTTAACCCTTAACAATTCTTCCATGTGTGAACAGAGGTCTACCTCTGCTGCATGCAGGTCTCCTAAGTAGCGCATGGCTTTCTTGTTAGCTTCCTTAACTTCCTGGAGGAGAAAAGCATTTTGAGCTCTAAGCGATTTTACCTCCTCCTCTAGGGCTGCTTGGCTCTGAAGTGAAATGCTGGTTTGCCTGTGGAAGTTCAACAGTACACATCTTAACAATGGGCCTTTGGATGCAGTCTGAGCATCACCTTCGTCACTGAGTAGCAAGTCTATTTCTTTACTGCACTCACTGGAATTTAACTTGCTGATAAATTCTAGGTAGCCAGGCTTCAGGCTCTGTGCTAGGGAAGAAATAAACTGCTCTACACAGGAGTTCTCCATTGTTGTGTCTGGGAAAGAGGGAGGTTAAACAAGTTTTTCACAAAACAAGAAGGCAATATAGTTGGCTGCGGTGTTGCGCTGGCAGACACCTTGTAGTGTAGTTTGGTAGTACACTAGCCTAACTAAACAATGCAGTGGCCTACACTATGGGGGGTAGCTTCCTGCGGAGGAGGGGCAGCTACACTAGTGGGCATAAAGATTAAGGACAGTAAAGGCAAGTGCAGGTTTACTGTCTGCTTAAGAAATGTTTCAAAAAGCAATGACTGAGATGCAAGGCAGTAACAGTCCAAAGATTATCTCTTCAAGTTGACTCAGGCTGTAATGCAAGGCAGTAACAGCTAGGTGCAGAACTTGGGTTTCACAGGGCTGGTAGCACGCTGTGGCTCTATCTCAGGCTCTATTTCTTACTCAGGCTGAAATGCTTGGCAGTAACAGCCAGGTATAAGCTCTCTGTGTTACACAGGGCTGTCGGCACACAGTGTTTAATGTTAAAGGGAGCAGCAATTCTGACAGCTTTACTAGATAGCATTGAACACGTGGTATTCAAATGCTGGACTGAGGTTCTTACATTTCCTACAGAATAAATTCAACCGGAATTGTTAGCAACAATAGCAGGCTCTTGATACTAAGGCTTAAGTGTTAGCTATTAATAACTGGAGGACGTCTAATATTACTTCAGGTAAAATTAGTAAACCAATTCTCACCACAGTGCACTTGTTTGTAAGTACACCTGGACGTTTACTCCTGTGGTGGACTAAAAATTTTTCAACCTTTGCGGTTTTGGCCAAATTATGAATTTAATATTGCACAATTATGAATATTTGCCAACAGTACTCGGCCTCACACGGGGCACCATTATGTTGGGTCTGAGCTCTATTAGTAACTGGAAATCATTAGTACTCGGCCTCACACGGGCGGCACCATTATGTTAACAGTACTCTACCTCATGAGCTGGACACCAAATGTGTTAGATTTCGGTTGTTTATCAATTTATTGGCTATCACAAATTAAGGAAATATTAATATTAAAAATATTAATATTAAATAATATCTTTAAAATGAATTAAAGTTCACGGGGCACCAGCCTAAACTAATAGGCAAAATAGCCAATATGGTTTTAGTCTCAATTTATTACCATTAATCTGGAACTCTGATTAACCATTAGCTTACTAACTATAACCAAATTACCAAATCAATAGTAAGTTACAGTTGAAGGATTGGAATTCTACCGAGTAGAGGTTGGCAATATTCACGCTTGTGCAACATTAAAGACACCACTAGTTATACTTAAAAGGCATTTATTTACAATGGAGCAGAGTAAAGTACAATGTCTAATCTAGCATATACAGGTGTGTGTGTGTGTGTGTGTGTGTGTGTGTGTGTGTGTGTGTGTGTGTATGTCTGTGTGTGTCTGTGGGGACACAGACAAAGGCAAGATGGCCGACTCAAAGTGGTCACTGTGACCACATGACCTGAACAAAGAAGACTACAAAGATGGCGGTAAACAAAGAAACTACTAAAATGGCCGCTGAGACCACCTAGTGTGTGTGTGAGAGGGGAGGTGTGAGTTTCTTTGTTAGCCTAGCTCATGTAATCTAAAGGTACCAGGTTAGAGGGGGAAGGTTAGCTTCATGCAGGTTCTAGGACTGAGACGTACTGCTATGTGTGTGAACATACGAGTACTCGATTAACTGTATGACTGACCACAACCTAAGCGAACATTACAACAACAAGACATCAATCAACAAGTACATTAACAAGTTAAGGCTTCTGCTGATTAGCTATGCTGTGCTGTGCTATGCTGTGCTGGGAGAGGTTAGGCCCAGTCCGTTAAGATTACCCGATCCTTGGAACAAGCAAAGAGGTCCTTTCCAGTGGTTTGTAAAATCCAGTGAGTTTGGGGGGTTTCCTGGTGGAATAAAGTCCTGTCTGGCTGTGTTGCTTGCTGGTATCTCCTTTGTTCTCCTCACAGAGTTAGCTGTTCCATGCTAACTCTGCTACGACTCCTGTTGCTTGGAAAATCAGCTGGCCTTGTGTTGTAGCCGCTGATTCTGAAGAGGATTTGGTTCACTCACAGTTAATCCGAAGCAGGTCGCTGTTGTGGAGGAGAAGAGTGTTTGCAGGCTGCTGGTTGCAGGCCGGCGAGAGAGCTAGTTTCTCAGGTAGCAGAGCTGACCTGGGCTGGGGCCTTGTTGCCCTTTGAAGAACCGAGAGGAGAGGGCTGGAGCTGCTCTCCAGAGCAAGCCAAGAAGGAAGAGCGAGAGAAGGGGTCTAGAAGACTGGTTTTGTTTGTGACACCTTAGGGGGTCACATGTCACACGCTGGCCCACACTGGCTGGCCAGTGGGGTCCATGGGGGGGAAGGGTCATCCCCAGGTGTGAACCGTGAGGAACTGTGGGGTGTGAATTCCTTTGTCCAGTGGAGCAAAGAAACATTTGGTCTATTGAATGACTGAGTCCCAACACATGCAATGAGAGAGGAGGGCATGGCAGCAGACTGGACTAAAGAGGAAATATCCCTTTTAAAGTCACATGACCTCATCCTGCAGAGTCTTGGTTGATCCCGCAGGCTACTGTATGATTATTAGTGCAATCCTGTTCTCAGGGCAAAACGGTAAAGTGTATCAGGGCATGCAAATGGCTCCAAGCAATTAAGGTTCACAACAGCTGGAATGAAGTTCAGTGTCTAAAGGGTAAAAGTACTCATATCGGACTAATTGCAGACTGTGGATTTGATGTTTTATTCGAGTTTTGTTTTCACCTCACTTCACTTTTTCCTGCCTGATAAATGAAAATGTGCGGGATTATTAAGCCTTTAAGGCTTGGATTTATTTCAGTGTTTAACATTATTAGTGCTTGTAGCATTTTCAGGATGCTTAAATCTAACAATTACAATACAGCAGCTAAATTAAAAAGCCGCTCCCTGCTGTTAAATAACAGAGGAGGACATTGCTGAGCATTAAAAGACAACTTTGTGTTGTTTTATCCTAAAAGTCGTCCAGCTGTTGTCCATCTGTGTGGTTCTGAGCCTGTAGGGGGCTAAAGTATCATTAGCGGGACTATTTGGATAACAATTTGCTAGAATGGTTCGCTTCCTTGAGGCCACCATACATCGGCAGCGGCGCTGCAGTGCGCGCAAAGGGCGTGCGCACGCCCTGGAGCGCTGCTGCGCGCCCCCGCCTGCGTGTGTATGTGTGTGTGTCAGTGAACTGGTGGGAGAGGAGAGGACCAGTGACTGAGGCAGAGGAGGCAAGTGCGAGAGGCTCGGCGCTGAACGGGACTGCACGTAAATAAAAACAGCAGACTGTACCGCTCCGTCGCAGGGGACCGAGGAGACAGACCAGGCTTCGTGTTTCGCACCGCGGAGGAGAAGAGATAAGGTGAGCTAAACGATGCCATTCATGATAAACACGTGCCGTGTAGGTTGCAGTTCACTGTCAGGAGTTTGTGGACAGAGAAGCAGCCTGACACACTCAGTTGGATGCTGTAAGGCTGCCCGTAAAATCACTGTCCTCTTTGCAGCTTTTTCCTCAGTGAACGCGGGGGTTGTTTTCAAAGCTGAATCTCTAAAAATACACAACCGCACTTCTCATGACACATTGACGCGTTAGCCTCCAGCTATGTGGTCATCACGGGGAGCAGGTGCAGGTGTACACACACATGCAGGGCATTGCTGTCAAACCAAAGCTGGACACGTAGTGTGCTGCTGAGAAGATGCTCAGACACTTCTCTTGTCTGAACCTTTTATATGATCTGTCTTCTCCTTCATGATGCTCACATTACACGTTGGAAGAAAAGATAGATAGACCTACAGCTGTTTTTTTTGTCCTGTGTTGATGACATTGCTGTCCTCATACCCAAAATCCCTCATGTCCTAAGCTGATTTTCTCCCCACATGTTTAACTCCCTTCATATTCATATCACACACTCTGTCTTGTTTTGACTGACCAATCAGTTTGTTTAGTCTAATTTCCCTCCATCACAGTCATCACACTCAATCTGATTATGATAGCCCTGCTGAGATTCACCAATAACATCTCATGCCATGTATTTCACATTGCCAACCAATTGCTTTACTGGAAGCGCGCCCCCCCCCCCCCCCCCCCCCCCCCCCACACACACACACACACATACCCATCCTCCATTCTCACCCAATCCCCTCTTCCTCCTCCCCCTCTGTCTCCTCTTGGTCAAAGCTTCAGTCAAGGGGGAACCCCACCCCCCCTCTTTTCCTCTGCTCATCCCCAGACACTCTCACTCATACACACACCCAAACACACATGCCTTGGCTGCACACTTTCGCTAACTGCTCAGATAGCCAAATTAATACAATGCTAATGACCCCTGCTTCATTGTCTGAAGCTCTTGCTCATACTGCTCCCTGAAAGGGCTGACACACTTTCTAGTAATGTTTATTCACTCCAGGCAGACTACTGTTAATCTGTTTAAGAAGATAACAATGTCCCCCTATCCTTGCCTTATGTCTGATTTGCATTCATTCAGAAACAGGCGGCAAAATGTGTGACACCACTTTACAGATGCACGTCCCTGACTGTTTGTGAGCCTTTTGGTGGCCCCTTCAGTCGCAGTTTGAATCTCGGAGAGTCAGGATGTAGCTTGCGCCCAGAGAGCCGCCTCTCCACAGACACTGGAGCTCCACAGACACTGGAGCTCCACTGACAGGACATTTCGAGCTCATTTCACAAATGTGGAGAAATCAGGACAAGATAGTGGCCTACATTTTGCTGCCATCTTTACTTTCACAAACGGCACTAGGCTCGGAGATTTGCATAACTAAGGGATTATCATGACACACGTTGGCTGGAGTTATTGTGAGAGCACCAGTCAGTCACACTGCTGACCCGAAACCAGTGGCGGGCAGCTCTGCTCCCGGGGGCTATGGGAAAAGCCTGGGTGTTGGAGGGAAAATGCCACTAATTTTACTGCGTGGGCCAGGGAAACACGCAGACTATTTTGCGAGAAGTGATCAACGCTCCTTCTGTAAGCTGCCGTCTGCAGCATTGTGAACTCCGCCAACTGCAGGACGGGACAAAGTGTCTCACAGATAGAGTTCTGTGTCACTTCTGGTGATGACAATGACATCATTTCTCAGAAGAACTGATGTGAACTTGAGAGACTTTCGCTTGGTGATTTCACCAAGGACACGGTTAGTTTGTAAAGAAGAAATGCCTGTTTCATGTATTGAAAGATTATTAACATTCCTTAACAAATTGCAGTCAGAATAGTGTTGTGGCGAGAAGTGGTGGATCAAAAAGGAATCAGACAGTCAAGACACAGGTGTCAGAGCGGGGAGTCTCTTTATTCAATACGGCCTACTCGCAGTCATAGACGGAGACAACAACAACCAAACACAGAACGTGACATGTTCTTTTATACCTCAGATGGCTATGTGTGTGTGTGTGCATCCTGTTTTCCAATCATTTTGTGTTTGTTATACTACTCTTGCCTAACTTATTACCCAACTATGTTTTCCAGGGCACTGTGCTCCTCTTGGTGGAACACAGTGGTGCCCTCCCAGGTCACTACTCTTACTGGCAGTACGCCTCGATGTTATGTTTATTCCTAGTTTCCCAATCTCCTAATTTCCAGATGTTTCCCAAACAGTCAAAGTGTCTTGGCCCACTCTGTTGGTCGCCAAACCATATCTTTTATTAGTTATTTGTTATTCTCCTACACTGACTCTTGTACTCCGTTGGTGTCCAACCGGGTGATATCAGGTCATACATCCTTGGGCCTTATAATTCTCCTACAGTAGCAGACATATGAAGAAGAAACTCAAAGACCTCTCCATTGAATGGCATTGAAAGACCCAACATTTTTATTTCTTCTGGTTAACTCTAAAAATGGGGCTTACTTTTGAAGTTTCGACCATTCTTTCTCTGATTTATCATGAGTTTTTACTCCCCAAAGCTTAACAGACAAGACACTGAAATGATTTGTTCATCAGTTGATTAGTTGTTCGAAAAAACAAATTGGTGAAATTGATCCTTTTCAAGCAGAAATGTCACAAATTCTCTGGTTTCAGCTTTTCAAATGTGACAGTCTGATTCTTTTCTTTGTCATATATGATTGTAAACTGAATATATTTAGATTTGGGTCACCTGCTGCAGGAGGTTAAAACACTAATTTTCTGACATTTCATTGACAAAACAATTACTCAATTAATCAAGAAAATAATAAGCGTTTTTTCCAATAATAGAATGAATAGTTTCAGCCGTGGATCAGGCAGTTACACAGGACAGCTGAAACATTGGTAATAGTCCGTCACTGCACAGGAAAACTGTGTTTGTGTACAACTAAAGTAAGTACTGGAAGGTCAAGGTTGAACTAGAGTGTTGGTCTCTAAACTGTGATTAATGTTTACAATGAACAGTTTGGGTGATAACTTGTTAGTTCTCTCTGGTTTTCTCTCTTAATGAGTTTAGCTAACCTCGGAGCTGGTGTAAAACTTGATCATTTGACCTTGTGATTGTGGTTTTTGCCCATCTTACTTCTGTTCACTGATGTTGCCATATTCCCAGATCTCAGCAGTTATCTTCGTCAGGACAGTGTTTTCATTATATGGTGGAAATAATGACCATAACTATAAAACTAAGGTCCTAGTAGAAGATAATAAAGTGGCACAGTAATTTCTTTTTCATGCACAATTGCACAGGGGCCAAGTTCAATAACGTGCCATCATTGGTCACTCCAGCTGATTGACTGAATGATTGAGTGTGTCTTGGAGACACGTGTACTTGTGCCCTGAGTGGAGACGATCCAGCAGCCGTTATGAATAGAAGAGCTGTGCTGCTCAGCTGTGATGAGGCCAAATCTCCGGGGACTGACGGAGGCCCATGCCTATCCATTAGTGTCACTGCGGTGTGGGTGATTCTTCCCGGTGAGCCCCGTCACACACAGCAGCTCAGCGCACTGACATCGCCTGGACCTCCTTGTCACAAGCATGTTCGTCTCATTTTGGGAATGATGAGCGCCTCATTAGAGGACCGCAGCGGGAGCGGTGTCCCCACCCGCTTCACGGCTGCCTGAACACTTTACTTGGTGGTAATTTGGACAAATATATGCAGGGGCATGAGTACATGTAAAGAAAGACATACATGGTCATTACATACACACACACACACACGCACGCACACACACACGCACGTTTCACTTTCTGTCTCTCTGTGAGTGGGGTCTGTATGGTTGCAAGCTGGTGGGTGCAATTAGAGTTTCACACTCAGTTAGGCAGCAGCTCTAATGGGGATTGACACGTTCCTGTGAATTCACTCCACACAGCTGCAACTGTTGATGCTTACGTCTTAGACCTGCATTATATTAAGAGGAGTGGATGGTGACAGATGAAAAATGAATATTAGGTGATTTATGTGTTGCTCAGAGACGGACTCAGGACGGTTCCCTGAGTAATTAGATATGAAGCTGTGCAGTTGTTTTGCTCTTTTCTCTTTTATCTCCTGCTTCAGCGACTTGTGTTGAGTTGTTGCTGAAAGGATCAGTTGATTAATTGATTAATCGATAGAGAGAAAATTATTTAGCAACTCTTTTGATAACTGATTTAATCATTTAAGTAATTTCTTAAACGAAAATACTAAACATGCTGTGGTTCCAGTCTCTCTGGTGTGAAGATTTTCTGCCTTTTTCTGCTTTATATAATTGTAAATTTGGGTTTTGATGTTGCTTTGACAAAACAACACATACATTATTAAAGATTTATCGATGATAATAAAATAATGAATACAACTGTTAGTCACAGGCCTGATCGTTTAAGTTATTTATCAAGCAAAAGTGTGAAAAATCCCCAGGTCTCGGATTTACTGCTTTTATCTGTTTTATTTCACTGCAGATTGACTATTTTGAGGGTTTTGGCCTGTGGTCTCTTTGGGATTCTGGGAAGTGATGGATGTTTTTCACTTTCTCTGACAATTTAAAGACTGATTGATTCATCAAAACATAATTGACAACAAATTGGTAATGAAACAATCAGAAGTTGCAGCTCTGTAATGCTTACATTAAGTAGAGTGGAAACAATTTGTTGATTAATAGCTTTGTGATCCATCACAAATTAATTGGCAACAATTTTAATGACTGATTAATGGTTGCAGTTATTTTTCTGATCAAAAATATCTTTTGATTTCTGACTCTTGAATGTGTCAACTTGGGCTCTGGGAAATTGTGAGCAACATTTTTCACCATTTCTGGATGTTTTCTAAACCAAAAGCATAACTGAGGAAATAATTGGCATGTTAATCAATAATGAAAAAAGTGATTAGTTGCAGGCCCTTACACTGTCTTCTATGACACGAGGTGCTGCACTGTCAGATTAGGTTGTATTTTTTGGGCAGTAGGCAGCGTGGACAGATGGTGGATGAGTAGCGGTCAGTGCGGGTGTCCCTGGACGATTCACTGTGACCGAATCATTACACCAGAGCTTTACACCATGACAGTCATCAAGCCCAATCACTCAAGGTTGCCCAGGGAGTGCTGTTATCACCCACATCAGGTTATTACACCCCTTAGTGAGAACAAGGCATTTAGAGACGCTCTTCTCTGTCCAAACCAACTGCAGCGGAGCGACGGCAATAGATTCCCCCTTTTGAAGTGGGAGGTTGCAATAATGGAATGTAATATTATGGGTTTTATGTTTCCTTTCTACCCCCAGCAGACTACCTGACAGGTTAACTAGCTGCGTATACTACTGGATCTGACTCCCAGTCAACCTCGAATTTAGGGACCTGAAGTGAACAAATGAAGATGAGATTTGACATGTGCGCTCAGAGTATTTCTTTTCTGAATTCGCTTAGGATGCTTTGCTGTTATGCCCCCCACCCACTAGAAGAAGCGAAGGGAGGGAAAGTAAAAGTGGGACTGTTTTGAAGCTTTCAGGATTGCAGAGGGGGAGGAGGGGGTGGACCATGTACCTCAGTCAACGCTGAGAAGGGGCAGGGGGAACAAAGGGGGTCTGTTTTCTCTGTCTGTACTGGCGGGGCGGCTGCTCTAGCCTCTTTCTTGCAGTGTAGGGGGGTGATGCAGGGTTATGCCCGAAGAGAGCCACAATAGAAACTGTGGTGTTGGAGCCTCTGTTTGAACACACATTTGTTGCTGCTGAAGAGGCCTGGAGAGGCAGTCCTTGCTACCGAAAGCTCTGGGCCCGTTGAAGCTCTGGCCAACTTTGGATGGGCAGCAGATGTTGGAGAGGTAGTTGGTGGCCCAGTGGCAGCACATAACAGGGACCAATGCTTCCCTTTCCTGTTCTGAGAACAACAGGGGGTGGGCAGTGCTCCACCGGCAGGGTGTAGGCTTGCCAAAATCACAGAGAATTCAGGACGAGTATGTACTTGAATGCTTTCTAGTCTGTTCTCAAGCATTCATCTTCCTCCTATTTGCATAGAGCTTAAGAAATTCTCGGCCACACATCCCACTCTCTGTTGGCACAGTGATGCAGCCCACTTGTGATGTCTAATAGCTCAGCAAATATATCACCGCAGCTCTTATTCTGCTTAAAACAGAGATGGAGATGTAAAGAATGATCCATGCCAAGAATTCCACCAGAAGCCTCCACAGCCTGTTGTTGAACATTACGGCCTATAAACTTGTGGAAGTGGGGGTCTGCAGAGATAAGCAGAGCGAAGGCGTAGATTATCTCTGTCGCCCCAGCACATGATGCAACAGTGGCTGAATCAACAGGAAAGAAGGGGACACTTAGCTGTCAGCTCATGAATAAAGTTGACATGGAAACACAAAGTGGCTTTGCCATGGTTCAGGAGGCTCCCTGACCCCGAGGTCTTATTTAGGCCGGGCCCTCTAATGCCCTTACCCTCTGCTCCACCCTCTACCCCCTCCCACACCCCTGCCCAGGGGTAAGACACCATGTTAGCAGCTCAGCAGCCACCAGTGAAGGGCCCTTAATCCAAGTGGGATGACAGCTTGGCTCTGGATGCTGTTTCTGTGGTGCTGAGACCAATGGGCTTTTCTTTCCCTCTTTTTCATCCCTTAAACCCCCCAAACACAGCCACAGGAATCCTGGGAAAAAAATTCTCCCGGGGGAGACAAAGGAATAGGATGGTAAACAAATCCAAGTGTAGATCTGAGATTTCTCCCTTCAGCAGAAGATAAATGTGCATGTTCCATGAGTTGCCAAACGTACAAAGCACAATGCAGACTTTGCCTGTTTTGTTTTTTTTATTTATTGATATTTTTTTTATTGTCCTGGTGCCACATGTTGTGTAAAAAACATAATCTATACCCGGATAATCTTTTTCCAGGCTTCAAAATGATTAGGGAAGATTGAGGTCAGAAAACCATTAGAATCATAAAATTTGATGCTGCTGTCAAAATCCCCTCTGCTTCCTTTACACCAATCAGCTGAGCCATCCAGAGATCACATGTGTGAAGAAGTTACAGTGGGAAATGTGTTAATTGATTTCATCATCAGCAATCTAAATAATCACATTTCATTTATTATGTAAAAAAAAGTCAGTTTTTGGTTCCATCTTCTGAAGCATGGGGATTTGCTGCTTCCCTCTATTTTTCTCATTCTAAATTAAAAATATTTGTTTTTGTGACTGTTAGTGTGATGAAGGACCATCGATCATCCTTAGCTCAGGGCATTTTTGCTCACTCAATTCTGACATTTTACAAAGTGGTAAAATAATCAACAGATTGGAAATAATGCTTACTCGTAGCCCTGGACACCTTGGACAAGGAGATGAAATGTTGTTGATCTGAATTAGTGCACTGAAAAGATGTCAATCAAACAGACCTACAGTAAAAACAGCCCTAACTGCCTTAACTTTGTATTCGTATGCCGTGCTGTATGTATGCCATGTTGAATTGGCTTTCCTGTCCCTGTAATTACACAATACAGCTCACCAAACAGGTTTGAGTATTGTTTGGGTATTTTATGAGTATTCAGGAGTCACTCTGTATCAAGGACATGATTTTGAAAGCACCATGGGAAGAAAATTGTCTGTAAATTTGATTTATTAAGAACCCCCCCCCCCCATTCACCCTGGAATTGACTATGCTCGGGCCCTGTGCCAGTGAAATTTAAGATCAAATGCGAGCAATGGAATATCAATCAGTATAATCTCCTTGCGGTCAGTACTTTGCTGGTTTCTCAGTGCGGGGCATCTTTAAGAGCTGGAAGAATGTAATTGTCACTAAGATAATTCCTTGCTGTGGGCTAGCAGGGCCTGGCTGTGAGGAGGGGAGGACGGACAAATGGCAACTTCATTTATCAGAATCTCCTCTGAGGCTCGCTGGCCTGATAACCCAGTCAAATGTCTAGTGTGTCTGAGAGCTGTCTGGGCCAACACTGGGCTTTTTCAGCACTGCACTTGTCTGTGGGGAAATATCAATGAGTCTTTGTCAGACTGCCATTGTTTTAAAGCTAAAAGCTCTGTGGTGTTAATGCAGAGTCTCCCAGAGAGAAAATGACACCAATAAATTTAAACATTTACACCGATATAGATCGTCTTTTCCATGTGCTCCATTTTTCTGTATATATTACACACAATCACACTGTTGTATATTTGGATCTTGGAGATGAATGGCATTCCTTATATTTGCTTTAGTTGGTATTGTGCTGGCAGAGGTCGAAAAGACTCTGGTCTGAAGCAGACCTAATGCTTGGGTCTTCAGGGTTGGCTGGTTTTGGGCCTCTCAGGGCTCAAGGCACAATGACCACATCGCTCCATGAGCGGGGCCATGGTGGACATGTTACTCAAAGGGGCTTGTGCGTGACAGAGAGCACGCCTCCATAGATCCTGTGAGAGAAAAATAGGACACTTTCACTCGTTGGTCATTTGTGATGTGTCACTGTGGTGGAATTCATATAGCTCCTGGTTTTGAAGTCAGTAGTTGACATTTCAAGGTACGTCAATGGCTCAGTTATGAGTCAAGGGGCACTCTTTAGATGTTCACGACTGCTTTCAGAGAATGTGTGGAATAACAGATGAAATTGTTAATGTAATGAGAGGCTGCAGTTGGCTGCTGTACCCACGCCTAGCTTATATCCATTTTGTCAGTTATCGGAGCTAAACTTCAGCGCACATCTGAAGCTTTTACATAATTGTTAAAAACCCCTATCTCAGTAAAAAATCTCAATCTTTCCTGATTGAATGATAATGATTAAAATTGTAGTTTCATTTTCATAGCCATCCTCTGATATCATGATATGCGGGGCACTTACAGAAATATTAAAACCTGTTTTATAATCTCAGCTTGTAGCCATGTGATTTAAATGAAGGAACAGTCGATGCCCTGCGAGCAGATTATGAACTGATCTCTACCACTGTATTTCTGTCTCTGTCTTAGTCTCTGCCTCTCTGTTCCTCTGATTATTTCCTTTCCTTTTTGACTCTCTTCCTATTATATCACTCTCAGAGTGTATTTCATATCTACATTTGCTAACCTGCTTTTGACATGAACCTGGACTGGGTGCCTATTTTTAAATCCATCAAGTGTGTGAGTGTTTAAGTCTTGGTAACTACTAGTTAGATTCAAATTGATGGTTTAAGTCTATGTGTAAATTGGTTGCAAAGGTAAATGTAGCCCTGTTCAAAAAAAGCAATACACTATGTAAACAAAGTCACTGTAGCATCATATACTGTCTTGTGATTTTAAAGAAGCAAACAATATATTAATCTTAACTGCCCATCCTTTGTAAGTGTAGTTAATACTGTGTTTTATTAATATGGAGATATATGCATGTTGGACTAATATTGATACACTTAAGAATGAGTGGAATCTGGCTATGCTAAACTAGCTGATGTAATAAGGAGGATTTCCAATCTTGACCGAATTTCGATAAATTCAGCGAAAGAAAATGCGCATGAATGTGCGTTTCTATCCACTACTATGCAAATATTAGGAGTTGGTTAGTCAAGAGAAACAGCTGTTGGTGCTAATTCTCCAGTCGGGTGCCATTAAAGCACTGCAGAAGAAGAGGTTTGCAATTAGATGACATAATTAAAAGAATGCTAGTCAAACCTCAAACTGTGAAAGATAGTGTACAAAAGCATGATGAAAATATGGCATTTCTGTTTGTTTCATGTGTTCATTTAAGGAACATAACAGTCTCTTTATCACTCCACACAGACCTAATGTTTTTGTCTGCTGCTATTTTCAGTTCCTTCATTATCATGTGTTTGCTGAGTGTTTTTCCATTGCACTTTGTGAGATTTTGCTTTTTTCATACACCTACATACAAGTTTTCAACCTCAATACCTGTTAAACACTTCTGGTGTCTGGTCAGATGTGTTGACCATATCCCATTTCCTATTTTACCCTAAATTGGTAATATATTAGCAAGCTAACGTTAGCTTTGATAGTTAGGGTGAGTTATCTAGTTAGCTAGTGAGATAGATTATTATAATTCTGGGAACTACACAATCTTATCCAGAGGTAAAGCCTCAGGCAAACAAGCAGTGTTCATTATATTCTTGCATATTTCTAGACTTTATAGATTTCCCTGTTTCCAACACTGCTTTTAAATGTAGGCGTTATTCACTGCTATAGTGGCTAATAAACCCAGAATAAGGGAGCTACATGGAGGTCGGACTGATTGGATTCTCCACAGTCACCAGCAGTGAAAAATGTCTAATTAAGCCTTAGGCGTCGCAAGTCAATCTCCCCAGGATTACCCTGGCCCTGCACCCAAAACCCAACCCTGGGAGAGAGTGATAACTAGACTCCCATAATCTGAAGCCGGCTCTGACTAGAGGGGGGTTGATGATGAAATCCGTGCAAACTGAATCTGACGTCAGCAGAGGTTCAGTGGTATGTCGCTCACATCATCCTGGAAACAGGTAAATTAAGTTCAAATCAGACATCCCAGTTTGAGATTCGCCAAAGTGGAGCCTGTGTTGATGCTCAACACCACAGCAGGAAATAGTGCATATAGCTACACTAACGTCAGTGTGTTTGGGGGAGATAATGATAGAAAAACTGATTTCATGCAGAGTTTCATCCGTATCGTTCACAATCCCCCGTGCTTTGAAGTCAAATTAGATGTGTGTCTGTATGGGTGGAAACGACAGACAGATTAGAGAACAGAAAACATGCTTTGGGAGAGAATTTAACCCCCCTTCCCCCACCTCCTCAAATCTGCCTTTTGAGATGAAATAAAACCCAGCAAAGTATCTTCCCTTTTGTCCCGACTTTAGGATGTGGGTTGGATGTATGCTCTGAAATTTTAGGTTTGCTTTTCACTCACTCTTTTGTTTGAGTGAAAGTACATGTTTACTGTGGTCATTGCGTTTTAACAGTCCTTGAAAGAGTCCGTTTGTGAGGAGAATGACTCACAACGGGAGGCCAGTATTGATCAGGCGTTTGACTACAGGAGGTAGGTATAGAGGGAGGAAGAGGTGAGGAAAGTGAGGGGGTCAGGACGAGGTGAGAGACGGGGAAGAGCCGGTGACCAGGACACGCTCTCCCTCTCACCAGGATGCAGCCAAAGTCTGAAATATGGCCCTTTTCTTTTGATCCTGGAAACAATGCACCTGCTGGAGGCCTGGGGATATGTCCTCTCCCCATGTGTCCTTTCCCATTTCTCCAAGGTATCACTGACCTGTACCCAAATGAATAAAGCCTCTAGTATTCTATTATCTATTATATGAGCAACTTTTCTTGGACAATAGCTTCTTTTCTCTTTTACTACAAAAGTTTTTTAAAAAGTTGCAAGAGCTTATTATGTGTTCTTCCCTTCTCACGGGATTCAATTGTTTGAGAGTTGTGTTTCCCAGTCTAGTATCAAAATGCAGCCAGAGCAAGAGCTGAAAACGCTCTTCTGGCCGCAAAACAAAAGCCCCTGAATTTGTTTCTCTCTGTCTGTTTATCTAAGCTGTGATTCAGCTGAAATGAGACTTTGGATATGATTTTCGAGTGGAAGCAGTGTTGGCAGCAGAGGCAGGGCTGTGTCCTTGACTTCCCTGTTGAATTAATTCCTTCCAAATGGCTGGTTTAAAGAATGAAAAGAGGAGTCTGATTAAAACCTGCTGCCGATCTAATGCTCCGCTATGACGGAGGTCCATTTTTTAACTATAATGTCTTGTGAAAACATTCTTTCTTACTCCTGTGACTCATATTGTGTGGAGGAAGAAAACCAGAGAAACCACCCAGGACAGCTCGTCATAGCACTTCAGTTTGATTGACATACCACTTCTTTTTTCACATCAGACATGGTAAAATGGTATAAAAGTGGCTCTTTACATAACACTGGACAATTGCATGCCTAACCTCCTTCATTCACCACTGGGCCTCTGTGAATTCAAACTGGAGCAACCTCAACATATCTGTGTTTTGTAATGCTAAAATTAGCAGAATGTGAGGCATGTGCTTGATATGGTAATAGGGCAAGAAAACAGTATTTAAGAGTTAATTTTCTGGTTTGCCATGAATATGTGCCAGGACTGGCTTCTTAAATTAGACTAAGAATGAGTTGTTTTTGGTTCGTCAGTTAATATGGGAAATATCAGAGGGCGATATGGATGACATTTTTAATAAAAAACAATTGAAAAGCTTGGGCTTTAATGTCCATTCTTGACCTTCATGATTGCAGCATGACAAAAACCTCCTATCACAAGGTCCGCTTACTTTGTTTTTCCAGAGCTTTCAGCCACATTTTGTGGCCTGTATTGAAAGGAGTGTCCTCACATGTCATTGAGATGGATGAATAGATGGATGGAATAATTCATTCCTCATATACGACCGCCTGCCATCACATGACTAAAACTCCACACTGAGAGGCTGTTTTAGATAAAATAACCACGCAGGAATATCTGTTCTTGGTTCATCGTCCACAGAGCTACATCAGTACAAACAGTATAGCAAAATATCTGGTTGTAGATGGCAGAGCTGAAGTACTTTGATTAATCTGCTACTGTTTTATTTATCATTTGAGTCATTGTCCAAGCTGCTTAACATTTGCTGGCTCCATCTTCTAAAATGTAAGGATTTGCTGTTTTTATTTCCGTTCTACATATTCATAAACTGAATATCTTTGTGTTTTGGACTGTTGGTCTGACAAAACAAGACATTTCAATATGTTGCTTTTGGATGGTATTCATCAGACACAGTATGTATTGTATTGTTATATCAGCTTTAATGAGAAAGGCTTCTCTTTACCTTTGCTCACTGAAGTGATTAGATGATTCGAAGTGGCACAGTCACACATGGCTCAGTCTTTTACTAAGCTTTAAACATGGATCACTTAGATTAGCCTAACCACTCCGACCATAACTTTGGCAGTGTGTGTGGATTAAATATAACACAAGATAAAATCTTATTAATCCCCATGGGCTAATTTAAATAACTTCTGTCATGGTACTGTCCTGTTTTTCCCTCTGCTTCCTTCACCTCATCTCCTACTTAGAACTAAACTTTCTTACTTCCAAGAAGTACTTTGTCCTGGATGATTTACAACACTGTTGTTAGATGTGGCTTAAATGAACACATCTGTGACACCGGAACATTTTCCCCCGTAGATACACACAAAAGCGGCTCTGAGCTGTGCCGAGTGCAGGAGTACTGCTCTAAATGTTTAATGGAGAGTTAAGGGATGAGGGGCATCTTCTGTCTCTGTCTGCGTAGTGTCTCATTCCCACCTGGCTAAGCTCCAGTGCTCACTGCAGCATTCTGACCCACAACACTGCTGCATTGAGACCAGATACAAGGCCTCATTAGAGACTTTTGAGCTCCATTGAAGTTATGCGGTATATTGACTAGTTTGTGCAGTTCAGTCTCGTGTTCTCAAACTTTGGCCCGAATAGAAAGTTCCTCAGTGGATTGATTCTTGTGCACTTATGTTTCATTTTCTGTCTTGGCCTTCTTCTTCACGGACTCAGTGTTGGAGTAGTGTGCAGGTTGTCTGACCACCACCCACCAGTCTGTGTCACGGTCAAAGCCTCAGCATTTTGGTGAAGCCCTGGCCGTCCTTCAATGGCTCTTTCACTGCCGCTCGGTGACAATGCATTTTTTCCATGCCATAAAGCAGATGCTGTATTATAGTGGCACAATACTGGGCCCATCTGAAACTGTTTTACATGTGAAAGGCACACCGGGATCAGGATGCCTGCCACTGTGTGGGGCTTTTTGACTTGCCACTCTATAATGAGTACACACTGGAAGGAAAAGGAGCAGGCAGCTTTAACTGGCATTGTGATCACTGCATAGAGAGAGGAAATGCAGTATAAAGTGCTGATCCAGGCTATTCTTCCAAGGCTTGGACTTTTTTTTTATTTACTAGAACACAGAGATTACTGTGGCATCAAATGAGCTTGTCAGCAGTTACACCCACAACAGATGAATAGCCAAGAAAACCTGCAGTTTTAATACATGTCTACCTACAAAAAAAGATTATACTCAAAATGACTAAATTCTATAAAAATAATCTTGCCAGCAGTCTGTGACCTTAGATACCTCTGTAGCAGGTGTCCTCCTGACACTGATCTTTTCAAGCCTCTTTCTCTTAAAGTCAACAAATCAAGAACTAAAAAGTGAAGTGAATACAGCTTGACTACAGAGGCTTAGCCAGGGGATCAGAAAAGCCCTGCAGTTAAATGATTAGCTTCCTTTGTGTGACTAGTACCTGTCTTCTCTTGTCTCGCTGCTTGTTGTCAGTGAGTTGAAGGGGCTCAACTTGTTCATAGTTGTCTGCCCTCAGGGCTTGGTGTGCATGGTGTAGTCGCCCTCTTATAAAAACAACTAAAACAGTGCTAAACCAGCTTTGCTATTGGACTTAATGGTAGCCTGTCAGCGAGGCTCTTAGTTACTAATTGAGCACTCAAGCAGAGAGGGACCTTGAAAGGCCAGAGGTACCCAGCCAGACGGGCTGGTCGGTCAGTCAAACTACACGGACTTGATTTGAAGCCCTGGAAGGACTTGCTGGAGACAGGCGGCACTCAGACCTCCTCCTGAAGCTGATGTGTCCTTGGGCCCCCCCCCCACTCAGGGGGATTATCCTCTTTGACAAGAGCCCTCCGAGGTCTCCAGTTGGTCATCAGTCATGTCAAGGACACACATCTATCATGTCAAGAGCCTGAAGAAATAACAGCAGCACTGCACACATAAAAGCCCAGACGGGGACACGTTTAAGTACATTAACCCAAATCTAGTCCCACCTCAGAAGAGGGATATCACTATGGGATAGAGGGAAGTAACTGTGGGTGTATAAACCAATTGTACAATTTGATTTCTGCCTGTGCAGTAGGATGATAATGTGTAGGTGAGAAAACAGTGAGTGAGTGAGCAGAGCCTTACAGCTTTTTTTAGTAAATACAACATGTATTGCACATTTTTAGCCAAGATAAGCTACCACTTTGGTCCAGACTGAAATATCTCAACAACAAATACTCAACACACATTCACTTTTCCCAGAGGATGAACCCCACTGACTTTGGTGCTTATATGAGTTTAATGCCACCATCAGGTCAAAGTTTGTCTTGGACAGTGTGAAATATCTGAACATAAACTAAATAGTGGCACAAAATTTGTACAGACTTTCATTGTTCCCAGAGAATGAATCCTAATGACTGATGATCAATTGACTTTTCCTTCAGTGCCACTATGGGATGAATTGTAATCAATGTAAATAATTGTGATCCCATGACTTTTTATCATCATTACAAAGTTTTGATTTTTCCAGTTCTTTGGTTTGTGACCAGATACCTGCAAAACTAACGACATTCTCATCAGCCTCGGCTGAACTTCGTGCTTAGTGCTAATTAACCACTATTAGTTTACTAACATGCTAAATTAAGATGGTGAACATGGCCAACATTACACCTGCTGCTGCATGTTAGCATTGTTATTAGCATGTTGGTGACATTAGCATTTAGCTGCTGTCTACGCCCTCTAAGTCACTGTGGCTGCAGATCAGTAATCATACTATAAACATTTAATAAACAGTTTAAAACACTCTGTAATCTAGTTGTGCATACCATATATAAGA
This sequence comes from Seriola aureovittata, assembly GCF_021018895.1. Taxonomy (NCBI): domain Eukaryota; kingdom Metazoa; phylum Chordata; class Actinopteri; order Carangiformes; family Carangidae; genus Seriola; species Seriola aureovittata. Next base: position 8,889,434 of record NC_079373.1, on the reverse strand, counting down.
GTTAATTAATGTATTTGTTAACAACTATAATTTCTCCTGTGGTCATTCATAAGTGAATGCTGGTAATGAATGACAATATGGTAAAACACAGCTGTAAAAATGTGAAATATGTCTTCATAGGAGAAATTGGAACAGGTCACAGATAATGTACACCAATAAAATCTGAAATAATTTCTTATATTTAGGCGGATAAAAACATGCAACACAAGTCAGATACATTTTTTTGACTTCCTGACAAGAGGAAGTGGTGAAATATAACGATGAGCTGATTTGTGTGAAGCAAAACATCGTTCTATATGCTACACAGCATCTTTGAGAGCAGTTTCTTGCATACCAATTTGCTGTTTTTCTCCCCAACCTGTCCACAAAAGACATCTGGTGTTGGTAGGATGGTAAACACTTCAAAGCATGTTGTCAATGCATTCAGCTTGCAACAAATCCCCTACAGCTGTTTTTTAAATTTAAAATAATGGTGATCTATTTATCAAAAAAAAAAAAGTGCCATCACTTTCCTTATTATGCCAATCTCTATGCTGTTATCTACGTTGTTTCGGCAGTGAGCATCTGTCCCATTTTGTTATATCATTTCCCTGAAGAGTACAAGGTGTCTTGTCACAACTGCAGCAACGTTAGTTTTGCTTATCAAGAGTGTGTCAGAGGGAACACAGACCACAAAGACTAACACACAGATAGTAGAAGCTGTGTGAAATCCCTCTAGGTTGAATGTGAATAACTAAGCATGTAGCACAGATACCAGTGAAATCATATCGCTAAGAAAACTCTGGCCTGTAAATGACAAGGCTGTTGTCTCCAGCAAATCAAGTGAAGGCTTTTTCCTGCAGCTTCTTCTTCTCCTCGGAGCCTGTTCCTCTGACATCGTGCATTCAGGCAGAGCTTGTCTGTCAGCTTCGTTTTGTCACTAATTTATTCATTTAAGCAGTGGCAGCCACATTCAAAGACAATGGTGCACAAGCTCTGAGTTGAATTAACCTCAATAATTATGCAGATTTGGGGAAAGAAAAGCCCAATTGTTACACACTCCTCAAAATTCCTGCCCCCTCCTGTGTTCGACATCCAAGTGAATAAATTACTATACCCAAGAAAATATTCCAACGTCCCTCCTCAGGATCCTCTTAGAACAACGGTGCACTACATTATTTCAGTAAGAATCACCCTCCAAGGTCAACTGTTGTTGTTTATGTTTGCATTACAGAATATTTTCAAAAAGGCCTCAGTCTAATGGAGGCATGTATCCACTGTGAGTGCATTATTACATGCCATCAGAGGGGGGGGGGGGGGGGGGGTACATTTTCTCAAAACAAGGAATGCACTTTAAGCGTTTCCAATACAGCCCTGGTTGAAAGTGCTAATGGGTGGTGTGATCAATACATGAGCTTTTCCACTGTAAATTACAAAGATGGTTGAACACATTTATAGGAGAGCAATGTAAGTGTTCACTTTAATCCAGGAGCCAGTTGACCTGTAATAGGACATTTATGGATGTTGTAGTTTGGGCTTGTATCATATCACCCTGATACTTTGGAACTATAAAATCCCATTCAGTTAAAAGACAATTCCTCGTTGTCCTGTAGTTACTTTTATTTCTGTCTTGCCAAACATTTGGCCCGTCACACATGGGATTACAAGACATTTCTGTATATCAAACATCAGAAATATAAGAAGATATACGCGTATATAAAACTAACTTAAAGGTGTGTATTTTCAAGCTACTTTCCTGGAAACCTTTCTCATAATTTCCTAAAAGATAGCTGATATTTTGTTGCAAATTACAAGGATATTTCCAAGAACGGCTGATTCAGTTGCATCGTGCTACATCGCCAAACCCATAGTTATAACACAGTGGTCACGTCTTCTGATCAATTCTCATCAATTTGATTATTGTTTATCTGAATAAATATCCTTCTAGTCAATCTGCCTTCTTCCACATCAAATAGCTGATACAATAACTCAGCAACACATATGGTTTGTATCCTGAATGTCTAGTTACAGCCAACTTTAATGCATGTTTGTCCTACATGCTACGGATGAAACCTTTAGTCAATTACTCAATCCAGTAAAAGTTAATTGGTAGTTATTTTAGTAATCAATGCCAGATATTTGCTTGTTCCAGCCCCAAAATTGTTGTGTTTTATATTTTCATGCAAATTTAATATCTTTTGCTTGGACTGTTGGTTAATCAAAACAAGCTGTTTTGAAAACATGACCTGGAGCCCTGAGGCATGACATTGAACAGAAAGATGAAAGATAATTGATAATTAGAGTCATTTATTAGTAGCATCCCTAATATTCAAAGAGAGCACATCATAACTGACTCAAGATGCAGGTCAGATCTTCAGTAATAATATTTGACGATCTACATCTAATCACACAATTATAATAATGTATTTTACATTTTCTTTAGCCGACAAGATTAAAATGTACTATTTAGAAAAGACAAGTGTCTGTAAACAAAACACATATTGAATCCTCCGGCGCAGCGTGTGCTGTGTATAACCAGCGTAATAGCCTCTCCCGTGTAGGAAAATATTAAATAGCTTCTTGAAATATGTAGCAAATAGTCGCCAGACTTTCTAATCTATAAACAGATTAACAAAACAAAAAGCACATTGAATCCTCCAGCGCTGGGAGCACTGCAACGAGACCTCCTCTTCCTCTTCTCTCAGCAGATGGATGATCAGAAACGGCAACGGGTTAACGAAACGGAAACTTGCAGTGGCATTTTTCAGACCTCAAAATGAAATATATATGCAGGTCAGGTCTACCTCAGTCCTCAGCACAGGGGACAGCTTGTCACCTGGTTTTTGTTGAGCATACCAACACGTTGACATCCTGCAGGGTTAGTCTGTTAACTGTGAGACCTGCTGTGGAGAATACCTGCTCAGATGGTCCTGATGGCCCAGGATATTTTAACTGTTTTAATCGATAGTAGGCTAGTAATCTGTTCTTCTTATTTCAATATGAGCAGCACTAGTATTGACTGACCAAGGATAAACAACAGACTGAAAAAACAGAAGTCCAATTGTATGTTGTACTCAGCTGCTAAAAACCAGGGCAGGGCGGGAGATGAAAGCCTCCCTCCAACAGTGCGGCTGGAACTCAACCTGTCTCAGATGAAGTCTAATGATGGAGCTCGAGAACAGGAAGCCCAGGGATGTTGTTTTTATTCAGGCTTAATAACTGAGGTAATGTGTGCTGTAATGATGCAGGCTCAGTCAGTGGAACATGTTTAGCCTCTAACCACAGTTATCTGCTGCTTCTCTCAGTCTCACTGTGTGTTCCTGCAGTCTGTGACCACTGCCTCCTCTAAACACTGTCGGTTACTTAAAAACAACCTGTGTCGAGTGTGTCTGCGTATGTGTCTGTGTGTGAGAGAGTGTTTATTGTGCATGTTTGGGGATATATGTGAGGCTGAATTATTGATGCAGTGTAAATCCAATCTGGCTCATGGCAGGTGCGCCATGTGCTGTTTGCTGCGCGTGTGTGTGTTTTTGTATGTGTGTGAGACATTGTCGGAGAGGAGGAAGGAGCAGTGCTGTAATTATAAGGCAGCACAGTCTGCAGGCCTGCCCACACAGATTGAGCTATAGCCACACAGGCTATAGGCTGAGTGTACTCTGCATACACACATGACCACCACAGTGTTCACATATAGTGACGCTTCTCCTTCTCACTCTCCCCACCCTCCTTCTTCCCTCGGTCTCAGTTGAGCAGTACAGTTTGTCTTTTTCTCTCTCCCCCTCTCTGCCTCCCTCCTTCTCTCACCCTCTGTCTCTCCTGCTCTTTGTGAAGCCTTCACTCTCTCTCTCTTATACAAACTTCACAATGTGCCACACTAGAGCTGCAGCAGTCTGTTATTGTGCAGCATGCAGACAAGCTGCTAGGAGCCGACCAGTGATATCATCCCATTGTCCCTGTGCTGTCACCTGCACCAAGGAGCGTGGAGTCTGGGAAGAGAGGGGAGGAAAAGAGAGGTGGAGGGAGAAAAGAGGCAGTGGGTGGATGGAGGAGCCTTGAGAGGGATGGAGGACTGTGTGGTCTCCCTCCACTGGGTCAGTTAGACAGACAGGCAGTGGTTATTTACTGTAGTGCACATAATTTAAATTCTCACATAGTGGTCAACATGTAGTCCATTACGTGCAACCCTCTCTTGTCACTTCTGTTTTACGCTATCTGTCAGAATTCAGCAAACGAGACACAACACGTAAGTCAGTGAGCTTCAGAGGTGCAGGTGGGAAAATTTCAGCCAAGCTGTTTCACCCTGTTTCCAGTCTTTGTTCGAAACTAAGTTAGCCAGCTGTAGCACACACTACAGTACACAGCATGCACACACACACACACAGCACACACACACACACACACACACACACACACACACACACACTCAGGGGATTCATGTTTCAGTGTTGTGTACTCCTGTGTCAAACAGGCACACAAGCTCACACTTGCACACTTACGAGCACAAACACTTTCACGTTCATGTTGCAGGAATGTACACACCCTTCTCCCATATAACTATATATACTGTCCACTGCGCATGCACGCACAAACACACACACACACACACACACACACACACACACACTCACACACTCAGGGGATTCATGTTTCAGTGTTGTGTACTCCTGTGTCAAACAGGCACACAAGCTCACACTTGCACACTTACGAGCACAAACACTTTCACGTTCATGTTGCAGGAATGTACACACCCTTCTCCCATATAACTATATATACTGTCCACTGCGCATGCACGCACAAACACACACACACACACACACACACACACACACACACAGCAGCTAACGAGCAAACACCTCCACACCATCCTGTCTTTTTCTCTGCTGCTCTGCTCATTTGCTCCTGCCTTTGGCATATCTCCTTTCTTTGCTATATTTCAAATCTCTGTCTCCCTCCCTCTGCATTTTTATCTTGGCACCTGTAGCAACCTGTGTGTGTGTGTGTGTGTGTGTGTGTGTGTGTGTGTGTGTGTGTGTGTGTGTGTGTGTGTGTGTGTGTGTGTGTGTGTGTGCATCAGTCTGCTGTAGACAGGCTGATTAAACCCTTCAGCGCTGTCTCCCTCACCACTGGCTCAGCACACCTCAACATAACGCCACGTCACCGACACTCCCACCATGCCAGCTGTCTCTGGTCGGTTTCACTAGTATCAAAGTTTTTTATTTTTATAGGAATATCTGTACTGAAGGAGCGAACAGAAGTTGCTCTTTTTACTCAGCCTTTTTTTTTTTTGCTATTGACTCATTTAGAGCCATATGGACTTTTACATCAGAGAACGAGTAGGAGGTGAAAGATCAGATTGTCAGTTTTTGGACTCACTAGAAAGCCCATAATTTTGTGTTTGTGCTAATGGAAAAAGAGAAGTGCTACATGATAATGCATTTGCTATTATGCAGGTGCTTCAAGGTGTTTCTCCTGGCTTTTGCTTTGCCATCTGTTTTACCTTTGAAGAGGCATTTAGCTGTGTGTTTGAGGTGATGCTTTAATTTTAGCCTGCAGAAAGCATTATCTTTATTACCTTCCTCTGCTCATTCAGTAAATTGCAGGTTGATGTGCTGATGCAGTGTAAAGGCTGCATTTTCAAAACCATTATAGATATACATGCACATTAGTCTTCAGTGCTACTGATAGGCTTTTCTTCTTTGCCTTTCTTTTTGGCCTGTTGGTGGTCTTGCTTTGATGCTTGGTTTCCAGAATGATGTCGTCCAGTCACCGCTTTGTGTCCAGACTGAGATATCTCAGCAGCTATTTGATGGATTGTTACGAATATTTGTGCAGACATTCATCTCCAGAAAATTAATCCTATACTGACTTTGGATATTCTCCGACTTTAACTCTAACACCACCAAAAGGCTGACATTTGTGATTTTAAGTGAAATGTCTTGACAAGTATTGCCATTAAATTTGGTACACACATTTGTGTTAATCACTTTGGTCATCCATTAACTTTTCATCGACCTAGCACCATCATCAGGTCTCAATTTCAGTTTTTCTAACACTTTGGTTTGTGACTGAAACCTGCAAAATTCATGAGCCTCAGCTGTACGTGCAAATTAGCACGTTAGCATGTCAGTATGCTAAACTAAGAAGGTGAGCATTGTACCTGATAAACATGCAACATACAAGCAATATTACTGTGAGCATGCTGATGTCAGCATTTAGCTCAAAACTCAACTCTGTTAGAGAACAGCCACTAGTACAGAAGACGAGGCTCGTAGGCCTCATCCACACTTCTACGTATTAGTTTTAAAACGCATGTCTTTTGCTGTGTTCTGTCGACTTTTTCGAGACTTTTGGAAACGTTGCTGGTCCCGTTTTAGTTTGAAACTTCAGGGCTGTGTTGTAGTCTGGACGGAAAGAAACAGAGACATTTGGAAACGATGAGGTAGACTTCCACAGTCGCTCCCTGATTGGGTCTTACCGAGCTCTTGGGAGGCTGAGGTTGTGTTAAGGAGACAGGTGGTGTGAGAGCTGGACACAGCGTGGGTGAGGATGAAGAAGAAGAGAAATCTCATTCCCCTCCTGCTGCCACAAACATGCACTTCAAAGACGGCTTCTGGAGACGCCAGGCTCCCTCAGCTGTTGTTGTGGTTGGCTAATGAAACTAAAGAAAAGTAATGAAATGTAAACCAGGAATGACAGTCGAGCAGCAAACTCAAATTCTGCTTTTTTTTTCTTTCTTTGTAGCCGCTCGTAATGTTTTTACACAGCGTTAAACTGCCGTCCATCCATCCGGCCGTGGACGGTGTGTGATACGTCAGTGGGGCAGGTTGTTTTTGCTTATGGCCGCAGCCTTGCCAACAGTAATGAGCAGCCTGGATGACGTGCCGCTTGCAGCATCGATCGCACACTCCCACACAGACGGTGGATGGAAATTGGTCCTGGTGGGGAAGCCAAGGAGGTGCACACATGCCTACACCTTCTGTGGACACATATGGGAGCAGGGATCAGCACACATGTACATACTGAGAGAGGAGGAGGACGTGTGTCTGTGTGTGTGTGTGTGTGTGGCAGTGTGTGTTTATTGATGGCTGTCAATGCTCACTGGACCGAGGATGATCTTCTTATTGGTGGCAGTATGGTGCATATAGAGGAGAGGACCTGCTCAGTGGGCCTTTCTGTCTCTCTGCTGCAGAAAACACTTGGATCTCTTCCATCCCCCGTCATGTCCTCAGCTGGTGCTCTCTGCAGTTGGAGGCGAGCCCCATACATACTGTATCAAACCAAGCTGTAGAGTTTCCTCTCCTGCTTCATTATCACATGAATGGTTGCCATGTTGCCATATATTGTATGACTATTGTTGGCAAGTCACTCAAAGTCACTGGCATGTACATGGCGAGCTAACAATAGCCAAAGGAGGAGGGATTCCTGTTTGAGATGGTGTATATTCTGCTTTATTAAAAATTCAGCCGCATTTTTGTAGTTTTCTCATCATATCGTACTCACCAAGTTAAGTCCTGAAATCTGGGAACACAACAACATTGCTCCAATAAAGTCTGACAGTCAGATGATCAAACATGTTGTGTATAAGCCAATAGTTTAAACCTCAGCTCCACCACAGTGGAAATATCATTAATAATTCCATATTGCACAGGGAAGCTGTGCAAGACAACAAAGGGCAGACAGACAATACAAAAAAAAACTAAAGGAACCTCGGGGAACAGTGCAGTCAAACAGAAATAATGTGGATAACAAGTACATTATTGTTCTTGACAAGTGTGTTTGCGTTTTAGTTCTTCTGAGATATGTATGATGTCCATCGAGTGGGATCGCCAAGCCATAAAGAAAAACTATGGTTAATTACAATTTGTGTTTTAATTTTGAAGCTCTGGCCTCTCAGTTTCTACCGCCTGTGATGGTGCATTATACTCACCAAAGTAATTACAGAGATCTGGGAGCACAGCAGCAATGCTGCAAATTTGTACAACAGGACAAAAAACATGAGCATTCAGACTGTTATACAAGTGGTAAACAGACCCCAGGTCAGACAAACTTATTTGGAGGAAAAAAAAACGAGGGGAACAGTGAAACTATAACTCGAACTGTCTGATATAAACATCTGTCACTGACAGATGGTCTTCCTGGTTGAGCTTTGACCTACTGTACATCCTATATTCTTGCCCATTCCCAGTTTCCCTCTGCAGACAGGGATTATTAGTGACATAATATTTGCTTGTTTACAGCCTATCTGGTTGTCTGACTGCTACTGATTGTTGTGTTGGACCTTTTTCTAGTGATTTTGCCACCTTCCAAGATTCAAGCAATACATCTAGTGTGTACGATGCTTTCACAGCTCGTAGAACTGATTAACCAGGTTCCAGACCTTGAAACCCGCTCTGACATCTCAAATTTGTTGAACTCTTCCAACAGATCTGATATTGGAGAAACAGCTGACCGATCAGAGCCCAGCGGATGGCATTAAGATTGGGGAACCGAGCTACCTGACTGCATTCATGAAAAAAAGGCAACAGAAAAATAGCAACAAGCTTGGATGAGATCGGCACAGCTGTACAAGTTCTTGTACGTCCATGCAGAGATCAACATATACATTTAATCAACATAAAAACCAATAAGTTACCAGCTCCTAGTTTCCTCTATTGGAGCCTCCTGGTCAACTGAAAATGACTTAGCAGGAACAACACGTCACTCGCTGCTGATTGGTTTGGGCAAAACAAAACAAAGTCACAAGTCCCAACAAGAAATCAGGTTAGGCACCAAGTGGCTGGGCTACAAAAATAAAAGTTGTAATAAACTGTAGTTTTCCTTTGGATGTGGATCACAGAAAATGATTCAGTCCTGCTGTCATGCATTTCAGATCCATTATATTAAGCAGATTATCTATTCAAAGTGATTGCACACATGTGCAAATCCAGGATTTTAAGATTGTTTTCTTCAAATTTAAAACGGGTATAATCATCTGACTGCTTGTTTCATGTCCTGTCGGGCGTCATTTCTGCTGCATTCCCAGATTTAAGCAATTGACTCAGTGAGTGCAGTGTTAATGATAGGAAAGACGGCCAAAAACAACAAAATGAGAGCCAAATACAATCAGAACAGAGTGATCCTTTAATAATGTGCATCACAGAAACAGAGTTAATGCTGTACACAGTTATGGGAAGGAAAAAACAGAGGCTGCTGCTGCTCTGGCTTCTGTTAAGTTGAACTGTTTCGATTTGTTTCGTTGAGGGTCTTTGAGTTAAAAAGAAATATGATACACGACACTTGAGGTCCTTAACCTCAGGGATGGTCTGCCGCCTGTGTGTGGTAAATCTCTCCTATTCTACTTTTTCTTTGTTTATTTTTACTGCGCTCTCGCTGCCTCTCTCTCTCCCTCTGTCCTTTTCTTTTTCTCTCCATCATCCTCTCTGTTGTCCGTGAGCATGTTAACACTCCAGCCCTGTCAGTGAGCCTCATGGCACCATGGAAACCAGTCACACCATTCTCTATCAGTGTGTCTTTGTGGATATATGTGTGTGTGTGTGTGTGTGTGTGCTGATGGGCGGGATCAGGGTCTTGTTTAGTTTCAAAAAGCTGAGGAGAGGTCGCGGCCGTCCCTATAGGCCTCATGCTGTAATTCATGTAAATTCCCTTAAGACCCCGACCGCTTTGTTTTCCTCATTGTCCCCCGCAACCTGAATCTGATGCCTGTGTCATCAGTGCAGCTTGATGCAAAATTAACGTTTCATTTTGTTCAGTGTGAAATACCTTCATGTCGCTCCTTTCGAAGTTAACCAGATACCCCAAGTTATCATGATAGTGTCGCCATGTGATACCTCCGACACCAGACTCCTCTCTGTTATTGTGCTGCGATGAGTTCAGCCAGAGTTAGCGAGGCTAAAATTGACACAGACATGGATGAGGACAAGGCGAAGCGACTGCCAGAGGACAGTGCTGTTCTGTCTTATCAAGGCATTGTCATGGTTTATTACTTGAATTACTGATGTGATGTGACCTCCAAAACAATATTGTTAAGAGAACTCAAACAAACAAGCGTTGAAACTTGATTACTTGTAGGAATGTGTTAGCAGCGAGCTTAAGAGGACTAAATCATCCATACTTGTCCTTTCATTCGGTCTCTGACAGCAGTGAAGTATTTCACAAGTGTCCCCCCACCCTTCCCCGATAGCCTTGTGAACCCAGCCCCGTATTCTCTTCCCGAGCCAATCATATTTCACTCCCATTCACATTTCTGAATAGGAAACTAGAAAGGAGTCCTCTCCACGAACACCCACTGATAGGCGAATGAACACACACACGCACACACACTTGAAGACAGCGTGCAGTTCTAGTTAGGAGGGCTTGGTCTAGAGCACAGCATGAACTTTGTTCTGCTAAAAGTTGCCATTGAAATATGCAGTTGCCATTGAAATATTGTTCTTCTATTGGTGTCATGACAAAGAGCAGGGAGGGCGCCGCTCCTATCTCAGTGTGAGTCTGAAGGAGCAATGGGCCGGCGGGGATCGCCCAGTGTCTCTGCTCAACAGAGTCAGTGTGCAGAAATAATGCCCATTAAACTTGGTCAATCACGCCCCTCACTCAATGAATTATGCCCCTTTCACTCATTTCATACCATAATCCATACACCTCTCTGCCATCCATCATCTCTGAAAGATTTCTGCCACGATGAATGCTTTTATTTATGAAACATTTTTTAAATTAATGGCTTCTCATGCGGTGACGTGAGATGCTGAGAAAGCTTTTATACGTGCTGAGTTATGTTTACACAGAAATCGACTGGCGCTGTTCATTAGTGAATTAAGGTGGAATTTTGGCACAGAGGTTTCAGGTCTCTTGACCACCAATGTAGCTCTGATCTGTTCATCACAGTAAGTGGGTGGACATTATAGGCGCAGTAGCATGCAACAATGGGCATGTTGTGAAGCCATTGAGCATGTCTTCCTGATGCAGACAGAAGTCATATGCCTTTGTGGGATTATTAAGTGGTTATATGCCAAACTGCAAGGAGCACTACACACCAGTGGAAGCAAAACAAGTAAAAGTGACAAAGGAGAATACTCCGAGTAAAAGTCCTGTATTCAAAATCCTACTTCAGCAAAATATACAGAACTATTATCATCAAAATATACTACTATGAAAAGTAAAAGAACTGGTTCAGCAGTGCAGTGTTTCCTGTGGCTGGTACATTAGGAATCATGATGTTATTATATTGTCAGGAGAGACGCATGGGTGTGCCAGCCACATTTCACTGTTGTAGCTGCTCAAGTTGGAGCTAGTTTTAACCAATGTAGTGCATGTACTGTTTGATAGATTAGTTCAGTGGTTCCCAACCTAAGGCTAAGGTCCCTCTGAAGGTTCACAAGATCTGAGGTATCGTGAGATGATTGATATGGGCATTTGACATTTTTATTTTATTTATTTATTTTTTTTACTTTTATCTGATTCTTTGAAAAAAAGGGGGGAAATGTGTCTTGGGTGTAATTGAACATCTCGCAGACATCTGAAACATGACAACAAGCCCAAACTAGATATTGTCACAAGAAATCAACACAGGCTGGTAATTACTGGTTTAATCTTTATCAGTGTTTCGCATTTTATAAGCTCTTTTATTCAAAATCTTGATCTGAAAATAGAATACATTTATAAAGTAACATGGGATGGAAATACCTAACTCTAAATTGTGCTTTTACAGTAAATGGGTTAATGTACTTAGTTACATTCCACCACTGCAACTGAGAGGGACAAAAGTGTTAAATAATGGTTTTTTTACCGGAGTCTAAATCATTGTTCACTGTGATGGACAATGTTCTTTGAGACAGATTATGTTACATTTTCTATGCTTTTGTAGTGAGAGGTCCATTATTGAGGGCCGAGCCCAGAGAACAGTGACTCTTTCAAACCATTGTTGTCCTCTGCAACCATAGCTAACAGACACCAAAAGGCCTTTTTCACATCTATTCTTTTAAAACGGGCTGCAATAATACCAGTGAGGAGTCGGCAATAAATACGCTTCCCCTCACCGAGTCAACTAGATTAGATTGCATGGGGACATCTGTTGAGTGTAGGTGAGCACTTTCTCTGGCTTCTCACTGTATGGGAAAGGAAGTCCTTAGGATGTGCCTTGAGGCTTTTTCCTTTTATTCGCATTGCTGTGTTGCCTCTGCTGCACCTCCACCCTCTTTTGAACATCCAGAAAGCTGCATTGACTCGAGCACAATCAGTGCAGCTGACAGTTATTGTAGTGTACACTGGGTGCCATTTGATTTAACCCGCAATTATAGTGTCAATTTTGCTTTTATGCTCTGCCAAATTCATATTGCAGGATGTTATGCTCTGTCATCTCCTCATCCTGCAGACAGTTGCATCTGATGCAAAACAAATAACTTTTTGAATATTTAATGCTCTTGTACAAACCTGTCTTACAAAAAAAAACCACTCGTAACTTTGTAGATTCTGGGCGCTGTTCATGTGATACCAGGAAATGTTTAACCCCTATTGTAGAGAGACAAAAGGTTGTTTTAATCCCACTGTGAGAGGGGAGGGAGGGTCAGGGGAGGGACGTGGGAGGAGGGGTTGTGGGTGTGTTGGAGGGGTGGGGGTGGGGGTGGGTGGGGGGTTGATTTTGTGAGGGAATCGGCTCCTCTCTCTTTGCTGTCACTCAGTCATAGCAGACACATCGAGGAATACACAGCCGCTGGGATTAAGACAACTGAACTATACTCTGAAGCAACGGATGCACACACTGAGGGGATTTATTGTTACTGACACGTGCTGAGATAGAGGTGATGTATACTCTATTTTGTTCATGGGGCTCTTAGAGCGTATAATCACCTGTTGTGTAGAAAGCAAAGCCTCTGATGCTCCTGAAGATCTGCAGGTGATGGTCCAAGTCCAGTGGATTTCTTTCCCTCCTAAACTAATGAAACCTTCTGGATGATTCTGAGACACTTGATCGATTAGTTGATGTACAAAAAATTAATCTTCAGTTTAATATCAAGGATAAACACAAAATATTTAATTCTGCAAGCCTCTTGTATGTGAGGATTTGCTGTTCTTCTCTCTATTGTATCATTGTAAGTTAATGTGTTTTGTATATCTCAGACAAAACAAGCTGTTGATTATTAGTTTAAGCTTCTCAATTGTGAAAATTTTCTGCTTTTCTTTTCCAAATGTGATAGTGTTTTGAATATTTTCTCTTTTGGTAATAGACTGTTGGGGGGTTGGCTCAAAATTGTTACGTATACTGTATTTTTCAGTTCTCTGAGATTTTATAAATCAAATGATGAATAGATTAATTTAGAAAATAAATCGATAAAGAAAATTGTCAATTAATTCTCAGAATTTCTGGTAAACGGCAAATCATCTTGGTTTTCTACCAGCTTTGGTCTTTGAAGGTGAGGATGTGAGGGTGTTTCTTTTCCTGAGCAGACGTTTTCTCCAGTGATATGTCCATTAAAGCTTGACAATCAGCCATGCTATTAACATTTTCATGGATAGCTTGCACTTTTCTGGCACTTGCAACATCAACAAATCAACACATTATCTTTATTCTGCTGTTTATTCTGCTGAATCTCAGCTTGTCTTCAGTTTAATGGCACATATCTGTCTCTGTGAGCAGCGTCCCCTTATGTAAATTCATCATAGGTTGGAAAAAAAAGAAAGTGATCCGGCTCTAATTATTTCTCCCGTCTTTGGTGGTAATGATGCTTCATCGGGAAAGCGGTATCATCTACAGCCACACTCTGCCTCTCATTAGCCAAGAGTCTAAAATTAAACCCACAGGCTGAGCCCCCTTCCCCTGTCAGAGGACACGCACGCACGCACACACACACGCACACCACTGTGTGGTAGGCACAGGTAGGCACACACATGAAAACAACACAGCCTGGAGTAGAAAACCAACAGACTGTCATTAGAAAAACGTGTGACACCTCACTACCTGGCATCATCTGCAGTGACGATGCTTATTCAGCCTGTGGACATCTCACTTTACTCAACGTGTCATATTTTGCATGATATGACAAATAGAAACATGCACTATGTCCTTGGAGGCTGCTGTATTACAGTTAAGTGATGTACGTTTGTTAGCATACTGTTCTAGCATACAAACAGAACATCAATTCATGTTTGTGTTTAGTTAGTATATCCACATTGCTTGGTACTAAATATTTTATACATCATATTTATAATGATATTCAGCTTGTAAAAGTAACTCCAGCCAATATTTCTTATTAGTGATGCAATTTTTTTTTAAATTTCATTTTCAGCAGCTAACATGTAGCTTTTTACAGCTTCTTCTTAATAGGCTGCTTTTATTTTTTTGGCACTTAAGGGAAGCACAACAAGCTGTAAACACAACAATGACATATTATCTATCTATAAAACTGATATGGCAATCTTGTTGCTTATTTACACATGCAAACGTGGAGCTACATTAGCATTCATTTGGAGCCTAGTTTTTGTTCACCTGATGAATTTAAGTCTAATATTCACTGTCCTTTAGCTCTGTTTGGGTCTCCACCAACTCCTGATAGATATGTCTGGCTCTTAAGAAGTAGTGGTGCTAACTGAACCACTACTTCACCAGCTAGCTGCTAATTTTTTCTGCTGTTGGTTATTGGCAGGTAATGCACAGTGGGTTTATCAGTGCTTTTTCATATAAAACAATGGTTTACAATGAGGGTAAACAAAAACAGTTAGTTGACCACCAGTAAACCAAAACAAATTACTAAAAGATGCTTAAAAACTGCAGGGTAAGGTGATTATTATCTGTGACTTCATCCCTTTCAAATTACACACAGTCATGATGTCACTGATCCATTGTTTACCTGAAAATATTGATTGGAGCAACATTAAGTTTCAGGATGATTGTGACACATGTTTTTTATTTGTTCTTGACTCTAATCACTTTTGTTCATTGATGGATGTAGACAGAACAGCAACATTTTACAAAGATTCAGGTGTCTTTTTGTTTGTCAGCACTCATGGCACGAGAGTGCTCCCTGAGGTATTGAGGGCAGCGCGGGTCTCTTGCTGTGAGGCGTTTTGTAGTCCTGCTCTCTGCCCACTGCCGGCATCCTATCTCCGGCTATTTTCAGTCTTGGCCCTGCGTTCCTTTGCTTATCACCATGGCAGCTGAGCTGGACTGAGCTCAGCCTGACTCTGTGGTGTCTAAGGGCAGAGGTGGGGTGGCGGGATGGCTGGCTCAATGTCATGGGGGGAGGCAGCGTTTGATGGGATCAGCCTTCAGCTCATTCAAACAGGATGTGGAAAGGTCATTTTGTTGTGGTGTTTTATTCATAGATCTCAGTTGTAATCAGCTGTTTCACAGCTATCTAGTAAGTGCACAGTGAGGCAGAAATTATGAGCTATAAGGTTGAACTGCAAGAGCTGAACAAGATGACAGCTGTGCTGTCGTTCTGTGCTCAGGTATGGTGTCAGCAATAATATAATGTGATGCTGTATATCAGTGGTTTTTAAAATCTGGGTCAGGATCCTTTTCAAATTCAGAGGTGTGGGATCAGATTTTCTGGTGTAACACTCTGTAAGAAGTAATATGCTACTGAAGACACAGGTGTCAAGGCTTTCCAAATCTGTGAATTATACGAAAGCTTGAAGTAAATACTGTAGATTTTGCAAGAGCAGCATGAGAAATAACCTTAAGATAACTGAATCGTAGGTGATAATACACTCCTGATCTTGAAAGAAAACTGAAAAAAAAAACATCTGAAAAAAATGTGATTGTGTGAAACAAAATTACTATAAACCTATAGTTCACAATTGTATCTGTATAGCGACACCAGTGTTCGTATTTAACCGAATGGAAACTGTGGTATCTCTCAATGGGGTTTCCACACTATTATTTACAGCAGCAACCTGGAGTCAATAAGCCTTTGCTAGAAGTAAATTGGATTGGCTCCTTCAATCATTTTGCCCATCAATGCCAGTCGGTTTGTCTGTGTTCATTGTGACAGTGTTTGAGGAGAAGTGCGGAGAGGTTTGGGCATTAAACAAAGGAAAGCAGGATGGAACAAGAAGAAAAAAGAATGACTGTAAAAGGGAAGAGAAAAGAACATCTGAGATTTCTCTTGAGCAAGGAGTTAAATCATCATGAGAAACATTTTTGTACTGTCTTTAAAAATGTGGGGGATGAATCTCAAAAAACATCTTTTAAATCGAAAATACTGTATATCAAGTATGTACAGCCTCATCTCCTGCGGCTCTCTGCATGGGGGCTCCCCACCTTTAAAGCTGAAAAAGTCTGGGATGAAAGAGAAGGGAAGAGATTAGAAGAGAGGATTGGGTATGAGGAAAACAAAGAAATAAAGAAAACAAAGACATGGCAGTTTAAGGCAGTAGGCAGGAGGATGAGGAAAGGTGATGTGAGCAGAGGATGTGATTAGAGAGGAGGAGATAAAAGCAAAGGGTCTGAAAGATCAGAGCAGGGCATGCATCCAACAAATTTACATGATCAGAGCAAAGAGTTGTCAACAGTTGTCATGCAAAATTAGATTAAATATGTCAATATGAACACATAGAAAGAAGGAAAAATCCAGAAAAAGACATAAAGTAAAAGAGGTGCTGTTTGGAGTCAATGACCACAACATCTGCAAACAAAAGGAAAAAAACAAGGCACAGTCTTGAATTTAAGTATATAAGCCTGGCTATTTAATATTATATCCCACATCTGCATTGGCTTCTGATCTTAAGGATGAGGGAGTATAAGGTGATGTGAGGAGGTGGTTGGAGAAGGGGGGAGAGAAGACAAAGAGAGGATTAGACAGAATAGATTAGGACAGAGCTCCTTTGGCTTTTCTGGCTCATGATGCCATGGTTAGGTCCCAGATTCTCATGATTTGTGTAAAGATTTGTCAAATTGTCATTTTGAACATTTTGAACAACAACATTCTGAGATGGAAGAATAGCGCGAAAGAAGGGAGGATAACACTGGGGAGAAAAGTTAAACATGGATAGAAAATAAAAAGGGTGGTAATAAAGGGAAGAGAGGTGTGTGAAATGAAGAGATAAAAGCAAAGGGCGGTAGAGGTGAGATCAAGGTATCGCAGACTTTTTCATCACCCTAGACAACATATTTAAAGTTGTCATGTGAGAAATCAGACAGTTTAACTGTAAAATGATGTCAAGACAAACAACTGTATATCGCCCTTCCAAATGCGCCATGACTTTCTGCATATTTTCACCACTCACATGGGGTCCTCACCCTTCCCTGAGATAACACAGGATGAGTGAGGAGAGAGAAGGAAAATGAAGACTCTATTGAAGAACAGAGGGAAGACAAAAGAGGAGATGAGGTGAGAGGGAAGAGAACGAGAGCAGAGGAGTGAAAATGGCAGTAGGTAGTAGGAGGAGGAGGAAAGGGAGCATAGAGAAGAAGATGGACAGAGGAGGAGGAGGAGAGGGTGAGAGGAGAAGAGATAAAGGAGATAAGACGAGACAAGAGGAGAGACATGGGAGGAGATGTGTCTCTCTACCAGCTTTCAGCCACAGGCTTTAGTGTCTATCAGTTTGGATTACACACTCCTGCCTCCGAAAATCCTTGTCCACACTCTGGTTTACACAGCCTGGGTGTTTGCTCTCTTTTCACCACCAAGACTTGTCACTGTTGGAAGTGTTTGATGATTATGCTTAAGAAAAATAAAAGAAGAATCTTTCCTCTCATAAAACCAGTTGTTTGATGAGAAGAGGTTTAATGTGGGAGCATCCTGGTGTGTAACCTGTGGTTTGACTGTGGCAGAGCAGAAGACCTCCAGTCTGAAAAGGACTTTAGCAGCTTATAATAAACCCAAACATAGAGTAGTGGGCCCATTGTGTAGTTAAATGCATGCACTGGATGTTGGAAAATATGCATCGCTTTGCAAAACTTCCTACCCAGAAACCTTATTAAGAAAGACTGGATTTTCTTATCTTGGCTAAAGTCCTGGTTGTTTCCTCAAAGGGAGAGGAGAGAAATCAAAATTACGAATACTCAAGTTTGATTTGTTATTCTCTTCCATTTTTTTGTTTAACCAGACTGAAGAAAACCACAGAGGAAGAAGAAACAAGACAACCAGCCAGGGAGGAGGAGGAAAGAAGAGGGGTTTCTCTGGTAAGTTGGAAACATTTCTTCCAGAGTCGTCGCCCCCCCCCCCCATCAGATCATCTGCAATAGCAACATGATTTTCCAAAACAGTATGAACTTCCGGGCCTTTTAGAAGCAAACACTTTCTTCTGAAAGGAATTTCCCCTCCCGTAGGATATGAACACACACAAATGTAAGTCTGTTTGCCATCCCTGGCAAGTGTCTCCAGTCCAAATATCTCCATCTATGATACAGCCAGAGTGTGAATGTATTAATATTAACACTCTCTGTAGACCTGCTAAGTCCCTAAACGACTAGCCAACCTTTCCACTGCTGCGACTCCTCTCTCTTTCGGTCTCAGTTGTGGTGTCTCTGCTTTTGTTCTGTCTGTAAGGCAAAGGTCGCCACTTGCTTGACTGGCATTTGTTCCTCTGGCAAAGTGTGTTTTTGTGTCGGCATCCATTTTGGCAGCGAGCTTTGGCAGGGAATAAAAACAAAACACTGTACGCTGGTGTCCAACTATCAGTTTGATGCATATGGTTGTCAAGGTAACACACCCTCTCCTTGCCCACTGCTGTGACAGTGGGCGTCAATACTTAGAAATCACAAAACAGCACTTGGAGCCTAAATTCTGCCTAGTGCCTCTCTTATTGACACAAAATGTGTCGTAATGGAGCTCGCAGAGATAGAAAAGTTCCCTAATGGCATTTGTACAATTAAGAGTTGAAGTAGCTCTCCTTTAAACACAAGGTCTCTGTGTGCATTAGAGCCCAGAGAATTGACTCTCAGCTCACACAGGGTTTTTGAAAATGACCCTCTGTAACCTTTGGCTCATCCCCTCATTCTGTGGGGCTAAAAGTGTGTCTGTGATTCAGCGGGGAGTTGATCTAATGCTCTGTGAGTGGAGGTGACACGGTGTGATGTGTGTCCACCGCCCAGTGGAGTGTGAAGAAAGGATCCCACCTCGGCTTTGCTGCACGCCGAGCCGGGCGGGGATGCTGCACTCACAGCAGAGAGGAGAGTTAAGGGACTCTGACGGCTCCGAGCTCATCTGCCTCTGCTGTTGGTGCTACGCTTGTTTTATTTTGGGCAATAGGGGGGATCTCTCGCTCTCTCTCTCTCTCTCTCTCAGTTTATCCATTTGTGTGCCTGTTTCAATCCTTCGCTTCGCCTCTGCCCATCTGTCAGTCTGTTTGTCTCATTCTTCCCATTTCTCTCTTGTCATTGCGCCGTGGCAGTCGGTTGTTGTTGTGAATGTGTGCTGTCTGCCAGAGAGGCTGAGTCCACAGTTTTCAATGGCCGAGTCATAGAGGGCCACACTTAGGAGCTGCAGACTGAATTTGCGGTTTGAAACACACTGAGGCGTGAAGCGTCCATTGTGAGCAGCAGCATTCAGGTCCCAGGCCCTTCAATAGAAGCTCTGCAGAGGTTTCTGTTTACCTCCACACTGCTGTCTTTCACTGGTTTCTCTCACGTGGCCGTCAGGGAGTGTGGTATTATTGTTTGTGTGTTTTGATGCCAAGTGGGGGAGGATGGGAAAAAAATATGGAGGCTCACCCACTCAGAGCTTTGCCTCTCCAGAAATAGCTCTATATGAGTGTGGCATTTGACTGTAAATCTTTGAGACAGAATTACATAATCCGATCTTTTCATATACAGTGCAGTTGCGAAGTATTTGTGAACTAAAGCATTTTCCTTCTTTGACTTTACTCCGACACCCTGAAGTGAAAACTATGAGGTTAAAGTGCTGACTCGCAATTTTAAGGGCAATTGATTGTGTTTGAGCCTCTGTTAAGTGCATACTGCAAACTGCATGAACAGTAGGACTGTTATCCCCTTTTTATAGCCCCAATTTCAGCAAAGTGCTGCAGGACAACAATCCTCAACACAGAAAAGGCAACCAAGGTGTTTTTAGGGCCAAACTCTTGATTGGCCAATTCAGTCACCTGACCTCAGCCCAGCTGATCATGTGTTTCACTTGCTGAAGACCAGACTAAAGGCAAAAATCCCCTGACACATGCAAGAAGTGCAGATGGCTGCAGCACAGCCCTGGCAGAACAAGACCAGAGGAGGTGCCAACCGTCCACTGATGTCCGTGTGTCTTAGATCTTAGCCACTCACTGGCTGCAAAGGATTTGCAACCAAATATTTAGTATGATGAGGTAAAAATACAATTACAAGTCCAATTTGACTCTGGCTGCCTGTGGATGATTGTTGTACAGTATGTCGTTTGTCACCACTATCTCCTCATTTCCTCATCGCCCCACTGTCAAAAGATCAGAAGAAATGCCTAAAAATGCTTTAAAATACTATTAAAAGTGCTTCCAAACTCTTACTGTTACATTACAATTTGGGGTTTGGGGTTTTTGGGGTTTATTTGTAATTGTGTCAATCAGTTTGGGCAATAATTTAAATGTATAGCCTTTGTTATCTTCCGCATACATCAAGCAAACATATGATCATCTGTTGCTCATGTTTCTTACCATGTCTGACAGTGTTGAAATATATGAAACCAGACGTTCTCTTTTAATTTGTCTAATTGTATTCCGTGCCCTAAAATTGGGAGCCTACATATAACAATGGCTGTAACTGGTATACACTGAACACTGTACTGTGACCCGCTGAAGCTCTCAAAAAGTACCTCCTTTCTATTAACGTGAGTGCACCTGAATGGTTTCATCATCTACTATGTGTGAAATTGGAGCTCTCTCGTATGTGGTTATAAAGTAGTGATATTACGCAGCAGCAGTTCTGAGATCAGACGAGTTGCAGATGAGTAGAGGGATTCGTACACACACAGAGGGGCCCTGGGCTGTGCACGTCGTTTCAGATGAGCGCGTCAAGATATTTCTTAGGTGTATCGTTGATTCGTGCCTGACAATTCTCCAACGGTTCCCTGTGTCAACACTCCTTCCTGCGCACGTTATGTTTAAGAGCTGCTGTATGTGAGAAAGGGGCCATGTGTGGATGTGATTGAGTGCGTGTGTGTGTGTTTTTCAGTGTCTCTGAGGTTCTACGGCGAGCAGAGACAGAGAGGTGCTGGGAGAAGCAGCTAAAGTGTCAGAAAGAAGGACATGAATAAACAAACAGATGAATAGATGGATACAAAGACAGTGAGGGAGAAAGAGAGCCTGAGTGATGTGAAAGAGGTTGTGAGGCCACTCCTGAGGGGCTTCTGCTCTCCTTCTCCATCTTCCAGGGTTGTGGAGAAAAGTCAGCTTCATGCAAATGTGACTCAGTAACTGCTTAGCAGACACTGTTCTATATCTGGCATCTCCATCTTTTCCTAACTCTTTTCTCCTTCCTTCATCTGGACAACCTTCCTCTAGGCCCCGCTCTACTTTCACTACTCATCCTGTCTGTGCAATTATCTGGCTGAGCCTCGAAAATTTTTCTCATTTACACAGCTGAATGCAGTTTTTTTTCATTGCTCCATATGCATCTGTTTCCCATTGCAATGAGTAAATCAATATTATAATTTCATTTTTTATACAGTTTGCAATGCAGTCACCTTATTTCAGTACTGCTCCACAAAGCCAAATCACAGTAACTGAGTTTAGACCAGAACCTGATATTTTGATACTGTTACAGCTAACCTAAGCTAAAGCTAATTTAATGACTTATTCCCTGGATTCCCTGTGATTCAACAATCAGTTTTCATGCTCTAATATGTTTGCACGATTTCTTTTAGTAGAATAATGGTCCTAAACAGTCATTAGATCAAGGGTTTACAACTTGTACAGCTGTTACACACTTTGCAGCCTTCAAACTTTGTCTCCACCATTTCTGTAGTTACTGCTGTCTGCCGTTGAGAAGTGTGAAGTTCTTGCTCAATAGTTTGATATTTTGAAAAAAACCCTTATCAGTGTTCTTCCTGTGTTATATGACAGATTTAATCAATCTCATGTCTATACGCCTAATATGAAACTAGTTTAGCTTAGTTTAGCTTAGCATAAAGACTGGATGCAGGTGGAAACAGCTAGCCTGGCTCTGTTCAAGAAAATAGTTCCAGCACATAACTCCATACTAAACCACAATATGTCGTTTCTACATTTTGGTTTTTGTTCAGATTAAATAAACATAAGAATCAGCTAGCATAAAGACTGAAAGCAGGGGAAGCTACTCGCCTATTTTGGTACATTTAACTGTGTATTAATAGCTATCCTAAGGTTTGTTTAAAATGTTGTGAATTATCAGGGAGTTTTTTTGATTTTCTGCTTCATATTTAATACAGACGTGAGAGTGGTCTCAATCTTCTGATTTAACTTTGAACAAGAAAACAAACAAATAAGCGAAGTTTCCAAAATGTGGAGCTGTTCCTTAAATGAAGTGGTCCACTTTTTGTTTCTAAGATGTTGCTCTTACTTAAAAAAAAAATTCTCACTTGAACTGAAGAAAAAAAGACAGAATACTTGACTGTCCGAAGAGGAGGGGTATATTTTGAAAAAGAAGAGCATGTAGTCCACTCGCCCTGAGTGGTTTTAGTCTTTAGGCTATTTAGACAAAGAGCAGGTAGTAGAGGATTTATGTCCATAGTGGCCACACATGTGGTTAAAATCCTGACCATGTAACCACCTTAAAGCATAAAATGTTTGTTAGAGGTATTTTTTGTTTCATTTTTTTTTACTTGAAAAAAACTGGATCCATCTTCATACTGTGGATCGTTTCCAGTGGTCTGTTTAGTCTGATTCTGGGAATCGATGCAGCTTCAGGACACAGAAGATTGTCCTCGCATCGTAATAAGCTGCTGGGATCTGTCTGTTTGGAAGGGGCCACTAAGAAACCAAATGATTTATGTGGCTGTTAGGTGAAGGTCCTGGTCCAAGGCCAAGTCTATCTGCTCATCAATATAAACAGCCTACTCCCCGGGTGTTGTGGTGGAATACAAATGGCTGAATTTAGATGTAACCCCTCGCTCACCTGCATCTCAGCCAATTCTAATGAGAAATCTCTCTCTGTACCCTCTGAGAAAGAGAGAGAAAGAGAGAGAGAGTAAAGCAATGACTAAATATGAAAGGCGAGAGCACACTAGAGCAGCAAGCTGTATACAGGCTTCTGTCTGTGGATTTCTACTGCTGGGTAAATTACATCAAGCCTCTATCTACCAATATGTTTGTACTGTTTCTAGATTTCATTTCCAAACCAATGGATACTGAATTATTGTATCAAATGACAAGATAAACTAAACTGAAATCATGCATCTTTGTGCATTCATATGGTTGGTGTTTGATTGCATTTTTTGGAATCTGAAAGCAGAATAAAAGCCACTGCTCAAATCTAAATCCATTCCATTCCCGTATTGAATATCTTTAGATTTGGCCTTTTATTAATTTTAAAGTTCTAAATAACTGAAAGCCTTCTACATTACCTTGGTACACCTCCACAGGTGTTTTCATTTATTCTGCCTGTTTGGACCTCTTCACAGGAATGTGTGGGCATGTACAGACTGTGCTTTATTGACATCTTTCTGACTCTCCTTTTACTATTTTTGCACCTGAAAAACTGGAGAACATCCATCCTTATTATTCTTAAAGCCTTTTTTTTATTTTGACATTTTGACATTTTCTAGCAGAAAAACATGAGTGTAGTTAATAACATTAATAATAGTTTAACTCCCGTTAGCTGTGTGAAGCCCTGTCCTTGGATATTGTGCTTGCTGGCTCCCTATCTTGGCATATTAAGATGCTTAATAGAAAGGAGCCATTATTAATGTCATTATTAAGACCTGTAACGTGGCAGTTCCCACTTATAAAAGCAGTTCACATCAACATCCAGTTATAACTGGGTAGCTCAGATTTTGTATTGCAAGGTTTTACTTTTATTAAAAGCAATAGATGCGACTTGGAGCTGTGTTAAAAAGTAAACCAACATTGATGCCACACATCAGCCAACTTCTGTCAGTTTTGTAATTAAACACAAATTTAATTTATATGGTGCTGTACTGTCAATACACAGAATAACCTTCACACAGTCAACTCTATAACATACAAGCTTGTGGCTTTATCTTCCATCTTCAATCAGATGTGCTGTGTAGAGGGATTAAATCTAGGTCTAATCAGCCAGAAGAAATGAAATCATAAAACCCTGAACACCAGTTTAGGTGTTCAGGGTTTAAATATCAAGACTATAGAGATAATGATGTAACTAAAAATCTTTTTTTTTTCCTGGTTACATAGTTGCTAATAGGCTACAGTAAATGATTACCTGATTGTTTTGAACATAGTTTAAAAATATAGAGAAGATAAATGATTTGGCAAGATGAATTAGGCCATAATCTTTTTGAATCCAGATATTTTAATAATTTGTAGCAGGATCCAAAATGAAACCAGATATATGAACCCAGTAAATGGAGCTGGGTATCAAATTGTAATACCTTTTTGGGACAGACCAAAATGCCTTGTACTCATTGAAAATATTCAAAAAGATGGCCCTAAATGTGTGTTCACATTTGTAGTCTTAACTCATTTATTTATTATTAGGGTATTCATGGTTGAGTTCAAAAAGTGGCCAAAAATGCCAATTTTACACTGTATTAGTGTTGAGATAACTTTTAACACTGCAGAGGTTTTGCTTCTTTTTCTAAATGAAAAATATGTTTATATTTCTTAAAGTTGGAATCCAATCGTATTGTTTTGTTATACTAAAACCGAGATATGGTATCAGCACTAGTGTCAGGGAAGGTCAAATGCTACCCAGAACAAGTGTTTACTGAAACACTGTTTAACATTTATGCTGAATGTAAGTGACCATACAATGCATATAGGCTATCCATTCTTCATGAGTAGACAGAGGAGGGCGAGGTGGTCCCTGTACATACACTGGACCATTATCTGTTAAAGCAGTAATTCATTCCTCTGTCATGTTCGACCCTGGGGGACACAAACAAACAGAAACACCCCTGGTCTCCTTCCTCGGAGGCGAGTCACACACTCCTCGTCCATGCTGTTATCACCTTCCAGTGCTGACCTTTTCAGTACCTGCAGCGAGAGACTGACACAGTTAGAACAAAAAAAAGGAAAAAACCCCACCAGCTCCACTACAGCCTCACCCAGGCATTATCCAGCACTCAGCCGACACTTCTCCTGCATTAGCGACCAGTCTCGTCCCGTCAAACACAGACACAGGACAGAGGCTGTTAGCGGAAGCGCGGCGGACTGTTAGTGTTAAATAGGAGCAATGTTTCCTCCGGAATCACCGTTTGACAAATGAGGGCTGATGGAGCAGTTCTTGTCTGGGCCATTATTTCTGATGGGGCCAGACGATGTGTAAGGATGGAGCACTGTTCATCTGAGCTGCGACGCCCTCTGGGCAAAACTACCAAACCCACTCAAAACATACTAAAACTCTCCAAATGATGGATGTAATAGGGAAAATCTCTAAACTATAGCACTAGAAAACCTTCTTGTCAGTGTTGAGTCTCTGGCGTGTTTTCACATCACGTCTTCAGCTGAACTTGTGAAGAGAGTTTTACAGCTCATAAAGGGTCTTCCTTATGAGAAAGCTTAGTCCTTCATTAGTGTCATTAATACTCATTAGCTAACATTTCAGTCATCTGCACCCATGAGACAGATAGAAACATGTTCACACTAAGCCTTGATGAAGTGCCAACACACCATCAGTCAGTCACCACCAGGGGCTTTTCATTGTATTCTTTAATCTTAAAAATTCTCTTTTTCATTTCATAAAAAACCAGCGCTTCAAATAAAATGGGGTCATCCAATTACTTCCTAACAAAAATTATTTCCATTCGTTTAAGGGAGATGTTGTCTCTTTCTTCTCTTTTTTTTTTGGGGGGGGGGGGGGGGGGGGGGGGGGGGGGGGGGGGGGGTAAATATCACAAGTTTCTCAGTCCCAGAGCTTAATTAGATCAAATTCCATCAAAAGTCTTTTGGATGGGGAAGATTTAAAATGAAAATTCACAGTGCCACTGTTCAATTCAAATGCAGTCAGAGGAGTTTACTCAGGGCTATCTTTGATGAATTGTTCACTTCCCCATGAGTTGTTTGTTGAGTTTAGCATATGAAAACCTGAGTGAAGGAATAGAGTGGCCATAGCTCAAGCCAGTGTAATCAAAGCTCATTCAGACTTGGCTGAAAGAGAGTGTTTGATCGGTCCGGGTGGCACACACATTACTTTCACATTAAGCAACATTTCTGCATGTGTTGTGGTGTATTTTAATTTATCATATTAATTATATTCTGTATGATTCAGTTTTCTTATCTGTAAGGTTGGAGAAGTGAGTGTGTGCAGTTGTTTATTGTAATTTTACTGTGTCACTGTTAATGCATGTACTATAAAGTGAGTGATGGAAATAAGTCAGAAACAATTAGTCAACTTTCAGAATATTAATTGATAACAAATTTTCTAATTGATGAATCATTTTTAAGTCAGTTATCAGTGTTAAATTTGTCAACAAAAACTGAAATGATGAAAAATATAGCAGCTACTGTCACTGCTTCTGCATCTAGGCTACAGAGTGAATATGAAAGTGATGAGAACGCCAAAACGAGGCTGAAATCATAAGTCACTTATCAATCTGTGGATCGACAATCCATGAATCGTTATAGATCACAACAATCTTGATAAACAGATTCATCGTTACAAGTCTAGTTTATCTAGTTTATCAAGCATTTGCTGGCTTCAGCTTCACAACGGCGTATTGGTTTTCTTTCTTTACTTTGTC
The DNA here is from genome assembly GCF_021018895.1 of Seriola aureovittata. Taxonomy (NCBI): domain Eukaryota; kingdom Metazoa; phylum Chordata; class Actinopteri; order Carangiformes; family Carangidae; genus Seriola; species Seriola aureovittata. Next base: position 8,862,681 of record NC_079373.1, on the reverse strand, counting down.
AACAAAAACAATGACAAAATGCACCAATGACGATTGGCCACAACTAGAACGGGACTAAAGGAAAATTATATCTTTAAAAGCTGATACTATAATAAAAGCTTTGACCGTTTTCAACGAGGAATAAAACTCTGAATGGCAGCATGTGTCCAGTCTAACAGAAACTAACTATTATTGCTTCTCCCTGTATTTAGCGAAAATACAAGTGACGGAAATATCTTTAAAAGTGTCACTTTAATTAAGTGCTGGAATGATTAGACAATTAATCAATAAGTCAGTCTTCAGAATGGAAATGTCTTAATCATTTATCCAGCTTCTCTTTAAACAAGTGAACTGAATAAAAAGCAATGACGAGATGTTTGAAAGTTTTCATCAACGAAAACGAAAAAACTGTATGACAAATGGACGATTGTACATATGAATTAATTAGTGTTGTGATGCAGTCTGTACGCACCTGCAAATTCACACATTTCAGATCCTTATGATCTTCCTCCGCACAGAAATATCTCCTCTTTACAAGCTTCTCTACTTTACCTGTTGCACTGATACACAGGATTTAATCTCATCTCTGACTTGATCAAAAGAATAGTTGATGTATTAATCAATAATAAAAATAATCCTCTGAAGCAAATTTCACTTCAAAGCATTGAACTTCCATTGTGTAAACTTAACTTAAAAATAGATCCTTTCAGTCTTTGTGTGAGAGAGAAAAACAAGAAACACATTTTCTGTTTTTCAAGTTTAGCATTTTGGAAGGGTTAACTTCTGATTGCGTTTTCCTTTTTTAAAAAAAAGGCCTTGATTTGATTTTCTCACACTTTGAAAGGACTATTGTTTGTGTCCTCTATGTCTGAAATTGGATGGTGAGTCCTTTTGGAGAGCAGTGGAGGGGAAATGATTTGTATTCACCTGCCGTATCTGAATAGAGTAGAGGAGGGGCTGAGAGAGAGAGAGAGAGGGCAACTACATAGTGCTTCCTTTATGTGATAATGGATTGCTCTGACATTCACACACATTGTGGTGTGGTGTGTCTATCAGTCAATACTCACTAACTCGTGGGATGAATGGTAAATTTTAAACAGATGCCATTAAAGAGCCGTCTTGCAGGTGACAGTTATGTATTATATGTCTCTTTCATGCCAAACCACCAACTCCACTAACACATGCAACATGTGTCTTCACATCATGCACTCCTGAAAATGAAATGAATCCCTTTTCTCATTTTCTTTTCTTCTGTTTTTTATTTATTTTTTTTATTTTACGTAACTGCTCTCTCTTTTATTGGCCAGGCTGGGCAACTGGATTCTTCTGTCAGCTGCACAAAAGAGACAGAGTGGAACCGGGGACGGGCAGTAATGAGCAACTCCTCTTACAGTGTTACGTATAGACCGGCCACGGTGTGGGGAAGCCTTCTGGAGACAATGCAGGGTTTTGAGAGGTCTGGAGCCCTCTGAAGCCCCTCTTTGATTGAGTTTCCTGGCACTGGGCTCCAGTGTTGGGGATGATTGTGGAGTGGGAGCTGTGGGTTCAGGGAGGGGGTGAGGACCCTCCTCTGCGCTGACCTTTCACAGACACAGGTGGGGTGGAGTGGAAGGGGCTGGTGGTGGAGGAGGAGGAGGGGAGCGGCAGGAGAGGCCTATTGTGGTGCTCTGTGAATGTGGAGGTGGCACTCCATAACACTAGACCTCGCTGCCTCTGTCCACCTGCCGGGGATTTTCTCACAGCTACTTTCTCACTGGTAAATTACATGTTCTTGTAACACACAGTGGTAACAAATTGTTCCGGCGCTCACTCAGTCTGCACGCCTTCTTATCTCATGTTGTCTGAAGAGTTTGCTTGACAACTGCTAGCACAATTTGTTCTTTTTTAGCTGTGCTAAAATGGCTCCAGGGATGGAAATGTCGGTCTTTGGATGTCGGTCAGTTAGTCCAACACTTTGGTCCAGACCGAAACATCTGAACAACAGTCAGACAGATTGCAATGCGTTTCTACAAACACTTATAAACCCCAGAAGACAAATCAGAATTTGGTGATCCCTGACTTTTCTCACTTTTCACCACCATGAGGTTCACATTTGTGGTTTTGTGGCGAAATGCCTCAAGGCGCCATCATTTTGTCACAATTCCAGTTTGTCCAGTTCTTTCGTTTATGACCAAATACCTGCAAAACTAATGACATCCCCACCAGCCTCACCTCACAATTTAAATTTTTTGTGTATAAATTGGTACCTTTTAAAGACACTCCACGATTAAAAGCTAATTTTGTTTGATCTATTTTGCTTTTATGATTGCCCCGGAATCCTTTTTCACTCTGTGGAAACATCTCATGATTAGGAGTACTGACGTGGCCAAAGGACAAGGGTCGTCCTCCATAAGACTCGACCTCAGTGCCTCTGTCCACCTGCTACTTTCTCACTGGCAAATGACATGTTCTGGTAACACGCAGTGGTAACAGATTGTTCCACTGCACAGTCAGTGTTCACGCTTTGTTATCTGATGTTGTCGGCAGATTTTGCCAGACTGAATGGTACCATACAAAGTGCACACAGCTCTAAATGACCCATCGCTCCCTGCCTGTCTGTACTGTATCAGCACAATTCAAATTCCACCAGTAGACTGCTTATTATATAGCAGCGCTTTTCCAGAAAGGCCTGGTTGTATTAACTGTTGACTGGGAGCAATCACATATAAACACAGTTTCTCTGTGTTGCCCCGGCTGACATGGCCCCTGGGGATTCATTTGGTACAAAACATCACGGCTGCTGGTTTTTGTGTGCTTGAGGTGAACATTTCCTGCACTGCCTGTCTCACACAGACTGTTTTTGCTGCACCCCTAAGCTTAAAGTAAACTCCACATATTGGCCCCATCTTGAGAGACCCTTCACATGTGGAGTAAGCCATCCGGTGTAGACATGGTGGCAAACTGAGATTGTAATCATACCTCTTTTGTTGAGCTTGGAGGAGGTTGAGACGTTTTTTAGGGCTGAGCAGATGTCAAGCGTACAGTTTCTCTCCAAGGTTACTTATGAGATGACAAATGGGTCTAGGCCTCTTTGTCCCTCTTTTTTTTTTTTTTTTCCATATGTCTGTGTTTGATGAGAGGGTTGACATCTTTTTGTCCGCATGGAGATCTGAAAGCACCGGGGGGATTGCCATGGATACAGAGTGCCCTTTTAGAGTGCAATTTTGAGTGGGTCTGCTCTGCTTAAAAGTCTATGGAGAGTCCCTATATTTAGCTAAAAAACATTTCCATTCATTTGCTGAACTACGATGCTCATGGGTTATATTGTATAACTATAACAACAGCATTTGTCTCTGTTTCCACGTATGCATGGAGGTTTCTGTCTGCTGTCTCAAAGGATTTGCTTGTCCTCCCACAGCAGATTGGTTTTATGTTGATTACTTTCTCGAAGCTGTTATGTTTCTGTAGCTAAAGTGTGTCTTGTGATGTTGTATGGCAAGGATTTTGAGAGTCCTTTTAGCTATTCAGAAAGCCAGTCGGCATGCATTCCTCCCACTCTCCTGCATTTGCTCATGATAATGAACCTCTGCTCAGCATATGAATGGCCTCACCCGTAGCACTCTCATGTGGCAGGGTCGCACTCAAGATCCATCCTCAATGTCTGACGTCCTACAGTGACCCATCCACTGTGACCTCACGTAAACAAGGAAGATGCATATGCAAATGGATGTAATGGAGTATGAATTCACATATACACACGAGCATTACTGCAAGGGGATATCGAAAAACATCTTCTCTAAAGCAGTAATTACTGTGTAGGGATCAGCTATCAAATAAAGGTCAAGTTCAGATCTACAGTTGCTCATTCAGCCTTGTGCTTCCCCTTCTGATCTCATTTTAATGAATGCTTTTGAAAAATGCCCCTCCCAGCACCCTTAATTCTCCAGTAATGAGCTACTGTACAAGTCAGGTGTCAGACAAGTGTACAAATGCACTTCGGAGACTTAACTTTCAGCAACCTTGCTGCCATTGCTACTTTATTAACTAATGATTTAAAGCTTTTGCTACATTGTGAGGCAGTGAAAAGATTGAAAGACCTCCAGTTTGCCACCAGCAATTATCCTAAGGAGAAAGAGAGGGTTTCATGCAACCATCCCAATCATGAGAAGCCTCTCAGAGGGTGCGCTGGCATAATGTGCGGACGTGACTCACCGACTATATGTTATATTTAGCTGGTCTGCAGTGATAAGATGAAAGCAAAACGCTTTTCAGTTCCATTCAGGTTGAACAGGCAGGGATTTCCTCCTTAACACCGCTGTCCCATCTAGAGGTGCACCTTCCATCTGCATGCTAAAAAGGACCCCCCCCCCCCCTCAGAAGTGCCGGCGCCGGCAGTGATTAGCATTTGGGCAGAGGGGACAGAAAGCAAAATCCCAGAGTGTTTTTGGCGTGCACGGGGAGGAAGCTTAGTGAATGCCAATGTGCGGTGCTCTTTGAAAGGAGGAGGACCAAACAAATTGCCGGACACGTTGCATTAGTAGCTGATGCCTATTTGCATTAAGAGTTGTTGTAGAACGATAGCTGGGGGAGAAGTATGGGAAACAGAGCGATGGATCTTTAAAGGGCTACAGAGATGTGATATTGAGCTTTCATAAAGTTTGCCGTCGTAACTGAGACAGTTTTGAAAAACATCTGATAAAACTGGTCCAGCAGAGACCGAGATATCCTGCACTATACACTACTACCCTATACACTACGGCCTACATCTCCCATAGTGCATCTTGATAACGTTTACTCATTAGACATTTCCTGCCTGGTAAATAACCATGTTTTTAAAAATCCACACTGCTAGTTTGTAACACAGGCCAAAAACTTGTAGTCTCTAAACCCAATCTAGAGTTTAAGTTTAAGATGTATAAAACTAATGGGGTGTTTCTTTAGCTCGTCATATGTGAGGGTATTTTATTAGTAAATGTAAACAGACAAAGGGTTAGATTTATAAATATTCTGGCGCACGTATCCACGTATCAAAACCAGTTTAGTTTGAACGGCAGTATTCATCCAACAAGAGAGAAAAGAGGAGGGTATAAACAACAACACATTTACAGTGGAATGAATTAAAGAGCCTCACTTTGTTGTTTGGTATTGTACAGTGCAGTTGAAAAGGACACAGCATGTTTTTGAACTGCAGGGTCTCTCTGAACAACAGGACCCCAATTCATATGTTAACCACACCAATTATTTGCATACGATCCCCCAATTATAAAAGCTAATGAGAAGATTATGGGAAACGCGCGCTGATGCCGACGCGCAGAATTTCCATTGTGATCCAGTAGCTGCAGATAAAAGGCCTGTGAGAGGTATTAGTCAAAGCCAGTGAACATTCAACCTCATACATAACAGCTATAGTTCGCTGCTAATGCCTGTCCACTACATTAGCTGTGAATCCATAAAGCAATCAAAGACAGCTGCCGGATGTTTCTCTCAGCTTTTGTGTTAGGCAGAGGACAGCAGAGGACTATAAGTGATAACTTTGTTTTACATTCAAATCCTGTTTGATTGTGACTTTCTAAACTTTGGTTGAAGGACTGTCTGTTTTACAGAAGGGCCTTTTGAAGCAACATCCAACTCCCCTGTAGATGTTTAATGGCACAGAGAAATGGGCATGAAGCCCTGGGTGTGAATGGCAGTCAGAGACATCCTGAGCTGCAACGAGAGAAGCCGGCAGCCTCAGAAAAATAAACTCCTCCAACCGTATCCGTTTTCTCATCACCACCTTCCTGAGTGCTGAGCCATTCTCATCATTATACCCCCACTTTCAACCGTCTGTAGGGGATCCCCGCTGCTCCATTAAGGCCATACCGAGGCTCACAAACCCCTGATTGCCTGAACCATCAATAGTACTGATTATGGGAGTTAATTAGGGTGCCTGGCATGAGAGACTTGTCTTTCATCATAGATGTTAAAACTGTGCGCTACTGATGCAACAGCAGTGATTCTGTTCGTGTTGCAGTGTTGCATCACCATTGTTTGGCAGAGACAATATCTTTTCTAGTGGTTAGCATAAAGCATATGCTGTAGTATTATCTGATGCTGTAAGGGAAATTCAGTTGGGCTTTTTTTCCTCCTGCTGACTGCTACTGGTGTGTTTCAATGCTCAGTGCTCGTGCCCCTGTCAGCTCCATCTGTGAGCTCAGACGTGTCCTGACCCGCACGTTCTGTGGCCAGTGTGCATGAATGTGTCTTTGCCTATGTGCTACGTCTCTGACATGTGCACAAAACCAATTAGTTTTGGGATGGTGAAGGAGCTGGCCATGGGAAAATGACAATGGAGTAATTGAAGAGGCTGGCTGAATGAGAGGCCAGACAGCTCAATGCAGCTTTTACACAAGTGCTGAGTGTTTTCTCCATGGACAAAATGAGCAGAGAGAAAAGCAGCAAGTCCTGAGTGAAGGTGGTCTCATGTAGTTGTAGACAGTAATTAACATTACAGCCTTTCGCTGTGCTCACATTGTTTTCTTCTGTAGAAATGCATCTAGTTAGTTTGTGTACTGGCATTTTAAGGTCCTTAACAGTGATTTTGCACATTTCAGCCTCTTTTAATACAATTCATAAAGGGTTAGGATTAACCCTAACCCTGTACACTTTACACTATAGCTAACCTCACTATTGTGTAACTTTCATTCATTTCGTAACTGTACGAAAATAAGTTGTAACATAAGTCAAGTTATTGTTTCATGCTAATGCAGTTTAATTGCAGATTGGTTCAAAAAAAGCAAAAACACATTTCAATGTGACTTTGATGATTACATGAGTCAACCAAGTTACAAAGAGTCTTTCACATCTCAAGGAAATAAATGGAAACCAATGGCTGCCTGAAGCATTCAGGAAACTCCACAGACAAATACCAAACTCGGAGTCAAACAAACAAGGAGTCACTCTCACAGTGACAAACAAGAGATGAGAAAGTTCCCCTAACTTTGATGTTCCCCTCAGCTGTAGCAGCATTTTAGCGATTTTCGGCTCATTGTTTTGGTCTTACAGCGTGCAACTTTACTGTTTTTGGTTCACTCTCACCGCTCTCAGCAGGCAGCTGCTCTCAGCAAAAAAGCTTGACAAACTCACTGTACGCTACCTGATCAGCACCAAATGGCAAACAGACACAGTTAGCAACTAGCTGGTGAACATGGTGGAGTATTTAGGAGCTAAAGAGCCAGGTACCTCCTTCAGGAATTGGTAGAGACCAAAAATTGAGCTAAAAGGTGAGTGAATATTGGACATACTGTACAACCCAAAATGAATGCTAATGTTGCTCCACTTCTGTTGGATGTGTTTGTTCAACACATCTATTTAAAAGGTGATTATATGTCATTTTTTACAGCTTGTATCCACTGCCACCACGTGGACAGAAAATCTGTGAATGCAGGTTTGAGGAGCTAAAACTTTCACTGGTAAAATCACTGGTATGGTCCTTTAAGTTCAAGGGTTGTCTTCATGAGGCAGCGCCTTTAGTAACTATTGTATTGAGTTTTCTAAGTAAGACAGCAGCTCAGTTTATTATCCTCTTGGCCGCATCTGTTTTGAAAAATAGCTAAAAATCCTCACTGGAAGTGTCCTTCCCAACCTGTCGTGTTTCTCTCTAAGAGACCATTTACTGTTCGATTTTTATCTGCCGTCTGACAGTTTCTGGCACAGCACTCCAAACAGTGCTGTGGTTTTATCTTGGCCTCAGCAGTCTGTACTGAAATGAGCTTTATTGACTTTGGCTTTTCCAGTTCTGTCAGCACAAGATGCATAGGAGGGTTCAACAATAGTGATGGATATCTTCTGATTGTGTGTCCCCTCAAAGAATTGTATTTTTAACTGAAATGTGGGCTTTGAATTGTAGTTTCTTCTTTAAGATGCAGGACTACTTTAACTCAAGCTCAGAGTACGCTCATTATTGCAAACTTTTGCCTTACAGGACATCGCTAAAGTGAAGGTTTTAGAATTCAGACCAAGAAAACTCCACTAGTTAACATGAAAAGGGTGAAGTCTGGCTATTTCTCATCATTTTTATGTTCACCATTCAGTCAGGATGTGAGTAGTTTCAAGCCCTGGTGGCTGGTTCATCGTCCCCACTTGAGAGGGATGAGAGGGGTTGGTCTGTATCACTGCAGCTCACAGGGATAATTATAGCGCACACAAACAAACAAATAGCGGCGCACATATACAGTATGCACACAAAGACACACACATGCTGACCAGCTGGAGCTGAGCTGCTACACCTCATTAAATTGGGAAATGAATCCTGAATGAAGCCCTGGCTCTTTTCCAGATAAGAATCATCAGGCTTTTGGGGATTCACCATAAAATTTATAATTAACACATTTATTCTCTCGCTGTCACAGGCCTGAGACTATGCATTGCCAAGTACTGTACTTTATTTATTCATTTATTTATATAAAAAATATAGTTTTTAGTATTTTTTTATATATACTTTGACAAAGTTTTAGATGGAAGATTGGAGCTGAGAAGTGATTACAGTATAATTCCTTTACTCATTAACATGAATAGATTTTGCATAAATGACACCTGATCATACATTTCTAATATAACAAGTTGTAAACAAACACTGAAGGTGAGAGTCTGCAGGTTTTCTTCTCAGAATCAGGTTCAGCACCCCTGCCTGCAGCCTGCAAATGAACTTGATGAAATCCACCCCCCACCCCACCCCCATCCTGGATCTTTTTTTTTTTTTATGTCAGATCCTCAGATGGAGCTGCCTGATGGTGTACACAGCAAGTGTGATTGGGTGCTCTGGGCGTATAATACAGGCCCTCCCTCGAGAGGTGTAGTGGAAGCTGGGGGCAGCAGACATTAGCCTCGGTCTCTTCCCATGCTACGAGACGCCAGCCTTGGGGCCGGTACTGAATCATGACTGGAGGGCAGCGCTAACAAATACATCAGTTCCCCAGAGAGGACCAGGTCAGGCTTCTGACTGCCTTGCGGTCTGGCCCGTAGTCCCAGACACAGCTTCCACCACCTCATCTGACCCACCCGACACCCAAAGAGCGGTACATACCGGCTTCACCTTTTTAACATGGGCTTGATTTGATTCTCTCATACGGTAACCGGCTTTAATATCCCAAAATTGATAGTGTGGTTTTGTGATAACGCAGCAAATTAGTCTGCCTGAGCTCTAAATTCAGCTGTGACATTTTAATACTGTGCCAGCGGATGCCTTGGGTAAGACAGGCAGGAGAGCGAGATAAAAACAGGTCAGGCTGCTGCTGCTGCTGTTTAAAGACAGAAAACGACTCCTCCTAAGTTCTGTTTCCTCATTCTTTTTTATCCATCATTTGGAAGCTGTGCTCACATGCGTGTAAAAATAATGAATAATACTGATCATTTCATTGTGGCAGCACTCAATTATGCAGATGAATATAAATTCAATTGAGCAAAGTCATTTTGACTCAGTAGTTGGTATTATTCTCTGAAGCTTGAATAATGTTCTGGTTTTGATGACCATGACAGTGATAATTTTAAACATTTTTTTTGAATTGCTTCTGGTTGGATGAAGGTGTGACATGGCAGCACTCGAGCTGCCTGGCAACAAGAGGAAAAATTCTAACCTGCTATGTTTAATACACACATTTGTGTTTCGGTTTCCCGTCTATTCCCAGTGCGTCCGCCATGCACCACTAGAGATGTGATGGAGGCGTAATGAGATTACAGTGTGTAACAAAAGAAAATCCTCACTTCATTAACAGTTAATCAGTGGCCAGTTAGCCTTTCAGTTCAGTTTGTTCAAACCTGCAAACAAGTCACCTCGCTTGAACCTGAACACCCTGATGAACTTTTACCATCTGTCCCCACTGAACAGACGTCACAGATGTAAGATCTGTCCCATCACTCATGACTGATCCCACTACAACATGACATCTCATGAAATCATGATGTTTCAGGGTCTGAAATCTGACCTCATTGCAGATCAGTTCGCTTCCGGTTTAGTCAGTCAGTCAGTCAGTCAGTCAGTCAGATAAAGCTGAGAGGGGAATGGAAAGTGAAGTGTGTGTCTTCCTGCCTTGTCCCTTGGCTTGTCATCTGCCGGCTGATGTGATCGATATGGCAGAGAAGCCTAATGGCATCATGGCCACGGCAGTGATTAGCTGAGCAAAATGAGCCCATGTGGGCCGTGTCGGCCCCTGTTGGAGTGCACTAGATCAAAAAGATAGCTTCCAGCAAACTGCACTGCATGGCAACTAAAATCGATCTGTGGCCAGAGCTATATGTGTCTGACTCGCCCATTCTCCCTTTGTCTCTCTCTCAGCAGCTGATGGACACAAAATGGAACAAACTCAGTATTATGATTGATAGCCTCAGTAACTGGCTGTGCTACTCAACCCAGTAATCTCTGCTCGTGTTTCTACCCTCTTGTCTCTGACACTCTTTCTCTCTTTCTCTCTGTCTTTCGTAGTGTGCACGTGTCCTCAGACGGTGTGACCGAGCAGAGAGACGGGGAGTCGCCGCATTTGGGGGCAGACCTTCACGTCACACGCCGATGATGGAGAGGAGGAGGATGGACCTAGCACTGCTAGTGCTGTTAATGGGACACCTCGCCACCGCACTGGAGGTCCCACTAGACCGTAAGACAACAGAGCAACACACCACACAACACATTCAGCTGAGGGAAATTGACTGACGTTAGGTGTCAGTTTTATGTTGAAGCAATTAATTGATTAGTGGATCGGCAGGAAATTAAATTCTCAAATATGAGGAGTTTCTGGGTTTTTTTTCACATAAGACAAACTCTGTATGTTTGGGTTTTAAAATGTTGGCGGGACAGTTGGGCTCTCACACATGAATGTGGTGTATGATATGCGAATAGTGTTGATCTTCTCAACTGACTCCTAGCAAGAAAGCAAATAAGCATTTTGCCAAAATCTAGAACTATTCCTTCTTAATCTATTATCACATTTGAGAAGCTGGAACTAGCAAATGTTTTTTATTTTTCCTTGAAATGAAATGAACTGAAACGATCATTCGATTATAAAAATAGTTGCAGATTAATTTTCTGTCCATCAACTCATTGTTTCAGATCTACATTTACTCATTTAACTATGTATCTATATATAATTTGCTAATACCTATTAGTAAGGTTATATTCCTGTTTTTCTAGCAGGTCATTTTTTTATTATTGGAGGAAACTCACTACATGTTGTTGCATTGGTTTTATAAAGCAAACAGTTAGACACCATATTCCTGGCTGTGACTGATGTGGAAAAGAAAAGAGTTTTCCAGACTGACCTGCAGCTCTGCAGCTTGATGTCTCTGTGCTACAGCTGTAGATCTTCTATGTATTGTTTGGTTGGTTGGAGCTGTTTACCACTGGAGGCTGGCATTCCTCATCTGGGAACTGGCCTTGTCCAGAGCTTGTTCTGAAGCATAAATAATGCAGGAAGATATTTTCCCCCACTAATGTCTGGCTCTCTTTACTGTCACAATTTTTCTTTCTTGTTTGCTGGTTCTTGGGGAAAACACTAAAGTTCTGGAAGGATGTAAGTGTCAAACCAGTGTGAATTCACTGCAGAGGTTGTGCTTGCAGTTTTTTTTTCTTGCACTAAGGGTTATATTTGACTTTTTGACTATATTTTTTTATGTTATAAGATGCTGAGTGTGATTTGCTGTGAACTTAGTATATTGCATGCATTGATCCCTTTGTTTTTTTTATTTTGTTTGCCATTTTTCTTCTTGTGTTCCTGCAGTGGTAGAGTGTTTTTCATAGAGCCATATTGCAAACAGCATGAGTTCTTATGTCATTTGTTCTGTTATAGTCCATTAGTTATCTCCACAGCACTGACGGGAATACATTAAGCATCAGATCATTGCAATAAAGTGAAATGTACCTGAGCGTTCTGCATGCCTTTTCTGCCGCTGTAGGTGTTCTGAGAGGTTTTTTTTGTGTCTGTCAGCAAACAGCTGTGTGTTTGAGTCAGTGTGGTAAGTCCGCATGTGATTGGTAATGACTGCTTGTGTGGTCAATACAGCAACTGAAAAAGAGCTTAGCTGTGCAGTAAAGGTCATGATTAAATATCATCCTCTTTCTGATCGCCTCTAGTGCCGCAGCCGCCGACCATAACTCACCAATCTCCCAAGGATTACATCATAGACCCACGGGAGAACATTATAATCCACTGTGAGGCGAAGGGAAAGCCTCATCCCAGGTAGGAATCTGTCAACTGCGATTTTGCATTCATGATGCTGTTAGAAGAAGACAAAAATATTCCAGGTGTGGATTCAACACCCACCTATCAAATTTTCAGTAGGAAGCCTCAGCTGACAGCAGCGCTCCAGAAATTCAGTCTAAGGTGTGATAGGTGCAGTTCTGGTTTATACAAACCTTATGATAAATAAAGAATATTTTTATTCCAGTACATGCTGGCCTTGCCAGAGGCTAGTATGAGCTAATGCTTTTGAATCCCTTGCTCCAAATTATGCTACCCTCCATCCTTTATTTATCTGAGTGTAAGACCTAATTAATTTGCTGGCACCAACACCAGCCTGCACACATGTTTGTATTCAGCTCATTGGCAAAATACATTTCTTAGCCCCGAACCTTCACTTACGCTAAAACTAAGTCTTATGTAACAGTCAAACACCCTCATGAAGAACTTAAACATAAAAGAGTTTGCACAACCAAATATTTTTAAAATGCTCATTTAAAGTCCCTGAAAACTTGAAGTAAAATCTTAGTCAAAAGAAAGGGAAGAAAACGGTTAAAGCTAATCTGTTTCATCAGGATTTAATCAGATTTGATTGGACTGATTGGTGATTGGTTGAAATGCGAAGATAAAATTTCATCATACGATTTGTTATCAAGGAATATCAGCTCATGACACTGGTTTGCTTTTGTTTGTTTTTTTGTTCAGTTTCTCCTGGACAAGAAATGGGATCCACTATGACATCGACCAAGACCCCAATGTGGCCATGAAGCCCCACTCTGGGACCCTGGTGGTGGACATCAGCAGAGAGAAGGCGGACCATTATGAGGGGGTGTACCAGTGCACAGCAAGAAACAAACATGGCACTGCTGTTTCCCACAACATAGTCGTTCGACAGTCCAGTGAGTGCAGCACAGTCGAGGATAACGTTCCATTTTTCTTTTCTTCCATCGTCTTAACACCATGCATATCTCACATCATATTAAATAAATTCTTTTCTTTTCTTTTCTTTTTCCAACAATTAAGTTGCATTTTCCATCTTAAGAGCACTCCTGGAAGGTAAAGGTGCATGTAGAAAGCAGCATGTTTTATTTTGCAGGATCTAGGATTGGATAGAGCTGAACGTCCCTTTGTATTTTTCCTCCAGCATATTGTTATTCAGTCAGGCACCATCCCTCTTACCTCGCCTCGTCACCTCTGTCATCATGTCAGCGACAGTCCATTAGCAGCCGTCAAATTATGACACTCCTCGTCCACTCATGTGTGTTTCCATTTTTCCAACCAATCCAGGGTCCCCCTTGTGGTCGAAGGAGAAAATCAAGCCAATCGTCGTTCAAGAGGGCGTGTCCTTGGTGCTGCCGTGCCGACCCCCTGCTGGCCTGCCCCCTCCCATAATATTCTGGATGGACAATAGTGAGCACCTCCGTCATGGAAGATGCTGAGCATGCACATGACAATTTATCACATTATATGAAATGCTGTTGCAGATAAAAATGACTTCATCTCTAAATGTAGTGATACATTGCTTTAGTTGACAAAACAATCTCACCACAATTCAGACCATACAGCAGCTGTTGAAGAGCTTTTGATCATATCACATGATCTTCCTCAGTAGAGTTTGAAATGTAGATTTTCAAATTTCCAATTTTCCAAGCAATTTAAAAACTTACCTTCCATGTCGACTCAAACATTTTGATTACAATTTCATTCTTGACACAGGAGTTGCAGAAACAATCTCACCACAAGCTCCACTATGTAGCTGTTCTGGAGCTTTTCGACTGTATTGTATCTATTTATCATCAGAACTGAAAGCTCCAGAACAGCTACTGAGCGGACCTGGTGATGAGATTGTTTTGTCAGCAGCAGTTTGGTTTAATTTCTTTAGGTTTTGATATTTCTGTCTCTGAGATTGCTGCCTCCACCTCAAAACAAATTGTTTCTCTTACTTTAGATAATCCAGGGAATACACTGTCAACAGAGGCTGTTTCTTCTGGAGAAAATTGTTTTTTTTTCCAATAATTTGGATGAACTGGTCCTTTTAAAGAAGGCAGCACATGCAGCAGAGTACATATTTAAACTGCTGTACACATGAGAGTATTTTAAAATGCTGTACATTTCAGACTTCCAGAGGCTGCCTCAGAGCGCCAGGGTGTCCCAGTCCCTGAACGGAGACCTTTACTTCGCTAATGTGCTCCGAGAGGATTCCAGGAACGACTATATCTGCTACGCCCGCTTCCCACACACACAAACCATCCAGCAGAAACAACCCATCACCGTCAAGGTCCTTAACCGTAAGTCTGACTCTCTTTGAGGAGAAGAAAACGCCGAAATCTACTGAAGGTGTAATGAGGTAGCATGACTGAGATGAAGAGTGCCAGTGTGTGTGCGTGCGTGCGTGTGTGTGTGTGTGTGTGTGTGTGTGTGTGTGTGTGCGTGTGTGCGTGTGTGTGTATGTGTGTGTGTCTGTGTTTGTGTGTGTGTGTGTGTGTGTGTGTGTGTGTGTGTGTGTGAGTGTGTGTGTGTGTGTGTGTGTGAGTGAGACAGTTCAATTACAGTAGTATGTGCAAGCATGACTGTGTAGGAGGGAGACAGCATTTCCTATCTCTAATCCCATCCTGAGAGAGGCCAGTGGTCGACGTCCCACTGAAAAGACATATTGTCAGAGCTCTCATGGCGCCATGCGGCCAAGCAGGCGTTCATTTTATTTCTTCTGTGAGGCGTCTGCACCAACAACAAAGGCCGCTCTCATTCAGTGTAGCATTTGTTGTGACATGACGGCAGACTGTTCCCACAAGAGTCTTATGACGATCATTCCCAATCTCTGACTTTTAAATAATTTCAAGTTTTGTTGTGTCAGTTTTAATTTCATGTTGCATGTTTTTTTGTTCTGACGATTTCAACTTGTGGCGTGTGTGATTTTTCTGTTGTGTTACAGTGGATGCAATCAATGACACAATGGCAGCTTTTTACAATGACACTGATTTATTTAGTGGTGAGTTTTGGCACCCCCTAGTGTTTACTCCCCCAACCTAGTGCTCCAAACTCAAACTTACCCACTAACACTAACCCTTCATCCTGACAACCCCAAGGCTTTGTTCAATCACACTGATTTATTTCGGGGTGGGATTTGGCACCCTCTAGTGTTTACCCCCAACACAGAGCTGTGAACTGTAGCTGTTACCCATTGACACTAACCTTTAGACCCAAGACTCCAAGTTAATTCTGTATCCCTCCCTCACTCCTGCTCTATCCAATCAAAACCCTTTTGACATCTATTCACTTCCTCCTACGAGCTGCTTAAACTAGCACTGCATGACGATTCCAGCATCGCCTGAGCTGCTTACATACCTTGGACAACAGCTGTAGTCTCGACAATCAGAACAGAGCTACAACTACATATCAACTAAATATAAAGTAGTTAGGTGATCATTTGAACGTATTAACAATGATAAACATTAACATAACAACTCCTTAAAGTATAGTACGTATAAGTATAGTAAGGTATAAGTATGTATGTTAAAATTCTTCCTTTCTGTTTGCCTTGCCTCTCAAACAACCAGCTGCAGTCTTCATCTCTAAAATCACTCTTCCCCTGCTGCTCTGCCTAATTTTAGAGCGCACCTAGTTGTTAATCTTCCTGTCTCCAGCTATTTTCATCTCACTTCATTTTGTCAATGATCAATTTGTCTCTGTTAAAACATTATCATAAACAATTACATTTTTATGTTTTATTTTTAGTTTAGCAGATTTGCTATATTAGTCGCAGTAGAAAGCAGATCTTCATGTCTTTAAAATTAACTTCTGATAATTGATAGTCTTTATTATAACTGGTCATTAAAAACCCACAGGAAGCAGCACAGTAGAACACAACATGGCAATAAAATGAACATCTAACCTAACATCAGACCACAGAGTATGGCCAGGGATTGAGATCTTCGCTGTCTTATGAACTGATGCAGAGGAGATGCTGATAGTTTTCTTTGTGGATCTGTGTGTGTGTGTGTGTGAGTATAGAAGACCCCGTGGAGGAGAGGAAGCCAACCTTCCTCATCCCATCTGGCCCCTCCAGCTCCAAGATGGTGTTGAGAGGACAGGTGCTGGAGATCGAGTGCATTGCAGAGGGACTGTAAGTGAAAGAATCGGCCATTACTTCAGTCCCAAAAGCCTCAAGTGTCCACCTGTTCAAGTGTCATCATCACTGTCTCCCGCTTTGAATCCAGGCCCACCCCCGACCTCTCCTGGACCAAAGTGAGCGGCGATTTCCCGGCCAAGCGCACATTCTTCCTGCACTACCAGAAGACGCTGCGTATCGTGAACGTGTCGGAATCAGACGCGGGAGAGTACCGCTGCACCGCCAGAAATCGGCACGGCTCGGCGCACCACACCATCCGTGTCGCAGTCAAAGGTGCGTCAGTGATGAAACGCACACTGTCCAAACGGGCCAGACCTCCCTGTTGGCGGTTCAGTCGCTCATTCTTTCTGTCACTTCATTCTCCCTCTCCCTCCGTCTCATAATTGATTTATGCACAGATGCCAACAGGGCAGCGTGTTCGGTGATTAATTCTCCAGCCTTCTGTTCTATTTTCAGCTGCTCCATATTGGATCAGCGGCGCTCCCAGGAACCTTGTCCTAGCTCCAGGAGAGAATGGTGTTCTGACCTGCAGGGCCAGTGGCACGCCCAAGCCCTCTGTCACTTGGGCTATGAATGGCATCCCCATAGAGAGTGAGTGCAACCTGTTCTTTTTGACTAAAGCTCACGCTACTTTGAAAATATCTTTCCAGTGTATATTGCCTTTTTTAATTTTTCATATAAGCTGAGTATGATATTAAATTCCATTATCTGAGACAGGATTTTATTTATTTATTTATTACAAATTTTAGCCACCTTGGTATTCCATAGCATTATTTCCTTTTGATATTTACAGTTCAGATGTTTTATTACAAAAATCTTTTTTTTTCTATTTTACAATGACAAACCTCTCAGTTGCATCAGTGTCATATTTTATCGTAAAGGATTAATTTAACATTACCTGAACTCGTTTGCTTATCTTATCTACGACCACCTAAAAAAAATAGTCCCCGCACACACCCAACTGTAAAACCACAGCCTGTTGTTTTCACATTTTGTTTTTGTGAAGATTAAACAAACAAGATGTAATGTGCTAGCTGTTTCCAGTCTTTATGCTAAGCTTTGCTGTTAGTGTACAAACATCAGAATGGAATGTATTACTCTTATAAGAATAGGAAGAATATTTCCCAGAATATAAAAAAATTAAATTAAAAGTCATCTGTTTTTCACATATATTGACTTTAACTGAAATTCACAAAGCCAGAGTTACATCTTACAACCCCCTGTCACCCACAAACAGATTCCCCTAAAGATCCTAGCAGAAAGGTGGAAGACGACACCATCATCTTCACCGTTGTACAGACTGGATCCAGCGCCGTCTATCAGTGTAACATCTCCAATGACTATGGTTACCTGCTGTCCAACGCCTTTGTCAATGTCCTCTGTAAGTTCACTACACTGGATCCATTTGTATTTGAATGCTGTTTTCCATTTACATTGATTTCTGGAGTCTAATAACTTGTCAATAATTGCTGCTGCCTCACTGCAGCGGAGCCGCCCAGAGTGCTGACACCAGCCAACAAAGTCTACCAGGTCATCAAAAATCACCGGGCCCTGATGGACTGTGCTTCCTTTGGATCACCCATTCCTAAAATTACATGGTGAGTTAATGAACTTTTACAGAGGATTTTATGCTATTATGCTTCAAAGGCTCAAAGTGCTTGCCTCTCTCTTTCTCTCTCTCTCTCTCTCTCCCTCCCTCAGGTTCAAAGACAGTCGGTCCAGCACCCTGGACGGAGATCCTTACACCCTGCACGACAACGGGACTATAGAGATTCGCATCGCTCAGTCCCGAAACAGTGGCAAATATACCTGCGTGGCCAGAAACAACCTTGGTATCTATGAGAATCACGTCTACCTGGAGGTCAAAGGTGAGAATGTTTCTGTGCATACAAGTAACAAACGCACTGCTGTTGTAATTACAGTTTGAGATTCATAAAATAAAAATTACTGACAAAAGAATCTCACCACAATGTCTGCTCAGAAGCTGTTCTGAAGTTTATGGATCAGCTGGCTGTTTCCAGTCTTTATGCTAAGCAAGCTAACAAGATGCTGTCTCCAGCTTTGTATTTAGGCTGTGGTCAAAGGGTCTTTTTTTTTCTTCGTATCTAAGTGGCAGCCATGATAAGAGCTGGTCCGATTCTCTAAACGCTGAGGAAAGGAGCTTCAATGCTTCCTATCTTATCACCTTTAAGATAGGGTACACCTTCCTTTACGAAAGGAAAGGAGATAATGCTGTCCCACAATTGCTTGCACCAGCAACATTTAAAGCATCATTGTAGTTTAACCCCGGCAGACCCACGAAAATGTAGAAACAACAAAGCATCTACTGTATTTTATGCTTGAGACAGGATGCAAAACTTGTGTCTCAATCCATGTAAGATTGGCTGAGCTCCAAATCCATAAATATAAATTTCTTCTCTTTCAAATCCAGTTAGGAGTCATCTTGAAGAACAAGCATACTGAATTTCCAGTTAACAATATCACAATCATAAAAAAATATTATGTCCATATATTTTGTTTAATTAAAAATGTATTTTCTCTACTTAACAAATGTATTAAAAAGGCCAAGAGTGCCTATGCCAGGAAACTCTATATACTTAAATGCCTGAATATAATTTATTCTGGCCCCTTCCTTATTTTTATTTGATTATTATTTTAATGGCTCAACTTTCTCTACTTGTATATTACCTTCCTGTTATCTCATTTCAACATTTTAATCCTGTTTGTTTTCTTTTCGTGGTTAGGAAAGGAGTAATCAGGAGTACAAGCTTCTCATCTAACTTTCAGCAAGAAAGTGAATACCCAAAACTGTTGAACCGCTAGCTGCTAACTTTAAATGGGCATCTGTTGGTATTTTTAATATTTTATATTCGTTAGATTCATTTATTAATCAAAGAAAGCCTATAGATTTTTGTAAAGGAAATAATCTTTAGTTGAACCCTAATATAAACCTTTTAAGTTTAGCCAATTCCAAACTCATGGCGTGAAGAATACTGATCGGGTTTATAGAATTAATTTTTGATTGTCCCTAACCTCCTTCCTCCCCTCCCATCAGAGCCCACCTGGATCCTGAGGCAGCCGGAGTACAAACAGATCCAGAGGGGCAGGTCTGTGGTGTTTGAGTGTAAGGTGAAACACGACCCGTCGCTCATCCCCACCATGACCTGGCTCAAAGATGACGGAGAGCTGCCTGATGATGAAAGGTCAGAGCTGGTTTCTCACTTTCTAGACCATTAACCTTGTGTTTGCTGTCACTCTGCATCAGATGTAATGGATCTAGTCATTATTTGTTAAGCCCACTTTCCTTACACGAGATCTTACCGGTCGAGGCAGATGGCCGCCCACCCTGAGCCTGGTTCTGCTCGAGATCTCTGCCTCTTAAAAGGAAGGATTTTCCCCTTTCTCGTACTGGTTTATTCATTGCTTGACTGCCTGGCGCTAAAACAAGTGAAATAACTTTAGCATTATATATAATCTGAAGGTGCTGATCCGTCTGTATGAACTGCTCTTCTTGACAGATTAATTGTAGACTCTGACAGCCTCACCATCACTGACGTGACAGAGAGCGATGCGGGCAAGTACACCTGCATCATGAACACCACTCTGGACCATGATTCAGCCAGCGCTGAACTCACTGTTGTTGGTATGTACCGCTTGGCAGAAGCTATTTTTCACTGACTGGTAAAACAAACTCACAAATGATTAAAGTGTAACCTCTCTCCATCTCAGGTCTTCCCAGAAAAGTGAATCTGTCCAATAACTTACACAACAGATTGAATTTCAGCCCTTCAAGGTTAATTACCTGAGAGTTTACTTAAGAGGGTTGGGGCGGATTTAATCAGCTATCCTGTCAGCAGCATGAATATTTAACTGTTGCCTTCTTAGCGAGCCAGATAATCTTTGTTTTCTTATGGCTGACTGACCACTAAACTCCCTGTTTCACTCCTGCCCTCCCACCCGGCAGAGGTCACACCAACACCAGCTGTTCTCTACGGTAAAGCTGCAGCGTGCATGAGCACCCAGATGTGCTCTGCTGATGCGGCCTTGTGTTGTTTGTCAGATGTTTCTGTTTTAGTGAAGCATGTTGTGGCCTGAAGATGCTTTTTGTTTTTGACAGTCACAGAATATGTTCCAATTTTTTTTTTTTCATTTTGATCTGCCAACATTGATTTGTTTTAGTTTTTTTCAGATTTTTTTTGTAAGTTGTATGTTTTTACATTTTTGTAAGTTTGTAAGTTTGAATGCGTTAAACCACTGATGCAAAAATTAAACATTTAGGCAAAGGGGAAGCAATTTCCTCTCACACTTCAATGCAAAACAATTTATAAAGCAAACATCTCTCCATTTCACCACTTGGGATATTTTTGAAATGCACCATTTGCTCGTCACTCATTTATTCAAAGCATGCATTTCACTTTATCACTGCAATTCCAAAACATGAGCATCAATTTAGCCTCTCTAGTGAGCCTGAGACTCGATTTCATGCAGAGTGATTATGGAAGATGCTCGGTTGGAGCATCAGTCGATTCATATGCATGATGTGGCGCCTGCATGTGTATCGCAGGTCGAATAACTTTGTCAAATAGAACATGTAAAGAAATAGAGGAGTAACTGAAAGGTGTGCTTGGTTCTACCAACACACTATATTATAATATCATGGAAACAAATGAATGTCAACTGTTTTGTTTGTGCTTCATCTTGTCGTGGCATGGACCCTTCATACTCAGTAACTGTAATATGAAGTGAGTGTGAATGTCGTCCCAGTACAATGTGTTAATGTTGCTCTGTTATGCATCCCCCCCCCCCAGAACAACCCGACCCCCCAACTGACCTGGAGCTGACGGACCAGAAAAAGAGGAGTGTTCAGCTCACTTGGACCCCTGGGGATGAACATAACAGTCCTATTCAGAGTATGTCTTAAGTGTGTGTGTGTGTGTGTGTGTGTGTGTGTGTGTGTGTGTGTGTGTGTGTGTGTGTGTGTGAGTGTGAGAGAGAGAGCTTCTTTGTATCTTAGGCTTTGTGTTTGGGTATACACGAACCTTACCCGTTATGAATGAGTTTTTAAACGGCCATGCAACTGATTTTTACATATGAAGTTCAGTCATGTAGATTACTGCTCAGAATGTGAAAACAGTTTACATGATGTCTTCTAACAGTGTATGTAGAATACAGTGTTTTTGGATTCATATCCAAGGAGGTTGAGGTCTGATTTTGACCATTTTTTTCACAACATTATGAAACTGCAGGCCTAAATAGCTGGAGTAGCCTTTTAATTCATTACATTTTCTGCATTTAGATGACTAACATAAGCAGAGAGTGGGGATATGTGAACAAAATCACAATGATCAATAATTAAGTCTGCAAAAAAAACAAAAATCAATGTTTCGGGGAGAAAAATACCACTCACCCCTGAAGGCTTGAATGGAGGCTATAGATAGTTTGTAGTTTCCATTCAGTTATAATGCATTTCAGTGTTGACAAGTTTTAACAGCATTAAAAAAAAAAACACCAAACAATTCATAGAAGAGTCTCAAAACACCAGTGCATCATGTGTTACTTCTTCACTGTCCATTAGTATTGTCAGCATGTTGTAAACACTCATCGTTTCACTGCTGGAGGAAGCACATTAATAGACATATTTTGGCTAAAGCTTTTGTTTTTTGAGAAACAGTGGCCAAATAAACCTTGAGGGTATTCATTCCAGTTTTGCGAACATACTGTCAGATCGTGTACAAAGTGTTCAATTATGCAAAGTGCTTGTCTTTTTCACACAGAATTCCTGATCCAGTATGAAGACTCGCTGCACCACCGAGGTCACTGGCATAATCTGACCGAGGTGCCTGGAACCAGGACGACGGCTCACCTCAAGCTGTCGCCCTACGTCCACTACACCTTCAGAGTGTTTGCCTACAATGGCGTGGGTCTCAGCCGCCCCAGCTTCCCCTCCAGGATGTACAAGACAGAACCTGCAGGTAGAGACCCAGATGATTTATTGTGCCGTTTCTAAATGATTCCATCCTGACAATCAAAGCTATTTTGTGAGTAAACATATTAATGTAAGATGGATGCCTCTTTTCAGAAGCAAATGAGTATGTTGATGTGAGCCTCGGGGAAAGGTTTTCCATTGGATAATGTTTCATCTTGTCTTTATTGATATATTTTTCAGCTCCAGACGAGAACCCAGCAGGTGTTCAGGGAGTTGGAACAGAACATGACAATCTTGTAATCTCATGGAAGGTAATAAAGTTGTACAAGGCTATCCATTTTAATCCTGAGGCATTTACTGTTGTCCGGGGACCAGCATGAAACTTATGAGCTCTCCTTTGTTCTTTTCAAAATTTCTCCTTTATTATCTGCCAACAAAAATCACATATTGCATAATTTAAACTTAACTTTTCTGTAACTTTTCTGTTAAAAAATAAAATAAGATTTTAAAACTTTCTCTTCTGCAGCCGCTGACAGGCCTCCAGTCTAATGGTCCAGGGCTTCATTATAGAGTAATGTGGAGGCAGAAGGCAATGGAAAGCGATTGGACCTCAGTGACTGTGGCCAACAACTCCAAGTTTGTTGTTTCTGGAACGCCCACATTTGTTCCCTATGAACTAAAAGTTCAGGCTGTGAACGACCACGGAGCTGGACCTGAGCCTGCTATTGCCCACGGCTTCTCAGGAGAGGACTGTGAGTTAGACTGAGTCTTTGGACTGTGTGCAAGAGCCTGGGTTGACGCGCTTGGCTGTGTAACATGTAACATTTACTCAGTATGTTTACTTTTGTATTTAGCTGTTGTTGTGTTCCTTGTCTGTTGTACAGTGCCTGCAGCAGCTCCAGAAAATGTTCAAGCTGTGGTGCTGAACAGCACTCTGGCAGAGGTGCACTGGGATCATGTGCCTCGCAGATTAATCCGGGGCCACCTCAAAGGATATAAGGTGCAGTAAGATAGACTACACGCAGTGTAAGATGCACACCACCCATAACACAAACACACAGACGCCCTCAATGCTCACTGCATATGAACTGCATCTCGTAGGTGTACTACTGGAGAGAGCGCAGCCTCCACAAACACAACCCCTATCATATGGAGAAGCTGATCCTGACCTTCAGTGGGAACCACAGCCACGGGCTGCTTCCTGGTCTGCACCCCTTCAGTCTCTACTCCTTCAACGTGAGAGTTTATAATGGCAGAGGAGAAGGCCCCCCTAGCCCCACCCAGCAGTTTGAGACACCCGAGGGAGGTAAGAGAAGACATGCTCTCCCTTTATGTTGTTCGTGTCATGTCACATTATGAATTGTTGATAAATACAAAATGAAGATCATTTTCCATCTATGGCTCCAACTCTTCAGTGATGTTGAAAACACTATAAAACCCTTGTAACAGTTCATGTTATGGATTAAACACTGGACAAGTGAATTCAGTTTTAAAATGCGTCCTGATGCTCAGTTATTAATAAATGATAGACCCCCGCTGAAAGTGATTGAAGGTATATAAAAGTGCCCTGCTTTGAATAATAATTTGTATCCAATATGGTTTTTACACAAACAAAAATCAATAAGTAGAAATTTCATCTACTTTTTCTCCTTGATTAAAAAAAAATCCAGAATCCATGAATATATAAATATTTTTCATTTCAAAAGTTGAATTGCGGGATGCAAGACGTCTCCTACTTCACTGAGAAGTTTGTTCTCAGTGTGTGTGTGTGTGTGTGTGTGTGCTGCAGGTTTCTATGCATCATATATTATTATGTGAATTTTTGAGTGGAGGGCAACTTTAGGTATTTACATTCTGCATAAAGTGAAACCCTGAAATCCTTGCGTCACATCCTGCGTCTCTTCGATCATTCATTTAAATATTTATTATTGTGGAACCCTCTTTAGCTTTACTTTGATGAGCTCGGGTAAAGGTTTCATGATCTATGTTTTTTTCCACAGTGCCTGGGGCTCCTACTTCCCTGGTAGTCACCAACTCAAACCCGGACTCTTTAACCCTTGAATGGAGTCCTCCTCATGATCGTAATGGACGCATCACTGGCTACACCCTCAAATATCAGCCAGGTGAGGCCTTTACAGTAATGAGTCATAGCAGCGGGCATCAGTGAGCCCAGTGTTTGATGTCACCTTCTGTCATGTAGTTTGTAGTTTTGTCATTCTTTTTCATGTCTTGTACTGCCATCCTGTTCAAAGTCAGATTATGAGACAGAAAGGAATAACGATGAAGGGTTAGAAAAGTCTAAGAGCATTTCAAAGTTATTTTGCCTAAATTACAGCAACACAAATTAACAAGTCAACTTTTGTCACTCCCACCTTCTATTCCTGAACCCTACACCTCTGTGCTCCAAATGCTTTCATTTCCACCTTTCTCATTATTGATACTCCAACCCCATCTACGACCCCCCTCCTCCTCTTACTTCCATTCAACTTACCTTTACTACTTCCACCCCCTTCCATCCCATTATTCTTGTCAACCCCGACCTCCATCCCTGTAGTCAATAACTCCAATGAGCTGGGCCCAGTGGAGGAGCTGGCCCTGCTCGCCAATGAGACCTCAGTCACTTTGCCCAACCTCAAGTACAGCACACGCTACAAGTTTTATTTGAATGCGAAAACAGTCAGGGGAGCAGGCCCAGCCATTTCTCAGGAAGAGTCCACCGTCATGGATGAAGGTAAGTCAACAAAAGTAGATGACTAAAAGAAAATGATCTAAACAGTATTCATGTTTCTGCAGCTGGAAGGCTAGAGGAATATTAAGGTGATTTATGATTTTTATAAAATTCAGGTAAGAGGATCCAAACTTTGCATGAAGCTACAGATCATGTGTTTGATGCAGACTGAAGTCCAGCAAGATGAAAGCACATCACAGAACATTTCAATACACCATACTTAATTTAATGTTTTCCACTATCTTACCTTCATCAGGGGGGTTGGCGAAAGAAATGTTGGCTTTAACATTCCTCCAGACACTGAAATGTTGTTTATTGTAAAGTGCAGTGTTCTGATTTTGAGTGTTCTCTGTAAAGTAGTGTGGAAACGACTATTTGATTTATCCGTTAGTTGACAAAATAATCGACAAGATCACAACAATTTAGAATTTTTTTTGTCAAACATGCCACACACTTCTCAGATGTCTTATATCTGTTTTATATTGAATATTGTGTAGTTTTGGACTGCCAGGCAGACACAATAAGCAATTTAAAGGCCCGGGGCAAAATGATAACGGGCATTTCTCACTATTTTCTGACATTTTTTACACCAAACAGTTAATTGAATATTGAAAAAATAATTGCAATGCTTGCAATTATTTTGATCATGAAAATAATTGTTAGTTGTAACCCTAATGCTGAGTCAGATTATTATGATGTGACTTGTGTATGTGAAATGTTCAATGTACAGTGTAGCACACATTATTCCACAGCACTTTTATTGTATTTTTAAGTATTTTACACAGCATGTTATCATATGTTCTTCATCCATGTCCATGTTAAGTGGAACATGCGTGTTGTCCGGTTGCATTGCTATAAAAGGTGACCCACGCTGGTATGAAACCTCAGACTGATCATCTTACATTTAATTCACTCTTGCATTACACAGCATGACCACCTGAACGTCTCACTGTCCTGTTGTTTCTCTGTGTCGAAAACCCAGCTCCAAAACCCCGCCACGAGCATGCACTCCTTACGATTTGAGCAACCCCCCCCCCCCCACCTCTTTCAAATTCTGCTGCCCACCAAAATGCTCCACTGAGTTCAAAGCTGGGGAAGTTCAAAGCCACAAAGAAAAAGATGTGACGTGTGCCTTTTTAATGTCATGTGATAAAACTACACAAGTCTTTTCAAAGCGCTTTGCTGCATTTTTGTTAAGCGCTATTGGCAACTTTGACCCCTTGTCACTTCTTCCGTTTTGGCCCCTGGTGATGCTTCCAGCTGCATGGCAAAGCTTTGCTTGGCATGCCGGTGAATTGTGTGTAGTGTGTATAATGACTTCAGCATCTGTCGTGTCCCTGCCTGTGGAAAGTGTTTGTGTCTCTGTTTGTGTCTGGTGTGTGATGCGATCTTTACCCCTTTCCATGTAGTTTACAGGAAATACCCAAACGTCTCATCCCATAGCATGGTGTCCCCCATGCCGTCTGCCCCACGAGGGTGCAGATAGTGCTGTGATCATAGTGCGCTACATGTCTAATTTGTCACATGATCAGCTTTGTGCATTCTTTTCTTTGTCGGTTTAGTGTACTGATTTGAAATTGCTTGTGTAAGGCTATGAGGGTCTTGATTCAGTTATGCTAATAGCACATAATGAAACTATAATTAAATCAAAGCTTGTAATTGGCAGTTATTGGATTGTCCTTTGACCAACAGACCTTTCTTGATGGTTGTCTTCTCTCTTGTGTGCTCAGCACGGCCTGTGAGTCCTTTTGGAAACGTTAGCTCCTCGGTCGGAGAGGATGGGGCCCTGATCAGTTGGGAGTACTGGGGCCCGGAGAAAAACGTTTATGTAGAATACATAGTGCAAAACAGTAAGCAAGGCATCTTTGTTTGTGTCAGTTCTACACATAGGTGGCAAGAGATCCCTACTTCATTATTGGCTTGTGCAGGTGAATAGAAATATTGGCAGTCATGTTGCCGCTGGCTTCTGCCAATGTGGACCCAGATGTGATAAACAAGGCTGCCTGTGATTGGATTGCTAATTAGTCAGTGCTGTTATTGACTAGAGTTGCGTGCATTTCCCATGACAATCTCGTTGGAACTTATGCAGACAAATTTCATAAAAAGCAGAACAAACATTCTTGTTATGCCAATTGATTTTGCTCTCCATTGTTTTTATCCACCTGCAGTGAAGATGACAAGCACCATGTTGTTGTAGTATGGCTCTCTCACACCTACTGCTTCATGGTTTAAATTAGGGAAATATCATGATCATAGATCCTAGTAATTTAGAAAATGTCATCATCAGAAACATAATCTTGTTATCATTAGTCAGACACATTTCATATTTAGATCCTCACCACATCGCATTTACCGTGGGGGACCCTGAGGGCTCAACCCACTGCCACTTAAGAAAACACATGCAAACAGACAAAAGCAAATGAAGAAAACATCACCAATTTGACACCACATGTGCAGTGTTCAGAAAACAAGAGTACAGCCATGCTAGCAGCTCTGTGAGGCTGTAATAATAGGCACTAATAGCTACTTTGAGCCAAATGCAAACATGTTCACAATGACCATGCTAACTTACTATTGTTTAGCAGGTATAATATATGTTCACCATCCTAGTTTAGCATGTTAGCATGCTGACATTTGCTAATAAGCGCCAAACACAAAGTACACTCCAGGTTGACGGGATTGTCATTAGTCTTGATTTTGGCGCTAGATGAAAAGTCAGAGGATCAGTAAAGTTATTATTTCATGTTGAAGTGGACATGAGTGTGTTTACCAAAATTAATGGCAATCCATCCCTCATTTGTCAAGGCATTTCACTAAAAATCATCTCAGGGTTTTGCCAGAGGAAAAGTGAGGTGATTGCCAACGACAGTAGGAATAATCCTATGGGGACCATGAATGCAAAATTTCATAGCAGTCCATCCAGTTTTTTTTTAACGTATTTCAGTCTGGAAAGTGGTGGACTGACATTACTATCCTCAGAGCCATGTTGTGTGTATGGCTAAAAATTCTGCAAACTGAGAAAACAACAGAGTAACTGAACACAACAGAGAGTAGTTACACAACAGCGTGTTTCCAGGGGACAATAAATCACTTTTTATTATCCCATAGAAACTTATTAAACCTACTACTAGTACTTAAAACTGTTGTTTCGTAACCATATGAAACGTTGCAGTGTAGCATTTCTGTACGTGGTTGAGTTTCTGTAATTGGTTGTGTTTTCTCACTTAGCACAATGTTTTTTCTAAATGCTACACATGTGCTGTCACATGTGCTGTCAAGTTGGTGTTGTAGTTGGTTGTGCTTTCAGGGCCTCTGTAGCAACTCATTAATAGACTAAATTACTTATTGAACTGTTTAAATCTAATATAGTTAGCATCGCCTGTAGCGTAATTCCATGCCAGTAGATGTTTTTTTTTTATCAACCAACCAGCTCTCATGATGTCATGACCTCCATGGCCCATTTGAAGTTGTGTTCGCTCCATCAAACATACCTCTCTTCATGACCGTCCCTCCTGCAGGTGAAGGTGAAGAGGAATGGCAGAAAGAGCTTGTGAACGGCTCTCAGAACGTTATGCTGAAGGGTTTAAAGGGGGGCCTCGCCTATAGGGTGCGTTTGGTGGCCAAAGGTCACCACGACCAGCCGCTCCACCACTCTGAGGAGCTATTGGTCACGGTACCAGGTGAGGCAGTTCCTGGGCGGTCGCCTCCACCTTGGCCTGGCCTGGCCTGGCCTGGCCTGGCCTGGCCTGGCCTGGCCTGGCCTGGCCTCGCACTGTGTCGTGTGTAGAATGTGTAGTAGTTTGTGCCATTGAGTAACTATAACCCAGTCAAGCATGGGTTTAACATATATACTGTGGTCACTCTGTATGCAAGGCATGTACTGTAGTGATATAGAGACAGCGTATAACAGCGTGCATGATTGTTTGGTTCAATTTCAGCCTAACGAAGTCAGTCCTGTAGACTTGGTCATTAGAAAAGTGGATATCATTCTAATATAGAAGTTAAATATATGTTGTTACAATATCCAACCTAATATCACTCAGTGAACCTACCTGTATATGTGTTTGTGTGTAATTGTGATTGTATGTGTATGTATGCGTGTATCTGTGGCAGTCTTTGTGTGCACTTGTGAGACAAAGATTGATCTCCTGCATTTAGTACTAATGTGGTTTCAATTACTTCAAGTCACCATTAGCTTAATTTGGAGATTTCTAACTTGTTCTAACATGAAAGTTGTCTTTTTTTGTAACAATAAGCAATCATGGTCCAACCATGAACAGAAATATCTAACTAGTACTA
The DNA here is from genome assembly GCF_021018895.1 of Seriola aureovittata. Classification (NCBI taxonomy): domain Eukaryota; kingdom Metazoa; phylum Chordata; class Actinopteri; order Carangiformes; family Carangidae; genus Seriola; species Seriola aureovittata. The sequence goes on along the minus strand of NC_079373.1, from coordinate 8,833,435 downwards.
AGAGAATGCTAAAAAAACATTTAACGCTGACTTATTACACCTGTTACATGTTTATTTTAACACATTAGTGTGGATAATTGTTCCTTGGTCTTTCCTTTCCAATGGAGAAAAGATAGTCCAGCCATAAATTTTAAGTGTTCCTCTCCTCCTCTGGCCAGCTGTGGCGAGCAGACAGGTGGACATCGCCACTCAGGGATGGTTCATTGGCCTCATGTGTGCCATCGCTCTGCTCATCCTGATCCTCCTCATTATCTGCTTCATCCAGAGGAATAAAGGAGGGAAATACCCGGGTGAGCACCATGATTGACACACTCATATATAACCCCGCTCTATAATTCTTTATTTGCTGGCATTCAGTTACATTTAATAGGATTTTAGGATTAGATTTTGTTTTGTCTTTGAAGTGAAAGTCAAATACTTATTTTGTTGTAACAAGATATTTCTCGGGTTGTATAGACACATTGTTTTAATTTTCACTACAAACACCTGAAACTTTTCTAAGTGTAAAGATAACCTCTTTATCTTGTTGTATTACAAAACTTTCTTATCACACAAAATCAGTATATACAAAAATGTTTTCCATTAAATGACATTAAAGCAGAGAACTTTTCACATTAAAACAACATATGGAATTCAATCATGTCGATATATTTGAAATAATAAAAGGATTTATGATATTTTGACAATCTTTTGTGATTTAAAAAGAAAAAGTGATATGTAGTCATTACAAATTTCTTAGTAAAACAGAATTGTGTTGTGTAGTAAGAACAAGATTTTTATTTAAAACAAGAAATTGTTCTTGTAATAACAAGAAACTAAACAAATAATTTGTCATGGAGGCAGCAATACTCTGCTGTAGTCATTTCAGTCATATTCAATCTGAAGACTGAACATACACCCTCACAGGTTACTCTGCTTCATAAGCTGGTTTGTTTAAATTGGTTCCTCTTTTCTCACCAGTCAAAGAGAAGGAGGACGCACACACAGACCCGGAGTTCCAGCCCATGAAAGAAGACGACTGCACTTTTGGGGAATACAGGTGAGAGAAAGTGCTCCGGCCTCTGGAGTCCCCAGAGCCAATTTTACCCATCAACCCCTGCCCCGTCCCTGCTTGTGCCCAGATCTGCTCTCTCTGGCAGGGCTGGAGCTCTGCACTCCCTCCCTCCTCTCAACCCTTACAGCTGACCAATAAATGATCCAGGATCACCAGTTACAGAATTTCAAGTCACCCCGCCCCCCCACCCACCCCGATTTGAACTTCTACCACCGTGAAGCACAAGATTTTTTATTTCTTTTTTCTCCTGGGTTTTGGGACGTCCTGGATGCTACTTGTGTTGGACTCTGTATTGTATGTGCTTGATATGACATTGTGGTGTCATTTGAGAAGCAGGATTCTTCAGGTTCAAGGGATTTAGGGGTTTGGGTGTTTTAAAACTTCAAATGAGACAGTCAGGAAAAAAAAAATAAGCTAGATTCATTTGCATCACATACTAAAATGACCCTAAGCATCAAATCCCACTCCAACTAATAAGCTACTCATAATACATTGTGTGTACAGTATATATAGTATTAACACTTTGCCTAGTGTATTGCTACTGACATACACAACCCCGAGAGGATTGAAAATCATTGAAACTATCATTCCTGCTAACTTACAGCAGTTACCCAGCTATGCTTGTTAGCATCCTCTTCTTAGGCTGCTTCTCCAATCGCACGCAGAATAAAGAAAAATGAAGCACTTTACTTCTGTATAGCTAGCATTTTTGAATATTGTTTTTATATAAGTCGATTTATAAGATGTCTTGCTTTTATATTTTATATTCCTTTTTGTATTATGTATACATAAATCTATTCTATGGATTTTTTGCTGTGATAAATACATATCGATATATACAGTATACAAAAAATGTGATATGCATGGTGTGAAGATCTGATATATGAAAATCTGCTCTAGGCAATAATGTGTTGAATGGAATTATTGGTCATATATAGATATACAGTATATAGATGCATATGGATCTACTATGAAATTATCAGCATGTTTGAGGGAAGCAGTCATCACTGAGTGTACAAGAGCTAGTTAATGCTGTTTATAATAGGCCAGACGCCAGTCTTTAATAGTAATAATTCTTAAAGGAGGATCGTGCTGATATTCTACATTTTATTATCGTCAAAAAATGCAATGAAAAGACGAAAACCAACAATGTGTAGGTATGCCTCTCAGTACATCTACTGAAGACTTAAATCTTTGATTTAAAAGAGCTGGGGACTGTAGTTTTTGGTAATAAAAAGGGTAAATTGTGTATTTATTGGGGACTATTTTTTGCAGCAGATTTGTTACACTTGTAAGTATTTACAAAAGCAGGATGGTGTATGGGGAAGCGACTAAAAATAAACTACAGCGCCTATAACGAAGGAACATGTCTCCCGGCACAACAGTGTGGTTTATCCATGTGTTATTAATAGCTTTTGAACAATAATGGAGCTCTATGTGACAGAGGAAGGAGATATATCAGACTTAGACAAACAATCAATACTTGTTAGTATAATTAATTCATTGTTTGTTTGTTGTTTTCTTTTCATGGGATTTTATGACATTATGAAAAATGTAGAATATCATGAAACTTATCATAGTTTGGGAAGATAAGGAGAAGGGCCTTTTACACCACAAGAAAACTTCTCCGATGGACATCAGAGAACACAGTAGACAATAAATCACAAGGCAAAGTGTACAAATATTATAGTGCCTTTGTGAGAGTATAATTTATATCCATGCTGTTTCATTAGGCTCAGCTGGAACCTTACAGTATGTCAATAAAGGCATCACTAAACTCAACTGAGCTGTTCTTGTTTGACTGCAGGAGAGCATACTGTCAGTTCAGGACTGTACATGTACATGGCATACGTGCCTGTCCAAGCGCCACACTCGCATCAAATCTTTTTAAAGTGTGTGCATAGTGCAATCATGTCTAGGAGTGACTGTTGTATTGTGCGGGATCTCAGCTGGATCTCCTCATCTGAACCCAGGGGTGTAGGTCTCAGGAAAGGTAAGGGTGATGGTGGTGTGTGAGGGGAGGGGAGGTGGGGTCATTGTCTGCAAGTCTAGCATGTGACGAGGGTGAAGTGGATAGTCGAGTCACTGTGGAGAAAAATGCTCGCTGTATACACATCCCAGGTTTTCACGGCTGTCATCAAGTTTAATATCTGGTCATAAAGCCTTCATCATGTACAGTGAAATCTTTGAAGTCATTGATCTGTCTTTTTTTTCCTGAAAATGCTTTTGCATATTGATCTATTATATTCAGATGTAAGAACATTCCAGCATTATGATGGCTTTGTGATCTTAGCCCATTGATATTCAACTCATGGATGTGGAATGTTTTCAACTATCTGAAATCCAAAGAAAACTTTCTTTGCAGATTTTTCATGCATTTTGCCAATTTGTGATTATTATCATGCTTGCCTTGGGGGATGTTTGGCTGAAACTTTGCTTTACAAGTTTTACTCATATCATTGCCTTGGATTTTTCTGTTTTTCATCACAACCTCTGTCTTCGGTTGGTGGTGGGGGGGTGGGTAGTAATGCTTTTGTCAAACAACACATTTACCACTTCATTTTTTGGTTTCAGGGGGAATTTGAACAGGGTATGGTTGCTTGAGCTTTATTCCCCTGTTGCCTGATGGAAACCAACTAATCATTCATAGCTGCCGTTTTTTAGACATGGAGCAAGACAAATTCAAATTTGCTTCCTAGGCTGTGGGCAGAAATGTTCACTGTTGCATATTAATGAGTGCTGCTGTTTAGTTTATTAAAAAGTAAAGAAATACGTCAACTTATTCTCAATATGTAAAAAACTTTACCGCGACCTGCCTAATTTACAGTAGGTGGTGGTAAAAGTGACCATTGGCTGTCCAGTGCTCCATCTAAAAAAAGTGACCACTAATCTCCTTGTTGCATCTGTCACATCATCTCACCTGTAACACCTGCATGTTATTTTCTCCTTCAGTGACAATGAGGACCATAAACCATTAAAAGGGAGCCGCACACCGTCTAATGGGACGGTTAAGAGAGACGACAGTGACGACAGTTTAGTTGACTACGGGGAAGGAGGAGACGGACAGTTCAACGAGGATGGCTCGTTTATCGGCCAGTATAGCGGAAAGAGTGCCAGCAGGGACACTGCTGAGGGCCACGAGAGCTCGGAGGCCCCGTCTCCTATTAATGCCATGAGCTCCTTGAACTCGTTTGTGTAGCCGATCTGTCCTCACAGACCAGCATGAGGCGCTGCACTGACTGCTCAATCCCCAACATCTCTCTTTAGAGGGCTGTCCCAACACCGCATGGCTTTATGATCACACATCCATCCCCAGTGCCACACATGACACATTAAACACACACAACTCATCAAAGACATTTCTGTTTTCACTTGGAAATCTTTATGGAGAGGCTTGGAAACCCATAGCTCATTACACAGGCAGTAGCTCAACCGGTCCTATGATTTTAACAGTGCATGAAATACCTGATATTACCTAAATCCATATATAAATTAACACTTTGATATTAACTAGTGTTGCATTCTTGCTGTACCAGGAATCTCTTACGGACTATGCAGTGCTCGTCTGAACTATACTTGTTTTTGTTATCAGTTATTATATTATCTACTATGTTCAAATAGTAATCAGTGTCTACAGTAAATCACTATACTCCATGTTTTTTTTTTTTCCCAACACAGAAGCTTGTACAGGAAATCTGTATTTAATAATGTAATTAATTCATGTAATTCCATCATGCATTTACAGTGGGCAATGCAGATCATGTATAGTGTGTGTATATATATACATATATATATATAAATATAAAGTGAACTATCTGTAAACTGAATATTAGGAGCAGTGCACACAGCTTGCTTGAGATCGCTGCATTGACACATCTGCATCTGTCACCACTCTGTTGAATGGTCCATCTGCACCTATGGAAGAGGAAGCTGAAATGCTGCATGGCATGTCAAATGACCTTTGCCCTGCATGTGACCTCCGCTTATTGAGCTTGATCTGAGGGCCGGTGGGAAACGCTGAGGGTATGACAGCCTCTCGTCTCAGTCCCTGCAGTGCTCCTTCAGCAGGTAGTGCCTTTTACTTCAAAACCACCACTCAATTCTGAAGTCTCTTTCCAGAGTTCAGTGACTGGAACAGAGACAGTAGTAGGACTGCAGAAGTCATATCCAAGGATGGATAAGATAAGCTTGAGAAGAAGACCCTGTGGAGGGAGGAATAATTCATACACTCTTCTTCACATCTTTTTTTTTTTAAAGACTCCTCCCAATGCCTTGAGACACTGGATTGGCTTTGATTCCTCCAAGAAGCTAAACGTAGCCACATTGGATCAGGCTAAAACATTAAAACCATTTCTGGTACATAAACTCTGCAGTCAGTATGTACAGTACCTGATTGTATTTCTGCAGTGTGTGAATGTATGGATATCTGAGTGTATAGGTGTGTGCGTGCGTGTGTGTGTGTGTGTGTGTGTGCGTGTGTGTGCGTGTGTGTGTGTGCAGATACAGTACATTATTCAATTCCCATTAGGCAAAAAAATGTTCATTTGTACTAACGACACTTGAGGGCCTTTGGATGGGATCAAGATTTCTTTTCTCTTAACTTGCATCAAGTTTTATTTTTTTTTAAAGACGTGTAGAGTATTTGTTGAATTTGTAAATACCTTAATTGATTGTACAGGGACAAGCAGCTTCTGAAGCAGCCTAAAGAGGCAATATTGTGCATGATATGGTTTAACTTGTTGATAGGACTGTATTAAATATAGATTACTTGTAGAAAATATCTATATTCATTTTTTTTCCCTTGCTGTGCACAATGTATATTGTACTGTAACTAACTGTATCGAAAAGTGCATATGAATTTGAATTCAGATTGTTTTCTGATTTGCTTGTCAGCGAGTTCTATAACTTTGGTATTGTACAACAACCTTTAGGGTGTAGGGACAATATTAATTGATGCAAAGAATGATATTACTCTGATTTGTACTGGTTCTACGCAGTCCCAGTATACTGCCAAAATGATGCTCTTTTCTGACAGTATTGCAAAGGGTTTTGTATTTAAGAAACAGATTTCTACTAACAGATACTTTCTTTGTCTCTATTTAAGTTTATCCTTTTAGTGCAAGTATGATATTCAAGCTACTGGAAATATAATGAATGAATAAATAATTATCTGCTTTACTTTCAGCTTTCAGACTCTTCTGTCATTGCCGGCTGTCTGAATAACTTGTATAAATAACCTTGTTATTCGGGTATGCTCAGTGCTACATAATGTAACCACAAATGACTCATTATCTAACAAAACATTATATCACACAATAAAGATGTATGCTACACTTCACTGTAGCCAATTCTGCCACAATCAAAATGAAAACAATTTGCACCTTTATATGTATATATTTGTTGGTGGGTATTTGTGTGTGGGTGTGTGTGCATGTGTGTGTCAACAAGTAAAAGTCTTGCATTTGGAACCCCATTTAGGGAATTGTACAGAAGTATTTTCAACTAAATGTACGTAAAGTATCAAAAGTAAAAGTGTTCTGGGGGTCAGGCTTCTTCCAAAGGCTCCCAAGATAAATTAGGGGATCATGAGATGATTAATGAGGTAGGAGAGAAGAATAAAAGCATTTCTGCTACACATATTTTTTGTCATTTTTTTTGTTGTTGCTACATTCTCTCTGGCTCTAGTCTTACCTCTTTATGCCTGAAACAGTTCTTGCAATCAAACTATCTGAGAGGTTCAGAGGCGAAATCTTTCTTTGGTGGGGCTGCTAAAAACTCCGACACCCAAACAAATAGACACTGCTGTTTCTCTTTAACAATGTGTTGTATTGTACAATATTTTCTTGTGAATTGTAGAGTAGGGTTTAAGTAGCAAGAATTAAAATACTCAGATGAAGTACAAGTACCTCAAAATTGCACTTAAGCTCAGTACATCAGAAAGCAGCTTTCCACCTCTGTGTGTGTGTGTGTGTGTGTGTGTGTGTGTGTGTGTGTGTGTGTGTGTGTGTGTGTGTGTGTGTGTGTATCTGTGTTGGCACTGGACCAATACCCCCTCCTGTTGCACATGCTTGAGTTATATTCAGAGATATGGACCTGCAGTAAATTGAGCTAATGATTTCAGTCCTCCAAAACCTCAGAAAATTACAGGTGCAGGTTAAGACCAATGTACAAATGAACAGTCACTTGTACAGTGAGCAGTAACACCACCCTATATGTGAATATGGCTGCATTCACCTGCCTCCATCTCCTTAGTGTGAAGCAGCTATGGAAAGGCCTTATGGAACACAACAGTTGGGCTCCATCTTTTTTTGGCGCTCACTTGTGGCACTTCCACTTCCATTACAGTCATATTGTCAGGGTAATAGCGAGAGAGCAGCCCGCCATCTGGTGCATTATCACACAGCAATGGTGTCAGGAAGTGAGGAAGTCTGGTATCTGGTGTCTTGGAAATACTCTCTCTCCCTCTGGCAAGGACTCTTCCTTCTGTTCTTTCAGGTACACTGATTCTTTTTCAAGCATGAAGTTGTTTGGGGTTTATTTCACAGAATTGTTTGCAGTTAAAAACAGCAGTGATAAAAACTGGATTGTTTCTCCACATATTTATGAATTGGGAGTTGATGTTTTTTTGCTTTTCCATAATGAAGCCAGGAGAGTTTTATGAAGGATGAGTGCTCTACAGCTGGCTGGAATAATGTCTATATTACTTCAACCAAAACAAATGACTCTCCCTCTCAGCAGCAATGATTACAAAGACCTGATGACCTTCAGCTACTGGGTGATGATTCATCACTTTGTTTTTGACAGATTTCCCTCTTGACTTTACTGCCACCTAGTGATAAGAGGCAATTACACTGATGATTGAAATAAGCAACAGGCTTTTAAAAACACTGAATCTAAAATGTCATGCAAAGAGCATGATTCAAACTGTTAATAAAATTGGTTATCAACAATTTTATTATTAAATATTTCAGAGAGAATGGATGAAAATATCCTCTAGTTGTTTTGAAGTACTGTATTCAAATCACAATATGCTGAATTGCCTTACATTTTAGCTGACTGTCTATAAGCCTATGAATTTGTTTGGCCTTCTGTTGACATCCCCTGTCCTCGAATACAAAGGCTTCCTGTAAGAGGCTTAGCTATTCAGTTTCATGGCAACAGAATCACATTATTTGTCTCTTGATTGGTGATCATTGCCACCAAACAAGCAGCTGCCCCATTACCCTCCTGACACTCATCCACCCACCTTCCAGTTGCTCTGCTCTGACCCCTCCCACCATCCTCTAATTCCTCATCCAATCCTCAGCGGAGTCATTTTGTGTCAGCTGTATGTCTGCCGTAGCATCCATTATCCATTCCCAGCTACTCTGTCTCCAGCTCCTTGATTTACTACTGGGCAGAAAGCCTGGTTTGGATTGATCTACAGCTGGTTTTTGTGTCTACCTCCAGCCTGCTTTCAATGGGGAAAAAGATCATTACATGGTATTGTTGTCATGTCCTGTTTCCAAACAACCTAGGAGTTTTAAAGCGGATCATTTCTATCCCACACGCTCAAAGTGAAGGATGTGATCTTTTGACATTTACAAGCTTCCCAATAAGACATTATGCACAATAAAGAATATCAAAGGCAGGTGTTATAAAAACAACATCATTTACTTTCTGGTATTTTTTAAGTGTGTGCTGAGCTTCAGGGCGTCTGTTCCTTAGATGTAAGTGGCAGAGCCTTTGTGCCTTTATGATAATTTGCCCTTTTCTGATGCTCAGAGAGCTGGGGAGGATAATTGTGTATGATTACTCTGTGACATTTCCATATGGCTGACGAACGGTTTGCCATCACGCACACTCACTTGCACGCACACACACACACACACACACACACACACACACACACACACACACACACACACACACATACACACACACACACACACACATCTGTCAAGACCAAGCTGTTTGGAGCCTGAATGGGAGGTTTGGTTTATTTGAAATTGAAAACCCCACATGTAGTGGGGAAATCACCTCTTCCAGTACAGGGCTATCATGTCTTCCCCAGTGTTTTTATCAACCCAAGAAGGCTTTTGGAGGGGGAGGGGTCGGGGTTGATGAGTTGATGTGGTGGCAGATATCATCGCACTCCTGCTGGAATGGATGCAACATAAAGTGAGACAGCTTTGTTCCATCGATCTTGACGGCCTCTATCAAACGGCCTCCACCTTTTTATCATGATACCACCAGGATTATAAACCTCTCCACCCCTCAATTTCTATTCCCCATGCACCCCTCCACACACCCCACCCCCACCTTCCTGATGTCCCAAGTGCATTTGAACTGGATGGGTGGGGTGCGTGGGGGTTTACCTTTGCATGAGCCCCCATGGAGATCACTGGGGCTAAATCACATTTACCCTCCTTCCTTCCCCTTCCCTTCCTCCTCCATCTCCCTCCTCCTCTGCCAGGCAGATAGATGACAGCCACCTATTCTTTCCTCCAGACAGCAGGGTGTTTGCTGTTCCTCTTATCCACCCAAGAGACCAGCCTTTTAACAGTGTTATTCACCAGTGGGATCTATCTCTATTTGCACTGCCATGTTGTAAGAGGAACAAAAGTGTTTGTCTGCGGGTTGAATACACCTAGATCGCAGATAACCCATACACAAAATAATACCCTTTTTGGGCCCTGTATCATGCTGCTCTATTAGGATGTCATGAATTCACTCACTGTTACTGAATTCTTTTGGCTTTTCTGTTTTCTGTGGAGTGACATATTTTTCTAAAACATCCCCCACGGGTGGAGATAATGTCTTTTTTCCTTGTATATTAACAACAGTTCCCATCTTAGAGGAAACAATACTTTTTTTGATGAAAAGTCAGAATAATAACAACAGCCTTGGGTAAAAAAGCAGCACAGCAACACTCAACTTGATATAAATATATAACCTTTATGTGAAGTCAGTTTCTGATCACATTAAAAAGACCTTCTTTGATATGTTGCCCCAAATTCATCCAATGGGGGCTAAGTCCTTCAATTAATTCTACCCTGCTCTTCCTCAAAGATTCCTGCATTATTTATGGGGCGCCGCCACAGCAGATTATTATTTGCTGTGTGGTGTTTACATCCAAGATTTAAATCTAATCCCAGGGGATTGAGACAGTCTCATGTTTGGACTGACACATGGGCAAGGCGTTGTAATTAGTAGAGGTGCCCTTTTGATATCTGACTGATGAAAAACTGGCAGACAGTTAACGTGCAGACTGCAGACATATTCATTTCTCATTCACTCCTTGTGGTGTCTAGTCATTCAGATTGATTTACATGTTCATGTTCTGAGATCTCAGTTTGAAATTTTTGCTGCTGCTGCATAGAACAAGAAAATAGAAGGAAATTTTGTTTCTCAAGAAAAATGTCACTCTGGATAGATTTTATAGGGACAATTGTTCTTTGAAAGTAATTTCTAGCTTCAGCTGCACAAATACAACTGATTATGCAGAGTAAAATAAACAGTGATCTAAATAAGTCATTTGGGAATAATACAGTTTTGTATGGAATGATGACTAAAGTGTACACTGAAGCACAGGGTGACAAAAAATAAAAAACATATAAAGGTCAAAATCTATAAAAAAAAATATCCTATAGCTGGACCACTTTTGGTCAATGTGCGAAACTGAGGAGGAAGTTGACAACAGTTGTATTTTAATACAGTGAATTCATAAAATCATCAATAAAGCTGTTCTAACTTACATGTTTTTATTTTTTCTATTGTCAGACAACAGAACAAGATTGAAATAGTGACTGAAATGTGGCTCATTATGACTACATGTTAACTTCCATTTCCAAGCTGCTAAAATCCTGATTTTATAACCATGACATCGTCTGACAGAATCACCAAACACAGAAGTCGAAGACAAATACTGTGCTGTATTTTCAGCTATATTTACATGTAAAATGATCACTCAGAGAGAAAGTTAGAAGATACAGAATATCTTTCTTTTGTCTTTAACAGTGCACAGCCTCTGAGATCAGTTTCTTCAAAAAGTGATCAGGCCTTTATTTACCTCAACTGCAGAAGGTAACATGTCTTTATTCGAGGCACACTTGTATTAGAGGCAGGTCTTTATTTCTAATTCCTTTTGTTTCAGCTGTATTTTAGTAGAAAGCCTCCTTTTCTGTGGCTTCTGTCTGTCCTCTTAAAGTTAATGCATTATGTGTTAATACAAACTCAATACTTCCTGTAATCGTTTCAGATTAAAAGCCCTCTACCATTTCAGTAGAGGTTAAGAAACCCTTTTTTTCTTAACAGGGCTTTTATTGCTGTGCTGCAGTTGCTATTGTCTCATTCCCAGGTACTATGATTTCCGTGGTTTACATGCTATTCGAATCTGCTAGTTTCTTTAGATTTGCAGCTTCTTTCTCTCCCTCCCACCCGCTGCTCTCTCTTGTTCGGTGTCAGATGTATAGTTATTCCTCTGCCCGTTTAGTAATAATGATACATGTAATTAAAGTAGTTTATTTGCCGAAATTGGAGCGAGGCTTCGTGAACTGGAAGCGCCACTCCGCTTCCTGCAGCTTAAGAGCAGCCGGGAAACTAGAGCAGCTAGGTGAGTGCCTGTAATAAGAGGTGCAGCCGTACACTGTCCGATCAGTGGCATTCGGCTGACCAGTGGTGGAAATATAATCACCCAGTCAGTCAATGACATCCGCCATTGTAAGGGTGGCCCAAAAATGTAGTAGGCTAATTACTCTGAATACTTGGTGGGAGTGTTTTGGGGTTGATTACTAATGAGAAGCAGGCGTGTAAACAGGTGGTTGGGGCAGAGACACTGAGGACAACTGGCGGGCAGGTGAGGAATGGCAGAATCATTGGAGAGGTCAGAAAAATTTGAGATTAATTAGGTAAAAGCTTTACAATTTTATGGGAAAACAGATTTTATGTTCTGTTAATAATGTACCAGTCATTAATTATTTGTATTTAAGACAATTAAGTAGCTTACATTAAACTAGGCTACATTTACTAAGGTTGAACTTTAAACTAAGTTTAAATTCAATATTTAAATTGAATAAGTACTGTTCCTAAGAACAATTTAATAAGCTGTTCTTAAAAGGTTTTTTAGTCTCTATTGGATTTTATTTTCATGACAGCACATTTACAGTAAAGTTGAGTTTAAGCAGCTCTTATCATTAACAAGGCGTTTCCAGCAACAGAGCTTTGACAGAGTGTATACTCCCTGCCCAACAATAAAGAGCAGACAAAGTTAGAGATAGCAGAGTTTTGGAGACTAAGCCAGCGCTAAAAGGAGAGGGAATGTTGGACTCAAAACTGACAGAAGGCAAGATAGAGGACTGCTGTCGAAGTAGGTGTTTTGCTAACATATGTTGAGGCTGTGTAAGTTAGCCTTGATGTTTTTTCCTGTGCCAATGGTATAAAGAGGTCAATGGACATGGTCAACTACAGTGGCTGTGTCTGAAATCACCTACTCCCTAGTCCACTGTATCATGAGTTCGCCGTTTTGTAGAGGTGTTAGAATGTATAGGGAGAATTATTATACCCTACATAGTGGACTCATAGTATCCCACAATGCATCATGAAAAGTAGTGTACAACTGATGGCCACTAACCAAGCAATTAACACCATCAAGCTTTGCTCTTGTACTGAAAGAAAGAAAAACAGAGTGTAGTGTCTGCAAGTGTTTTTTCATTTTACCAGTGAGCTCGCTATATATAGTCATTTACATATGACTCCCTGAATAGTGAGTAGTGAATGAGTGAGTCTTTTTGGACACAACCAATATGACTCATTTAACTCACTCATTTATATAATTTATAGTAGGTAATGACGATGACTCTGATTCCCCATGAAATTACATGTAGCCTTTGAATAGACATGAAAACAACAGAGGGATGATCTGTTTCATGAGAAGACTGAAATAAGGAGTCCACATAATCAACCCTTCTGAGACAGTGGGGGGTATTGTAATATCAAAGGGATTCAGTGATGATTAATCCACATTATAGCTCACTGCCCCAACATCAAAAACATAAACAGAGCTCAAGCTTTCTGCCAGATTCTTGTTCTTCGAGCATGTTGACATATGAGTACACGTCTCTATTGGCATACAGATATACATGCAATTAGATCATCGACGGTCAGTAATAACTAACAATTAAAGAAAATAGAGAGAGAGAGAGAGAGAGAGAAATAAAATACAAAGCAAGTAGAAGAAGATAGAATAAATAGAATAAAGATAAATAAATGTCCACCTGCCCTACCCCTCCATCAGTTCACTTATCTGTTTCCAGTAAACCAGAGGCAAATTCTTTGCAAGGATGAGACTACAGTAATAGCCTATAGGAGTCATATTCCCAGAATAATTATTAGAGATTAGATATTATTTTGAAGTTATTGGTCCAGTATGTGAGAATTATGGGATATAGTAAAGCTCATGAGATAGTAGCATATCTTATTTTTTATAAACTGTAATAGACTAAAGGTAACACTTACTGTATTGTAAATGTTAAAACCCACATATAAAGGCAGATATTCTTTAGTGAGAGAAATTAAAGGTTTTAAAAGCATTAACGTTTTATAAAAAATATTTCTCAGGTCATATAGGGGAACCCGGACACCACTGTGGGAGCCACTGCTCCCTGGTCCGTGGAACAAGCAGGTCTAGCGCCCCCTAAGCTGACAGTCGTAACCCTTCATCCAATCTACGGGGACAGGACCGCGGCTCTGTCAGTTCCTTCCCCCGCTCTTGAGCGCCCGGCAATGCGGTGCTGAGCAGGTGTGAGCATCGTGAAGGACACACGGACAGACGCTGTTTGCCCGCCACAGAAGGTAAGGACACGGGGAGCACCGGGCAGACACAGTAAAAACTAATTTTTTTGACATTATTTCCAAAGAAGCCGGGCTCTGCATTTTGACAGCTAGGAAATCAGTGTTGTTTACAACAGGCTGAGTGGGATGTGCGGATGGAGAGGAGCTTATGCAGCCCTCCGCAATGCAGAATTGTTAACGATTTGGTACGAAGAAACTGCATTTTGCATTTCTGTGTCGTTATGACAGACGCGGGGAGATGCTGTGTGTGCAATACATGACTTATCGTGGCGTGGCGGGGTTGATGCTGTTACATGATCCGCAGCACATCCTGGCATGCACTTACCTCTCCAAAAAAATATTGATGCACAGAGTAGATGTAATGAATTGGTGATGTTTAAACCATACGTTGCACATCTGCTTTAAGTGAGTGTGAATTTTAAATTCAGCATTAATTAGACCACGCCAGAGGCCATAGTCTAATAGCGCCACACATACCGACGATTCAAACTGCCGCCTGCCTTAAAGCCAAGATTAGGAAGCACCCGACGACTGTAAACACTTTGATCTGGGGTGGAACTAAAACGCACGTCCTGGTGTTAGTGCTGCGATTGATTGAGGCATATGGTTCGGCTCTGTCATCTTTACTGGCAGATTGAGCCGTAGTGCTTAGTAATGGCCCATCGCTGGGTTATTCTATCAGGATACCAGGTGCGGAAGAAGGTGTCATGGGCGCGTCCTGACACACCAGACCAGGCTTCACTGAAGAGTAACTGTCCATGCTACTTTCAGGTGTCCTAGAGAGATTTCTAATGGGGTATTCATTATGTGGATAAATTAATATTTTTAATATAATTTCACTCACTTGCTCAATTTCTTAATTTTAATGGAGGTTTTCTCACTTATAGTTAAAAAATATCAAAATCTCACATTGGGTGAAAAAAATATGACTGGTATTCTAGATCTATATAGGCTTAATAATAGGAAATTGTTTTTAAATGCTTGAGCTCAATGAATAGCTGCAGTGGCTGTGGTCACTGTGAAAAAGCTATGTTGTGAAGTCTGTCTCCAAATCGAAATGTATTTGTATATATTATATCTCTATCACATAATGGGTTTAGAGAAGTACAATTATAGTGCTGTTAAATAATGGTTTGAGCGCATGGCTCTGAGAACAGTTCCCTGCAACAGACAGCAGAGTATCAATTAAGCCACCAAAACTTTCTATTGTGCCCTAATGAGCTTGTAATAGTGATTCATGATGTAATCAACACCGCCTAACTAGATAGGAAATTGCATCTCACGGGCCTCTTTGTTTGCTATTTACAATTCTAGGGTTGTTTTGCTTCTGTGAATGGTAGAGCTATTTTGGATAGGTTAACGCATGATGTAGGTTTATGAACTGATATTTTGTTCCTTTAAGAACTTACTGAAGGACTTGTGCCCCCGCACCTGTTACTTATAGCAATTATTTCTCATCCACTATGATTAGTTGCCACCATGCTTGAACTATTATGCCTCTGGATACTGCGCACTCAATCAATTTTTGACTAGATCTTTCATCTTAGCTTTTTTTGATATGTTTTTGCTATCCAGTGCCATGTGTGAGATTCTTCTCTCTGTGTTTATCCTGACTGAACCAGAGCCATAAATGTGGCACAAAATGTCAGCGGGATTCCATTGCTGCCTGTCAGATGGAGCACTTTATGAATCTTGTAAGCTTGACTGCTGTTAATGCATCCTGTGCCGGCCTGTGTACACCCCGAGGACAGACCATCTCCTTCATGCTAGGTGAATGAATTTACTCTGCTCAGAAGTATGCTAACCTACTGCATGCCGAGCAGCATCCTGCGTTTTATCCCCTTGCTCTGAAACGAAATATGTCTGAATATAGAGTTTGTAATAAGAAGTCCTTTTACATAACACTGTACTCTGTAAGATGTAGCTTTACAGTGACGCAATCCAAGGCTACAACCTCCATTAGTTTCACACTCAAATGAATCAACATAACCATCTTACCACTTGCTTTTCCTGTGGTCTGAAGCTTCAGTCGCACACTTCAGTTACTCAGTTATTGAGGTATCGAGGTAGACAGGGTAACCTCACCTGAGGCAGACTCCAGAGCTGTCTCCAGCCTCTGCATCTCCACTTCACCTCAGTCAACACTTAACTTATGAACATGAGTACATGGGTCAGAGAGATTGTTTTTTTTTTCCATCTGGTGTATGAACTTTTACTGCAAATCTGTCCAGTGCATTTTTTTGTATTTAGCAAGACAAAAAACTTTCCATTTCCCCATTTCCTTCAGACAGAACTGTCTTAATTTAAACATCATGATTTTGGTGCTCAAATCAGAATCCTGGATGTTTGCCATCTAAGATTAAGGTCATTTTAAAGTCGTTTTAGGAGATTAGATTTGTTTCCAGATGTCCTTCCAAACTCTTGGCGACAGATTATTGGGCAAAGAGTCAAAGTACTAGCTGAACAGAGGAAGAGGGTAGATTGTGTGTGTGATTTTGAAAAGACTCTAAACTGATTGGCAGTGTTGTCTTTTGGCATCAGCGGGGCTAGTTTGTAAGGTGCTGTTTGTTCTGTCACACTGAATGCAGTGTCAGTCACGCTGGAGGGAATACGTCCTGTAGACTTGTTTCATTGTGAAAGTGAATGTACTCGGAGAGGATATAGCAAGACGAGACAACCTTCACACACACACACACACACACACACACACACACACACACACACGCACACACACACACACACAAACTCCAGCCTTTATTGCTGCAGTTGTCTTCACGATGTGCACAGGCGCGCCTCGCTGTCCTGTTGACAAAACATGTGATGCTCTTCCTTTAGATTACTCGGCAATTTACGCACCGGTGATCAATAGCGAGATCCACTAATGGTACGGCAGTGAGGCAGAGACATGACGTCTTCTGTGTTTGCCTGGAGACAGACCACTCCTCTGTTCATGCCTGAGGAGAAAGGGCCTCAGTCCCCATCTGCCATCCCTGGCTAGCTGAATACAGTTTGCACTAGGCCTGCCATTGATTCTCCCACTGTGGACTGCTCCCTGCTCTCTGCATGCACGTGACCCATGGTTCTTATGAGGAGAGATGGAGCTAAGTGGGGAAAATTCTCAGGCACGGCGCACATTTGAATCCTACTTGTTGATGGTGCATTTAATTTGTGCAATTTTAGATTTGACATTGAAGCTAACATAAATAGTTTTTGTGAAGCTTTCAGATATTTGTTTTGTTATTATCATCCTGTAAAATGGTGATACTTGTTTGCATTGTAGAGCCAGTAGGTAGAAAGAAGAGCAATGCAAGTCAGTCACTTAGTTAACTGACAGAAAAGTAATCATTTGAAGACATCAACAAGCACATTAAGAAACTGTGATGGGCACTTTTTTTTATAAGTTTAAAAAGAAAGAAATATATAAACCAAATGATTAATCCAGAAAATAATTGAAGATCAAAATAATCTTTAGTTGGACCCTTAATGCAGGTGTCAACATTAGCAGCTAGCTGCATCCTTTAAGTACCTTACATTCTTTTATATGGATAGGACTTTCCTCTTAAATCATGCACTTTGTTTGACTGAATAAGGTTTGGTTGTCTCGGCTGATGTTATATTTCTGGGGTGCGGTTGCTTATTTGAATTTAATGATCTTGAATAGTTGCTCCCACCACTTCACACTTTTAACTCCAGATCCCATATGAATAATCATTCAGCCTCACTGGAGGGCTTTAGTATGTGCTTTCGCACAAATGCAAGTAGTTAAGTGTGACTCATCTAGTTCTTCTGCAGTCCATAATTTGTAACTGCTATCTATGATTGGGATGAAATACAGTATAGCCTGCATGAATGGTCTTTTGTTGATCTCTGTAAATGCAGCACATAGCTGAAGTTAAAAAATAGATTTAATATCAACTGTTGGCCTTTTCTCTATTTATAGCATTATAGCTCGTGGAGAAAAAATACTAGTTTAATGACAAGGTAAAAAAATGGCTTGTTTTAAGATAAAACTTGTCTCTTATGGTACAACATTTAATCTGCTCCCCTTTCCTTTATCAGTGTGATTTTGTTGGTTGATAAAGTGTTGAGCATCCTCAGTGACTCATGTGGTTCCTCCAGTTTGTCTATCGGCCCAAGTGATGTCTCATTCAAAATCTGATTACTCCATTTCCATTAAGATAATGTGGACCGGACAAGCAGGTAGTGTTCGGAAATTGCCTGGTATCTCCCCCTGTCATTCATGGGGGAAATAGAATGACTTAGATCAATGTCACTGAAGTGTTATCTCACAGTGGCTGGACTTTTCAGGTTCTGTGGCGAATCATTGGCCTGTTGGAGCATCTGAAGATCATCTTCTCAAAACCGCACTGTAAATAATATTGAGGAAAAAAATCATTTATTAAAGAGGTCACTATTGAACTGTGTATATGGCAAACTACTATTGTTCCAACTATTATTTTGAAACAGTATATCTTATTTTGGAATTAAACTTTTATTTTTTTGGTTCCAGCCCATCTGCATGTTCTAAAATATTGAGTTGATAATTTTTATTATATTTAGGAAGCGTTCAAATCTGTAACTAGGTTAGATTTCATGTCTTTTTGCTCATTCGTTGCTCAGCTTCCTCTGAGATAATTTTAGACTTTACAATCAAAGGAAATCTTTTGGGATTTATGGACTCAATTAAAGGGAGATTGCAAATGTGTGCCCTTCGCCTCCTAATTTCTGTTAACACTATAATCAGTCATTTTAGCTTTTCATGATAATATTTGATTTCCTTCAGAAAATTGTTTGTTTCCTTATTAGCAGGGCATACATTCAGTTTACGCAATAATATCAAGTTATTTGCTCATCAAATACCTAATTGCATTTTGGTTGTTGTTAGTCGGTACTAAAGAGGTTTGTATTTAATGATGATAGGAAGTAAAAGTGACAGTACTGCAAGGTTAACAAGTTCAGATGACATTTTCCCTAATTAAGTAGTCACTTTTAAGCATCTTAATGTGAATGGGTCTTAATTAAAGTACTCCTCAAAGTGTCAGATTACCTCTTGCGAATTTGTTTTACATTCCACTGAGCAGAAATACTGTTACACACAGTGGACTGATTTCTCACATGGGAGTCTTGAGCCATCTGTTTTTGCACCTTCGTGGTGCAGTCAGATACATTGTTTACAGGGCTTTTGAGAAGCTGGGCAGCCACACAACACTACATGCTATTTTGGTCCTGTAAGACATCACTTTCAGTTTCATGCAATTTAAATTTTACATCATCTGTAGGAGATGTTTTGGATGATGAAAAAGGTTGGAATAGAAATAATCACCATTGTTGCTAGCAAAGCCTTACCTTAACAACCATATCCCCTCTTACATATAGTAATTTATTCCATAATCTACACATGAAAGCTAATATTTAGCAGCATTATATTACTGCCGTATCCTTCATCATTGATATTCTCAGTAATGGGCTACATTGTTTTGGATTTAATCCTATTTAATCTGTGTTCATCATGGGGGTGTGAAAGCTTACTGTAGTTTCAACTGCTTGAGCTGTTATCTTACAGTGCTGGGGATAAAGAACAAGCCCGATGGCACAGGGAACTATCCAATTAGGTATTAAAGCGTCTTCCTCATTGCGGCCGAGCCACTCTTGGGGCCTTTGAGCAAGGCCTGTTGCTATGGTGCTGGGAGCATGTGTGGAAGACAAAACACAACTTCATCTACATGCTAGTTCAGCACGCATGCCTCCCAAGCATAACGACACTCCTCTGTTTATACATCACCTTTCATGTATACTGTGTGTTTGTTTTTCATGATAACCCAGCATTTGTTGTTTCATAGTGATGATGCGTGCAGCATGTGGTTGACAGCTCAGCCCTGTTCTGTAGATAGCATGCTAAACTGGAGTCATGAACTCTCCACCGGATGTGTGTTGAAAATAATGAATGACGGAGGATCAAAGGGGATTCTTGTACTAATCAAAAACGTCCTTGGTGAGAGGCACTAGTTCTTTAGCTGCCTGACCCCTAGCCTTCTGTGGGAGGGACTGCATAAATGAGAAGTGCAGATAGTGGATAGAAGGCTAATCGCGGAGAGAGCCCAAAGGCGAAGGCCTCCTGGCACGTGGAGTGAATACTGAGGAAGCCAAACCCTTGGGAAGCCTCATTATACATTTAGGGGCGTCCTGTTTTCCCTTTCTCTGGACAGCTGGACAGCTAAATTGTTTGTGGATCAATAGTTTAGCTTCCTACTGGCTCCATGGAGTGAGTGAAGTGCATTTAAACCAAGAAATCCCATTACGCTTGGCAGAGATGGGAAGCATAGCACTACAGGCCTCAGTGCTATTGCTATGCCCATTATTCAACCTGCCTGTTTACCTGCAGTGCTTCTGCTGAGACCACCCATAGTCATGTTATGCTCATGTTATCAAATTATTTTTGATTTCCATTTTCTTTGCTACACAGTTTCTTCCATAAATGTCCCATGGTATCCCAGAGTTCCTATTTGATGATAGTTTTTGAAGATAGTGCTTCACGAACCACATTTCGGAGACATTGCTTTCCCTTGAGAGATCTTCACTAACAGGATCGATTGAAAGTTTTAAGGTTGTGTTGTGCTCCCCTGCCGACCGGCTCATTGTATATTAACCTTGCTTATTATGACCACAGCCTGGCTGCAGCATGTCTGTATTTATTCACTACTTATTTAGAATGCCTGTTGTTTTTCAGTCCAGCTCTTTGGGTATGTAAAAGACAGAGAGAGAAAAGGGGTAGAGAGAGAAGGAAGGGGGTTTGGGGGTATAATGAGAAACAGAGAAGAACAAAACATTTGGAGCTCTCCCTTCATTCCTTAGATCAGTGTAACCAGAAATAAAAGCTGTGGCTGGTGCAGGCTCTGGGCTGTGGGCCGCCGCTGTCCTCTCCTGGCTCTCTTGTTGTGCTGCCTGTGTGTTGGTGTTTTGCTGGTCAGCCTCCGAGCTCCCGGGCCCTCGGCTGTATCTCTACATGAAGAGCCCATTGATGTGGGCAACATTAGCATTCGATGTAGGCGAGCACGACAAACAGGTTGGTTTTCCGTTTCACACTAACAAACCTGTTCTCTCTGGATCCTCTCAAAGGGTCTCAAATCAACCCTCTTGTTGCATAGCTAATGAACAAGGATAAAAGAGGTCAAAGAATGCTTATGTAGCCCTCTTCAGTCTGAGCAGTGTACTCTTTGTATAAAGCTTCGCCCTGCCAACTGACATGTCAGGCCAGCACTTTTCAGCTGGTGTGACACTGTCACATCTGGCCCACAAACTCACAAGGTGATGTAACCACCTGCGTCATGTTTTCTGTAAGTCCTAGTGGGACAATACACCAGCACTAATAGCTTCCGACAAACTACCCTAAAATGTCCCTGAACAAAAGTTGTTCTTTTCGGTTGGCATATCATTATTAAGATCTGAATCCAGCATTCGGGGGGAATCTGGCTGACTTATTCATGAGACTTGTGCACTAATTATGCTTCAGATTCTTTTCCTTGGCTTAGTTTGTAGCTGCAGGAGCTTCTGTTGCAATCTGCTAATTCATGCTGCTGATATTATTCTCACAGTTTTACTTAGCAACAGCAAATTGCCCCTGAGAAGAAGTGGCTAATATTACCCCATGAAAAAAAACACATGTGATCTTGGTGTTCTCCATCTCTGTGTTTTAATTATCATGAGTCAGAGTATTGGCTGAGCAGGTTATTTGGATGCCGAGGCAGGGGGAGAGAGGGAAGCCAGCTTCTTAATTGCAGAAATGTTCCTTCTACCACATACCATTCCAGCATAACTGTAGAGGAATTCATATTTACAGTATTCAGGCAGATAATGAAGATGTAAGTGGAGATACCACCCTTAAAATTCTCTTTACTGGCTGTCTAGACTGAGGGAGATGTCGAAATTCACAACATCAATTCACTGCCAGACTGAAAGACTCTCTCACATTATTCCATGGAGAAAAATAAGCCACACATGCATATTAATGAAGTATTTCTTCACAGTTCAGTAGGGCATGGTGGTGGACAGTTTCCATACTGTACGTGTGGGCCTTGAGGTGAAATGTGTCAGTAGTATTGCGGCCAGTGTCCCCGGTTGGATTATTCATGAGGAAGGTGTAATGGCAGTGAGTGGAGGAAAGGGCATCCAGAGGTGAATCTGACTGGGAGAAAGAGCATTGAATCCTTTTTTTTTTCCTGAGCTCTTGTCACCCCCCCCTCCCCTTTTAGCAATACCCTGACTCTTATCTGTAACACACAGTTCCACTCATGTTGCACACACAGGGCCACAGTGTGTGGAGGACAGACGGAGCGAAGGGCACAGCGTCACAGTCATGCAAGTACACATACCAACCCCCTAAACATACTCACAAACCCACACTCATATGCACAATGGAAGGAAAGGAGGAGGGGTTGTACTTGTCTTAATTCCCCTGCAACACGGGACGACCAGACAAAGCAAAACACTGCTCTTCTATATGACTGAAGGGGGATGGAGACTACTCTGTGTTTATAGAGACTGCTGGAGTATATAATGTTATTCACATTGACCCATGACCAACCAGATTAGGACTGGACTCATGTACAATGAAATGAAAAGGTTGCAAAAAAAAAAAGCATGGCTGCAACAACTGTATATATTAAGTATCACATTAAATAATTGATGAATCACATTTTCCACAAGAAATTAAAAAAGAAATGAATATGAATATGACACTGGAGCCAGGGAGATGGTTGGCTTAGCTCTCTGGATCGATGTCTTCCTGGAGTCAATGTGAGGCTGCCAGAGATCCAGGGGAAACCCCAGGCTACTGCTGGGCAGAGCCAGGCTAGCTGTTACCAGAGAGAGAGATAAGGACAAAAATTGGACTTCAACTTTATACTTTGAAAGCAGGTCACAGTAACATCAGCCATAATAGAAAAAAAAACAAAATTCTAGCAGTTCCAATACGACTAAGCTGTTACTTACAGTTAAAGGTGATTTGCCAAACTCGTAGATTTGTGATCATGCCAGTTTCCTTTGGCATTGGGGGCCATCTTAGCAAATTTGGAAGTTGTTCTGTCTGTCTGGCAGTCCTTTGATTTTCTTGGCAACCACTCATCTGATCGACTTCAGCATGGCAGGTGTATTGCTGGGGACCCAAGGAAATTCAGTGTTGACTGTGAAGTTGTTTGGATGAGTGGTTGTCAAGACTCTAACCCCCCATTTATTTTAAATTGTGCTTGTGATAAAAAATATATACACATATAGTCAAGCAGAAAACTGGATGTCCCTTACCATGGCAATGGTAGACGCTTCGAAGCTTCAAGCAATTCATGTCATCCCAATATTCTTCTCATCTACCATAACTCTAGTGTCAAACTGGTCCTTTCAAAGCAAAATGGAAATGATCTGAAATTGCACAATTAATTTAACAATTTTTTGTCATTTTTTTTTGCCAAGTCCTTCAATTGTGAGATCTGTTGAATAAACCCACCAGATTGTAGGTGTATGATCCCCGTGAGTACTCTCAGGGCAGTCGAGCAAAAGCGCCTATTTGAAGCATAACATACGGAGAGCCGCTTAACCTAGTTTGGCTTTCTTGCTGCTACTGCAGGGAAGGTGAGCCTGATTGGAAATGCTGTTACCCTTGTAGCTGCATGGATTGTCATATGAGCTATGTCTTGAACAGCAGTTTGGCTGTGTGCAAACAGATCCAAAACAATGAACAGATTTCCTTATGTAAAGTGAGGATCTCAATTTATTTGTATTTATTTATCCATTATTTAGCCGGGAAGGTCCCACTGAGATACACAATCTCTTCTTCCAGGGAGTCCTGGCCAAGACGGCAGCACAAGCAGTTTCACATAAAATTCACATTAAAACACATACAACAAAAGCAACATGTTGGAAATAGTAAAAGAAGAGAGGCTTACAGGCCGTACCAGTGATATAAACTAAGGATTATGTAAAACAACAACATGTTTCCTTCGGGGCAGTTTGTAAAAGATCTTTAAAGTATTAAAAGAAGGAAGTGCTTCTAAGGTAACACTATTTTGCAGCTCATTCCATGCTCAGGGTGCATACGAGGAGAAAGCAGTTTCACCATGCTCTAAGTGCACCCTGAGGATATTTAACAGGAGTTGAGTCTGAGATCCAGTGCTGTAGTTGCAGGAACCTAACAATGTGTTAGCAATAAATAACAATGTGTCTTTTTCTCTTCTGATACAAAGAGGACCATCCTAAAGAGCCACATAAAATACAATGGTAAATGCGTGAGCCTGCATCTGTTACAAAGCGTAATGCGGGATGATCTGCAGAGTCTGTTTTTTTAAGTAGAGAAGAAGGTGCATGAATGTAAATTACATCTCCATAGTGTAAAATAGATAGAAACAAGCTTTGCATAAGTTTCTTTCTGGCCTCGAATGGAAAGCATTTTTTAAAATGAATCTCAGTGGAATTCAATAGATTATCGATATCAGTACGCACATACGCCATCTGCCTAGATATTTGTAAGAAGTGACTATACATATACCATCTAATATAAGGATAGTGAAAGCTCATACACTTTTGCATCTCCATTGGCTGAATGATGTCATGATGTATCAATTTTGTGTTTGAAGATTTTGGTTTTAGTAGAGACAGCATTGTCAGTCATAGTCGCAGATTTATCAACACTGTTGGTTGATCGTGGTGTGGCATGGTGATCTGAGCTCTCCCTCTCAATGCATTTCCCTCCGTTATTGTCGGTTGTTTAAGTGGGCACCTGTTCTGTGTTATGAGCCATGATCACATGGTGTGACTTGGCCAAGAGGCACCAGATGACTCAGGTCTTTGCCCAGGCTGTTCTCATTGTCAGTCGGCACACACACTGCTTTCCAACAGGCCGTCTGACTGTGGCCATGTGCTCTGCAGTAAACACAGGTGACTGGGTTTGTTGACATGAACACTCTGTTCCGGACGTGAACCTATATGATGGTGGAGGGGCCTCGTCAGGATAAAGTGCTTTTTCTCTTTGTAAATATCCACAACTTAACAGAATCATTTGATCGTTACAAACAATTAAAAGAGGAACATTAAATTGGATAATGTGTTCACATGGCTTGATATGTCAGCAAATCTGAGCTTGTCCCAGCTGTCATATTCAGATTTCTGGCAATTTGAATAACGAGCTCACGCTGAGTGTTTTAACAGTATATGCTGCTTTTCAAGGAAGGAGTATTTGAGTGCCAAATAACAGGGGAATATTATTTTATACATAAATGTGCCCATTGAGAGAAACTCTGCAGCCTGCAGTGGCACAAATAGTAGAGGAAGACTTCCTGATGGGTAGGCATGAATATGCATGGTGGTGCTTAAAAGCACTGGCACAGACTAATACAGTATGGCAGTCAATGAATTCACAGAGCCGGCTTTGTCTCGTCTACTTTCAACTCTGGAGGAGGTGTCTGAGCCTCTTGTTTGAACTGTTCAACCCTAAGTGCCACTGTAGAAATCTCAGAGGGAAAAATCTCTAATCTTTCTCAGGAAAATCTTTCAATCTTATAAATGTTATATCATATGAGGAGCCTTAGTTTGTTGTTAATTATATTTTCTCTCTCACAACTTAATTACTTATTTATCAGTAAGAGTGTTGGGTGTTTACATTCTTGCCCAACTTCGAAATATGATATTTCATTTGAGATTCATTGGGTTTGAGTTGGTCTTATGAATCATTAAGTGGTAAGTTACCAATGTAAACAACTCAGCATGTCTATAGTGCACTAGAGATCGTTAAAAAGGCCTGTTAGTCTGCTCTCCCAAACCCCTTTTTGTAGTCCACACATATTCTAGACAGGCACCACTGTTAAGTGGCAGGGGGATTGTTTGTTTCTCTCTCTCTCGTTTCCTAGAATAATCTGTCATCCTTCCACATCTGCCATGGAGAGAAAATCTGGAAATATCAGATGTAAACAAATATATGCAGGGTTCGCTGTCAAATTCTCAAAGCTACAAATTGCACAACCCTGCCCTTGGCAATAGGGCTGCTGTTGCATCAAAGCTGCAGCAGCACTGGGAGTTAACAGCCACAAAATCAAATTATCATTCCCAAAGCTTCAGCACATCCAGTCCCTGCATCACTCTGCTGCCCCTGTCTGCATTTCCCATGCTTCTGTTTTCATCCATTCTTCTGCAGTACATATGTTGCTCTGTGGTTTGATAGAATGTGAGGGACGCCACAGGTTTCCCCCACAAGTAACCTGGGCCGATTCTGCAGAGAAAAATAAAAAAAGAAACACATGTGGATAGACTCGGACACATTGTCTTGATTTACAACAGTGCAAACATACTGCAACCCACTGCTGATTGTGAGGAAACCTAGAACCTAAGAGTACATACTGTATATACTTTAATCCGAGCGGTCAAAATATGGGGATTTTCTGTATTGTGTACTTGAGACCTTAGTGTAATTACTGTGAACAAACAAGATGAATAAAAACTCTGCAAACAGAGAGCTTCTCATAATGGTGAAGTGAGGGAAAGGCTGATGGTAGATGTCCAGGGTGAATTCCTGCTCACTGAAGGAGAAAAGGGGAGAAAAAAGCACAATGGCATGTGAACAGGGGACAAATAGCAACACTCATCATTACAGAAGCTAAAGAGGTTAAAAGATGAGAGTAGCTATGCACTGTAGTTTTATTAGAGACAGCATATCCCATGAAAATACTATAACTAACAATAAATTGATCCTACAAACAAGTGCACTGGCTGGCATGTTCCTTCATTGCCAGGTACTTGGAAATGTAGCCTATTTTGAGTCCATGCCACATGTATTGTCTTTGTACCATAAATACTTGCTAGCACAGCAGATCCACAACTGAAAAAATAATGATTGCCAAAAACAACAGTGCCCTGTTTTAGGAAATTATTATTTTTATTTTTAAAATTTAAAGTACTGTATATATTTGTGACCAGTTTCAAGACTTTTTTTTGGAATGAATGGGCCTGGGGCTGAGAGCCACACACAGACTAGGAAGAAATCAGAGACGCACAAAATATTGTTGGTTTTGGTCTTTTCTGACAAAAAGAAAAATACAGAAGAACATCAGACTTAATATTTAAGTGGGTCGCGTCTTAGTAAGAAACACATGGGACACATGAACACTAAAAACAGCACTGGAAATAAAGCCAGTAATCTTCTTAATTATGGTGTTAATTGATTGCCGCTGTGATACCACGGTATCAGTCCCGTATAAATGAATCAATACTGTGCAATTGATCCAACGTCTCTGACTCAGATTTGCTTGAGCTGTAATAACAAACTTCGATTAATCTCCTGATGGATTCCATTCCGATGCTCTGTATGGAAATACATGAGTGAATTGATTTATAAATGTCGATGACTGGCTGGTTGTCTCATCCACATCCACAAAGACATTGCTGTATCTCTTGCAGTGAAAAGCATCTTGTTTGAGTGTGACTGTCACTGACTCACATTGTGTCTCAATGGTCATTATATCCTCATGTGCTTGGAATGTACATTTTTTCTTCCATTTTATAATTACTGCAGCTTCTGGTGTAAAAGACCAACTAAGCATTGAGGTATGGGAACACTGGGCTCTTCAGCTGACTTGCACATATACCCTCACACACTCTTAGGTTGCTGGGTTTCCCTGAAAAATACTGAAATTTAGCAGTGTGTGAAGATGAGGATTGTTTGATTTGATTGTATGTCAAACGACTGCGGAGGAAGGTAAAGATTACAGCCATTCCACAGATCTGTGTCTGCCAATAGTCCCCAGACTCCTCCATTCATATCATCTCACCTACAGTTTGTTCAAACAGTTTCCTGAGTGGACGTGGATAATGACAGAATAGCTCACTGGTGAGATGCTGCTTGTGGACAGGAAAAGGAAGGATTGGTTGTTTGCCACTGATGGACGCTGTTCTCTGCGTAATGCTTTGACATACAATATTGATTAACAGACAGCTTGATGTTTTGTTTTCAGTTCCCTACTCTGCCGTTATGGGAAGGAGATCATGTTTGTTTGTGTTTCAGCATTATTTTTTACAGAGAGTGTCATAGAGAGAAAGAGAGTGTGTCAAAACTTCAGGACAGTGGGAGCTATAAACATGGGACCCGAGTCCTGCGTCTGTGACCTTGTTTGCTAATTAAGTGTCAGACCTATTTTTCCACTCCAGAAAAAAAGCTCTTATCTTAGGGCTTAGATTGCCAGAAGGCGATGGGAACACTCATTTTGCTACCACTGGCTGGCACCTCGGGGTCTTTGTCTTTGTATGTGGGTGTGTGTGTATGTGAATAAAAGACAGGGCTATCATTAGATGCTACTGCATGGGTAGCCCTTTCTTATGAATACTGCATAAAGCTGTGAACACAGATGTAACAACACAGTATAATGCTGCAAAAATGTCACTGTTGCTGTCACAAGTATTGGCTCCAGTGATCACACAGGCCCAGTGCTCAAGACTCGATGCAAATCCTTAGACAAACAGTACATTTGTCAAAATTATTTTAATATAAATAATGTGGTATAAGATTCAATATCTCCTGGGATTTGGTAATGGTAATTTTAAGTTATGTCCTAAAAGTTGACTTTTCCATGTCTTTAAAGTTGCTACATGAAATGATTTGCTACATAGCAAAACACAGTCATAAACAGCCATTTACTCACCAGTCTAGAAGAACTACGTTGTGAGTTCAGCATTAAATGTCATTCCTTAGCTCGGCAGATGCTCCAGCAGTAGAAAGCAACGCTAATGTTAACTCTTGCACTATATAGTGAATCAGCCATTTTGTAGTGCTGTTCGAAATTTCAACTGTAGGTTTTATCCACTATATAGTGCACTACAAAATTGTTGCAACACACACCAAAATGTAGTGTACAGAAGCTGTACATCTATTAAAATGCATCCATGTGCACGCTACATCGATCGAGACCATCATGCATTGCGGCCTGTCTCATGAAAGTGCCGCAAAAGAAGACGTCATCTCGCTAACAGGTTAGGCTGTAAGGTTAGTTCTAGATGATGTGATTTTATTACCAGTTGAGAGTGCATGGTGCTCCTCTGACGTCTCTGACATCAGCTGCTCCTCCCCTCCTCTGCCTGAGCAGCAGGATTTCAAAAATTATTATTAAAGTGACTGTTGGGATCATATTTGAAAACAACACAAACTGACAAAACAGTAAGAACTGACAAAAACAGAGTAAAGATTGCTCTGCAGACACAAATGAAAATATACTAAATACATGAAAGATGTGTAAAAATTGCACGTTTTTAAATAACATATATTTTAATCAAGTTTGCCTAATACTTCTGAATATCTGGCGCATAATTATGTAGCAATTTAACATTGAAGTAGTATCCAAAATGTATCAACTGCTCTCTGCACTTATCCCCAAGTTCTCTGTGGCAAATACTATAGAGTGAGTGAGTGAGTGAGTGAGTGAGTGAGTGAGTGGACAATCCGAACACATCTTATCACTTCTTTTCTTTTAATAAAGTTAGCATGCTAATCAGCTAGCCCCGAGCTGTCCCTTCTTGTAATACTACTTTGCGATAGTGAGTCACTGTGGCGTCCAGCATAGGCGGCGCCCATTTTGAGCCAGGCCCACCCATTCAAGCCAATCAGAAGAATATGTTTTGGGGATTAAAATGTTCATCCAATTGCCAGCTTTAGCTGAGCTCATGTGAAGCTAACTTCTCAGTCAATCAGCAGCTTTCTATCATACGTGAGTGCCCGCCCCGAGGCTGCGTCATCAGCATGTGACCCGAATGAAATGAATGAGTTTGTTTGCGCGCAGTCAGGAAGAAAGAAATGTGTAACGTTACAGGTAAAGGGAAAAAAGAGAGACGGAGTTTAAGATGGCGAAACAAAGCAGCTTACTTGTTTTTTTTAAACAAAAGACGCTGTGTTGAGCAGGAGGAAACTCCACTTGATTTCAATGCGAGTGCTAGTTTAAAGGCCAGCTCAGCCGTCCGGCCCCGCTCCCAAAGCAACGCTAATCCTCCTCCTCCTCCTCCCCCTCCTCCTCCTTCATCCATCCCCTCACAGTCATGTCAGCAAGGGAAAGAGAAAGGCAAATAATGTTAACGGCAGTGTCTCTGTCTGTTTGTCTGTCTGCACATTTTCTGGGGGGAACACTATTGGCAGCAGCAGACAAAGGTAACATATGATGGCGTTATGTGTTATAGGAGGCAGGGTTCAGCAGCAGCCTAGCACGTCGCAAGTTCCCCGACCCAGAGACATGTCACAAGCACCATTTCCATGTCTCTCTCTCTCTCTCTCTCTCGCTCTCTTTTCTGTTCAATCTGAGTACTGGTATGTTGTAACATTGTAGCTTGGTTGGTTAAATAAATGGAGAGAGACAAAACTTCCAAAGATATATTTCCGTTTTGATATGTTTTGTGTAGTCAATAAGAGAGAGAAATGAAATCTGCGGATGCTGTTGCAGGTTGCAGCGCGGTGCTGTGTTTTTCCTTTTTTTATTGGCCCATCCATTTTTCTGTAGGCCCACCCATTCACAAAATCCTGGCGCCGCTACTGGCGTCCAGTCTGCCCTCAGTCCAACATGAGAGGATGAAGAAGTAGTGCTGCCCAGAGGGTGTATTCTAACCTCTTGTCTTGTAAACACAACGATTGGCTGAAGCTCTTGCTCTTGCTAACCCTAACCCTATCCATTATCACAACCATCACCCATTCCCGGCAAGAAACCTCACTCAGCGGCAGAGGAAATGTAAATATAGTCCTTATAGCTTTAACAGAAGCGTTTCATTTAAATGACATAATTACTCGGGGTTATGTGATTGTTCTCAAGCAATAAAATGAACAAATTGACCAGACCAGATCAGTTGATGTCATTGGTTGACAAATCAGTTGCTTTACCAATCAATTAGCCAGTCGACAGAGTTTTAATCAGCAACTACTTTGATCATAGTTTGTCATTTTTAAGCAATAATGCCTCAAGTGTATCTGTTTCAGGTTCTTAGTTGTGAGTTTTTGCTGGATTTCATATGTTTGTGATTTGGACTGTTGGTCTGACAAAACAAGCAACATGTTGTATCATTGCACATATTGATACTGAGGTAATTGTTTTAAAACACAGCAGTATTATAGTTTGCTAATGACCTGATCTGTGTTAATTCCTATGTGGTGATTATAGCTACAAATGGTTTCTCTCTGCGGAATATATCTCTGATGATATGAGAATATAGTTTCCATGATAGGAGATTGCACCCATATACGTAGCTTACCCCTGCTCACACTATTGGAGAGACGTAGTATTAAAAGAGATTGTTGTTTTATTTCTTGCTGTTGCCTTGACATCAAATTCAAGGTTCATCATACCGGTCTGTAGAGTTGTTCTCTTGACATATTTCCTCTTGTCTCTTTGCATTTAGCTGCCCACTTTACATTGTATGTGTTTTGTTCAGCGAGCATGAAAATTGCCCTATTTAATGACGACCTCCCATGCTTCTCAAGATGCATTACCTCTTGAATCACTGAGAAAAACTCATTGACCTTACTTCTAAAGGCTCCTACCGAAACTCCATAGAAGGTGCTGCTTTAAGTGAACAACAGATTTCACTTCAGATTTCTGGTTTATCCCTATTGTGTTGGACATTGTTATGTGCTAGAGCCGTAGGGCATAAGTGACTGTTTCTCCAGCCCCAAAAAGAGCAGCATTGTGTATGCGACATATATCAGTCACTTGAATGCCAATGTTGACCTATATGTGAAGGCCTGGGTCAAAGGAGGGGCAGGCTAGCCAGAGCATAGGGCAGATATCTAGTCTAATGAGGCTTAATGTAGCGCCCAGTGACACGACATGCGTCAGACTGTGGCTCTCTCACGGACAGCCAAGAGGAAGACAGGATTTATGTGATACCTTGGTGAGTTCTTTGAACT
Organism: Seriola aureovittata; assembly: GCF_021018895.1. NCBI lineage: Eukaryota > Metazoa > Chordata > Actinopteri > Carangiformes > Carangidae > Seriola > Seriola aureovittata. Next base: position 8,801,642 of record NC_079373.1, on the reverse strand, counting down.
GAAACAGTTGTGTGTTTTCACTGTACTTATTGTTGTGTAATGCACACCACTGTCTTCTGGATGAAAATATCACACATGAAACCCTTCATACATGCATGCACACATTTAATGGAGACTCTGTATCCTCTCTGACACAACAGGGAATATACTCTATCTCTGTCTCTTTCTCAGTCTTGCTCTTAGCCTCTGTTATTTCACACATAGATGCTTGTAAATACACCTCCAGATTGGATAATTCCTGATTCTAAATTGATTAATCCATTGGTTAATTGAATTCGTAGACATGCTATGTTTGACAGGACAGACAGTGGAGGACAGGAGAAGATGGACTGACTTCCTAAAGGGGGGTGGGATGGATGCAGAGAATTCAGTGTGACTCCCAACCTTATTATCTATGCTTTGATGACTCCTCTGGTTCAAGAATCAATACAGTCTGATTGGCTCCAGGGGCATAGGGCCCACTACAGGAAGCGGATATCGCTAAACTATCCATTATGGATGAGGAGGAGTGTAAGGACAGATGAAAGAGGAAGAGAAAGAAAGAAAGGTAGACAGGGGAGAAGGAGAAGTAAGAAGGTGGAAAGACAGGAAGGAGGGATGAGAAGAAGGGGAAGCAAGGGATGGGTGGAAGAGCTGATTCAGAAGAGGGTTGAGTGGAAGAGGAAGAAGAACTGAAGGTGAAGATTGCAGCAGGGCAGTGAGACTTGCAACGTGTCTTGTTTTTTGGTTTCTCAGCTGTAGCTCAGCTGGTTCCTGTTGTTCCCCTATTGTGGTTGTAATGTTAATTTCCAGCTGCTTATGAAAATTAAATTGTCTTCTTCTCTCCTTCCCTCTTCTTCTTCTCCTTCTTCTTCTTCCTCTTCTTCTTCTCACAGCAGCATCTTTCCCCTGGTACTGTAGTCTTCTTACTTATCCCCCCTGCTGTAGCAATTTCTTCCTCCCTACTGTGGCTGCCATGCTTTCTGGCCATACTCTCCCTCTCTCACATATGCAACCCCAGCCCCCTCCTCTCTCTCTCTCTCTCTCTCCCTCCCTCCTATGCTCTCTTTCCTACTCCTCCACTGTGATGTGAGGTCACAGCTGGGGAGCCCTATGATTTGACAGCTAAATGTTTATGTGTGTTTGTGATGGAGGGGGCTTCTGTGCCACTGAGTGTCTGTGGCAGAAGGGGGCAGGATGCCATGACAGTGGTTGCTAACCAGCACTAGCAGTTTGTCCTGGGGCGTACTGTTAGAGGGAGATATACAGCTGGCCCTACTGCTGCCAACTCAACGCTAACGGGACCTAAGCTGCAGGCGTACCAGGGGTGCGTCTGTGTGCACCTCAGGGTGTGTGTTTGGGAACAGAGGTGGGTGGAGTGGGCTCACTGTTTGGTTTGTGTGTTTGTGCTGTGCAGAGGTGCTAGAGCAGAGCAGAGAGTTAGGAAGTTTACTTGCTTCTCTTGGGTTATTGTAAGCACGTGTGTGTGTGTGTGTGTGTGTGTGTGTGTGTGTGTGTGTGTGTGCGTGTGTGTGCGTGTGTGTGTGTGCGTGTCTGTGTGTATGTTTGTGTGTTTTCCAGCACAGCTCAACTCTGCTGGCTCTGGGATTCTGTCCTCCGCAGAGGGAATAGCTCATTATCTGCCTCTCAGAATTAAGCATCCTACCTCAACACTGCAGTGTTGCACACTGAAAGGATGAATGTACTGAAGCATTGTGTGTGTGTGTGTTTGTGTGTGTGTGTGTGTGTGTGTGGTGTGTGTGTGTGTGTGTGTGTGTGCGTGTGTGTGCGTGTGTGTGTGTGCGTGTCTGTGTGTATGTTTGTGTGTTTTCCAGCACAGCTCAACTCTGCTGGCTCTGGGATTCTGTCCTCCGCAGAGGGAATAGCTCATTATCTGCCTCTCAGAATTAAGCATCCTACCTCAACACTGCAGTGTTGCACACTGAAAGGATGAATGTACTGAAGCATTGTGTGTGTGTGTGTGTGTGTGTGTGTGTGTGTGTGTGTGTGTGTGTGTGTGTCTGTGTGTCTGTGTGTGTGTGTGGTTACTGTACACGTCTCTTTTAGTTTGTAAAAAGGAAAAAGAAGTGGTGGGGATACAGTATCTGTGTCTCTTGCTGTATCTCCTCCTCTTTGTATGTGTGTCACGCAATTGTTTTTCATTCCATGTTTAAACTTTTCTTGCTTGAGGCGTTGCTTGTGCATGTTTGAACCGCCTAGGCCGGCGTTCATTAAATAATCATTGCCTATTTTCATCTTTTTTGTGTAATACTTGTCACATGTATAGTATGGTTTATTCATATCGAGCCTCAACTCTGAGGCATGTGTCCTATACACCCAGCCTATTAGGGCAAATAGTCCAGCTTCATCATCACATATGCTGTGATAGTGTTGTGCCCTATATATGCATTGTTCATCCATGTATGTTGTGTTTGTAGACCTTAAGTATGTGGACAGCACTGGAAATGTAGCTTGTGGTGATCGTTTTTCCAGCTCAGAAGCTGCTTCACAACCATAACACCATATGATGTGAGTCACTATGACCTTTAAATAATGACTTTCTATGCATAATTTTATGTCACTGTGCTTGTACAATCAACAGCAGCGTGACATGTTTCTCCTCACCCATTCAGGCTCTCTCTCTCTCTCTCTCTCTCTGTGCTGTCATGTGAAAGCCAACTCTGCATGTGGAAAATGTTTTTTTCATCAGTACATTAAGGTGATGGATGGATTATTTTCAACCAATTAAGCGAACTGAATATTGACCAACTTACTTTGGAAAAAGCACCAAAGAAGAGAATCCAATGATAACCTAAGGTGAAATAACTTGAATAGCCTAAATGTGGGGGTCGGTTAGATAGAGGCCCTGAAAACCCATTCTCTCCATCAGCCTCTTTAGTTTGAGGAATGGGATTCTACGTTGCAAAACAAAATGTTCTGCCAAGGTTTGAACAGCTCTGGTTGTTTCAGATGAGATATATTTGATTTTTGTATTTGTGTTTTTTCTCTCTGCTCTTCTCTCTGGTTTGAAGTGGAAAACATATTGCCAGTTAGTGCTGTGCACCACTAGCAGTGCCATTTGAATCAAATTATGGCCACTGTTTTGGGGTTGTCGCTGATGTCTCCAGGCCACTGTTAACCAGATCTGATCAAAACACACACACAGTCCTGATGAAGCAGATGTTTTTCACTGTTAAACTTTTAAGAAGTAATAAATAAGGATTTCCCCCCAAACTTTAGTTTTTTTTTCTTAAATTGTCAAGACTTTTTCATGTTATAGAAACCATGTTTTCAGGGGCTTAAGTAGATGTTGTCACACATGGATCACAGCTGGTAAAAATAAATTAGTATGTGTGTGTTTTTTTTCTCTCCCATTAATTAATCCAATTGCTCCATACTCCCTCCCTCATTCACCAGCTGACACACTTAAAAAAAAACAAAAAAACACTTGCAACGAGAGCTGACTGCCTTTCAAGGTACCCTCATTCTCTCAAATCTCCCAGCACTTCTCATATTAACATGCACACAAAAGCTCCTTTTGGAATTTGGGTCCAATTGGGTTCCTCTCCTCTGTCACAAGTTGGGTGGCTCGTCCTGCTTCTATTCTCTTTGACTGACTCACTGAGCAGCAATAAAAGACTTTGGAGAAAGGATCAGATCCGGGCAATCAGGGGCAATTTACTTTGGCTTAAATTCAAGTCTTTGAGAAACGTGTTGTGCCTGTCCTTTTATCAATCAACCATAAATGGCAGCAGTAAAGCCCTGTTAGCGTCATGCAAGTTAATTTATTCATGTGTGGCACGTGAATAAAATCTGATTCACTGACCTGTGTCTTAACCTATAGTAAATGACAGTTCACTGCATATTGAGCAGGACAGACACCGCCTACACATTCAGTTCAATTCAATGCAAAGTTTATATGAGACTCATCATTCAATTTAAAAAAAAACAGTTGATATGTAGGCTATCTCTCCAGTGTTTTCTGAGCCTGGATGAGTACTGGGTGCTTAAAACCATCTGTGATGTTGTTCTCTGACTCATTCAAGCGACGCATGAAATTGTACATCAGATGTCTTAGAAGTGCCTCACATGTAGGAACACCAGAGAACACGAATAATTGACTGGCACTATGCCATCTGGGAACCTGAAGCAGCAACCTCATCGGATCATTGTAACCCATAATATGCCACTCCATACGACTGTTCCCGTAGTTACACCAAGCTAAGATAAGATGTATACATAGAGTAGGCGTGCAAAAAGATCTAAATAATGAACATTTAAGAGTGAGAGAACACATACTAAACTTCCAAAGCAACATTGGCCTGAGCATAGATTTTATATGACTGTCCATGAATATCTGTCCATAAATATCTCTATAATGGCATTACATTCAATGCCATAATCTTTGCAGTACTGAAAGCACACCTTCAGTTATTGCTACAGTCCAGCACTGTATGGACTAAAAACAACCAGGTCATCAGCATGCATAGGATGATTGATAACAGAGTTTCCAACAAGCCAGTCTGTGTTACACCCATTCAGTTGTTTCGATAAGTCATATCCATATACACATTGAACAAAACAAGAGACAGAATTCCACCTTGGCATACACCATTATTTACATAAACTGGGGCAGACATAACCTTTCCCCATACTAGTTTTCTATATATATACTTTGGGACACGACTAGCAGAAACATTTCTGAAATTTTTTTTCTTGATCAATTCTGGTAAAGGCCTTGGATCCATCAATAAAACCCATAAATACCAGTTCAGATGCAAAGAAGCACAAAAGGGTGTTTGTGGGAATAAAACCAGTTAAACATGGTCAACAACTGAAAGTTAGAAGGAAAGAACAATTGATGTATGAAGGCAATGAAAAGATAGCTTGTAGACCCCCAATTCTCTGCAGAAAGTCTGTTTGAGGACAGGAACCTTTCATAAGAGCTATAAACAGTGCCATTGAATATGTATTGCTGTTCTTCCTTTCATGCATCCAGTCTCATTATATTGCTGACATGCAACACCACATCAAATAAAATCATAGGGAGCAGAAACCAGGGCAAAGCAGATTTCAGACAGCTAAAATACTTGTCAAATGTGGCTCACATGCCTTCTATCAGTGTCAAATAGTTTGTAGCACGTGTTATTACAGAATCTAGTTTAAACTGTATTTGCAATTAATGTTAAATGTTTGTTTTAACCAGTTGGAGCAAAAAAGTAGGTAGAGTTTGGTGGTTTACTAATTTGCACAATTAGATGCATGATCAATCAGCTGCTGATCATGATTTACAGACAGATCTTCTAAATAGATAATTGGTGAATGGTGGATGGTTTTTAATTTCACTGCTTATGATTACAAATTAGAGCCAGTTTAATATATTGAACAAAAGCCAAGGCAATGGAGAACTCCTCATGCGCATCAAATGCGATATCAGAAATGTCTTGTTTATGCTTTCTGTGCACTTTTACAAAATGTGCTTTTGTTAGAGGAGAGTTCTTGATATTTGATTATTTATTTAGTGTCAGAAAATCAAATCAGTCCTTCCCTTATGTAATGAAACTGATGTTCTGAAAGCTCTTAGTTGCAGACTTTCCAGTGATAAAGCAAACCCTTTCCATCTGGTAGATATCCAGCTACTTTATCTCACTGAAACAAACACCAACAGTCAACTGTAAATGTTCATGCTGTTTTTGTCTGTCTTGGTCAGAGTGATGTTGTGAAACAGCACAAAGTCTTATTCACCCATCTCGATGTCCTGTAGCTCCGGTAACATAGACAGAAGAAGGAGGGAAACGATCCTCCTTTTATTCCTGTCTGTGGTGGGATTGTGCTGAGTCAGAAAGATTTGGTAAATCACATTGGAAGAAAAACAGCCGGAGCAGTGAATCCAGCCAAGCACAAGCCTTCTGCTCTGCCGCTGCTCTCCGTGCCCTGCTCCACATGCTGTATGCTTCTGAGAGATTTGCGGTGGTTTTGATTAGCAAGCGAGCTCATGGTTTATGAATAGCAGCCGAGTGTCTGCTAAAAGGAAGAAATGGTACGTCTTGCTTCTTTGCACAATTCTCCTGGCTTGTTATTGTTCCGTCTGTTTGATCTAAATGGAAGCCATTAGACTGGATTTGGTCTCAAGCATCATCTGTCGCTTTCTTGACCTTATCCATTAGCTTCAATGATTTGAAGGTTAAGTGAAGACGTTTGTAAATTCCAGATTTCACTGAGTACATTTCAGTACGAATGCAATCACACTCAATCACACTGCTCTCACCGCTTGCTCTCCTTTTATTGTAACATTTTATTTTCTGTAATCACTAAGTTGAATGACCGACAAAGTTAATGATACCTACAGCTTTAGATAAGACTAGTGGGTCTTGTTTTTGCTGTATTTTCTACTTCTTCAGTCCTGTCCGTGTCATCCCTGACACAATTTAAGGCCTTAGGAGTGAATCAAGATCAATTAAGATGCCTTTCCTTTCCTTAAAGCAGTAGCTGGACATGAATCACCCACTAAGATATATGGTAGTAGGGTATATGACCTCTGCATGATTAAACACCATGAAATCCAATAATTTTAATCAATTTATTGCACCGGGTTGTGTAGTCCTGGCACAGAGCCTTTTTGTTTCTTTTTAGCCTGATGACCATTTATCATGTTGTCAGATCTGGCTGGGTGGGGTCCAGGCAGTACCAAATGCTACTATATGAGGTAATACAGACCTAAAGCTTCCTGAAACTCAGACACATTTGTTGTGTGGGCCTTACAAGGCTCTATCTCTCCTAAATCTGTTGTAGTGTCCCTTCTACCAAATCGCTGCAACACTTGCTCAGCATTTTCTCAGTTAATGGAACCCAGAGGCACTATGTGAGAATTTGTTTAATGGTAGCTGCCTCCTGTTCCCAGAACAGAGCAGTCAGTTAAACCTAATATAAGATATATTCCTCTTGCTGTTTTGACCATGAGCAGCTCCACTGGAGAGGTTCGGGTTCAGAGTCTTGTCTACTGGCTCTTGAGTAAAAGGCACATTACTTAGCTTTTCTTTAGCTCTCATTTTTCTTTCCTCTTCAGAAAGTGGTAGTTATGACCCTTAAGTCTGAAAATAAACTCAGACACTTACGGTGTCAGTAGCAAATCATTTAGTTGCAATTATTGCCAACCATACTGGATTTTTTTTTAAAGGTTGATTTAAATGACAATGATAAGACTATATTTGCAGATATTCAAATTAACTACAGTAAATATTTTTGAGAATTGAGATGAATATACTGTATGTACTGAGTGGGACATTGCTCTTTGGTGGACAAACAATGTAATGGAGATACTTTTTCAAAACTACCTCAAACTTTTTTTTGGCATCGGGCGATAAGCTCATATGGGCTGATAAATAGTCACAATCTGTCTGCTTTTTTACTAGATTACTGATAGTTTCACAAATATAATAATAAAAGGCTTTGAGTTATAGATTGAAAAACTATTATTTTGTGTAACTTACGATACAAGCCTAATATCCTTCTTGCATACTTAAATACAGCTACTTTAGAAAACATCGTTGCTATTAAGCGTTAGTTCCTGCATTTAAAGTGACAGTACAGCACATTATCCAACTTTATGGTGGTAATGTGTGCCAGATGATGCCTTTAACAACTGAAAGCTTTGATATATTCAGTGTGCACATTTGTTAATAATAATTTTAAAAAAAAGTAGACTTAATCCTTCTTCTGTTCAAGGACAGGAGATGGATGAACTTCAAAGAAGAGCTCAACTATTACTGGCTGTCTAAGATAAATAGAATAAGAGATGCAAAAGATGTAGGGAAGTGAACTGCAGAATGTGCTGAGCACTGGCAGAATTATATCATTTCAGTGAGTAATCCATATCACAGCAACAATCCTTCATGTCTTATCGTCGCTTCGTTGGTCTCCGACAGAGTTGCCCAATATTTTTGCAAAGCGTGTGTTTTCTGGGCGTTTTCTGCTTCTCAGCAATGAGCGTCTTTTCCAGGGCAAAATACCTTTCAATGTGACAGTAGTGGGGATGATTATGACAGTGCTGATGACATGTCTGGCCCACTGCCAGGCTAATGATGAGAGTGAAGTCGGGGGGATAGAGGGTGGTGGTGAAGTTAGGGTATAGGGGAGAGAGGGGGTGAACTTGTGTGTGTCTGTGTATGTGTTTTCAATTTGTATTTTTTGTGCTGGTGTGTTCCTGCATGTGTGCGTGTGTGTGTGCGTGTGTGTGTGCGTGTGTGTGTGTGAGTGGGACAGGGGGGCTTAAAAGATTAAACCCCAGCTTGGCCACAGTGACGAGAGAAGACCCCTCTGTGGAGCGCTCTCACTGCAGGGAGGCTTCTTCAGTGGCGTCCCATTTGCATGGCTCCCTGTCCTGTTCGGGGAATTAGCCTTTTCTTTTCCCATCGTCCCTCTCTCCTCCTTTCCACCTTGGAGAGACTGCTTCCATCCAGCAGCACTGCTCGTTGCTGAGGCAGACAATGGAGAGGAGTATTTAGGACACTTGGCAGGGTGTGCATGTTGGAGGGGATGGGGACACGGGCTGCTAAGTAGCTCATCTTGTCACATAGCCGCTGGCATGATAGCTCTCCACAGCAAGGTAAGCACTAAGCAGAGTCACACCACACACACTTCATGCCCTGATTGTTTTCCTTTGTGTCTTATGGGTTTGTGTGGTGATGGTTTAATATGTAACCGCCCACTTCTTCTTGATCATAATGCAGTTAAGCAGGATATTTATGGCTTATTTTATGACTATGTTTAAACATTCCCTTTGTTAATCTGTGGCCTAATGTTGGATTCACACTCCCTAATCCAATAAGGGGATGAATAATAGATTAATCTTTCCATTGTTTGCCATGTATTGTAGGTAGCCATTGCGGAATTAATGCACTTTATTCACACTTTCCCCAAAAGGCTTTCCTTTGTGCAGTCTGAAGGTTCTGATTGTTTTACTCACTATCCTTCAGGATGCACTAATTGCTATATATGAACTCCTCTCTCTTATCTGTATAGCTCTGCCATCAGCTGTACGCAGCACTCTGTCACATAGTAATTACAGTTATTTACAGCGGAGTGTATGGCCATCAGTGAATGGGGACCAAGATATGTAGCCTCAAAAGCACATCACTGCTCAGCCATAGAAACCTCTCAGCCAATATCTTTATTGGACAGATATAGCATGAAGTAATTAAGCTGAATGCTCTTTCTTTATGGAGTGTCAGAGTCTCCTCTGACCTTTGCCTGTATGGCACAATTTATCAAACACAATGTGACATACTTTCCATACTTGGAAGCACATATACTATTCCAGATATGGACCCGTGTTGGGCAATATCATGCTGCCATAGAATGTTTCGTGGTTGTTGCCGAGAAAGGTCAATAAATTTCTGTGTTATGAAGAATTACTGTACCTTTACATAAGAAACTGCAAAACTATTTTAGTGTCTTTAGTGTTTAATGCTACGAACAATGGTAACATCCAAGTGCAGAAGAGGACACTCCTTTGATAGCATGAGTCTTGGTTAATCGTCTTTAATATACCAAAGATGAAAGATCATTTTATATCATGCTTACTCATTCCTGCCAAATCCTATTTATTTGATTTTGGTATTTACACAAATTTCGCACAGATGTTTTTTTTTTTCTTTGTATGATCTCTATATGTGTGCCATGCTTGAGATTACCATGTTACACTGAACAAAGGGCAGATGAATTAAGAAGCGCATCTCTGCGGTGTGTTTGCAGGTGATAGGCTATTACAGAAATGGTTAAAGCACACTTAAATCATCACTGCAGAAGCGTAAGGGTATACTTACCCATGATAGAAAAATTATCAGCTGTCATCTCAGTTCTTGGGTTGTCAATCACAGTTCAGGAGGAGCATCCGATGATAGCTTCCTTGTGAACAAACTGTGACATCAAAGACGAAAGTTAGAATCATTTTTTAATCATTTGTTTGATGTTGCACTTCTGCATTAGTTTACAGACATGATGAGTGGAGGATAATTCATACAGCGGTCCAGCTCCAGTTTTCATGGGTTGAATGACTGGTGTCATTGATATTCAGGTCAGCTGAGGTTGCTGAGTCTGTGTGACCCTGGGGGGCATTGTGTTGACTGCAGGGGTTGGGATAAATAGCTTACATTAGCATGGTGGCGTCTATTGGATGAGAGACAGAGAAACAGACAGAGATAGAGAGAAGGTGGGAGGGAGAGAGGGGGAGGGAGACAGATTGACACAGTGAACGAGCCATGACTGGATCTTCTGCAGCTGGATTACATCATGAATAGTACTTCATACCGAGTCTGTCTGTCGTCTGGGTTCAGGAGGTACTGAGGTGTTTTTGCCAGGGAAGGACAAAAATAACTACAGTTGAAAGCAATCCGTGCGCTAGGTTGCACACAACAAGTAATAACCTGAATTATTAATGCAGACTTGAATTCAAATGATGATGACGTTATACTGACATTTGCCAGAAAGTCTTATTTCTTGCAGGGGCTTCCTCCTAAAGGGAAAAAATGGAAAATAAATTGTGACTGCAGAAGAAATCACGCTGCTACACTCTGAGAAAGTTATTTTTTTCCATCAAGTGACGAAACCAGTTCCTGCTTAGCGACAGGGGGGCCTGTGCAGCACAAAGCGTGCAGGGAGCATCTTTTTCTGCAGGTGTTGTGCGTGTTTTGGGGTTACTGCTTTATCTGCTGTGTAAAAAGCTTGGATAGCCTATGTCTGTATCTTTTTATTTAATTGAATCCTTCTGTGGTTCTTCTGGGAGATATAAACCTGTTTATCCGTAGCCAACTACAGTCTCATTTTCCACACAGATACAGAACAGGAGGAGTGCCTGTTTCAGAGCTGAGGTTCAGGAGACACACCGGCTGTCCATGGCTCATTTTGGAATCCAAATCAATGATTTTGTCATAAATAATTCATAAGTTTGACTTAGAGCATCACTACTGCTTTGTGGTAAAATAACACTGATTCAGCATAAAAATGAAATGGATCACAGCTTGTGTGTCATCCTGATTTATGTAAAAATACAATATTTAGTGATATCAGCTGTCTGATCTCAGCAGATGTGAGGAGGTTTGTGCTGCTTCTATTTCCTGCTTTCCGTTTAAGAGAAAATCATGTCAAACTACATTTCTGAAGTGAGCATTTGATAGCAAACCTCATACACTTTGGCTTTTTCAATTGAGCAGAATCTGTTATAAAGAAACATGTTATGAAACTAGAGAAAGTATATGTGACACTGAGGCAGATATCAACTTCTAAAAATAGACTTTGGCAGCATGAAAGAGAGAGAAATGTGTCTGGTAAACTGGCTTCAAATGTGCTTACTCTCTGAATTCCTGTTGGAAAAATTAAGTGATCAAACTCCCCCGTCAGTGGAAGTGGTTTTTGCTGGGTAGCTGTGAGGGATGTTTGTCTATAGTTTCATGAATGTGAATCAGAAGGACAGCAACTCTCAGTAGGCTCTGGATAAATAGCGCTAAAGAGATTGAGCAGTAATGCCCCTTAAACCAGACTAAGTCACTGCTGCCTCTTACGGATGATGTCAGACCCAATGTCTCACTGTTTCATCTTAATTTAATCTGGATCAATATTCCTCTCCCGGTCTTGCTTGTTTTTCTGGCATCAGCATTATGTGGTGTCACTAAATCTTATTTGCTATATCAAAAAATGTGTGCTTTTAGGATGAGTAGCCATCATCTCTCATATCTTGGTATTTAAGGAAGTGTTTGACATTTTGGGAAATACACTGTCTGCTAAATATGAAGCTCTAGCCAACAGCAGTAGAACAAACACTGGAAACAGGAAGAAACAGTTAGCCAGGCTCTCTCCAAAGGTAACAAAATCTGCCAATATATTTACCATATAGTTATGAGAGTGGTATCAATCTTCTCATCTAACTCGTTGGAAAAAAGTGAATAAGCATCTTTCCCAAGGTGTTGAACTATTCGTTTAATAAACGGTATATCACAATATGATATTCAGGTGTTGAAAATGAGGTGGCATTTTACTGCTACAGAAATCATTGTGGGAGAAATTAAATATGCTACTTGTTTTTTTTCATTTAATTCAGAAAACAAAGTAATTCATAATATTTATAATATTACTTTTAAAATCCCACAGATCGATAAAAACAATCAGCAGTAAATGATTAAAAGTGAATATATTGTCCAGCCAAACAGTTGATAAAATATTTCACATAATATGAGAAACCAACAACACTCGGGCTGCTGCTGACATTTATTTCCATTATTGATTATTCTATTTCATTATCGATTTTTTTTTTTTTTTATGCCCCTGCACCAGTGACAGCCGTGGCCGGAGGCATCATGTTTTTGGGTTCCCCATCCACTTGCTCCATTCCCATCCCATGAATGCCATATCTCAGTAACGCCTTTCTTTTCTCCAAATTTGGTAAAAAATGTTCACTTGGACTTGGGTTAAAGGTCAAGGTCACTCTCTCCTCACAATCACATTTTTGGCCCCTTGAATGTGACATCTGAAGACCGCCAAATGTTCACTTGGACTCTGCACAAATTAGATTTTGGGGGTCAACGTCAAAGGTCAAGGTCACGGTGATCTCATATTCTTGTGAACATGATACCTCAGGAACGCCCAGAGGGAATTTCATTACATCTGGCACAAACATCCACTTGGACTCAGGGATGAACTGATTAGAATTTGGTGGTCAGAGGTCAAAGGTCAAGATCATGGTGACCTTTTTTAGCCACAATTCAATAAGTCATACACTGATTATGACACTATTTAACACAGTTGTCTAATAGGATAAAATGATGAAGTGATGACATTTTAATTCACTGAGGTCATAATGTTAAAAAAAACAAACACTTGTGGCCATTATTAAATGCTGTAAACCAGGAAGGGGAGATAGTGACTATATTGCCTTCAACTTGATTTGTTTGCGTAGGCATACAACTGTGAGGCATCTTGATTAGTCAATTGTTATGTCTATGTAATGTGGGAAAATAGTTAAAATGGTTTTTCCAGTGCTCAGGGTGTTCAGGTTGCTTGTTTTATTCAACAAGATATTCACTTTACAATAATATAAAACAGACAAAAGCAGAAAATCCTCACAGGAACTGGAATCAGATAATGTTTGGCATTTTTACTCAGTAAATAACTGAAGCAATACATTGATTATCAAGACAGATGAAGATACATTTTCAGTCGATCGACTAATCAATAAGTAGACTGATTGTTTCAGCTCTTAACAGCTCTGCCCGTCTTTACTACATGATAGAAATGTTTGCATCCTCCTGGAATTCAGACGTGATGTGGATGCTGCTGTAGCTGGCACGACGTCTAAGAAGTGCTCATTTTTCCTTCTCCAACTGATTAAGACCAATCCAGTGTTAACCCCATCTTGGATTCCCTTCACAGGATTACAGCAAATCTGTTGTTAATGACCGATCGTGGTCGCTCTGTTGATTGTGTTTGTGTGTAAAGGGTGATGGTGGTGGTAGGGGGGGTGGGGTTGTTGGAGCAACATCTTGTTTTTGAAGCCTACTGCCACTCTGACCCCTCCATCATCCCCTCCTCCACCCTACCCTCTTTTCCCTTGGTTCCTCCTCCCCCACATCGATGGATCTGCCCCAGCTGATAGGGAAAGACATATTTCTGTAAAGTTCCCCACTTGATTATGCAGCTCGCATCAGCTCAAGCACAGAAAAGGAGGGGTTTTTACTCACTTTCGCTGAGCCCATAAGGCCCTTAGGGGGTTATGGGGTCATGATAAAAAGCACAGATGACAGTATTGGTCATCAGAGTGCAACAGTAAAATCCCCAAATCTGCCCCCAGCAGCCTCCGCTCGGTGTAATATGATTTCTGATTTCGGAGTAATGAGGTTGAGAATTCTAATGGGAGTAATGGGAGAGAGAGAAAGAGATTGAAATTCAGCCAGCAAAATGAAGCTGGGAGAGGAAAAAAAAAAACCTTGACAAGAAAAACCACAAAAATCAAACCACAAGCAGTAATAGTTCTGGCAACATCCAGGGTGTGATTTATGGCGGAGAAGAAATGGCCTTGTTTGAGGGCTGTCATGTCTGGGCCTTGTGATTTACTGTGATGACTGGAGCGCTCTCATCACATGCATTCTGGCTGCTAAGATAGGACAGGAGAGGTAGGAGGCCCCATTAATACTGATTATAAGAGCATGCTGCCTTTCTGTGTGGTGCTGGTCTGATGGTTTCTTAGAGTATATCAATTCAATGACACTTCTAAATGGGATAGATGGGATTGGTCCTTTCACAATGTACTGTGACGCTATAATGAGGCTCCTTGTCGTTTCCCCTAATCTCCTAAGTGCATCTATTAAGATCATTTATGATTTATGAGTTACAGAAATTATACTTACTGTAAAAATGTAGCTGCAGAGTGAAGTAGTGAATGAGAGGGAAAGATTCTTAATAAACTTATTTTTTTATCTCTTTGTCTGAAGACAGCAAGAGATGAATGTCTTTAATAGATGAGAACAGCACCCTAGGTCTCCGTTCCACAACAGCGGTGTTGTTCCAGATTAAAATGAGTGTTTGCATAGTTTCATTGCCGGTCACAAAAGGCCCCCCGCAGCACACAAACTGCTCCTTTTGAAAGGTGTTGCTAGGATACAGGCCAGCGTGAAAATGAAATCTCCTCTGTACTGCTTCCCTGCAGCTGTACAGCTCGGACATTATGTCCAACTTATTGTGTATGTGGTATAGTTGAACAGTAATTCTTCCCCGTTTTTCTTAATTCGTTTTTGTCTGGCAGTGTTTGCATGTTTATTCTTAAATGTGATTTTGTTTGCGTCATGCAAAGCTGGAAAATTACACCGACTCTCTTCTATCATCCATTCAGACTCCATTTGTCTGGAGACTGTGAGATCTCAATCCTGCTGTCACACCTCTGAGTCTCCGCCAGCTGACACCTCAGGCTGTGCACAAAGAATCAATAGTATCTGCCTCATGTTCAATTACACTCTAATCAACACACCAGGCGAGCACAACTTGGGAATGAATGGACAGGTTTGCTTGAATGTATGAGGTGTTCCATTTGGTTGTGAGTTTGACAGTGCGCTGGTCAACACACACTGAAAAGACATTAAGAGTAAAATTGACTTATTCTGACAGAAATATGGTGTAAATTAGAGATTTGTTTTACAGTATTTCTTCTCCAGCTCTTAATATGTCAAGAGACTTGATTTTGATGCTAAGAATTTGCTCTGTTACCTGCACGGTGACATATTTCCCATATAATTTCCCTGAAGGTTCTTTCTTTTGGCGTAATACTTAATTAAATGATTAGCTGGGGAATAAATTACTTCTGAGCATCACTCAAAAGTCCTTGGTCCATCTAAGAGAGAGACCTTCATCTGGCCACATTAGTATTCTTTCACTGTTTTTGGGGCGAGATTGTTTCAGAATCTCCTATTACTATAAGCTGAAATTATAAAACAGTTATCTTCTAGACCTGTCTCAGTCTGAGGATATTTGCCTCTGTAATGGGGGGCATGCTTTGTTTTATAAATCAGATTATTCAGAACACATGAAACATTTTTAGTCTGATCTGATTTAGAATATCAATTATATGGAGAATATTCTCCACCATTATGGAGAAATGATCTTTGTCTCCTCTTCTTGTCTCTGTCAGCACAGTGTGCGTCCACACTCAGACAGCTGGTGCTTTTCATATTGTGTTACTGGGCATGAGGCTGATAGCCAGTGTTGCGCTGGTGGTTCCTGGTGTGGTGTTAACATCATGGGAACAGTGAGTGAGCATCAAATTGCCTGCTTGACTAAACCAATACACGGGATTTCTTCTGGCAACTGTCCAAATGTCAATCATCAGGTGGCAACCAATCAAAGAGCTTGTGCCTTGGAGGCTGGCAGGAAGCAGAGACACGGCTAAGTTGCTGCAGCGCTGTGCATTTTGGTTGGTGAAGCTTGTCCTAGGCTACGACACAGGTTGATCCTGATACAGTTTACATACACAGTTAGCCTTCCATATGAGACAGATGTCTCCTTTAATGGATAGTGCCATTAAGACAATCCTGAGATGATTAGATATTCCATTAGTCTGTAAACAAAAAATGAATCAACAATGTTTTTGAGAGTAAATTGTTTGAAGCAAGTATAAAGAAGATATATTCTGTTTGCATCCTCTCAAATATGACGCCTTGCGGTTTTATTCTGTTTTCTATGAATTTACAAATTGACTATTAAAGTAAATTTACAACAGAAAAAACAGTAAAAACTTTAAAAATGTTGTTAGAAACTCAACTTTCACACAATGTTTTTTTTTTTTACTAGCTTTGCACATTTTACAAACAGCCAATTGATCATTCAATTGAAAAAAGATTAGTCAGTAATGAAAATTATTATTATTTGCAGCCCTGCACACACACAGATTGTAACTGCTGGTTTTACAATAGGAATGTACTGTATTCGGGTTAGGGTAAGGGGTCCCTGCCTTGCTCCCTGATTTTTATTTATCTCGTACAATAAATATTGGTTTGTTGGATAAAAAAATGGTCAACAGCCTCTTTTGCACTGCCAGTTTATATATTTTGTTACTGTGGTAAATTCTCTGAATTGCAGTGGAGGTTTTATCATATTAATGTATATTCAAAGTTTTAGCTGACATCATTTTCTGTAAGATTTTTTTTTTTCTTCATGTGACAATCTCTCTCTCTTCCTGTTTTCTTAGGTCTCTTTAAGGAAATCCAGGCTAATGTCCTGCTAATGTTCCATCAGCCGAGCTTCTAGCTGTAACCCCACCAGGTGGTTCTTACATCAGCATCATGTTGCACCTCACCCTGCTCCTCCATCTCCTGGTCCTCTCACTCTCCCCTGCAGGTCAGTAGCACATCAGCTACATTCATTCTGTATCACTGCTGTTGGATGAAAGCATCACATGTATAAAATCATTCTTTACATTCAGTCATGCTACTTACATATAACTGTTGAATGTTTTTATGACTATATGAGTTATTACATTTTTCAACTCAGTGCTTGAAATAAAAAACATGTAAATAATAAATTTGTACTTATTTGGCACCAGTGCTACATAAAATGTTGTAATTAGTTCAGCAGTGGGAACACTTTGCTCTCTGAGAATTTGCTTTTCAAACATTGGCAGTGAACAGCACTGAGAATTCAAAGGGACATTGCTCATTTAACTCGACTGTTTTACTTGTATGCTCTTTATCTTCATCAAGTATAACGATTCAAAAATCCAGTTCGCAAAGATTCATTTGGCACTAACAGTCTGTGCAATGTGTCTGCAATACAGCGACTACACAAATAGAGAAATTTTGATTGGTGGCTCCAACTACGACGCATGAAAAACAAACAGGTGGCAGACAACTCGGATAGTAAAATATTCATCAAAACTGGATTGCCAATGGACTCGTGAATGGGGAGTAGGAAAGACAAAGTGTCAAAAAGCTGCTAATCACCAGCTCACAAGAACATAGTGAATATAATGACGTTAGAAGTGATTTGTGCCTCAAGGATTAAAGTAGAAATCTGTTTTTATTGACTACAGTAAAAATGTGTTTCAATGTCAGGAGTAAATGCAAACTAGCTAAATCAGGACTCGATGAAAGATATTAGATACGTACCAGGTCCAGCTGTAAAATTGTAGGAAAAGCGGCAAAGATAACATATATCTGACAAACCAGGCTGGGCAATCATGCGCTTGGAGGTCCTTGAGTTTGCAGGTTTTCATTTGGTTTTTTTGTGATCTCGTTGTGCAATCATCTGTGTTGGAAACAAAGGAAAGTGGACAGAAAACAGCAGGCCTGAAAATGAGAGCTGGGATTGGGAATTCTGGCTTCTCACCACATCCTTCTCAAACAGACTTTGAGACCGAGGAGATTTATCTTCCTTTCTCTCTTTTGTTTTTTTTCATATGGGAAGGTACTTGTAGCTTCGCAGCTTAGATTTTGGCAGCACTGCAGCTAAAGCTCAGAATATCCTGTTGGAAATGCTCTCACATACAGCTACAGAGAAGGAATGGGCAGATAAACATACATCAACAGCACATATACGGTCGCACAGCTCACACAGGGCTGAACTCTGTATGGCTGCTCTATCTAAACAGACAGCAGCCAACCAGCAGACTCAGGGTGTTATTGTGGGTAGAGAACATTGGCTTGACATTTTTGTTTAGCCCCAACAAGAATAAAGTTTGATGGCTAATGTGACATTAATGTTTTGACAGCAGAGCAAAAGTCAAGCACACACTACTACAACTAAAGCATAGAGTGTGTGTGGTTCAGCCAGGCCATGGTAATTCTTAGACAGAGAGTATTTAACAGTCATAGTTATTGTTTAATCATCTGGCTGGTATGACTGTCTTCTCCATTCTCTAAATGCACCATAAGTTATTAAACCCTCAAGGCCAACCACAAAAGTTTTTTAGTTTAGTATTGTATTGTGAAGGACAGGATGTCGTGGATTTCACAGTAAAGGTAGTCTTTCGTTCCAAAAAACTGGCTTTCCAGCCATTCATCACATTCTCAGCAGCAAAAATGGAATTCTATCAAAAATCCTGCCCCTCACTGAAGAGACTTCATAATGGTGAATAAAAGGTTTTGATCAGTTTTCTTGTTGTATCCTGTGAGAAGTGAGAGGAATTCACCTGTAGTCAAGAACACAGGAAGTAATTGAAATCACGAGTCGTTTGCAGCGTTATGGTTGAAAATGCTGATATAATGTCCTTTCTTACAGATGCATCATTTCACGGGGAGGTGCCCGACTTTTACAGAGGTAAGGAAATGTAATGAAGAGCTTCCACCTTACATTCATGCATTTTTTAAAATCCATTCACGAGTGTAGAAAGTTTTAATGTCCAGAAATAATCATAAAATGTTACACCGGTGGTAATAAGGTTTCGAGGTTGAGGCTGACCAGGAGGTCACAGAGAGTGTTTAATAACTAGAAAGGTCAGTGGGTCGACACGCAATTTACTTTTATGAACATATTTATTCTAGCTGCTAATTCAAACCAAGACCACAAAATGTGAAATGTGAAAAATAGGATAGCAACAAAATTCAAAGACTCTCCGTTTGATTTATAGTCTTCAAACCAGAGACAAAGAAGCTGCACCTATTCAGTGGCAGGTTAATGAGCTCCAAGGCGACAAAGCCTTGGAGTTCATTGGAAGAAGCTGTGATTCATAGTCAAGGCTACACCACTAGATCTGTTTGAGAAGAATAAGGCCAGTGACTTTTGGTTGCTTATTATATTACTCTTTCAAAATCATTCTCACATCTGACCTGGCATAACTTTGCTGTGGAGTAACACTCCATTTAGCAACTTAGTTGTTTATTCATGTACATCATCACAGGGTTTTAGATTTCCTCGGAAAGACATCTGTTGCACAACTTTATTTTTGTTAAACATTTTAATCAGCTCCTGATGCTGTTCCTATAATTCTAGACAACCAAACATTGGGGAAAAACTTACGCACTACAATACATGCAATGCCTTGTCAAATAAAATACACCCCTCTAAAGAACAATGAAGCAAAGTTAATTTATAAAATATCAGAGAGATAATATGACATTGAAAAGTACACCTCCTCCTTAATCATTGAAGCTTTTCTACTCTGCTGTTAAACCCATGTACTGAACTACAAGGAAAACCAAAGAAAAAAGAATATCAGCTCCAAATGGGCTTCAGCTGCCCATTTCTGCTCAGTCCAGCCCCTGAGGTGGTAAAACTACAATAGTATCCGCCTGTCAGGATTTGTTAAGGGACATGCAGTGACAGACGGCTCCTCCTTTCCCCATGGTCTACAATAGGACAGGACAAATGAAAATCTATCTGGAGGTCATGTTTCTTTCCACCGTTGCTATTTCTGGATTTCTCCTACTTGGAAATGTACATTAATGGGGACAGTCCAAGACATTGCACTGTACTGGGCAAAGGAATCCAGGATGGTCATTAAAGCCAGAATTACAGTTCCCATGCCTCATTGTGAGGTTGATAGATGGGACAGAGGAGGAAAAATAATGCACCGTATGACTGTGTGATTGAGTCATACACTGAGGGAGTGAGTGTGTGTGTGTGTGTGTGTGTGTGTGTGTGTGTGTGTGTGTGTGTTTGTGTGTGTGTGTGTGTGTGTGTGTGTGTGTGTGCATGCGCGTTTGTCCAATGGTAACACAATCCACAGCACCTCTAAAGCTCAGTAATTAACAAGTTCTGACTCAGTTGTTCAAAAATCGTGTATAAACAACAAGTAGGGGTTTTACAGTGGGTTATGTGCCAAACAAATTTTTGGCGTGGCATCACGGTATGGTTGCCAGGAAACCAGCTGAGACTCAAGGAAGTCTTTGTGCCAGGCCAAGTAGTAGTCCAGAAATAGTCCATATTGATCTTTTCATCTAACCACTGGCAAGAAAGTGAGTAAATGTATTTCCCAAAATGTCCTACTGTTCCTTTAAGTCAAGTGTCTGGCAAAAGGAAAATCAAATGCTCCAAGCTCAAGCTCAAATCAAAAAGCAAATCTCTGTTCATAAGTTTAAATATTTTACTGTGTGTGTTTATTTAATTTTTGTATTATCTGCATGAGATTTGTCCCATGGAGGCAGCTGTCAGCAAGGGATAAATGGAAAAAATAAGGCTTGCTGATTCGTTGCTTGGGAACAAGCTGCATTCAGGTTGAATTGTTGGTGGAACCAGTAATGACAAGAGTTTTTTTTTGTGGTTGTCTCTCTTTTTTCTTTTCTTCTGTTTACTTCCCATTCATTCCCCTTTCTTCTCCATGAAGCATCAACAGCAGATGATTTTCACAGCCTGTGTGCCTGTGTGGACTGTCACCTCCTGGACATGTTGACATTATCTCCACTTGTCTGCAGGAACAACACAGCGGGATGTTGCTTGGGCTCTGCTGATTGCTTTTGATGATGCACACATCAGTGTGATACACTAGACTACACTGTTTAAGGTCACTCAACACTGAAACATGTGAGACTGTGCTGCTTATGCTTTATAATTTTGAACTCTTTGTCAAACTTGGACAAAGATGAAGGCGCAGTCATAGGAGGAGGCAGTCGATACCAAGCTCCTCAAAGGTCAGAACATTGTGTAGGCTGCATTCCAGCTGGGACACACTGCAGAATCCCTCTTTTTTCTTACAAGCGAACTGCTTATCATTAAGCGCATAGCAATGTTAATGTCCATCACACTATCTGTCTCTTTAGTACCAGTCAGTCCCTGTAGCCTTTAATGGTCTGCATTAAAAAAGTGTCGAAATGTCAATAGCCACCATCTCTCAGCTGCTCAGCCCGACGTTCAGTGCGTTTCAAACACTGATCTAAAAAGCTAAGACCTAATCTAAGATCTAAGACGTTAACTAAGCAGATTGTGTATCTTTCATGATGTATCTTGTGTGTCTTGGTCAAACACAGTTGTCAGTGTCATGCTAAAATTGCGTTTCTTCTGTCAGTTACATTATTTTTGTCATTTAGTCACGAGGGACCACCAACTCAGTCCATAGTTCCACAGCA
Organism: Seriola aureovittata; assembly: GCF_021018895.1. Taxonomy (NCBI): domain Eukaryota; kingdom Metazoa; phylum Chordata; class Actinopteri; order Carangiformes; family Carangidae; genus Seriola; species Seriola aureovittata. The sequence continues at coordinate 8,780,127 of NC_079373.1, read as the reverse complement.
ATTCCTGGCCCTGCATTACCTCGGTGTATCCCTATCCATAAACTGCTTCCACTTCAGTCCCCAGGCATGGCTTGTGGGCTTGTGAGCACGTGTGTGTTGGTTTGAGCGCCTGCCTTGCAGTGCATTTATGGTTTTCGATGCTTCAGTGATTAGAACACACAGCAGCAGAGAAGTGAATAATGCTGCAGAAGTGGTTCTTTGGACATTTTGATGCCTGTAATGTGGTGAAATGTGGATTGTATTGAATTGGATTCAAGTCAGGGGACATAGTTGGTCACGTTATCGTTTTCACTTTTCTCTTCCTTAAAAACTCATCAGATTTTTACAGTGTGTTTGGGATCATTGACATGTAGGAGGAATGTATTTGGCTACACAAACTTGCATTCATCGTGCTATCTAAAAAGGCCTTGTCCCCTACACCTTTTGCACTCATGCAGCCCCACCTCCATGTTTCACAGCTGTCACTGTGCAGTCTCTGTGGTAGTCCTGGCCAGGTCCACGCCAAGCATGCTGGACCCCATCAGGTTTCATCTGACCAAGAATGTGCTGCCAATATTTATCACGCTTCTTTTCATGTTCTTTGGCAGTTCTTGCAGTTTTGTGCTGCTTTGTGAATAATGGTTTTCTTCTTGGATGCCGTGTATAGAGGTTAATTACATACAGTGTCCTTCGCACTGTCTGAAACACCAATTTCCTTTGTTAGTGATATTGCACAGGGGTGTACTCACTTTTGTAATGTATGTCATAGATTGTGAAAACCTAATATGTCCTGTTTGAATATCTCTGTTCCAGCTGCCATTTCAGAGAATGATTCTCTTTGATATCCCTTGTTATAACACAGCTGGCACCACACTGAGCATATACTGACAGACACAGCACATACTTCTGCAAATAACTGGGCTTGCAGTGAAACGTAATAATTTGATATTATTTATTTAATACAGAAAATTAAAAACATTACACTTTTTCACTCCAGGGACATTTTGTCTGTCATCATGCCTCATTGTGTGGCTCAGGGGCTTGTGGGTAATTATTGCTACACTGTGTTTGGCGCCTCCAGGAAACAATATGTTATCTGTCCCACTTGGACACTCTCTTGGTCATGCAAACAAACCATGCTGCAGATGTAGCTAAAACACACAGCTGTGTGCAAGGCTGAATTCATCACAGGGTTAAGTTCCTCTGGGATTTTGAGTAATTATGTGACTATTTAGATGTGAAACAAAAACACATCGTGAAAATATTGTATTTACAAAAAGGAAACTGCAACCTTTGAAATGGCTGGAAATGAAAGACATTTTAAAAGAAAAGAAATGAACAAGTAAGACAGATTGCAGATGTTGTATGTTTACTGGTATTATACAATTTCAAATGAACAAATCATTGTCATGCACCTAATATCTCAATGAATTATTGATGTCTCTGTATAAACTGAAGGTGGGGGAGAAAGCATGCTCCTAAAATAACAGCCTGTATGGTATTTCACATTCAAGTGACATTCTAAACTTTAGTTGGTCTTGAGCTGAATAGAAATCTGTATTTGATAATGAAGTCCATCCTGAAGAAGATCACTTCCACCAGGCCCTGGAGACTGATGGCCTCTAGACTAACGTGTGCGTGTGTGTGTGTGTGTGTGTGTGTGTGTGTGTGTGTGTGTGTGTGTGTGTGTGTGTGTGCTTGCATGCGTACATGCGTGCGTGGGTGGGTGTGTGTGTTTGTGTGTGTATCTGTATCTGTGTGTCTTTCTTCCCCCTTTTGTACAGAGAGTAACTGTCCATCTTTCTTTCTTTGTGTTTTTGTACATGTGCATGGGAGGGGACACATCTACGTTGACTATTGTGTAAATAATTACTTGCCGGTTGAACAGGGCAACTCATTGTATCCACAGTCAAGTAGAGCCAAAACAGGAAACAGCAAAAGGATTTGAAGAAAAAGAAGCACCTGAGAGAGACACACACAGATTAGGACAGATAATAAAACTGCTAGTTAACTGAGAGTGGGAAGCTGTGAGGGAGAGAGTGATGACTCAAGTATTAGAGAAAAAAAGACTAAGAGTCCACTGTAGTCATGCTCGCAGCTCTGTGAGGCTGTTATTGTGTGCAGTGGTGCTTTGAGCTAAATGCTAGTCACCAGGCTAATATGCTCACAATGACATTGCAAACATACTGATATTTAGCAGGTATGATGTTGATCATGCTAACTATCCATACTCTGCACATTAAGATGCTAATGTTTGCTAATTAGCACTAAACACAAAGTACAGCAGGCGCTGATGGGAATGTCTATAGTTTTGCAGGTGTTTGGTCATAAACCAAAGTATTGGACATAATGAAACTTTGACCTGATGATGGCATTAGATGTAATGCGTAGTATCGGCTGTATTGTACAGCCGATACTACGTACCAGGAACTTGGAACCTTTGTTGCATGTCATGCCTCCCTCTCCTTTCTTGCTTGCTGTCTCCCTCTTCATGTCCAATTAAAGGAAAAATGCCAAAAGAATAATCTTAAAAAATAATAATACTAATTTTGGGAACGCTAAAGCTGTTACAATATATCATGAGGGGAACATAAATTCATGTAAATCCATGCAATACTTGTTGAGACATTTCACCAAAAATGTCAACCTCATGGTGCCACGAGAGCAGAAGTCAGGGAATCATCCATATCAGTAGGCTTTATCCTCTGGCAACCCTGAATGTCTGTACATAATTTCATGGCAAGCCATCCAATAGTTGTTTATACATTTCAATCTCAACCAAAGTGAAGCACCGTTGTCCTAGCCACTAGCATGGTTAACTAAAGAGTTACGAGAACCTTAGAAGAGAAGAGGGTGTGAAAGGAACGGTAAAGGAAGAGGAGCAAAGTGTGACTGCAGGATATAGGTTAGAGAGATGGAGAGGGGACAGAGGAAAGCCAGAGAGGGTTAGAGACAGATAGACTGAGAAAAAGTGAAAAGAGGCAGAGGGAATGTAAGAGGCCTGTGTGTGTCTCCAGGCAGTGGGCCTTATGTGGCCAGCTTTAACACTCCCCTCCACCATCTGTCACATCCCACATTACAGGGAATGGATAGGAACGGCACCAGCACTCATCCCTCCGAGTTAAATTCCAACTGCTATCCAGCTCCAGAGCCTCAGTGGCTCTCCTCCTCCAGCCCATCCCACATTTATATTTCATATTTACATGTAAAGCATTTTTTTGACACTCATGCGGAACAACTTAAGTCCAACAGTAGAATAGGGTCACTATATTCCCTTTACTCATCCTTGTGCGCCCGTTTGTTTCTCTTTCTCCCTTGTTCCCAGAACATAGTATCTCACTTAATTTGCCTTCCATCAGCCCCACAATGCCCCATTTATAGTATGTTTAATTCTCTCTCAGCCAGCAGTAATTCAGAGTCCTTGGGATTTGTATCAATGTCAAGCACTTGCACACGGTTGGCTGCTGGAGTGTGTGAGAGTGGGAGTGGATCCTGTCTCCTAACATCTTAATTGCTGCCTCCTGGTTGGCTATCTGGGATACTGCTAACGTGCTAGTGTGGCTGTAAATCTGTTTTCATAGTGGTAAGGATTACGAAACTTTTAATTCCTTAGCTTCCTGACAGCAGAGGCAGATAAATATGCAACTGGTTCAGTGACGATAAACTTGGTTGTCAGTTTTGGAGATTACTGTACATCTGTGTTTGACTGCTGGAATATATATGATTCTTGCTTTATTTTCTCATTCTGCAAAAATGTAGTAAATGTAAGTTATAAGAATATAGTTTCAGGTGACAGGACATTATGAGAATACAAGTCTTTTATGTAGGTTTGTAAAGGTTGCACACTGTCAGTATGACATTTTCAGAGTGAAGTGAATCCTAAGCGCCAATGCAGGCCCGCTTGGAAGGATGGAATAGGAGCAGGATGTTACTGTCTGAAAGAGCGAGCTTCTCCCCATTGAGGTGTCAGCTGTGCTCTCTTAGAACTCTGAAACGCAGGGGAATAACACACACGTGCAGACACTCGCACGCACGCTTCACATTTGTATTCCTGCAGTCACCTACACACCACTCTTGATCTGAGAGAATAATCAGCGTTTGGGAACATTTCTGGCTCATTGCTTATTCATAGATTGGCATTGTGTTTATGTCTTATTCATGCCACGGCTCATAATGTCTGTCTGATTTTAATGAGTAATTGGGGCTAATTGTACGTTTGCGTTGATGGTGTAACAGGCAGATTGAACCAAGAAAGGCATTTTCATCAAGAAGACTCCTCTCTCTGGATTTGCCTGTGCAACTGCTTCACAGCACTGAGGATGACAAATGCAGTAAGAAAGGTCGCTGGATTATGCTAAATCAAGTTAGCATTGCCAGTTCCCGGATTTGTATTAGCTTGTAATAATATCATATCCACCGGCAAGAGATGAATGTGTCAGTGTGGTTTGGCACCTGAGTGAGCACATCTCTGTCATAATTAGTGTGATGTTGCGATTTGAAATAAAGCAGGGGCTTATTATTCTTCAACAATGCTTGAAAGAGAGTCTTTGCAAAGATTAGATTAGTTAAAGATACAACCAGGATTTATCTGAAACCAGCCACTAAGCATTAGAGGTGTGTGCCTGTGAAACCCACAAACTGCTGAAATGTTAAAAGACAGGTCCTCAGAGGGGCAATATCACTATCTAGTCAGTGTGTTTTTAGTTTGTGTTCCATCTGAACTCAGCTGTCTTGTTTTTTTGATGAAACTGCCCCAGAACTGCCAGCCAGATGCTGAGCTCCAATACCTTGATATTTCCTGTGTGTAAGTCTGACCCAGCTTGTTGTTACTTACCCTGGTGTTGTTTGCAGATGAAGCCACAGGTTACGGGCCGGTGTTTGAGGAGCAGCCGGTGGATACCATCTACCCCGAGGAGTCGCCGGAGGCCAAAATCACCCTGAACTGCCGGGCTCGAGCCAATCCACCTGCCAAATACAAGTAACATATGTAACCCATAAACCCAGTCTCATTACTGCCCACTGTGCACTCTGTATGCTTCCTATGGTTCGCCATCTCTCAGGCTCTTTTCATAGTCGCAGACCCCATAGTTTGAGAGTCTGCCTTTAAATGGCAAGGTCACAAAGAAGACTATCTTAACCTTCCACGGTTTGATGTGTGTGTGTGTGTGTGTGTGTGTGTGTGTGTGTGTGTGTGCGTGCGTGTGCGTGCATGACCATCCAGAAACATACCCACCATATATTTTTTATCTTGTTGTTAAACAATCTGCACAAATCATTTTGTTAACACAGATGTTTGTGTTTTTCTCATACCAAGAATAATTTAAATGCCAAAATAGGACACCGCTATGAAAACCTAATAAAAAAATAAGATGTTCCTCCAGCTGTAGCATAAACAGCATTGCCATCATGTCTCCATCTCATTTTGCAGCTCCAAATTTAGAGTGTTTTACATGATCTATTTCAATTTAGATGTAAATATATGTAAATGATACTGCTCAGCATCCCCCAAATCAGTTTCACTGTCAGAGAGCCCAGAATTAGATGTCAGAGGGAAAGGAATTAGCTTTGACCACAGCTGGTATTAAGTATTTAAGAGGGTTCAACCACAGTACAGTCCGTTATGCCTTTCCAAACATGAAATTTGTTTTTGCCTTCATATAGAGCAGCTTCCAGTTTGTGGATCTTGGTAAAGTCTTTCACTGTCTGCAGATGTGTATTGCAAGAGAGATCTATGTCTGTAATCCAGCCTGGGTAGATTATGCCCTGCCTATCAGGGCCAAATGTCAGGTGTTTGCCACATGCAATTAAAATACTGCATGTCACTGCATCAAACAACTTACCTGACAATATCCTCCTTTGTGGTGCTGCATGTAAAACAAACCATTTGTCGACAATTTTGAATATAGGCAAATAGTGGTTATACCCTCCTATATACATTGACACTGGTTGCTTTCAGAATGCACTATTGTACTGACCCCAATTGTTTTTTCTGTAGGTGGAAGCTAAACAAGATGAGAATTGATCTGAATGAAGAGGGAAGCCACTACAGTTTAGTCGGAGGCAACTTGGTCATCAGCAACCCCATCAAAACCACACATGAAGGAAATTACTCCTGTATGGCTTCCAATACGTACGGCACAGTCATCAGCAGAGTGGGCTCCGTCCAGTTTGGATGTAAGTGGTCCGGATGTGAACCGCCATGCAGGCTGCACTGATGTACAGTACCATGCGGACTTAGCACAGAACTGCCCTAGAGCTGTGCTTTCATGCCTATTAAGTGCACTGAAATTGCAAGGGCAGCTGGGACATATCATAAGTGGCGTGGAAAGTGCAATTTGTGAATGGTCTAACTTCATAATGCCAGTGTGGCTAATGTACTTTTCTATTAGAAACCACAGCTCAATTCAAAGGCACAACTTTATGCAGTCTGTAAAACTTTAGTTTAGGGTATATGAAACTCAAATGTGAATATAAGACAGTGGATTTGGAGTGGATCTTGAGTCTGAAACTGCCTTACAATTGATTTTGTTCTCTGTCTCTTAGATCTCGATCTTTTCTCGTCAGAGGAGAGGGAGACGGTGAAGGTCAAAGAAGGACAGGGGGCAGTGCTGCTCTGTGCTCCCCCACCACATCATCCAGGTACAGCATGTGATCGCTGAGTGTGCATCTGCTTAAGTGTTTCTGCAAGATTATGTTCGACCTCCCTCATCATGTAGCATCATCACTACAGCAGTAGCATTACCTGATTGATAAACAGGTGGACGACACAGCGGCACAGTAGTTGTACAGCACTGTTGCCTGTGTAAGTCAGGTGGACTGAAGATTGTACATTTCCCATACATGTAAATGAAAGTGTGATTGGTATAATAGTCATTAGACATAATGTGCTGTAAACTTTTTATATCCACATTGGGGTTTTTATTGGACTAATGAAACAAATTAGTGAAATAATTAAATGAACCAAAGAAATCTTATCCCCTGTTGGCTTTGGATTGAATTGCCCTTCTTAATGTCCTCCAAAGTATAAAAATAATGACTGATTCTTCCACTGTCTCAATATCAGTTTTTAAGCTTCTTCTCAGTTTGCACCCATCCCCCATGCTGGATTTATTTCCACCCTGCTCATACAAAATGTTTTCATCTTTCTTATTTAGTTCAATCTAATATGTGATCACAAAGGTTGTTGTTTGTTTTCTCTTGTAGTACTGGTCTGCATGTGCCCTCATTTTTATCATTTTTCCTGCTTTTTCATGTCATACGCTTTGAACGTGGTTAAATAAAACTTTTTTTTTTTTTTTGCTGTTATTTAGCCACAGCCCTCGACCCAGAAAACTGTACACATCATTTTAATATTCATGCTAATGCAAATGCCATAAACACAACAGTCTGAAAGCACTGTTAACTCTCTCTCCACAGCGTCAGAATTACCTCAACAAGGCAATGTGCTTACGGTCGCTCTCCATTATGCCTCTCAGCTAAAAGAATTATAAGATTTCATCTGAAAGGTCAATAGATGCTTGAATAATACATTTCCCTCAGCGCTGAAGAATGGTGCTATTTTTATTTTGTATGTGCGCAGATTATTCAAAGTGAGTCAGCTCACACATCTAATCCCCTCGGCTCTTACCAGAGCTGTTGCTATGTGTCCAGAGTCTTGATTGACAGGTGGTGTTTTGTCGTGTCTCTTTCTCTGCAGCCGAGCTGTCATTCCGATGGATCCTCAATGAATTTCCCACCTTCATCCCAATGGACAAGAGGCGCTTTGTCTCCCAGTCAAATGGTAACCTTTATATCTCCAAGGTGGACTCCTCAGACACAGGCAACTACTCCTGCATTGCGTCCAGCCCGTCCATTTCCAAGAGCGTTTTCTCCAACTACATCCCCCTAGTGCCACAGGCTGAACGTTAGTACTTCACTTCCTACCACCCATTGTCTTTCCTGTTGCTTATTTCTGACCTTTCCATGAATGATGGTCACATTCAAGCAGTGGTTTGTGGTTTCTGAGTTCTTCAGATTTACAACCAGTGATTTTATATGATGCACATAAAAGACAGAATGGGACTTGGGCCACAATAACATTTGCAATGCACCGCGATTAATGCAGTATACAGAGACGCACTGTGTCTCGAAGTATAAAATGTACTTAAGCTCAGTATAACAATGAAGTACAACAAACAGATTGAACACAGGTCCCTACAGAACAAAAAAGAAATTATATCCAGGCTGTAACTGTTTTACCAGCAAAAGGAGGTGTGAGGATACAGCACAATCTGAGTATCTCGTTTCTTAAAGAGATGAGTTTCAAAGATGAGCTGGAAGACAAGAAGTGACTCTGCCTGGTTGCAGCAAAATACTGCATTGATTTTCTTTTCTCCTGTCCCCGCTGAAGCACCAAACAATAGTGTTAAATATGATAAGGTCATTCCACTGGCTCTGAATGAGATTCACAGGGACAAATTAGCTCAGAAGTAGACTGAGACTTCCTTTAAGACAGAGCCAGCATGTTATGAAGAATGAACTGGAACATGAACAGCCTCAGAGATGAAGACCAACTGAAGCAATGTGATTATGTGTGCTAATGCTCTGTGTTTTTGCAAGGCTTAATGTAAGAGTCACTTATGTAAAACTAGGCACCACTTTTAACAATTTCCTTAGGGGTCTTCCCAGAATCCATCAAATGTTTACTTTCATAGTCATCTAACTTAAAGCCGACTTCACATGTGGCAAATGCATCTTGAATAGTGGAGCACAACTGGAATGTTTTGTTCCACCGGAGAGATTAGGAAGTGAGCTGAACAGTTGTTTGGGCTCTCTCATGCATATTTGTATTATGAGTTGGCTTCTGGCTATGATGTGGCCTGTATTTAACTAGTTTTTGTGTCCGTGTGTGTGGGAGTGAATATCTTTGCATTTTGCCAAGGCTTTTTTAAAGCCTTGTGTATGACTTATGCAGTTATGATCTGGTTTTTGCAGCATGCTATGTGTTTGAGCATGTGAACACTAGCTGGTTTTAGAGACCAGGATGAGAAACATGGATGCTATGTGAATATATAATCAACTGACACTGTCATGTGGGCAACACAAATCATATTTTTTATTATTGCTACTCTCCTGCTTAAACTGAAACCATCAGCTGAAGAAATGCTCTGGTAAATGAACTGAACCATGTTCATCCTCAGCTGCTGCAGTAACTCAGTCGGTACAGACATGACAGACATGTGTGGCTGAGATGTCAAGAAATCGAAGATACCCTTGGAACTCCACAATGTAATACATACAACAACAAAAAAATCTGGACGTCACGGCAAAAATCAAGTTTACAAGTTAAATTTTTGAATTAGCAGATCTGCCATCTTGAGAAATGCTAGAGACAAACACAGTTCATAAAGTTGCTACTAAAACTTCCTGGGATAACATCAATCCAACAAACTGATGACGGGCACCGTGACAAACCTGGATACTGAAGTTAAAATTAACACCAAATTTGTCATTTTGAAACCACTGTTTATTTCAGGATTAGCAGCTAGACATACGTTTAGCACATGAACTATAATGCTGGCCTGTTGTTATTCCTCTCAGGTCCCATCAGAAAATACCCAGCTGACCTCAATGTCAAGTTCCCAGACACCACTGCTCTGGTGGGGCAGAACATCACCTTGGAATGTTTCGCTTTGGGGAAGTAAGTGAAAAGATTTATTCTGTTATTGTTGTGGCATGAAATAAGGTCATTTAAATGACCCAGCACATCAGTACGTACATACATACTTACTATTGACAACCCAAACACAACATTCATAATAATAGGGATGTATCAGTCTCTCAAAACACCATATTAGTTCACCCTTCATGGATGACATAATGACATTTACAGCAGTATAGACTGAATGAAAGCTCTTTGAATCACTGCCTACTCACAGGGATAAATCATTTAGAAAGCATGTCTCAGAATGATGATGTCTTGAGTGCAATGATGCATATATATTATGTATTACGAGTTAAAACCTGTCTCGTGTATTATTTTAATTTCTTTCTCACTCTCAGCCCCGTCCCTGAGATCCACTGGAAGAAGTTAGACGGACCGATGCCACCCAATCACGAGATGGCAGGGGCTCACCTGCATCTGTACAATGTGCAGTTTGAAGACGGGGGCACCTATCGGTGTGAGGCGGTGAACTCGAGAGGAAAGGACTACCACACTGCACGTGTGTCTGTAGAAGGTAAGAAGTATGTTGTTTATCATGCCACCCTTGTTCTTATAAAACATGTCAGTGAACACGCACATTACTTAAATGTAAGTTTTACAAAAAGTCTTTTATCAGCTTCATTAATCCTCAGCAAGGCACTCTGAGGGATAGATTCACCAGCCCTCTATTCTTATCACTACCTAGCACACTTTCTCAGGTGTTTCTCTTTTTAGAACTGATAACTACTTTAATGCCTTAAGTATCACCCCATATCGGCTTTAGGGTTATTCAGTAGCTTTGTAGTTTTCTCATATTTTTCTGTAAACACTGTAACTCTGATTTTCTTCATTTGCAGCTTTTCCTGAGTGGGTGGAGCACATCATCAGCACAGAGAAAGACCTCGGTAGCGAGTACACTATGTCCTGTGTAGCCAGTGGCAAACCTAAACCACGCATCCACTGGCTGAAAAATGGAGAACCGGTAATATTCAAACTCATAAGTCTTTATTGTCCTGTAACTGAGCATTTTAACTGTAGCTGTAAATTACTGCGAGCTCTTTCAAGTCTCATAGAAACTGTTCAGTGTTCATGTTACAGTAGCACAGCAGTGACAGGAGGCTGGCACTGTGGGTACACATCATGTCAGGAGAAAGTATCTGTTGTTGTTGAGTGGGTGCCAGCCAGAATGGGTTGTGTAACCCTCCATAGAAACAACTGTCATCAGGTCTAAAAAAAAAATACCCAGGAGAGTTGCAGATAATGACGGCCGAGTGGGGGAGGTTGTTTGATACATGCTGCTGGATACATCATTATGTATTAATGGAATCTCCTCCCAGTCAAATTAACTGATTGTCATGTATACTTCAGTGGATGTCAACAATCAACAGTTTGATTTTAACCCCTGTGCTTAGTAATAGAATTGAACTGCATGAAAATGGTGAAATGTAGAATGATGATATTTTAACATTACACTCCTGTTATTTTCCACAGCTTGACAGGAATGAGATGAGGTTCAGCAGCTTGACGTTTGATGATTCAGGGATGTATCAGTGCAAAGCAGAGAATCACCATGGAGTCATCTATGCCAATGCAGAGTTGCGTGTGTTTGGTGAGTCAAACTTTGGCTGCAGCTACAGCACAAATGGCTGCATCAGAGATTTAGAGGTCACTTGCTGGAGCTCATTAGGACGTATGTAGTGCTATGTCAGATTTTATTAAGAAAAATAACTTTTATATTGCTGAAAAAAAACACATACATGAGAAAATTGACTGACAATGGTCATTCATAGTAGCATGCACAATATCTTACATAAGTACGCTAGTCACTTTTATGAATTGAAAATGTGTCATAAATGTATGCATGCCTGCAGTTAATGCATATTCTACTAAGTTTGTGATGAATAATCCACATCGTCCTTCCTCAGCCTGCGCTCCCACGTTTGAACACAACCCAGTGAAGAGAGTCCTGGCAGCTAAAAACGGCCGGGTGGTGATCGAGTGTCGACCCAAAGCAGCCCCGAAGCCAACCTTCTCCTGGAGCAAAGACACAGAGCTGCTCTCCAACTCTACCAGGTGAGCGGTCTCATGATAAGATGGCACACTTCCTTATGTCTTCTGATCTGAAAATACTGTCTGTCTTGATTCAGAGTGGATGGTTCATGATGGATGAGTTTTAATGCAGTAGTTAATGCAAATATCAATCTTTTTCTGACTGTGAGACATATCTGGGTCATATTAGCACAAAGACAAATATCTGAGAATGTAAAGTCTCACTATTAGCGAGACACGTACAATATAATGATTTAGCTCTAGTAAGCTCTGATAAGCTGTAGATCTCCTATATACTGTATGACAGCAAAATCTTTCGGGTTTTTTGTCTGTGCACCGCTCTGCCGTCTCTCACTGGTTGACATTAAGCTCATGCTCAAGCTCATCAGCCTGGTCAGACTGGATGTGTAAACCCCCTCCTCGCTGACACACAAAAAAGCCTCGTCTGGAAGCTCTGAGACCCCGGAACTCTTCTCCCCATCTCACACACTCCCATTCACCACAGTGGGACGCGCAGAGAGGAGGAGCAGCAGCCAAATTACTATGCAGTATATGCCTCCTCATTCTCTCTATGGCTGCCGTCTGCGTGAGAGAGGGTGTGGAGTAGTGACGGGGCAGCTTGGCACAATGCTGTTTGTCATGCATGAATATGAAATATGCAGAGAAAAATGAATCAAACATTGTTGCCTTAGCCTTTAGCACAATTTAATGTTGCTTCTTGCTGAGTAGTTTCAAGTTCACTTACTGTTTTTTTTCCTCAGAGAACCATATATCCATTAGAGTGCTGGCAGACATTCAGAGCTCTTTCATCATTTTTCATCATCCACATATCCATGGAATAACATTCGTATGGACTTTTGACCTTCGTATGGTGCTGAATATTTTATACCGTATAGTTCTTTCTTACTTCAGTGTGTGAAGAATTAATTATTTTTTCTCCTCAGGGTGTTCATCTGGGAGGATGGGAGCCTGGAGATCCTCAACGTGACGCGAGCAGATGAAGGCAGGTATACCTGCTTCGCCGAGAATGACCGGGGCAAGGCCAACAGCGTCGGCTCTCTGTTGGTTACAGGCAAGTTCCAGCTAATGAACAATGTGTAATTGACAACTCTCTTTATGCCTTTTTTTCCTGATGCTTCCAGGACAGCTGGTGTTGCTTGGACTAATGTCAGCCGTGGCTGGCAATCATTCCTGTCACTCTCTGTCCCACCAAACCTTCCTGACCTCCAAATGTCTACGGTTGTTGAATTATGGCCATCTGAGCAGAGTGACAGTGTACAGGCTACAGGCTATTGGTAGATATTCAGTCTTTCCCCCCAAGGCAAGAGGAGAATTGCTTTAGATTAAATGTGACGAGACAAGGGATGAGTCTTCACCACTGTTCAATGAAAGATGAGAAATAAACTTGAGTTATGAACATGTCGGGACTGTTTGATTGAATAGCAAATAATAACATCGGTTTGGGCTTTTTTTTGCTTGTCATTTTTTAAGACATTCAATTTTAGCTGTTAGACATTTTTAGTGGAAATACAGCTCTTTTCTGCCCTCTCCTGGACATGTGCATGTATTGAACAGTTACACCTATTTCATAAAAACAGCATAGATCTGTCCACTATGTGACTCCTCAAGATTCCCTTTTTCATGTAAGTTGTTTGCCTGTAACTTGACTCTGTTGAATCAAATCTCCTCTAAAAAAAAAATTTAAAAAAATCCTGGACTGATGTATTCAGAGGCTGGACCGAACTCTTACTTATCAACACTGATCTCCTCTACTTCTTGTGTTTTTCCCCAGAGTCCACAAAGATCACCTTGGCACCGTCCAACGCTGACGTTAAAGTGGGTGAGAACGCCTGGATGCAGTGTGCTGCGTCACATGACCCCTCTTTGGACATCACTTTCATCTGGTCCCTGGATGGCAGAGTCATTGACCTACACAAGGATGGCCAACATTATGAACGCACCCCGGTAAGAAATCATATTGGTTAGTTAATGTTTTTATACATAATCATAGTTTAACATGGTAGCCACATCTTTTCCATGACGACAAACTCTTAGCTTTAGCCTGGAGTTCATCCATGTCAATTCATATTTGAGTTTGGGTTGATGCCTGTAGTATTTTCACTGGAATACCTGAAATGGAAAAATACGGCCTGTTTTAAATGAATATGACTCAGCCATTTCACATTCCTTCCCTGAGTGGAATTGTGCATTGTGCATCAGTTAAATAGCAATTTCTGCTAACATTCATTATTTTTGACATGACATACTCCCTCTCTCTCTTAGCGCAGCTCTAACCGTAAGCTAGTGGTCAGCATTTTTCATTTGTCACTCTGCCTGCTAAACAAATACCAAATTATGATAATGATTGATGATTCCCCATTTTTGTACACAAGGAGGATTTTCCCCTCCTGAAGATGGGGTCCAGCTCCACTTTATTATGTTTGTGTGGTATTAGCAAAACCAATGCAGTCATGCATTTAAAGTAAATTAAAGTAGATTTCTGTGTTGGTTTTACCTTTTTACAGTGACGGTGCTGTCTAAAGCAAACGTTGTGTGGAGCCTGACGTTTCTCGACAGGGAAAGAGATGATAGCCCTTTAGCTGAAGCCCATGTCCACGTCACCTAATTGGTTGATATTTCAGTCCCTCTGGTCTTGCAAGTGACTGAAATAATTATATGCTTATTTCCAGATGAGTTTCAGGCTGAGTGAGAAAATATCTAACATGATCATTTCCTTTTGACAGGCACACAGTAGGAGCACTTTGCCTCATGATGAATCACGTTTTGTTCACTCCTAAATGAGCTGTTGTCTGCTTTGTTGTTTTATGCAGAATGGGAGCTCAAATGGAGAGCTGCTGATTAAAAACGTCCAGCTGAAGCATGGCGGACGCTACAGCTGCACCGCACAGACCCCCGTTGACAACATCACGGCCTCTGCCCACCTGGTCGTCAGGGGTGAGTCATGACTGGTGCAATTATACATATTCATACATCCTTGTACATAAATGTCTTAAAAGCCCAAACACTATTCTCTGCCAAAATTATAACAATTTTGTTTTGTTTTTTACATTAGAGGTTTCTGTGTTTTTGTCTGTGCTCTCCTCACTGGTTTGAAGTCAGCAGGATTGTGGTGATGTCACTAATCAGGATTAAGTAGTATTTATATTTTTTTTCTTATTTATATAAGACAGTCAATAGGTTTTTTGGGTACTTTCAATCAAATCTGATCAAACCACACACACACTGCCCTGACAGCATTTAATGAGCTAGAGAAATACTTTACGGATTTGAAGCTTTAATTATATAGAGTCTGTTAAACTGAACACAAGAACACCACAGTTTGTTGGACACATATTCCTGAATTACTCATTAGAACTTTCTCCAACTTTTATTTATTTTTATTATTAATATACAGCTGGAAAGTGCATGTGTGTGTGAAAATAAGAGAGGAAGAGACAGAGACAGACAGCACAAGTGCTGTATGTTGTCCAGTACATGTTTGAAGAGAAGTAAATCTCTCCAGAGTAACCAGACCGTAGCCTGTTCTGCGGGATAATCTGTCAACCCCGAGACTCCATGGGAAAGAAAGAAAGAGAGAGAGAGAGCTGGAAGGAGCTATGGAAGGAAGTGAATTGTGTCCTCATGCAGGAGACAGAGACACAGAGCGGACACTAACTATCTGCCACTACCACCTAGACTGTCTGTTCAAAGATGATGCATTTAGACACCAAGCAGTGGCTACAGCCTCTCCAAAAATAGTGAAAAATTCAACTCAAGGACATATGTGCTGGTGCTTGGCCTCTACATCACATAGTTTGGCTGAATGCTGGCACATTGCAAATTAGCTCATATTTATCCAAAGCATCCAGTTAGCCAACTAAGAAGATAAACTGTACATTTTTTGTATGAATGTTTTTTTTGGCATGAGTTTTAATAACAAGCTGTTGCTGTGGTTGCATTGTTAGACACAGCAGTATACCTAATTAAAATGAATAGAACAAGCAATGCTTCTGTGCCATTAAGAACTGTTATGAATAGAGTTTCAGCTTCCACTTGTCTTCATTATAACTGAATAAAGTAGCACTTTATAGAGAGAGAGAGAGAGCATCACAGCAACCAGTGTGTTTTGTAGTTATTAGTTGTGTAATGCATTGTGGTGAGCGTTTGGCGACTAGTATGTAGAACATGATGGATTTTCTTTCTCTCAACACAATATTTTGATACGGTGTTCTGTTGATTTCAGCACTTGCTCTTTTAGCCATATACAGATATAATCATGCACAAAATAAACACTGCCACACTTCCGCAGTCCTCTGTCTGTCATTTACTGGATTTCACCTCCTGGATGATTCATCAGGCTTTGTTTTCACCCTCCACTTCCTGATGAGTGAGAGCTTGCCTTACAGCCCTCCCCTCGGGTCTTGAAACAGGCCCAGCGTTGGCGGACAAAGGGTCTCTTCAGATAGGAAACCAAGAACTCTAGCAGTGATCTGGTTGCCAGTGATCCCTGTTGTGCCCTGGGTGTGCTGCCACTGCTGCTGCTTTCAGAGCAGGTGTTGACAGACGGCCAGGTGAACGCACAGCGGCTGACTGTGACGTCTCCCTGAGTGGAACCAAAACACAGGCCCAGGGCCGCTCCTAATGGAGTGCCAAATGCCAGCAGTCCGGGGCGCAGTGAGGGAGAGATGAAAGACGGCCATTTATCACAGCAGATGAGGAAGCAGATCTGCTTCGGGAGATTGTTGAAGCTAACAACACAGCTCTGCACCTGTAGCTTGTTATTAGTAGGGATTTGAGATAGGGAGAAGAGTTGTTTTCATACGATGGGTGTGTGTGTTTTTGTAGCGTAATGTTACAGTCTTGCCTGGAACAGTGTTGAAATGTGGCTGTGTTAACTTAAGTGCCTGTGAATTAGGAGAACTATTCATAAACTTTATTAAATTTGGTTGTTGGGATACAGTATCTCACTGAACCTTATCAGTTCAAATACACACTGTGCTAAGCGTTCATCCATATGACACAGTATTGTACAGACATAGAAAAAAAAATCTGTGCAATATTTCATCCCTTACATTGAATTATAAAAAACTAAATTTCTCTCTCCATCTCTTAGAGGAGAGCTGAAGCTTAAGGGCTGTCCAGCTTTGGCTGTCTAATCGCCTTACTTGTCTCGGCTCATATTCATGACTTGGAAAAAGTAAATCCTGGCTGATTTCCGATGCTGCGGGTTGGGAGGCTAACCCTGACACAGTCTGGGTTTTCTATTAGACCATTTTTATGTTTCAAAGGAAGAATCAAGAGGAGCAGGAGGACCAAGAGAAACACTGGATTCAAAAGCTTCTGCTTAAGCTTCACTTCATATGTGTCCATGGGCTCTAAGCTCTAATGCCTTAATCCATCAGTCTTTGCTGATGTCTCTTAAAAAGACACTAACAAGAGGAATTGTAAGGGCTTTGATGTACTTCGTTCCATATGCATCAAACACTGTCATGTAATTTTGGAGACAAATGTTGAAATAAAAAGTTGTTAAATGACTCAGGACTTTTGACAAGAATTTCTCCATGAGCTTGGATGAAGATAAAGGTCACTGTCTGCCTGAGGGACAAGTCAAAGTGGAGGATTCCTACTACACAGCTCTGCAGCCACACTTGTGCTCATCACCCATCAAACACCACTTTTAAGTTGTCTCTTATTCTTTTCTTCACTCCAGGTCCCCCCGGTGCACCAGGTGGGGTGCGACTGATAAACAAAACTGACAAGAGTGTAACGTTGCAGTGGAGCCGAGGAGCAGACAACCACAACCCCATCTCCAAATATACTGTGCAGTACAGGGACTCCTTCTCAAAGGATGTGTGGAAGAATGCCACTACATGTGAGAATACTAGTTGGTCAAATAAACATTGCTACCTTAATGCTGAGCTGACTCTGGTGATATAATAATTTGGGTCATGCCACATAGTGATATTGTCGGCCTACATGGTAGTTAATGTCTCGTAAAAATGGCTAAATTGTAATGTAGTCATGCCTCCAGGACTAAAATATAGGAATGGTTTTCCCAAAACAGAACTTCATTATTGTTTTAAGGATATTTTTGTTAAATTGCAGGACAGCACAACCTGCGCTGCTCAGTGCTGAAATCTGTGCATTTCTCTCCAGCTCCTGCAGATGTAGAGGGCAATGCTGAGACAGCCACAGTGACGGATCTGTTCCCCTGGACAGAATATGAGTTCAGGGTGATTGCCACCAACACTCTTGGGACAGGAGAGCCAAGCAGCCCGTCACCTAAAGACAAAACCCTGGAAGCAAGTAAGATTGTGTCCTGACTATAGGCTAACATAGGGTGAATAAGATGTATAGGGTAAAGAGTCAGAATAACTTGAAAGGTCATGGAAATGTGCTGCTACAGTCCAGCTTTCCAATCTGATATTTATTCATCATCATTTTATTATAGCACTGTTTACTTATGTTAAGTATTGCTGTAGGAATGAGTCAGCAGAAATCCCATCATGCTACGCTTCCTACAGTAGAAGCATGCTGCCAAACTCACCACACAAACCTCTACAAATGAGCACTTTGCTGAAACTGTATACTGAAATTCAATTATAAAATGGAAATCACAGGCCTACAGTAACCTCTCTTAAAAAAATAATCATCATTTGAGAGTAAGCTATTAGACTCAAAGCAAAACAAGAGAAGTTTTGCCCCTCTGTCTCCCTCAGTGGCAAGGTTCCCACATGGACATTAAGGTGTTGCATTTGGCTCAGGAGAAGACATTGATATTATATTTGCAGAGGAAGGATGTTTCAGTAGTGCTGCCAGGGATAGCTTACAGCCTGTGTGGGTTGGCGTTGTTTGTGTGGGTTTTTTAGCATGTGGGCTCAGAGTTTTGTTCTTGCTGTCTCATTGTAGTTCCTGTGGTGGCGCCCCTGGACGTCGGCGGGGGCGGAGGGATCAGCAGAGAACTGACCATCACATGGACGGTAGGTCTGGACTTTCCACTGGGCGTAGGGGTGAAAAGGTTACAAGTTCATGTAAAAGTACTGGGCTGCTATCACATGCTAAACCACTAAAGGTTACCTGAGGAAAAAGGATAATAACCTTATTACTTTTTGAAACAATGTTAAGAAATACTTCACAGAAGAAAAAAAAACACTTTGATGATACAAAACTGAGGATAAACACACACTTATTTTAATGAGATGTTGGTTTGTAGGCATACACAATAAAAAGAGAACAGATTGCTGCACGCATGACTCTGTTATTTCAATTTATAAAGTCTGACAATACAAATAAAAAGTGGTACAGGAAAATTAATCAAACATTAAAAAAATGGGTACAGAGAAACCATTCAGTTCAGAATGCAAGTTAATGCGATGCAAGTCTCCTTTTAACAGAGATTAAAAAGAAGCCGTTGTTGACAGTTTTGGAGGACAACAGCATAGTACTGTGCGTGAGCAGATTAAAAATGAGTAAGAGGACTATAGAAGTTGAGGACAGCACATCGCAGAGCATACAGAACATGTAGAGGAACTGAAGAATAGGCATTGGCTGGAACAAAACAATCACTATCAACAAAAATCAATGACTGAACTGAATTATTATCCTCTCCTTCCCCCTGATGCAGCTGTTGATAAATTAACTCTCATGAGTAAATTGCCTTTTGCTTGGCTGAGGCATGGGCGTTCAATTCCCGAGCAGCTGGAGGATGAGACGATGTGTTTAGGGGTTAGCGTTGCCGGCATGTCTTGCTGGACATATGGTGTGATGATAAAGCAAGGGTGCCAGCAGAGGAAATGAGGCGTAAGGGCAGATTAAGAGGGACGAGCCAGCAAACTGCCACAACTATTTGTATATAAATCACAGAATGCCGTCATTTTTACTGAGAGATATGTAAACATCATCTGGTTACTGGAGTTAGCCCTTTCCGAATCTTGCCATTAATCCTGGTACATAGCACAGGCATAAGGGGGTGATGCATGATATGCATGACGTGAAATCTGACAGGATTAAGACTTTAATTCCAGGTTTGAAATGTGTGTTGGATAAAACATTTGAGGTAATTAACAGTAATGTTTTTTTTTTTTTGGTCATCAGCCTGTACAGCCACAGTATTACTATGGGCCAAATTTTGGCTACATTGTGGCCTTCAAACCTCAAGACGAATACCAGTGGAGGAGGGTGATCGTAGCCGACCCACAGGCCAACCGCTATGTCCACAAAGAGTCGTCCATCCCTCCTTCGACGGAGTTTCAAGTCAAAGTCAAAACATTCAATAGCAAAGGAGAGGGACCCTACAGCCTAACGGCCATCATTTACTCTGCACAGGATGGTAAGCACTAAAAGAAATTCATAGCTCCTACTCAACACTGAAGCGCAGATGCGGAAATGTGCCAAAACAATCTGAGAGCAGTGTCACAGAACGACCTGGTCCTGTTTTCTCAGAGTCCCAGGGAACGAGGAATCCTTCAATATGCCGACACTTTGCCATTTCAATCTGTCAGTGTCAGCTACTTATCGCCACCAATGTTTTCAGTGGAGTAGGACCCATTTAATAGGAGTTCTCATGTATAGTTGTGAGGAATTTTAATACCCCCTTGAAAGTGAACCCATCTTCTCCTCTCTCTCTTTTCTTGCGGGGGGATTATCATGATCTACGTAGCATGAACCATAAAGCTGATAATTCGCCCAAGGATGCAAAGCATTTAGCCTACTTATTAACTTCCACTGACAGACAGTTGAGATAACCACTGGCAACCCAGACACGATGGGTTACAGAGATTCCCCCGTTGTCATGGTAGCACACTTTTGGGAAACGCTTGCCATTGAAAGTCTATCCTTTTTCTAGCCAAGCCTGCAAATCGCTCTGTCTCTGTCGCTCAGGCGTACATGTGACCGTTTGTATTTGTGTGCATGCTTGTTGTGCAGCATTGTTTTTCTACATCAGTCTCTGTTAAACGTGGTGATTTTATGTGATGGGTTGTTGGTTCAAGGCCCAGTGTGACAATTTAACATTCAAGGACAGTTTCCTGGCAGGGACAGTTTACACACACTGTATAACTGGCCCATAAGTCACGGAGAAGTGTACAATGGCCTAGTGAAGGAATGTGGGCCAAGAAGGATTTCTCTCACTTTTCTATGCTTACAATGATTAATTCACATCACTAAAACGATGCATAAGCACCACTGAGTGAAAAATGGCATTAGTAAAGCCAATAGACACAAATCAGGAAGCGATAGGTGGTTTATGGTCAGGGTAATGGATCCATTAGTTTGTGTGGTGCATAATCATACACAGCAAATATGCTGCGTTGGAGTTTTGTGTGTGCAATATAAAAATTATCGCTGAAGGGCATGTCCTTGAAATGGTTCTCTTACTGTGCTGTAACCTATTTATCACAGTGTGTACTGTGTCTCTCCTCAGCTCCATCTGAAGGTCCCGTAAGTGTTGACGGCAGAGCTCTCTCTGCCACAGAAGCCATCGTGTGGTGGTTGCCCCTCTTACAGAGCAATATTGATGGATACCAGGTCAGCAGAAAGTTTTACTGAGGCATGCTGGAAAAAAAAACAAACAAGAGATGAACTATTGCTCAGGTCATGTATCATCTAAAACCGTGTTTTTTGAAACACCCATTAGAAGAACTTTTGCACCTGCTAGTTTTATATTCCATCTTAGTTTTTCTTTTTTACTTGTACTCTGCTTGTTATGAGATTTTACCTTTCCTCGTGCTGTGAATCAGTTCTTACAAGTGCTGTAAAACCAAGATTTTAGATCCTACTCATCTCACCTCTGTGCCTGTGTGTCCCAGGTGAAGTACTGGAGGAATCAGGAAGATAGTGAGGGTGGGGCTCAGAGGGTGGTGGTGCCTGGCAAGGAGAACCACACCAGGCTGGAGGGTATGAGGCCCGACTCCCATTACCTTATTGAGGTTCGGGGCTACAACTCTGCAGGATACGGGCCACCCAGCGAGCACCTCCGGATCCACACCAAGAAACCTCGTATGTTGTGCTTTAAAGCGGTTTAGTATTAACCAGCAGGATCTGCATGGAAAACAACATGTCGGAACCATGTATAGTATATGTTTTACTGTATATGAGTCACTTTAATATAACTGTTTTTCCTTACTTTTTTTTGTGTCTTTTACCAGCTCCAAGTCGACCCCCTAAAATAATAGGTAAAAAGTTAAAGGGCCAATCAGTGAATATTGCCTGGGAGCACGTGGAACCGCTGGCTAACGAGGCATCGATAGATGGTTACAAAGTGAGTACAGTTTACTTTAGTGCAGATTAAATCTCTCTGAGGCGAAACAGTAGCTGTCGGGTACCTTACATTTATACCTTATTTGTGCATGTACCCAGGTGCTGTACAGGCAGCAGGGCCACTCCACAGGAACTCTGTACACAACAAGTAGGCGGTACATAGACCTTCCCATGCCCACAGATGGGAACTATGTTGTGGAGGTCCGGGCGCACTCAGAAGGAGGAGATGGGGCTGTGGCACGAATCCACATCACAGGTAACAGACACAGGCCTCAGTGTGAACTTGTCCCCTTTATTCACGTTTCTGAATTATTTATAGTGCAGTGGTAACATGTTTGTAAGCAAATCTGGTTCAAGTTTAATTAATAAAACTTTGAACTTGAACTACTCTCCTGATTGGTCACTATTTTGATGAAGTAAAAAATGTTTATAAATAACCATTACAGTTTTACAGACTATCATAGTAATAAAGTAAAATAATGTTAAAATGAAATGTTGAAGGAGTCTGGAGTCGGTCTATATGTGTCTGTCTATATATTTTCTATATAACACAGTTTAAGCTATATACACACACACACACACACACACACACACACACACACACACACGTATATATATATATATGTTTTTTCTGTATAACACAGTTTAAGCTAGACACACACACACTTTATGACAAAGGCTCTAATTTAGAAGAATGAGCCTTCCTTTCCATTCAGTGGTATTTTCTGTTCGGTGAGCATCTAAATTAAATTTAATGACTCAGAATAATCACTTGTGAAAAAAATATTGTGCCATCCTCACCCAGGTTTAGTTTCACATCAGTGGAATAGAAATAAAGAAAGCCTTCAGTTATCTAATCACATTTTAAATCCACAGTGGTGAGGTGACACACTGTGACTGTTTGGTCTTGGCCTGCCATTTGCTAGTGGGATTATACCAGGTTCAAAGTTGGCGGGAGGTTATCATTTGTCACAGTTAGAGGGTTCCCATGGGCCCGGGCAGAGCTGTCAGTTCAGGTTTCATACCTTAGATTGAGGGCTAAAGATGGGAAACTTAACGGTTCATGACTAAAGCCTTGATAGCCCAGTGACTGGATCCTCTCACTGGCTGATGGACTGACAGGTAGGCTGACTGGATAGAGGAAGCCTTAAGCCTCTGTAATTGATCTTGATGAGTAGAGGAAACCCCTCCTGTGGTTTTCCTTATCCCTTATCGTTCAGTCCAGACCTGACAGCTTGATTTCACAGACCTGGGAATTTAAGCCGTGGAGGATTTCAGATGCAGGGCATTGACAAATGGAGGAGCATTTAAGGTGATCCCTACACAGATGGGGTGTAATATCAAACTTCACACACCAAATATGGTCTTTAGTTTGATGGATGAGAGCTGGAAACTCATGGGACATTGCATTTTTTTCCCTCAAATCAGCAGCAAATTTGACTGTCAGTCTAGTGAATTTCTGAGTGAATATTGACATAGATGTATGTGTGTGTTTCTCAGGTGGAAGTGTGATGGCTGCCCAGTCTCTCAGTGTACTCTCCCTGCTCCTGGTGGCTCTCCTCTGCCTGAACCTCTGAATGTAGCGCCATCCTTGTCTTCCCGTGAAGAAGACTCTTTATGGTTGATGCCTGTAAGGACTTTGGGACTTTCCACAATCTTTTGGTTCCACCCTGTAACCCGGGACGTCGTATTCCAACTCTTGTGGAAAAAGTGGAAAAAGACAGAAATGGAAAAAATTGGAAATGGACAAAGACATCCCTTATTTATCCACAAAAAGCCTCTTTGGAGGAGTGTCAAAGGAGTTCTGTCAACTTTTTAAATATGCCTTATATAAATGACTGCACTTATCTTTCACAGTGACTTGTTTTAAAAATGGATCATGACTGAAAGTGTGAACATTAACGCTTCGCACAGGTTGGCTGTTTAGTGTTTTTAAAATGTAGGCTTAATTTGATCTGTGACATTTTGAATAAAAAATCTGACCTACAGTGCATTCCATAGTTTAAGGTAAACAAGCAGCTGTGAAGGATAAGTGTATGAGTTTATAAAAATGTCTTTATGTCTTTCTTTACTTGCAGTTCAGTGGCATTTTCTTATGTTTTCTTTTCTAAATGAAGCTCATCCTCTGTTACAGAGATACAGTCAAAGCAAATTTTAAACTCTCACATACCTGATTTTATAACAAGCATCATAGAGAAAATAGCAATTTATGTCATGCTAAAATAATATATCCAATAACTGATATCATTTTGCCATCTAATATACTATGGATGTTATGAAGAAAAATAGATTGGTATCACCTGCAATCAGTGCTTATTTCCAAATCATAATGTGAGCTCTCTATTAATAATAGAGTACCAATTGAAAATTGTGTGCATGTTGACATTGTGACAAAAGTGGGTTTTGAAAAGTGTTTGGGAGTTCACGCTCATGGATCCATACTTGCAAAGCTGAATGTAAAGCAAAGAAGAGGAGCAGGAAGTGAACATATCAAACATGCAGTTTCAAAGACAGAACAGCAGCAAACATGTAACAGTGGTTTATTTTGATTGCTTGACACCTCTGGTTGTATTTGTACATCTGTGCAGTGATCAAGGCTTTGCCACAACATCTGGTCCAATGCTGGAAGTGATGCTGAAACCTGCTCCATGTTAGTGAACCTAAACCTAAATGAAAAGTACTTTTGTTTTGACTGTATCATTAGGACCTCAGTGGTACCAGCTGGTGCTTTGTAAAGAATGTTGGCATTTTATTTTTTCGTGTAAACATTTTTCATTTCATCATTCTCGTTTATGGCTTTGTGTGAGAGTCACTATTAACAGTTACAGTGAACGGTAGCGACGCTCATGCCCTCCAATAATTGTGCAATGTTTGATTCATCTGTGGCTACTTTATATTTTCTAATACGACAACTTGCCTAGCTCCTATAACAGTAATCTAGTATATTTCATTTTTCATTATCTTGTATTAACAGAAGATAAGCAAAGCCATCCATGTCGGCGGTAAGAGCCCATCCAAAGCTCATGACGTTGTTTCCACTGCATTATTTTTGTCTTTTTATTAACATGTGATCAGAGATATATAAACATTATCAACTGTTGCCATTTTTGTTTATGATTATTATATTTGTATGTCTTGACCCACCTCTGGTTGGACAGTTTAAAGGTTTATTTCCCTCAACAACAAATGCTGCGTTTTGAATTCCTCTGATTCACTTCTTGAGTGACTGATGCTGGCCATGCTTCTACATTGTGACTATATCAACATCCACCACAAAGTGCTTTTGCCAGTTTTCCTTCATGCGACGAATCATAAAAAGAGTTGCCAAATGCATGAATGCCTTGAACTTTGACATTTTGGCCGAAAGCAGTGGCTCTACATTCTAACATGCATGACACTGGAAACAAAGTGTACATTACTTTGCAAGAAATCAGCATCATAGCAACTTCTCAACCTCCGTGCTTCATATGAAATACATTCCATTTCTGCGTGACATCCCTATACGTCAGAGACAGTATAGACCTAAGCCTAATATGTGCATTAGCTGTTAAGCTCCATTATCTCATATAAAGTCTTGGGGAGAGTTTTTAGAGAGAAAATCTTACACTGACTAAAGGAATCTCACTCATTAGAGTTCAGAAATGGTCCTGCAGTCTTGTGCACTTGATGGTTGGGATTTGGTGGCATCACTGGTGGCAGTGGCGACGTATGTTTGGCTCAGTTCACTGCTTCACTGGACGTGAGCGGCACATGTGAGGGTTGAAACTGGAACCTCTCATTGGCTGGACAAGGAACAATAAAAGTGTAGTTAACTATTAAATTGCTCCTGTTTTTTGTTTTTTCTGACATGAGTCTGTGGGAATGCAACAATCTGAGTTTCATGAAAACCTAAGTGGGAGTGCAGCTGATTATGAGTCTGAGAGCACTGAGTACTGGTGAGTCAGAGTTACAGTTCACAGTGGTGAACTTTTTCAGAGCTATTCAGATTCTTTACTCAAGTCAAAGTAGCAATACCACAATATAGAAGTTTACATAAGTAAGTAAGTAAGTAATTACAAGAACAAAGTCAACAGCTAACAGTAAAATGTAGTTTAGGATCAAAAGAAGAAATTCTGATTATGGAGAGAGGCTGCTTACAAATGGATTTTTTATAACTTGGCAACCCAAACGTTACCCCTACTGATAGCTTTAGACTAATCTGTCCAAAAAAATGTAACCATTAATTATACTGTGGGGTGACTTTCATAAATACAGTTTGAAAGTTTGTTCTGCAACCAACTATATTTTGTAAGCTCCTAATATATTAAACTATATTAAAGAAAGTAACATACAACTTCAACTGTCAGATAAGTGTAGCAGGCTATAAAGTACAATCTCTTCTTCTGAAATGTTGTGGAATACAAGTAAAAAGTTACATAAAATGGAAATGCTCACGTACAGGTACCTCAGAACTGTATTCAAGTAAATGTTCATAGTTACCTTCCACCTCTGACAGTCGAAGACGACACTGATGTGTTGATGTAAAATCTTGGTGTTTGTTCAGGAGTCAAAGTGTAAGTTGGATCTCTCACATATGACTCTCAATTGGGAGTAAGGCTATCATACGGTATACATACCGTATGCTATGTTAACCATAGATTTACAGTCATTTTTGCATCTATAATCTTCAACAAATGAACCTTTGGTAAAAGTGCAATAAAAGAGATCTGATCCCTTACACACAGGGAAAACAACCCCACCATAAGGTCCATTTAGTAGCTATTTATTAGCTGCTTTGGAGCTTTTGGTCATATCAAATTATCTTCATAGAATTGTAGATGGTAAAATATCCTTTTCTTTTAGCCCTTTAACTTCTTCTTTTTCATGTTGGATTTAAAAGCCGAGGTTCAAATCTCACTCTTGACCTTGGAAACAGCAGATGAGAAACTAATCTCACCACAAAGCCCATGTAGTAGCTGTTTTGGAGCTTCTGCTATCACGCGATCATCATCATTATACATAAATGTCCTATTTAACCAGAAAAGGACGATTGATTGGAAACCAAGGATCCACAGAGATCCCTGTTTAAAGTTTTAGCCCACAGTGAGTCAGTCTGAGTTCACAAGTGACTGAATCATGGATGACTGGAGTCCAGAAGGGATCACATGAGCCCAGTCTGAAAACTGATGTTACTTCAAGATGAAAGCAGAGACCACAGCAGAATATTTTTTCTTCGGCATGTCCAGCTAGTTTCACTTTAAACACTCATACTAAGAAAATGTGTCAAAAGTTGTGAGCAGGGTTATCAAATTCAGACAGATCCTCCACTGGGGTCGGACAGCTGCAGTGGTCTCAGGTTGCTTTTCACTCTGCTTTTAGATGTGATAAAGTGCCGACACCCCTGAGGTGGATTTAAATAAAAATCACTTGTGTCCTCAGCCATTGCTGCCGTGGGATTAAAGTCGAACTTCAGACTGGTTATATGTGAAATATTAATAGCAGTGTTTCAGCTCTCACATATCAAATAAGAGAAACTAGAGCATTGTTGATGATTTATGACTTCCTTTCATTATCAACTCAAGTATTTGCACCATTTATGAGTGGATTTTTTCCCCCTTGATTTCCAGGAGAAAGCCATTCTTTACTGAAGCCAGTACCTAATATATCAGAGATAGTGTTTCAATCTGTCTTCCATTACAGATAAGGCCGTGGACTCGGTCAATGTCTAGTTTTTCAGGCAGAAACAGCTGTTGGAGTTTTGTCTCCTATCAGGTATCCAGCTGATGAAAAGTAGATTGATATCACTTCTCTTTGTGGATTAGGTCAGACCAAATGAATCAGATTTGAGATTCTTATTGAGCTTTACCTCTCCCTTCCATTTCGTTCACGGGTCTTAATGGTTATTCACTGAAATCAGCTCACAGGGAGAACAAAAGAAAGAGATAACTGTGTGTGTGTTTTTTTTTTTACCCCTGCCATGATTTTGCTCCAGATTCAGTGGCTTATCAGTCCAAACATATGGCCTGTGTGATAGGTCTGGTCCCAGGTGGCTGTGGAACACTTTCCCCAAAGCACACTCACGACCATTGTTACCTGGGCTGCAGCTTGGTTCAGTCTGCCTCCTCCTATCACATCCTCCACACTTTGAACTCATTCACTTCTGAAACATACCTATTTGCCATTTTTAACCGATTGAATTTAATATCACATCATAAAGAAATATTGGAGCAACTATTTCATTTTCAGTGATTGACAGGGGAAAAATTACATTCTTCTAACCCCCAAGTGTATGTGTTTTTGCAGACAGGTGTGCAGTCCCCGGACGGATTGTGGTATTGTCTTTGTAAATCTACACCTGTTCTTTGACAGCTCAGACAACACAAAACATACTTTAAAGTGGTGCACAGCAGAGTAGAACCAGACTGCTTTGCTGGGAGACCTGAAACGTGACGCCCTCCCCGACATGCCTGCAATATGTCATGCTGTGTCAGCCGGTAAGACTGCCCTGGACTCATGCAGGAAGGCTTTATAAGTGAAGGTCTCCATGCACATATTGTGTTACAGCTGGGCTTTAGCCATTGAAAGAGCACTGACCCCTTGAGACAAGTTTCGGTGACATATCATCACTGTGCAAACTGTAGACTCAATTAATTGGGTTGGGAGGAGGTTCAATAAAACCCCAGTGATAATGCCAATCATGATATGCACTGATGAGCGTTTTTTAATCGAGTCTGTTTCCAAGTGAGCCATCTGAGAGTGTGTGAAAGAGTGGGCGACCTCTGCTGGAGAAGAGTTATAACACACAAGACACCTATCACAGCGGAACTAAATCAAACTGGGGTGAAAGCCACCACATTGTAAAAATGGCGACATGTCTGACGTTAATTCAAGTCAAAAAATGTTGTTGTCTGTGAGCAGAGGAAAAAAACACAGAGGCATGATGACCCCGAGCAGAGGTGAGTGCGCTGGGAGAAGTTTTGTGCTCACACACATCTCACTCCCATCAACCCAACATCTGAGCTCATGTTGTGAGAGAAGTGGCGCAGCCCCTCAGCTCAGCGTGAGCTGCGCAGACCGCTCAAACTTTCACTGCGCTCTCGCTCTCATGTGTTCAGACTTGTACAACAACTTTGTCCCAACTCATTGTGCTGCGTAGAAAAGTTCCCTGCGCAAACTATGTGCGCTGATTGCCCAACTTCTTGCGGGGAGAAGGACCCTTGCTGCCAAGTTTTAAACTCAGGCGGCGGGATGGCGTCGCAAACGAAGCCGGACACCGGTCATCGTGTTGAGGGTGTTTGTCAGAGAGGATGCGGGCTCCTGCTGTCCGGTGAGGACAGAGACAAAGGGGAACACTGCTGCGTGGACGCGCTCCGCACGGTTACCGACGCGCTGGAAGAAAGACGCGCAACTTTGGAGCACGAAGCCCGGATGGCGAGGCTCAGGTGGAACAGGAGGGAGCAGTTCCTGTTGGCCCAGGTGTCAACTCTGCAGAACGAGGCTCAACTCGCTGCTCTCCAATACCAACGGAGACTGCACCAATACATGCTGCACATCAGTAGCATTGCAGAACAAGTCATTGGCTACTGCAAGGTGAGAGGGTCGACTTATTTAACATGTGCATGTGGTGCAATAGCTGTAATTGGCATGGGAAAGTATAAATGATGATTCCACTTTGGATGCCATATAAAGCAAAACATGACAGGCAGATGAACTTCACACACTCCTGTGTTTGTTGGCTGATTTTTCTTTTTTAGGGTGATTTGAAGACCACTGCTGACACGCAGAGCCACATATCAGAGGAAGCAACATGTGCAGATGGAGAGCCACAGGAGCAAGTCAAAGCACCTGAGGTAAGAGAAGCAAACTCACTGATCACAGCTTTTGTGTGTCTTTGCAATCTGTAGCTCCCACTGCCGGAAACGCTGGCATTTACGGCTCATTCGTGGATGTTTGAGAACATCAGCTTGACTGCTTATCCAAAAATATCCAAAGGCAGCAGTGCATATGCTTTTTGATCTTTGTGCCTGTCAGTATCTCTGTCAGTGCCCACTAACACACTTCACAGTGTTGTTGATATTAGGATTTAGGCCAAGTGTTTTTAAAAGCACTGCAGCACCAGGATTTTGCTTCTTGCCGTACTCTGCTTCACCTGCTGTTACAGCTCAGGCTTTAACCCCGCTGCCAGACATTTCATTGTGTAAATGTTGACCTGGGGATCACAGTGAATGCTGTGGATTCGTCTCAATCTCTAACTGCAGACTGCTCATAGAAGTCAATCTCTCCTCACATCCTGGTTGTTATACAGTGAGGTGTGTGTCTTGCTTTCTCACAGTGAAAGCGTGCGTTTGTTACCAAAGGAATTAGTTTTATAAATGCTAGATTGAATAGTTGTCACTCACCAATCGATGCATTTGCCAGAAATGATTTGTGATCACCTTGGTGCCGTGATTAGAGCTTCTGATTTCTGTGGAGCAATCTGTTCATGTCATTCTGTGTTGTCCATCATGTGTGACTGAAGAGATGCTTGTAAAGTGGCCTTTTTTCTTCTCTTTGGGTGTGAGCTGATCTAGTGTCGTTGTCTGTGTAGGTCTCCTTTTTTTTGGAAAGTTTGTGGTCAGAACAACATGTCACATTTCCCCTAGAATCACTGCATCCTGACTGTAGTCTCCTCGGCAACAGAGAGGGGAGAACGCAAAGGTTATTCTAGCACCAAAAGGTTGAGTGTGAGGCGAGTGATGCAATGACATTTGTAACTCAATGCACTGCATTAAATACAGCATTTGAAATACAGAAACATTTAGTGAGTGAGAGGGAATGGACACATCGCACATACCTGCTATACACACATAGTAGAAAATGGAAAAATACTAGAGAGTAGTGCTTCAACTAATGATTATTTTAATTAATCTGTCAGTTATTTTGTCCATTAATTGATTAATAATTGTATTTTAAGCCTTCAGAAAATGGTGAAAAGTGTTCATCACAGTTTCCAAAATCCCAGCATGATGAATAGAGATGTCTTGTTTGATATGCTGGAGCTAGGGTATTTTAACTTTTTTTGTCTTTAAAAATGACATAAAACAATTAATTATTCAAATTTTTGTTAAACAATTTCATGGTGATCGACTAGTTACTGCAGCTCTGCTACAGAACAAAATATTCTCACTGCTGGTGTTAACCGCTAATATCAAGTGTTAATCACTGCCTAAGCTTTTACATAATGTGTTTTCTTAACGCAGTTCGCAATTTTCTTGTAATTGCTTACAACCTCATCCATGTCAAAATGTAATTGATGGGCTAAACTATACGGACATGGTTCCTAACTGCCCCTGAGTCTTTGCTGTTGCAGGAAATAATTTGTTAAACCTCCAAAAAGTCTCTGCCAGATGTAATAAAAGCGCTTGTTTTCGTAAGATCACAAGGTATCCTAAAGGTTTGTGTTATTAACCCTCCAGCCAGAGACTGTGTGTTGTGTTTGGGTTGCTGGTGAGGGTGGCTGGGTTTAATCGTGGTTTTGGTCACATGAAGTATCTCTCTAATTGCCTGCAACATGCTGTGAGTGCAACAGACTCACTTTTGATTAATGTGGAAAACTGTTCACTCTCCTCTGCCAGTGTTGGGCAGCGACGGAGCTTCTATTTTCAGCTCTCTCTTTTTTTCCTCATCTAAAAACTCCTCTCTAATGCGTCTTTAATAGTTTTCTCATTGTGTGTTTTCTACTTTTGCTTTCCAAATGGATTTTCCAATACTTGAAAGAGTTGGGTTGCAGTACATCAAACAAAGTTTTACAGTGAAGTGGAAATCCACTTTGTTGGAAAAGTGATGGGTTTTTTGTCAACATGGACAATAGAGTTGGATGGCAAGTAAACATCTCAGTAGCCGTTATGGATCATCACATTCAAGGTCCCTTTGTGTGATTGGAAAGCAAACCTAATTGACCCTTAAGCCCATTTACTTACTGTTATTATGCCGCTCAAGCTGTCTGTGCTAGCATGGCACACATGCAGTGCTAGGTGGGAAATTTTCTTGTAATATTTTTAAAAATGGTTCCCCCGATTTCAGATGTTGGTAGATAAAATCAGGCTACTATTCAGACGGCTGAAATCACAGCTATGGCTCACAGATTTCAGCTTGAGTTAATGAATTCACTTTAGCTTTAACTTTCAAAATGAAAGTCTCCAACTCACTGATTTTAAAACAGGAAATTTGTAAAAGGAGTTTTAAATACGTAATATAATGCAAAAAGACTGAGGCTACATGTCCCAGGTAGAAAGTCGTAGAACGTCAGCAGCCTCACGAACAAAGTAGAAGAGGTGCAGCATTGTTAGCAGCTAATTAGCTTGCCCTGGTACATTGTGATAAAGAAATAGACTGTAATTTTGTTCTAACAAGAAGCTAGATTTGTGCTTAATTGTTCCCTTTTTCAAATAGCAACACTCGATGCGTTTGGCAAATGTACTGCTATCTTTACGACTGAGTTTGGCTGGATTTGCTGAATGAGCAGGACAGAGCTGCTAATGTTGCCCTAACTGTACGTTCAGACCGACAGCGGTGAGAGGGAATACGTTCACTCCGGCTGCCATGTCAAAGACGCTGTTGAAGTTCGTGGGTGCTCTGGCATTGTTATGCTGTTTTGCATGCTGTGTTGCTAGTTAGCATGCAATTCCTGCCTATTTTCACAAAATACACACTTCACACTTCTAGAAACTCACCTGGAACACCTATAGTGTCAGACACCTTTGTCCATGCATCTTTTTGTTATTTACGTCCTTGTAAGCAAACAGGGACACGACATGAAGGACGGGGAAACCCGCCATGAATATCTCCATTGTGCTTGGAAACAAGGGTTAGGGTTGGATTGCAGATTACAAGTAGGCTAACACACAATTTAATCCACTCCTTACAATTGATCTTGTGTTTGGTGTTTGGAAAAGAGAAGAAAAATGACAGGATCCTTCAGACAATGATTGGATCACTGTTCTTAATGATTTGAGTTGCACTTTCCCTCATGGTCTAGGTTTCCTTTATTAAGAATATTATCCCAGGAGCTTGTGTACAATGACATTATTGTAAAAACAACAACAAAGAAGCATTTGAGTCGACTGTTGAAGTGGCCCCAGTTGTTCGAAACTGGCAGTGATCCTGTTGGTTGCTGTAGAGAACAGCTTGCTGAGAGCTAGTCCTGTGTTTGAAAAGAGAGAGAAGGACATAAAACAGACAGAAAACTATTGTGAGGTGGAAGTGGACTGCCGTAAAGACTGACTGACGGCGAGTTGCAACATATTTTTCCATGCACTGTACCTCAGAGATGTACTGATCTAGATCCAGCTGATTATGTGTTCACTGGCCTGACAGTGAATGCAGTCGGGGATTGCGGGTGAGTCAGCCAGTTCTGCTATTGAAAAGGGATAATGGAACCAAAACATAGCATCGAAATGGCAATAGGATTAGTCACCATTTCAAAAATATACCCTCTTCATTTGCCCATGTAATTTGCCCGTGTGTTTGTTTAAAGCCAGATGAATGTAGAAGTGAAACCACAGTTGAGGTAAAACAGTCCCACACATCTTCTCTCTTGCAGCCAAGATCCCCCCCCAAATCTACACTCCAGCTGGGAGTCAGCGAAACTGTGGAAACGAAGGAAATATTTTCATGTAATTGAGAATGGATAGTTCTTTTCATCATCCATTACCAAAGCTGTTGAAAGTGTGAACTGCACAGTCAAGTAAAAATCCATTTTTTGACCCATACTGTGCCAGTGACACCTCAGTGAAGGGCTACTGGCAGAAACACTGAGGCCTTTTCACCTGTCTGAGAGCGGGAGCACAGTCGCTCCAGCTAATTCTTCTTTTTTTTTGTTCACATCAAGGGAAAAGAATGGGCTAGGGAAGAGGGAGGGACGGAGCGGAGAGTACACAACTTGAGTATCGGTGTCATCAAAATCCAATCTTGCGTGACAGGCGGGGACGAAAGCAGGCCAGTTTGTTTGCTTCTATAACAAAAGATGACAAGAAAAGATTGCTTTGCGACAGAAGAAAAGATAGATTTATGACCTCCTGCTTTTATGTCTGTTTATTTGATTTCTCTTGCCCAGACTGAGCCCCGCAACAAAATGATAAACAAGTGAACATCTTTTGCCCATTGATGTTGGGTGTTGGCCTGGTTGAATTGAATTTGGGGAAAAAAAGGATCTAATTTTACTAACTGAGAAATAGGGAAAAAAATACATTTGTGTTTTGCCACAAACAAAGGAAGAAGTGTAATGGCCACATCAGTTGAGCGCACAGTTGTGCATGTCTTTTTACTGCTTGTATAGACAGTTTTATAGTCTCTCTGTGCTCAAATTCTCCAAAGCACTTGGAAAATAGAAGAGAACGCTTGTATTGAGAGAAAATGGCATAGAGTCGTCGGTTTACAGCTTAGTGTCTGTTTCCCTCACAGCTGACAGAGGAGGAAAATGGGACCGGTAGATATGAAAATTGAGTCAATCAAACAATCCCTTTCAACTCCTGTATGGTTAGTGTGGAGGAGTAAATATGGAGTTGTCACATTCTGTGTTCTTCAGTCCTCTGGAGGTGTTTTCTCTACCTGTTCTGCTCTGCTCTGTTTGGGACGTCATTTACTCAGAATTTACATGGCAACTGTTTATCCTTCGCCTGTGAGAGAGGGGCCGCCCTGCTTACCATTTCCTATTTCCTCTCCAATTCGACACACACACACACACACACACACACACACACACACAGGAACACCAGGCTGCTAAAACAAACTTCAGCTTGCATTAATTTAGATTTATCAGTTAAGATAAATTTGATTTAGATAAACACTTAATTATTTACTGCCTCTTTAGCAGCGTTTAGACTTCTTGTGTAATGTCTTACTCCTGCTTATCTCCATGCATATTTATAGGAATTTCATTAGCTGAAGGAATTTGCAATATTTTCATAGGTGCTGGTTTGGCAAACAACATGTTTTTCCAAAGTCCTTGGCAAGTGGCTGTGTTAGTTAATAAGGCTGATATTGAGATTAGGATACTCCAGATTCCAAGGTTGTGGATTTGGACCAAACCAAGAGCTGTGGCTGTGGAATACATCATGCCTCCTTTTTGTGGGGTTTGTCCTTTGCTGTGTATGTCTGTTTGTGTGTGTGTTTGCATGGGATGACTTAAGCTGTGCAGGTCTGTTGTTTTAGCACGAGGTGTGAAAAAGTAAACTGTTCTGCTAAAGACCACCGTGCTCGTAAAAAAAAAAAAAAAGAAAATAAAAAAAGACGCTCTGGGTAAATTTGTCCCTCCCTCCTGAAAGGCCCCTTTTTAAAAGTCAAAGGGATGTCTGTTAGGTTGGTCTGCGGGATGTTGGAGAGTAAATCATAGTGACCTGACTCAGAACTGTTTTGATTTTCACTTTGCTGACAAATTATATTCCTAATTGAAGCATTGAAAACATTTGCAAATTGAAATATCCGGGCAGCTCACATGACAGCAGCTTTGTGTGCGTGTGCCTGAAGTTGCCGGTCTATAAGTTGCTCCTTGTTAATATTTATGCAATCTAATGCAACAACCCTGTAATAAATCCTTCCTTTATGAAGCTCATAGTAATGGTCTTGCTCTTAATTTATCATAAAATATGTTTTGTTTCTCAGAAAATATGTGGGGAATACAATTTATTGTAGTACACTATAGAGCTGAAACAATTAACAGAAAATTCAGAATTGACCGATTATTTAAGTCATTTTTTTTCTAGTAAAACTGCCAGTAATTCACAAGTTGCTGCTTCTTACCTTCTGTGATTATCATTGTAATCTGATTATTTTTGGACTTTTTGGAAATTTAAAGACTGATCTTTTGGCAATGGGAAATCGTGTTTGCCATATTTAACAATTTTGTGACACTTTATGAACCAAATGATCAGCATATTAATTGATGAAAATAATAATTAATAAATACTAATAATTATCAATTGCAGCCCTAGCGTAGTACATACATTGCATTCCTGGCATAGCAGTGACTGTATTAAGTTCTATTAAGTGCATGTACTTCAGTGCAGCTCCAGTGTGTGTTTGCATCTGACAAACTTTGTGTACTTGTGTGTAGGTTTGTTATTATGTATTCCCAATATCGACTTTTCCCCCCATGTTGCGTGCCCTGAGCTGTTATCTGCAGACTGGCTCTGTGCTTCAGGAACATGGTTTGATTGTAGCAGATGTTCAGTCCTATACTCTAGCTCTGCTCTCAGGTGTACCGCAGGAAACATTCAGTGACTGGAGTGATTCATCATTTCAGTCACCCAGGAGGAGAACGCTCAGCTTTATCCACACCTTAATGACTTGTAGCTCACCGGTCTCTCCTGCTTCTCTGTGAACAGATTCAACAGCCAACATCTGGAAAAGAGCCTAGTGTCAAAGAGGCAGGAAACCCAAAGGCCCAATAGAAACTGATGAACTTTCCAGGTCACTTCTTTGTGTGGTACTTTTAAGGTAACTCGGTGTGCACATGTGGCTGTACAAACATAGATTCTTTCAATACATATGCACTGTTCTAACACACACACACACACACACACACACACACACACACACACACACACACACACACACACACACACACACACACACACACACAGCTGGCACAGATGATACTGTACACCCTCTAGTCCTGTTATAACTGATGTCACGGAAAGCTCCATTGTACACGAGCTCTCGTGCCACCAAACTCTTTCTTCTGTCTCTTAGTGTGATGAGAAAATCGCTTGTTGTGAAGTTGATTCACCAGCTAAATATCTGTGGTCAAATCTAAATCCAGTCGCCCCCTTTGTTCCCATCTTTACCAACACTGGGGGGGGGGGTTTGGTTAGTCAGTGACCTGATGCCTTTTGAACTCACACAGACCCACTGATTTCCTGTAGTCTTGATAAACATGTGGCTTTGCCTACAGCTGTTACAGGGAGATTACAGTGAAAGCCTTGAGTCAGCATGTACACAAGCAGCTGCATGTGTACATACACACACACACACACACACACACACACACACACACACATATGCAAATGCACAAACAGCAGTGGCCACTCTATCATCAGGGCTCTCCGCACAGCTTGCAAATGAGTGTGTAAAGAGGTAAAGTTGTGGCGAGACCTTCCTGAGGCAAGCTGCTCTCCTCAAGTTCAGTCCAACATGGACAGTACCAGTGTCATGGAGCGATAACGGTCTGCAACGATTGTTTATTTAATATCTAACTATTCTGTAACTTATTTTACTTACTTTAATGATAATCAGCTAATTCGATGAGACATAATATAAGTTTGCATTTTAAAGCACCAGTATTAGTATGAGAAATATGAAGTAGACGAAGTCTCCATTACAGTACTTTTTTTTTTCTGAGATTACAGCATCTTTTTAAATTATTGTGTTGGCATTGGTTTTTGTTTCTTGAAAGATTTGACTATCGTAGTGAAAATGTTTATTTTGGACTGTTGCTTTCAATTTCAGTGTCTCAAATTGGATACTTCAGTGAGTACACTCACAGGTAGTAAACTGTGCACACTGATGGTAACCGTTGAGGGGGAGACGTGTCCATCGTTTTACACTCAACTTTTTCACCGTTTTGAGTGCCCCATCCGGGTACTCACTGTATGTTTCCACACTTGTCAATATGAACGCATTTATGAACTCAAAATAGCAAGTGTGAATATGGAAGTATGTGAATTGAGACAGAGCAACCGTCTTTGAGATTAGTTGTGGGTCAGTATTGCCATGCATAGTCGACAAACACCTGTTACTGGTTTTCTTGAACAAAAACAACATATTATTACAATAATATCTATTTGTATTATACGCAATGAACAGTAGGAAAAATAATCAACTTTTTAAAATGTGCAGTCAATACCTACGGTCACGTCATGGTATGAAAAAATGCTTTGATTTAAATCACTGCTTTCTAGTTGTCAATAGCCAATAGTACATCAAACAGCTTTGAGTAGCAGCCAGCACTGAGCTGTCTGGACATTCACTGTTGGTTAAACCTGAGCCAATAAAACAACCTGGACCTTGCACTGTTGAATCCATTACAGGTAACGTAGACAGATTAAAAGGCCTCTGTGGATCATGATGGGCTACACATGATGACCTTTGTCAGAGAAGACCTTGACATTACCTTTGGCCTGTCAGTGGAGATGCAGCATTATTAAAGCGCTGTGCTGCAGACTATCTTTACTGCACATTCATCTGCAAACTGAATTAAGGCTGCCTCTGCTTTTGTCGACAGGAGGATTAGGGCTTAATTACATCTGGGCAGAGGCTGCCATCTAGTCAGAGAAACAACTGTGCAGTGGGAGACCGGCACAGTACATTAGGGAGGTGTTGAGGAGAGGGATAAGCCTGTGTAATATGCCAGGTGTGTCCAGGGTATTAGCAAACACTAGCACGGTACTATGTGCCTGCCAAGTGAAGGGATCAAAACAAACCTACCCCTTTGAATCGTGTCTCTCATTTCATCCTAAAGGCCAACACTCGGCTGTGTCGGGCGATGTTGAGTGGAAGAAAACAGTGGAACATTTTGTCTTAAATGCACACACAGCAGCATGCAAAATGTAGGCAAACAACACACACAGACAGATGCGTCTGGTTTATCAGGCGGTTACTTCTAGTTGTATCTAACCGTGCAGATAGTTTTGGTTTAATTCGTCTAGATTTAAGATTTCCACCTTTACTCCAATACAAAGGAAGAATTTTGTTTGTGACTGAAATGGCACTGCAAACCAACATTAGAAACAAGTGCATATCTTTTTTTCAGAGTTCATGTACCTCTTACTTTCGAAAAGTTAGACCTCAATGTGAATAGCTTTAACAGAGACAGTCATTCTTCCTACCAAAGACCCTTCAGAAAACAGTTGACAGCGAGATGATACCTGGACAAATGAAACCAAAACTCTCAGCGTATCTAGATACTACTATTTATTTGTTTATTTGATAGGGACAATACGTTAAGGAACATCAGTATAAAATACATGACGTAAACATGCTGGATTGTAGCAAAAATGCTAACTATAAATAAATCAAGATCATTTGCTTTCTTGTCTACAGTGAAATGTAGAGAACTACTATTACTCTTATCTGTATTTCATATATGAAGCTACTGCCAGAAGCTGGTTAGCTTAGTTCAGCATGAAGACTGGCAGCATGAGGAGCTGGCTAGCAGGCCTCCTCTTCCAGAAACACCACCTTTTTATAAGTATTAAATTGTTCCATTATTTCTGGCTCAGAGACTCGTCTCAAACAGGACTTTGGGCACTGCAGCAGAGAAAGCTCTGCAAGCAACATCAGATCTTAAGTCTTCCTCATCATCTTGAATGAGTTGGCTACTCCCTGTAATAGCCAGAGAGTGGTGTTTGCCTGGATTTGCGTGACCTCTGGGGAACTAGTTAGTGACAGGCTCGGTGTATTACTTGTGCCGGCAGATCGAGCCGTCTAATTCCATTCCAATCACCGCCTTCATATTATTGCTGGGATTGAGAGAGAAAGCTCTGATGGATGTGTTTTTAATTAGCCGAATGAGCTTGCAGAGAAATCGTGCATGAATATTCATTATGATCGCTGTTGTCCTACAGATATAGCTGAGTTTTAATCATAATAATTTCGACATCTTGAAAGGAAAGTAATTGTTTCAAGTGGACTTATCAAATGTTCGTTTCTCCAGTAACACGGATAATTGAAATCTTTTAACATTATCCAGTTGTTTCAGCCAGTGACGACATTATCTACAGTGTTATGGCCTCAAAGATGAGCTTGGTTGCTTTTTGATAGACTCATTCACTTTCTGTGAAGGGAATAGATACTTATAAGTCTCTTGGTCCAAGTCAAGTCTCATGTTTTGGAGACTCAAGTCCATAAAGAAAATGACAGTTGTCATGTGAGTGTTCTCCCTTCAAGGTCATGCTAAGTTTGAATATCCACAATTCCATAAAATCTGAAAAACCTAAATCCGCTGATGAGGATCATGAGATACTGATGAAAGCTGTAATACTTATTCCATGTGTCATTTCACTTTATTACACATAACTTACTTTATGGACCAACAGCGGGGGAAAATAAGTATTGAACGTGTCAACATTTTTCTCAGTAAATATATTTCTGATGGGGCTATTGACATGAAATTGTAACCAGATGTTGGTAACAACCCAAGTAATCCACACATACAAAGATATCAAAACATATATGTCTATTAATTAAGTTATGTGTAATAAAGTGAAAGGACACAGGGAATAAGTATTGAACACATGAAGAAAAGGAGGTGCAAAATGACATGGAAAGCCAAGAAACCAGCTGAAATCTGTCAGTATTCAGAAATCAATCCTGCCCCCTATCAGTGCAAATTGATATCGGCTAGTTTAGTCCTAATTGATGGCCTATAAAAAGCTTTCTCATTACCAAGGTGTCACACAATGGGCATCTCATGATGGGTAAAAGCAAAGAACTCTCTCAAGACCTTCGCAACCTTATTGTTGCAAAACTTACTGATGGCATTGGTTACAGACGTATTTCTAAACTTCTGAATGTTCCAGTGAGCACCATTGGGGCCATTATCCGTAAGTGGAAAGAACATAATTTCACCATAAACCGGCCACGACCAGGTGCTCCTTGCAAGATTTCTGACAGAGGAGTCAAAAGAATAATCAGAAGAGTTGTCCAAGAGCCAAGGACCACTCCCAAAGAGCTTCAGAAAGACCTGGAATTAGCAGGTACTGTTGTTTCAAAGCAAACAATAAGTAATGCACTCAACTGCCATGGCCTCTATGCACGCTCACCGCGCAAGAAAAAGCATGTTGAAGCTCATTTAAAGTTTGCTGCACAACATTTGGACAAGCCTATGAAATACTGGGAGAATATAGTCTGGTCAGATGAGACCAAAATTGAACCCTTTGGATGTCATAGCACACACCATGTTTGGAAGAGAAATGGCACTGCACATCACCCCAAAAACACTATACCAACAGTGAGGTTTCGAGGTGGGAACATCATGGTGTGGGG
Source organism: Seriola aureovittata (assembly GCF_021018895.1). Taxonomy (NCBI): domain Eukaryota; kingdom Metazoa; phylum Chordata; class Actinopteri; order Carangiformes; family Carangidae; genus Seriola; species Seriola aureovittata. Next base: position 8,739,158 of record NC_079373.1, on the reverse strand, counting down.
CTGTTTTTCAGCATATGGTACTGGCAGAGTACCAGTAAGGAAGGATGAATGGAGAAATGTACCGAGACATTCTTGATAAGAATCTGCTGCCATCTACCAGGATGCTGAAGATGAAACGAGGGTGGACATTTCAGGAAGACAATGATCCCTAACACACAGCCAAGGAAACTTTCAATTGGTTTCAGAGAAAGAAAATAAAGCTGCTAGAATGGCCCAGTCAATCACCCGACTTGAATCCAATTGAAAATCTATGGAAAGAACTGAAGGTCAGAGTTCATAGAAAAGGGCCCCGGAATCTTCAAGATTTGAAGACAGTTTGTGTGGAAGAATGGGCCAAAATCACACCTGAGCAATGCATGCGACTAGTTTCTCTATACAGGAGGCGTCTTGAAGCTGTCATTATCAACAAAGGCTTTATTACTAAGTATTCAATAAATTTCAGTAAGCGTGTTCAATACTTTTCCCTGTGTCATTCCACTTTATTACATATAACTTAATTTATGGACATATATGTTTTGATTTCTTTGTATGTGTGGATTACTTGGGTTGTTACCGACATCTGGTGACAATTTCATGTCAATAGCCCCATTAGAAATATATTTACTGAGAAAAATGTTGACGCATTCAATACTTATTTTCCCCGCTGTAGCTCTACAGTATATAAATATTATATGTTCTACCCGTAAGAAGGAGTGTATACTCTAGACTTGATATCAAGTCAGACTTAAGTCAGAAAAATGTCTTGCCTCCGATTTGACTATTGAAAGACTTGACCTACTTGAGAATTGACTCCATGAAGTCTTGGCTTGACGTTTGAAGGAAAAATATTCAAACCTCAAGGTCTGACCTGACAATCTCACAAGTAGATAAAAAAAAAACTTGATGAGGTCAAATATATTGCTAGACCACATATGGTCAATGTGCAACTTTAAACAACTGATATCATCACGTCAAGCTAAAATTCTTATTTTATAACCACGACGTCGTCTGACAAAATCACCAGTCACATAAATTAAAGACAAAGATTGTGCTGTAGTTTAGGGTATATTTGATTATAAAATGATCACTCAGAGAGAAAGTAACAGGAAATCTCTCTTATTTAGTCTCTCACAGTGCACAACCTCTGTCTGGGTGCTTCAAATTCATTTTGAAAGAGCCACAGCCATTGGGGAAAATCCAACTCAGTCACATGGCATTTGGCTGACTATTGGTGAAACTATGATCATTCAACTCTATCACTCAGTCAGTCAGTTAGGGACATTCACAATTATAGGGCTGGCCCTGCTGTTGCCATCCAGCTAAAAATCTAACATGGCAGCTCATTGGCAAAACAATCTCAACTGAAGGTTCACTAACTTGTGGAGCTTTCATCAGTATCTCATGATCCTCATCAGCAGATTTGTCAATAGCCCCATTAGAAATATATTTACAGAGAAAAATGTTGACGCTTTCAATACTTATTTTCCCTACTGTATGTACCACTTAAAAGAGTCTAATTGTCAGGCTTCTTGCAATGTTGCTGTCCCTTTGTCACCATGTCAAAGTTTTTCCTCCCACTAACTATTAAAAGAACCCTGTGGAGTTGTATTTACATTCAGAATCTCTGTCTCTGAACTTATTGTATCCTTGAGGCCCTAACAAATGTGTTGAATCCATTTTCTTCATTTTATTTTGCAAAGCCAATTTTTACATTCATATTTGCGAACTAGCAATATTTTTCCTCATTAACTTCAGAATCAAAATTGGAAAAACTTTAATGATCCCCACAGGGAATAGCTTAACTTTGCTGGTGTATTGCTACATTTCTTAGTACATTATTGCCGACAGCTGTTGATCAGATAAATAATGTGAAACTTCAGCAGGATGCAAACAAAATGGAGGTCCACTTGTAAAAGCAATGCTCCATACTAATGGTCAAAACCCCACATTGTACCTAAGTGAGAGCAGAGTGTATATGGACTGTAAATAGAGAGATGTTTTGAAATACTGATGACTCTGGTTCCCCGTAAGCACCACATTTGGTGATTGGACTTCTTGGAAAGAGACTTGTGCAAATACTTTACTGCAGATATCACAGGCTTGTTCATTAGTAAAGGAGTACATGAGAGTGTGTTGAGCTGAAATGCGTGTATGAGTTTGAATTCGCAGTGTATCTTCACAGGGCAGCGCACATAGGTCAGTGTTTCCCTGCTTCATTTCCTGCTAATTGATGTCCGCCATGTAGAACAGGAGGCTGATTGCAATCTGCATTTGTGTTTCTATGTATGTGTGTGTGTGTGTGTGTGTGCGTGTGTGTAACTACCACCATGTGAGCCAGATCTGTTGGACCACAGTACAGCTGGTGGTGTTGAGTCAGCATGTTGAGGTCACAGCACTGGTGTTGGTACCAGACCTCCATGTGGTTTTGCCAACAGAGAGCAACGGCAATCTCTCACTACATCTGATTCTATCTCCACGCTCCACAAATGGATTTGGCTCCGCTGCAGATTCCCCACATTGAGAGCACATTGTTTTTGCACATCATGTGTTTCTCATTAACTGGTGTTTATTTGGCAGATTAGGTAGAATCCATGCAAAGCTCCTACAGCGGTGAGTGTCTCCTGTGCACTGACTTGACTCCTTAAATTCTAACCTGAGTGCTACTATAGCTGAATGCATGTAGAAAGTGTAACAGCTGTGTCTGGCCAGCAGATGGCAGAAAGAACATACGTGTGCAGTCCCACATTTATCTGCAGCCTGCTACAGATGTTGGAAGAGTTGCTGATGTGTAGTTATTTAACTAATTAGGATAGATGGGAATAGATTGCTTCATGAGAAGTTGTTGAGATGTTTGGCTGCACATCCGACAGCTGTGTGTTTGGTTCTCATAGATGTGGTTCTGTTTTTTTCGTTTCCACTCTGGTCCTTAGTGCGACATAAGAATTTGGATTTTGGATTGTTTAAGTTTAAAAAAACAAAACAGAATATTGGTTCAAAGTCATTTAAAAAAAAAAAAAAAAAAAACAAGCTATTTGCAGGATGGTGTGTAGTTTAACCGCTTGTTTTGATGAAACAGTTTCCACTCAAGGTCCACTGACTCGATTGCTTTGGAGGTTTCCACAGTGCCACGTGTACCTACTGCTCCCTGTTGGCTGAACAAACTCAGTCTGCTGATAAAGACTGTGCAATATGGTTGAAAGCTCCAGAACAAGCATGTAAGTGGAATTTGAGTTGAGATAATTTTGTCAAATTCTGTTTCCAAGGTCAAGAATGAACTGTCAAACTTAACCATTTCTTTTTTTTTTCTTGTGCTTTTTGTGTGTGGGTGGTTTGGTGCATTATGAGCATTACGGTTGCATTTTCTCCCCAGTCTTCAAGATTTTCTGTCTCACGCTTGTTTGGGTGTTCTGTGTTGGGGCATTGTTTACTTTCGACACTGGTGGAAACACTTTTAGATGCATGAAGACATAAAAATCAGTTTAAATCAGTCTGCTCTTTTCTCAAAGGAACCCATGCATTTTCAGTGAGAACTGGAAGAAATCTGAAAACAAACTGTACATACACACAAATGAACCTGTGTGTGCCTGCACATGTTGATGAAACACACTGAATTGTGTGTCTTTGCTCTTGGTTTCCTCTTTATAGGAAATAATCTCTTCCAATACTTGAACGGATTTGGTGATTATATGCTGCACTGCTCTCCACCATCTCTCACCTTCTTCACTTTATGACTCATATAAGCCATACACTCTGCCTCTGTTCTGTGCATTTGTATGAAGTGGATCATATAGATGCTCACCTAACAGCAGTGCCAAGCCTTTCATGTTATATGTGTCACACAAAGTAGATCTTGTCCTATATAGCTTGTAACTTTTGCAAGAAACTACGCAAATCTAAAGTATAGATGAGTGATAGAAAATATTTTAGAGTGTTTGATGTGGAGTTGTTTAACTGTAGGCTTCCAGCAGCCGGATTGACCTCCTGGGAGAACCAAGACAAACTCTCCTGTTGTTCTCCCCATTAGCCTGCATCAGTTGTTGATTAAGTTTCAATAGACTCTCACTAGTTGGTTTCTTCCGCTTACCCTCCTAATGAATGCCAGGGATGATTTGGCTGCGATTGTCTTCCCTCATCACTGCAAATGACCGCTGAGTGCTGCCGCACTGTGAAATCAATAGCCTTGGACTATCAGAGTCTCGAACACTTGCAGATTACTGATGAGAGTGATTTTAGGTGTTTAGCTGTGTGTGTGTGTGTGTGTGTGTGTGTGTGTGTGTGCGTGTGTGTGCGTGTGCGTTTTGGCTCTACATGTGTGGGAGAGAGTGTGAGAAAGAGAGGGAAATGAAGACAGACAGATAATGGCTTTGTGTGTGTAAGAAAGAAAGAAATAATGATTTTGTGTATTTTTCGGCATGCTTTTTGTTTATATGCGTAATTGTTTCTTCCAAGAGAAGACTTTGGCTTCTCGTTAAAAATATCCTCCTCGACAAACGATAGAAATTTCCTCTTCCCAACAGAGCGCGGGTTAAAAATCGATGTCAGCTAGGAGTCTGTGGCTAATCAAAGTGAGTAGTTGGCCCCCTGTTGCAGACGGCAGCTTTACTCCTTATTGTTTTTAGGGGTGTGTAATTGGCTCGAGCTGATAGAAGCTAAGAAAGGAGAGACAATGCATTTTTTTTGTCCATAATTCAGTATTGCTTTGTGGTACATCAAATTCACCAGGCCAGTAGCAGATGAGGATGTCAGTGGAGAGAAACAGACTTTATTTCTCACCCTCATTCAGTGCGCTATATTGAGTGATACTATAATTTGCTATTCTCTTTGTCTTGAGTCAGCTGCTTGTGGATAGAGAACTTGCCGTGCCTTGCGAGGCAGAGGCAACGTGATTCATCATTTTGGTAGCGTGCTCATAGAAATTTTATTCCAGTTACACCCTCTTTTTTTTTCTGCGTTACAAAGCCATGTTATTTCACAGATCTTTCCATCTTATCAATGTGTATGTTTGTACACAACAAAAGGTCATAAATCAGACCTGCATTTGCACTCTGCATAATGTATCTGGTGTTTGAATGAGGAAATGTGGGTGATCTTATGAATAATACAAGCTGCTCAGTCTTTGATGCCAGTGCAGATAATAATAAAGCAGGCTTCTATCAACGTGGGCCAACCAGGAGAGCCAGAGAGCCTGGTACATTAGCTGTGGACGGCTGGTGATAAATCAGGCATTCACAGAGAGGATTGCTTGGCACAGAGAGCTCCCTCCGGAGGCCTCGCGGAGCTGTGCCATACGGTGAGGCAAGGCATTCAGAATGCCCTCCTTACCCGGTACCACAGGTCTCCAGGGTGGCTTTTAATCGCCACAAATGGGCAGCGATAACAACTGGCTGTATTTCACGTTCTGTCCAATAGTTACAGCCTCCTGTAGCTTTTACGACAAGGAGATGTCAGGTTCCTGGCATAATTGGCTCTTCTACGGGGATTTTATGAGTCTGTTTACTCTGTGAGGAGTACTTGTCTCTGGGATGTGATGCTCTCCTAAGGGCCCGATGGGTTTCCTGGTTGATATACTTTCAGCTTAGGTCTGTGTAGGGGGGGGGGGGGGGGGGGGGCGGGTGTCTAATGATCAGATACTGTATCGCCTACTGATTGATGTGCTTAGGGCTAAAGCCAGGGGTGGTTGGAGTTATCGGAGCCCAAATCTGACCATCTTCATTCACACGCTCAGACTGGGAGACAATAGAGTGGGAGATTCTCCTCTGTCACCGTGCTGATGGATGGCTGCTGTCTGGGCCAATCCAGGGCTATTTTTCATACATTTCCATACAACGGTAGAGGGGGGTGGGGTGGGGGAGGGGTTTGCCTCACTGCCTCGGAAGTGAATCACCCTGGTAGAGTGAGTGAAGTGTAAGTAAACCTCTTTTCTCGTCTTTAACCACACAAGCTTGTAGTTTATCGTCACAGCACATGTTTCTGCCACAACGCAAATCTTGTACAACCCACAGCGATGTACGCACACAATCTTTCGGTGTGCTGTAATAATTTATACACGTAATTTTGACCCGCTGCGCCGGGAAACATCATCAACAGATGAGACACCATTAAACATAATCTGCGTCTGTGGAGAAAATTGCGACGTGTCTTTTGAGCCAACGAGCCATGGCAGAATTAGCTTTGTGTTCTGATTTGTGTTTCCCGTTTGGTGTTTGAAGTGTGATGATGTGATAAGAGCTCGTCTTCAAATGTAGATAGAGCCATGACTCCTGCGCATTAAGTCTCAGAAGTGCGCCTAGTTATTATCTCTTGCTTCCTTTAATCTCCTTTCTTACTGTCAGTAAGAGTGTTCCAGCTCCAGATGAAGCACCAGGCCCCATGGCTAGTCACATGCTAAAACTAGGAGCTAATCATCTACAGTGTGACTGAATGCACTGAATGACTGCAGGGTGGAAGCCAGTGATGGTGAGGAAACTGTGGATTGGAAGTAACCATCCTATAAGCAGATCACAAAACTATTTCTCGCAGAATTAATTCAAGTCATTAAAATCTTCCAAATTCTCTGTTTCAAAGCTTCATCTATGACAGACAAGTTCAGAGACAATATTAACCACTGCTATACGAGATGACAATCGCTCAGTCTCTGTTTCATTACACATAGTTTCTAGGCGGCAAATCTAACATTTAGATTTCAAGTATGTGGTCAGTTAATCAAAAATTATAAGATGTTTTTGGAGATCCTACAAATGCAAGTTTGAACTTCATATTTCATATTTAGAAAGACCTTAAGAGTGGGCTGGTCAAGTTTAAAATGAAGGAAAAAAACGTAGAAACATCTGAAAGTTTTTGAACTTGTTGCTGTGTTAACTGCTAGGCTACTTTAGCCTTGAAAGACTAGGATTTAGCTATAGATAGCCCTGCTAGCTCAGAGGCTTCAAAGGTGCCGGCCAGCAGCTAAGAGCCACATTCTTGTAGGTTATGTTATCGTGATGCTGTTTTATTATGTTTACTACTTTCCACTGTATTGTAAATAAATAAGATATTAAAAATATCCTTATCAGACATAACACATCAGACATCATAAGCAGACAGTTAGTCCCCTCTCTGTTGAAGTCCACTTGGTTTCTGCCCCCTGACCACTTCTACTGACTAAATGTCAACATGTGCATAAGTAAAGAGGGTTGTTCAATACTAATTTGCGTTCATTCTCATTTTTAAACTTGTAGTTGTTGTTGTTGTTGTTGTTTTGCCTCAGTGAGACTTCAGCAAAACACGCCACTGCTCTTGCCTCTAATCTCCAGCATGGTAGTGCTTTGGTAACTGCACAGTCCCAGAGCACTGCATTCATTATTTATGATGATAAATATCCATGATGTTAGAAGAAAGAAGTGCATGTGTGTGTTTGAGTGTGTGTGTGTGTGTGTGTGTGTGTGTGTGTGTGTGTGTGTGTGCGTGTGCGTGTGTGTGTTTGTTTGTGTGTGTGACGTGATGTTCTTGGCTTGTCAGCTGCGATCACTGGAGACCCTGGTTGATATGCCAGAAGTTGTGCACGAGAGAGAGAGAGTGTGTGTGTGCCACAATATCTGTGTAAAAATGAACCACAGCACTCAAACAGCAGTCACCTTATTGTCATCTTGTTTCCTCACACCCATTCCCTGCATGACACCATCAAACTGATATACTCCCTTGTGCTTGGTAATGCACAGTTTTCATGTGATCAGTGACATGTGCATGTGATACCCTTGTGTGTGTGTGTGTGTGTGTGTGTGTGTGTGTGTGTGTGTGTGTGTGTGTGTGTATGAACGTGCCTGATTGTGTCTGTGTGTGTGGTCACATGCTGTGCTGTGCCAATGCTGCACCTGTTTCATGTGTCTTAACGTGCTCATCATTTCATGAAGCCTTACAGGTCCCAGTGCCCCAGACATAAACACACACACACAAGCTCACACCCACACACACGCACACACACTTGATGAATAATTAAGAAGGCAGCCACGTAGATAAGAGGCCAGTGTACCTGAAGGAGCGTCTCACCCACAGCTTTCATGTCGAACACGCTTGGATTAAACGTTCTTTGTCTCTTCAGTCACACGTTTGGCTTCACGTCTGTCAGTCCTGTCAAGGTTCAGGAAAAGTGACTTTTTTTTTTTATTTTATTATTTACACACACACACACACACACACACACACACACACACACACACACACTGCTCCCCATTACAGAACAATGCTTGACAGTTAAAGGGCAGGGGATTAAAATCAAAGAAGTTCAGATGACATGATTGACTACATGCATTAAGCAGTGGTTGGTGGTTTGAGGAAACAGTGTAATTTAACCAACCCAAAATACACATAGATGTAGTTCTGCTTTTATTTGCTAAAGATTTGAAATAACTGTCTCTGAGATTTCTCCTCTCACCCCAATGCAGTCGACGTGAACAGTTTTCTTTCTACTGAAAACATTTACTTGATGAAAACTGTTGACAACTCTTCCTGTGGACACTGTTTCTGGAAAACGAGCTGTTTTTCAGTTTGAGTGAAATGAAAATAAATTATATTTCATTCAACTCTAATGCATTCAGTTGGAGTTGGAGATATCTCAAAATGTAGACTAATTAAACCAAAGATATCTGCATGGCTGGATCCCATTAAAGTTTCTTTTGTAATTGTGAGTCAACCCTTTAACTTTTCTATTTTTTTTTTTTTTTTTTTTTATTAAAACAAAATACTATTTCCCCAAATCCCATACCATAAAATGCATAATTACAATAACTAATAAATGCAAAGCTGCTGTGCTGAGGCAGCAAACATTTCAAAGGAAATATCAGTGTGTTTGCATATCTAGTTGTAGCATGTTGTCGGTGTGTAATTGAGGATGCTGTTATCATGGCAGTCAGAGCACTGAGAGCCATTAACAGACCAGTCTTTTATGACATTCTGTATTATGAATGCCTTGTGCGTGCAGTTTCACCAGAGGCCATAAACACTGGCCCAGTCAGCAAACTCCTCTCATTAAGAGACATTTAAATGTAATTATTTATTGATGCCTCTTATGATCTATTGTCCTGGCTGCACTGGTGTGGGTTTTTATTTTTCATGTCATGAGGCCTGGTCGCTGAGATTGCCCAGGTTAACAGCTGTTTTAATTGTTGCACAGCTAATTAATGTATCCTTTTGGTAATCATAGAAAGGGTGAAGGGAGAGGTTTTTCCGGGAAACAAAAATGGAGAAAAACAACTTTTGACTTTTTAATAAGCTTTGAGCAACTCTAACAAGCTCGAGTCTCTCATGGAAAAACCTCCCACTGGCTGATGTTTGTCTGTCTGCATCGATGCTCATGTTCTGGTGAATGTTTGTACTGTTTGTCTTTCTGACCTCCAACAACAAGATGCAGCCAATGAAAAATGATGAAGGTCACATGTCTTGAAAGTCTGTGTTTCTCATGAAGGGTTTAAGAAATCAACACATATTTGACTAGTGTACCTACATTCATAATAAACAGATGATTTCATGGACCATGTAAAGTTTTATTGGCCATTTTACGAGAGACTTTGATAGAGTGCCAATGAAACTCTCCCGTTTGACATTTGCTTACAGCCAGGATGATAAAGCTGTTGAACCGACACATTTTATGAAAGACATTTTTGCTCACTTAAGGTTTTATTAGACTACAGAAAGTCGCAGGTCTCACACATTCATGCAGGGCCGTGAACTGGAGCTGAGGAAGTCATTAAGAGTTCAAGAGCTGTCGAGGGGATAAATTAGAGCGTTTTCTGAGGAGAGTAGCTTACATTCCTATGCCAAAACCTTACCCTTGACATTTCAGCTGGCAGTGCCACCATGTTTGGACTAAGATGTTCTTGCTGGAAGCGCCGTGTCTGCAGATAGCTCAGTGAGATTGATGTTTGTGGGTGCACTGAAGGTGATGCTGTTCTGTGAAGTTTATGTGGTTATCAGGACTTCAGTAAAATAAGCAACACAGTCCAAACTAAAACAATCAATCAAGAGTCTGCAGCCGAGCCAGGGGCTCTCTGATGCTGCTCTAGGCACAGCAGTGTTTTGAGCTAAATGCTAACATCAGCATGATGATGTTTACCAGAGATGTTCACTTTGTTCACCACTGTAATTTGGTGTGCTAGCATGCTAATAGTTACTAGTTGTCACCAAATACTAGTTATAGCTGAGGCTGGTGTTAAAGCCGTTAGTTTGGCTTATAATGCATGTGAAAAATAAATTTTGATTATGTTGCTAAATGAAAAGTGAAGGGATCATCAAGGCTTTTACAATTCATCCTGTGAGGAACATGGTGGCAGGTCCATCCAATAGTTGACAAGACAGTTCACTCAAGACCACAAAGGTCAACCTCATGGTGGTGCAAGAGAAAAAGTCAGAGGATCACCAAAGACATTAGGATTCATCCTGTGGGAACCAAGAATGTCTGTACAAAATTAGATTGAAACCTACCCAATACTTGTCGAGAGATTTCAATCTGAACCGCAGTGGTGGAGCGACAGATCTGCAGACATTGCCATCCCTAGAGCCACACTGCTTGCGTAGAGTATCTGAAAACAAAATGAATGAATGAATAAAAAAGAGAAGAAAAAGATGAAAAGGATTTAGAAATTCCCGTGAGTGTAGACTTCCTCCCATTTTATACATAAGCGGCTAATTCCAGGATCAGCAGTGGTAATTGTGGCCAATTTCAGTTGCTAGCAGCAAAAGCCTCCTACTGTTCCTTAAGGTGCTGGAGGGTAAGATCAGCAAAGACCAAATGGCAAAGACCTGCTGGATGCAAAATTTGATAAGATCCTGCAGGGAAATGTGTGTCTAGCTCTCCATTGTCACTTCTAACTGCTTCCAATGTCTGCACATATATGACCACGCCGTGTTATCACAGGAAAACCAGGCAAAGGTAATCAGAATCACAGAGGGGAAGGTGGAATCTCTGAGTGTAAATGCTCAGTGGTAGATGGCGAAACACGTTGAGCAAAGTGCATATTTCTGATAAATAATGCTCGGTCTTGCATGAGGAGTGTTTTGACGTCACGTTGCTCCTCAAGTGGATTTGGACACAAAGCACCTGCGATCTCATATCTCCCCCAGCACTCCCTGCACCTCTTTCTCATGCTACTATACAGTATGTCACACTGGCCACCAACAGTAGCGAGTCTATTTTTGGTCCCCTCCAGCTCATTATTGCAGTTCTGACTCTATCAAGGTTAAATAAGCAGTCAAATCAATCAAAAATCAATCTATCAAATAACAAATGTCAGAAAAAAATACACTCAACCCTGCTTGGAGACCTGTAATTTCTCAAAGGAGCCCCTCATACGCCGGCTATATATTACACAAACAATTTCTTATCTGACGTTAAGCATGAATAGATGTGGTGTCGGGGCCCTCGTTGAGGATCAGAAGGGGTCTAGCTGATTATAGGCCTATCCAGAGGGATTGGCCTGCCTCAGCAGATAAAAGAGGTTGGCAGTACAGAGACAGGCTCCATCCATCAGACACAGAGGTGGCACGTCAGCCACTTTTACACAGTACTGCAGGCTGACGGATGGCTCTGCTGATGTCATGAAGACATCTGAGGGGCTGTCATTACCAACGTTCCCTTGTAGCCAACTGGGGGGGGCTAATCAAAATCAATGGGAGCAGGTAGCCAGAGAGGAGCTGGGCAGACGGGTGCTGAAGTTAACCGTGATTCGCTCGGAAGTTGCTCTAAAGTTTGCAGCAGGAGTTGTACTTGCGCACTTCTGCGAGAATGGGAGTACAGTGAATTTCCTTAACAGCTTGTCAATATAAGCGATTTTCCAAAATGAAAATAAATCCTTGAAGACTTTCTCCTCTTACTGCTTCAGAATAAAGTCAGAGGATTATTGTGATTTCATACATGCTGTTTAACTTCATGGCCGCAAAATAATGGAAAATAATATGGATGTAATGTTGGAATTTTTTTTAATTAGACAATCAGTGGCAGCGTTTGTCCATTCACCATCTGTGGAGTGTGTGGATCATTACCTTACAGTGCCAGGTTCTGTCATAAGTCTGAATAGAGACGAAGCCGTACGAAATTCCATCTCGTGGGATAGTCTAAATGCACTTCCTAATTGAGATGGATCTGTTTTTAATGACCGGCATCGTTTGGTTGACGGCTCAAGTGATATTATGCAGCGAGAGAGAGAGAGAGAGAGGAGAGAACATGCAGCACTAATAAGGATGTTGTGGCCAAAGGTTACCGTTAAAACTCATATTTGTATTTCATTTGATTTCTATGGCTGAGTTTTTTTTCTTCTGCTTTTTAATGGGGGTGGCAGTAATTGCGAGTCTAATGGAGGTTCACTCTCCTGCTAGTAAGCTCTGCAGCAGTGGCTTGCTGCTCATTTACAGAGCTAAGGGAGGACAAGGGTGTTCGTACAGTCAAATTAGCTCCTAATGTCATGGCTTTCTTACTACGGTGTTTGACAGAGAGCTCACCCTTCTTGTTATTGACAGAACTGAAAGCCCAGGAGTGTTGCTCCCGCTTATTTAGGGGCACCGCTCCATTTGAGGATTAAAAGATAAACATAATTAATCCTCCTTGGTTCGATAAATTGCAATATTAATGTTGATAGTATCTCACCCAGTTTGAGGCCACAGCAATTGCCATCATTACTGAGTCTGAGCTGTTGTATGATCAATGTGTTGTTCAGAGGTTCTTGCAAAAACATCTGAAAATAGGTTTGATTTTTTTCTTTTTTCTTTTTTTTTCCTTCGTTGGGCGCTGTAATTGTGACCTGCAGAAAAATGGTGGACCCACAACATATGGCTGTGCTCTGACCGATGGACCAGAGCATCGAGTATGTCACAGGGCCTCATGTACCACAAGAGATATGGGAGTGTGACGGCTGCAGATCATTAGGATCCCATGGCTGGGAGAATAGCCTTCAGTCAAACATTTATCTCTGATTGTAGACACCACAGCTGAAAAGTCTTTGTTCGCCCTCAGTACAACTGATGGAAGTTATTCCTTTTCCATGTCCTCTGAAATCAATGTAAAGAATGATTCTGTCAGGCGTTCTCCATCCCCTTCCATGGTAGGAAAAGAGGAAATAAAGGACAACTCTGTTTCACCTTGCCATTTTTACAATGATCCAATTTTCCTTGAAAACATTCCACTTTGGCCTCATTACAGATGCACATATCCTGTCCCTTCATTTCCAAGCCATCAGATCTTCCTCCTCTCTCACACAAACTACGCCTAATTTAGCTCTGTTATCAAGAGTCTGGGGCTTAACCTGAGATGGCGAACAGACGGCGCTCGCCCATCATTTCAACAGACCCTGTTGTATTTGAGGATACCCCTCCTCTTTCTGCGCTGACAGAAGTGTCACAAGGAAACGATAGATTTAATTTAAGACAGGATCGTATTATTTTGAAGTCCTTGGAGAAATAACACTTGTCTACAATGGAAATGTCATTGGCTTGCCCTTTATGTTTATGGATGGGATGCCATGTAGTGAAGGTCTGTAACAGGGATACTTGGAGTTATTAGATGTGGGAGACTGCAAATAACAAGTACATTGTCCTCTGGAGGGTACACAGGAAACATGCACCATTATTTAGTTTGAATGGCCCTTTAAAAAAAAAAAAAAAGAAAAAGGACAGAAATCAATTTTTATCCAAAGTGTTATTGTATTCAATATATATCAATATTTTATTACATACACTGAACTTTGCTGCTACTGTACTTTGTGTTAGTACTTTGTCCACCACTTTGACTGAAAGTACTTGCCCCAATGTTGATTTTCAAACACTGCATTTTGAAGGTCAATAGCACATTGATATTAACTGCACCCTCCTGATGGCACAACGTTGACACAAAGTGGGCACAGCAGGGTTGCTGACAATAATAAAGTTAAACTTGGCTCAACTTTTGAACATGGCTCACCAAAACGCAAAGTCATCGTCACCCCAGTGTTTATAAAGGCTAAATTCCTGGCTGGAATAAATCTTCTCAATCAATTTCAATTTGCAAAATCAATGGATCTGTTTGTGGAGCTGTTGTATGATGCGAGATCATAAGAGTTGGTAAGATAAACTTTATTGTCCCTGTGGGGATTTTTTTTCTTGGGCTCAGCATCACACTCACCAATATATAAAACCAATATAATTGATAAAACCAGTAAAACTGGAATATCACACATAAATATACATTTACATTTAACAATAAAACTGACAAATAGCCTACTGGGTGATTTGGATATGTCGATAACTCAGTGTTAGGTTGAGTAATAAGTTATTTTGTATTGATTTATATTATGTTATTAACTTTCTTCTAATCAGTTAACTCAGCGGCCCAAGTGTATTAAGTGCTCATGCGTTGCTGCGTCTAAAGTCGACCTACACCTGTTTGTCTACCTGTCTGAGAACTGCGCCTCCACATTTGTTCTGTTTTTGGATTAAGAGCAAACAACTTGGACAAGAGGATCTTTGACGAGCACTGTTGTGGCTGCTTGCTCATGGGGCCTGTGCTTTAGGTAGCTGCTCGTGCATCAACCACACACACACACACACACACAACCACACGCACACTATAGTAGCTATAGCCTCATTCTCTGAACAAGGTTCCTGTGCCAAACCGTTTGAAACATGTTTTATATGTGGTAACAACATGTTGAAGGTCGAGAAGCTAAAGGAAACCTGTTAGCGGAAGAGATGGTAAGAATAGTCAATTTAGCTTTAGTTGCGTAGCACAAACTATATAATACAAGCATTTGCTTTGAACACATGTATTTGTAGCAGGCCACCAGTGGAGCCAGGATTTGGAAGGAGGTCTGGTGGAAAGATGGATTTGACTATCACAGTTGCCTTTGTTGCACAAGTGTTGGAATGTATCAAGTTCTGTAGTTTAACACACAACAATTGTATCCATAGGGATTGATTTGTGTAACAGTGACAAAAAAAATCTTCCACCAGTCTTTTATTGACACCACCTCACAGTCTGTAATAATAATATCTAAACAATATCTTCATGCAAGATTGCAGAATTTGCATTCACAGTTCACCTGCCTGTTATTCATTTAATTTCAAATCTCATTTTCATGAGTGGGTAGGCCGGCTTTGAGGGTGGGTATCATTAGATATAAATTAGATTGCTGTGGGTTGCCACGGGTTGCCATGGAGGAGACCTGTCTGTGGGGTTACCAGGCAGGGGAAGCGGTGTGTGATGGCGCCGGGTGGGAGGAGTGGGTGGATGAGCGGGAAGGTTAGAAGATATAGAGTTGATTGCCTTGGGTTGCCATGGTGGAGGAGACTAATACGACAATATCCAGCTGGTTTTCCTTGGCTGCAGTACTCCATGAATGGGAGGGTGATGAGGATCTTAAAATGAGGATTTGATTTGTTTCATTTTCCAGTAGTGCAAAGCCATCTGCCAGCACGTGATGGCAGTTAACAAGAGCTCTTTTTATCTGTTTTTGTTTTCCTCCTTGATTTTCAATTGACCCCCTGATAGGTGCATATTTGTGCAATAATTTATCCCGCTAAATGAGTTTCTCTCCCAGTCTCTCATTTTCTCCTTTTTTGATTACCTATCTATTCTTACCCTCCTTCAAATACTTAACTTCTTGCTGTTTCTTCCCCCCACCTACACGCCTCTTCCCTCTGCCGCCTCATGTTTACCTGTGGTGCTCTTCTCTCTGATTGTCTCTCCCAGCGGTTGATGAGAGTGTTGATTGGCTGGCGGTGGTCTCTGGGGTGGGGTCAGAAGATCTGGCACTGAGCCGTCCCATCTCACTGTGTCACAGCGGCCTGCAATCAGGCAACCAGGATGAGACGGTGCCTCTGTAGTTGCTCACTTCTCTTTAGGACCCACAAATACGCACACACACATGGACACAGACACACAGACGCACACACACACACACACACGCTCTGTCTTTCATTACTGTGGTTCTCAAATACACAGAGAAAAAGTGGGATTGAGGTGGAAAGAGGGAACAAGGAGTGAAGAGTCAGACCCAGCGAGAGAGGCAGAAAAAGACATCGTAAACAAGCACTTCAATTGAATGTAATAGAAAAATGAAAAAAATACATTCTGACAATGGGGGGAAAAAAAAAGAATAGTTGAAAATGAGAAACATAAAAGGAAATGGAGAGTGTGTGTGGAGTGCAAGAATATGAAATATCGCCCGTCTTTTGAATAATATCCTACCTCACTGATGTCCAGCGGGATAATAGCTGCCAGGCAGGCGCAACAAAACACAGATGATAGTGTCTCATGTCACAGCTGCGTAATTAAGCGATATCACTGACAGATATGCATATAATGATATTACTAATGCCATCAAAGGCTGAGGCTTCATTTCCCCCGATGCACAGAGGAAGAGAAACAAACATCAGCCATCCGTTTGATTTCCTCTCCTCTGATCGGCTGCAGTCCTATCACAGAATGAAAAAGGAGAGATGGAACTCTTTATTATCCATCAGTCTACTGAGCGCATTAACATTAAAAAAAACAAAACACACACACAGGGTTATCTTCCAGAGCCCAGTTAATTGAAGTTAATCAGAGGCAGTGTTTCCGCATGTCGCAGTTGTTGCTGGGGTGGATTGGTCTTTGTTCCCTTCCAACACCTTTTAAGGTTCTTAATTAACCGTTCTGACATACTGACATGGGTCCTCTCCTCCAGATCGGCCTTGACAGTTAATTACAGTCTGAGGGAGGGAAGTGTCTGGGAAGAGGTGGTACTGCGCTGGCATCGACCTGATCTGATAACACCACCCCACCCCAACCCACCCAACCCCACCCCCACCCAAAAAAAAAAAAAAAAACTGTAGCAGGGATGTTGTTTGTTCTCTCCCTCTTTGATGAACTCTTGAGAAGTCTTACAAGGAGAATATGAGAATATGTCTCCATACAGTACATTATCCTGCAGCAGCACAACTCTCCATCTTTGCTTTCTCTTACTCTGGAAAATTCAGAGTTTGTGAAGTAAGAGCACATGGTCGGTTTCTGCTGAGCGGACACTATCTATTGAGCACGATCAACCCACATTGGATGTCCTTGACTTGTTTTAGAACCTCTTTAGTTCCTCTGATTGGTTGTTGATGTTTATGGGATGTCATTGCCTGTTGAGAATGAGATGGATTTCTGGCATGTCACAACTTGTCGGCAGTCTTTCAAATTGTAAAAAAATGATAAACTGTATTGAGCTTGTTTTAATATTAGTATTATTTTACATCATAGCTACTGTCCCCTCGACTGAGGCTGTGTTGTGATAGAAATAAAGCTGAACTTTGCTGCAGAATTTGCAGACGGTATTGTCTCCTCAGTCGTCTGCAGCTCCTTTTTTCCTCTCATTCTTAGTAAAACTGCAAATAGTTATGCACCTTTTTTTGCTGCCAACATCTTGCACATCTTTGTCCTGTTTAAATAAACATTATCAGGATAGTCAATGGACGATCTGGGGATTCTGTGTTCACATTCATTCGGTCGATCAGTCTGTGCTGTTAGCGGAGAAGTTGTGTGATGTAACTGTGCAAAAACACTGATCAAAATGCGTAATGTGAGTAAACACACCATACAAGATTGATATGTACAACTGTACAGAGTCTTCCCAGCTTCACTGTTCTTGTTTTTTGTTTTTAATTCATGTTAATATAAGTGGGACGTCCGCATTGAAAGCCTTTTTATGTTGTTTTTTAGAGAGAGAAAGCTCAGAGCTACAGACGTGTGCCCACACTGGCCTGAGATGAAATCCTGCAGGAGCCTCTCTTTGTTCCTTTACATGCCTCTTCTATGCTTCTTCTCCCACAATTCTTTGCCATCATACAGCGTTTCCCTCTGGAATTTCTGGGATGTTACAGAATTCCCTGAGGTGCAGGAAGCAAAGTCAGGGAATTTTAAATAGGCTATCTACAGAAGTTAGAAAATAGCAGGTAATTCAATAAATGGGTCACTCTATAGAGATACTGCATAGCTGAATGTATGTGCTATATTGAGTTATTGAGCTTGACTTAAGACTTTTCTTTTCCTGTCATTGTTTCATTTCCCAGGCTGGGTTTTTTTTATGCAAATTCCCCTACCTTCAAGGTTTGAAGAACAGCTTTTATTGTGACACCAGTGGTTTTTTTAGTTTGTGGCTTCAAAGGTCATAAACCAAAACAGTATCACAATATCACAGATGCTCTTTAGCCTGCAGGAGTTCAAGGTAATTTTTTCCAGACAATATTAAATGTTTTGTACCAATATTACATGTTTTGTATGCAGATCAGTGTCTAGTTGGACATCACAGTCTTATAATTGTAGTTCTTTTATAGATCTCTACAACAATGATAGGGTGACCTTCAGGAGCTAATGTCATTATAGGACATTAGCTGCTTAAGTGTCACCACCACATTTAGGTTTAATTGTGACTGTGTTATTCATTTAATTGGGTCTGTTTTGGGCATGACGCTGTCTGGTTTATTCTCCAGGTCTACATGTCAGGGGATTTCTCCTGTTGCAGTCCTAAACAAAATGTACACAATGCAAACAAAGACGTATTTGAACACTAGTAGTAAATACTGCTGTGTACAGTTTGATTACTACAATTAAAAATGGGGGGGGAAAAAACAACATATTTTAATCAATCAAAAATTATTTTCATGCCAGCTTTAAACTTGTGTCACATTTATGGTGATGTGTTTTTATACTATGGCGTCTGAACAGAGCTCTACAGCGGGGCTCTGTTAATGAAAAAACAGACATTTAATCCCCTTTGAGACTTTTCTTAGACGGAAGCAAACCAGGAAATATTCTAATCATTAGGCTGTGAAAGTGTCCTGACTTACATTTGGAGTCATAGACTTGTACATTTGGGCCCCTGTGGGATTCCTGGTTGTCTACAAGAATAAAAAACAAATCGTCCTCTTTGTTTTTTGTTTTTTTTTTGTTTTCCCCCTAAAGAATCAGAGAATAGAGTGTCTGACCTGAATGTGTTGCTGTCTTTGGCACAACAGCTGAGTGAAGAATCCTTCTCTAATCCCCTCCTACAGTTTATTCTGTGCATGTTGTTAAAAAGTGCGTTGTATGCTTTATAAAGCACGGACGTCATGTTTTATTACCGCTCGTTGGATCTGCAGGTCAGCAAATAGACCTAATGGTGCAAAAAATCAACATAAAACAGGGACCATATGCAGTGTCCTGTGCCTGGATGTTTATGAGCCCTGTGCTGAGGATACAGTAAATCACCTCTTATAATCAGGGCCATTGCCATTGGTCGTGTATAAGATGAGTTATATGAGTTATATTCTTCATATCGCTTGGCTGTCATCCCCTTCATTCAGGTCCCCCCCTCACAAACCAGTGCGAGGCTATCAGCTGCGACCTTGCCACCGCACCCCAGCTCCAGGTGGAAGTGATAGATACTCACTCTCTCAATGACAGCCGGGTTTTTTTTTTTTGTATAAGAAAAGCCATATTGATTCATGAGCCAATAAATACACACACAAGCGGTTTAGCCTCAGCTACTCCTCCCCCTCTATTTGGATGCCTGTTCTCTGTAGTGTCTTTTTTTTTTTTTTTTTTTTTTTTTTTTTTTTTTTTTTGTCCGCTCAGTGAGAAAACCAGCAGTAAAGTTCTCATCGTTATCGGAGCATCAGCGCTGCGCCAGTCTTGATGGCAGAAACAATGGAGGGTCAGCGGGAAGCGGCGCATCGGGCCACCGGTGCACGGGTCTTTATCATGGTGTGCTCTATCAGTGGCCACCAATCAGGGGGTTTTCAGACCACCCACAGAAAGAATGGCCTCAGCCTTGTGTTTCAGAGATAACCAGACAACCCGCCTCCTCCATCCCGAAGGCTCCCTCTGCTCGATGGATTAAATATCGATCATAACAATCCTGAAAATGGAGTTATTACTCTCTCCGTGTGTCATTATAGAGGTCTCTGCTACATCTCCTGGGTGGGGGATGGCCACTTGTAGCTAATTTGTATGGAACAAAAGATTGTCTTTTTTTTATTGGTGGTTTATATGAACATACAAATTATACCATCATCAGTTTTTGAACAATCTGACCCTCCATCCCTCCAAACTTATGATGTGACACAAGTGGCAGCGAGATATGGTGAGGCACTTCTGGGCATGTTTGTTGCTGGTGACGGAGAAGCTGCTTTTCTTTATCTGCCAATCATTCCTCCATTTCATTACACCAACAACAGGAATGTAGTGGTTGGTGAAGGTGAATGATCCACTTTCAGAGAATCCAGGCTCTTCACACTTCTGAGTTACTTTAATGTGTGATATGGTTCATTCTGTTTCTGAGGTTTTTTTTCTGCACCAACATCTTGTTTGGACCAGAATCCAGAAACTCAAACTACTGGTTCCAATGTCAAGAATGAACTTCCAAATAAGAGTTGTTTGACTGAAGTTATTTCATTTGTGAAGTAAGCCGAAGCAAAATTTAAAACTGTGAATTAACGTAATATGAGTCTCCTGTTATACTATACACTACACTACATGCATTATAAATATGTCCCCACATGCAAGAAGTTGCACCTAACTAGATAACATATTTCAATTCTATCTGTAAATATAATTTCTTTCTTGAAATATCCGCTCACTGTCAGTCTGTTTGGTCATTGTCAGCGATTTCCTACATTTCCCAGAATGCTGATCCAGAAATTGTGTGAACTTATTATCTTTGCACTTATTTGTTGAAATGATGTTAATCTGTGTGTTAATGAAAGTGAACAATCTGGTGCTCTTACTGTGGCAGGATCCACTTTCCTGATGTCTGTGTGACTCCATGTTATGTGGTGTGAAGAAAAAGATGGGACACACAAATACTTCAGGCTTGTATGGTTGCTGTTTGGTTCCAACACTTCAACACTTAGTTTAAGTATGGACATGCCGTTACCGTAGCAACCAACACGCTTACAGTTGGTTAGTCATGCAAGACAATGAAATTTAGGGTGTACAGCCGCTCCTGAACATCAAATCTGACAATCAAATGAAGTGAATTAGATGAGGACAAGGTTTTCATCATAGATTTTTTTTTTTTTTTTTTTAAATATCATGAATCTTGATTTGGAGATATTTGACACAATTTACAGTCCAGATGCCTGATAACCAAGCAGAAAGATGGAAAATTAAGTTTTTCAGTGGTATGTGCCATTGGGCTCGCATATTACTGGTTAGTATACAATCTCTTGTCTGAAATGCCAGTTGGAGTTTCAGGACGCTTTAATAGCACGATGGTCCCAGACTCTCTATTGATTTCTAGAGCATTTCTCATCAAATAATAAAATACGCCTGGCGTGTCATACATTACATTTAACGTGTCCTTATAGTGACCTTTGATTTCTAACACGATAGCTGAGAGTGGCTGTACCTGAATGTCACATTGATTAGGGATTGGATGGTGTTGCTTAACATGTTTTGCTCAGTGCTCCGTGCTGGTGAAATAAGGCACTGCCACTGACGGGGCAGCCGTCCGTCATGATTAGTGCTCTTGCGGTTTCACGGTAAAAGGATGGAAGCATGTTAAGCTAAAATATGGTCTTGGCCGATTCATAACCCGCTGGGGCAGCTGAGTGAGAAATATCACAGGTGTCATTTCCTTCAACCTTGAGCCAGCTCATTGGTGATGTAAATGTGCCTGACAGGGCAAAATATGTTTCTCTAATTTGTGATTTGTCGGTGTGTACTGCTCGTGATTTGTTGTAATTGAAGGTACAGTTGCACTTTTCACTGAGCAGCATCACGTTCAGCTGTGAGGGTGTATATATTAATACAAATGCAATGTTTGTTTAATTCTAGCATGAATTCTTGTTTTATTGTTCCTGCTACACACAATAATATATATATATATATATATATATATACACACGTATATCAGGCTGTGAGTTTAGTCTAGCCAATCACTCATCTTTTTATTAGAAACAAAAAAAAAAACAGTACTTTTTCCTACAGTGGGATCGTTCACCAGTTTATCCTAATAATATCACTTCACATTATCTTAACTGGGTGACTGTAACGTTCCACGTCTGTGGTAGTTTCAAAATCGAATTATGGCTTAACTGCAGCTAACCTCAACACAACAGGAGCATATCCAATCACATTTGTGTGAAAAATGAGACGGGCCATATTTTCAATTACATTTCAGCATAAAGGGATTGTTAATCCTGTCTCCTGTGCTGCCAGAAGCCGTTAATGAATTTGCTTATCCTCCCAGATACTGATGCGCCTTGCTCTGCTTGGGGAAGAAAAATAGAAAGCAGTCTTTTTCTTTGTCCTCCTCCCACAATACTGTGTCTGACTGTAATGGATGCAAATCTATTCACAGCAAGGTTAAACAGTTTGTTTTGCTGAAGCTGCTGCTCTGTTTATGTACAAAGTTGTATCAGATGATCTTATATGCTAAAGCCCCGAGCCATTATTTGCAGAATGCTGTAGTCTCCTCTGCCGGCTTTGTCTGCTTGGAGATTTATTGGATTGAAGATATTTTCTCATTCAGAAATATATTTTACACCAAGAAGAAGCAGAGCTGCAGCACCTGAAAGAGTTTTTCTGCACACCTATTTGTAGGTTGCAGAATATAGTTGCACATACGAGTAAAATAAACAGGTATTTGCAGTTATGATGAGTTTAGAAACTTCCCCAAAACTTACATTTATAGATTGAAGCCTGTGCTGGCAAGGAACCCTGAAACCGTACACCTGAAAGCCAGTAAACTTTCTTCCAAAATAAAAATGAAAAATACTAATAGTCGGTGTAGAAAAGTGCCCATCACAATAAAAAAAAAAAAAAAAAGACTGGCAGACTGTTCAATCACATCTATTTGGACTGGCCAACAAATAAGTTCTATAAATACAACCTGCTGTATTCCACCATTACTCAAAATCTTCAAGGACAATGAATCAGCTTCTATTTTTTTTGTTTGTTTGGTCTTTAATTTGAATCAGAGCCATCTGATGCACAGACTGATGCACCAGGTCTGGTTCACATTAGGAAGCAGGCCTGGTCCATCCAAGGTCTGAAGCAGCCAACAGTTAGCTTGATGATGGATGGTGCATTAATCCTCTCAGTCTCTTTCTATTGTCACTGTGCATTACACAAATTAGGGTAAAGAAATGCCCACCCCCCCACCTCACTCTATCCACCTCCCACACACACACACACACACACACACACACACACACACACACACACACACTCACACGTTGTCCTTGCGCCAAGTCGCTCTGCCCGTGCTAATACCGCTAATAGGCTTGATGTGTTTGTGTTACCTTGTTGTTACCTTGATGGTGAGCTAAGTTCCATTGAATTAACTCAGATGGATCTACAGATGCATTACATCAGCACATCTGGCTTACATCACCAGCCCTTCACATGTCTCCTCAATAACAAATGGGATTTTTATCACCAGCCCTGTCCGCTGTACTTTTCCCTTTGTTCTTCCCTTTTTGTACATGAAAGTGACTCATTTTAAAGTGTGAAATCAATGGGTAAGATGACTCGTATGTATAGTGAAGGTTTTACGCTGTGGGCGTTCTTTCAGACTGTCTTATTGTTTGTGTGGGCGTATGTGTTGGTTGTATGTCTGAGATGTTTTGTGGCACATACACGCATCATGCATGGGCATATAGGCACGTATACACATGCACACACACATACACACACACACACACACACACACACACAGAGGTGACACGGTCACCGTCATTAGACCTTCACAGGCATCTGCTCATGCCTGCAACGTGATGTGATCCTTCACCTTCTACATGACAGTTGGCCATTTAGCACTAAATTTATGCCGCCCATGCCCTTTATCAATGCATTCTGAGGGGGGAGGGGGGGGGGGGCAGATAGAGGGCGTCACTCAGTGTCCTGGCTTTGATTTGTGTTACTGCTTTTACTCAACCAGACACTGTAATGACATGTTGGGCTTTTGAGAAGCTTTGATGAATGCCCAAGTAATGCAGATGCTATGTATGTGTGTACATTAGATAACATCTGAATACATCTTGGCGCGGGAACTCTTCCACAATAAATGTAATAGACATGTTAATTACAACTCTAGATAAATGCAAATCTAAGTCGAGCAGTGCAGTCAAGAGAAACCTCTGATTGCAGTCCATCAGATATATTAACAATCATCACTTTTTATTTTTGCAAAACACATGTAGCCTGGCTTTTGAGTTATTGGTATTTGAGTGTTTAAAATGGGTTACGACAAAATATTAGCCTTTTTTTCTGGGTTCTTTTTTTTTTTTAAGAGTTGTCAACAACGACTTTGTGCTGAGCGAAACATTTTACAGTTGAATAATAAACTTGTAAGTGCTCTGGTGGACTACTTACTATGTTACGGCATCACTGTTTCTAAATGGCTTCAGCTATATCATTTCTGTCCTGCAATTTATTATTCATCAGGGGGCATATATATGTTGATATTGATATATCTTTGATAAGCTACTATTGGATGGCCTCTAAAGTGAAAATCATATGTCTGCATACATTAGAAGTATCTAAACTTAAACATATTCCCAAAAATGTCCAACTTTGCCTTTATTTGCTTTCTTGTGGAGTTAGATGATAAGATTGATACCTCTCTCATGTCTGTGCGTGAAGTATGGCGCTGGAGCCAGGAGGCGATTAATGTTGCTTGGACTTGGAGCAGGGGAAAAACGCTGGATTGGCTCACTCCAATTTCAAAAATACACCTGCAAACACCTCTAAAGCTCACTAATTAACATAATGTAGAGCCAAGCTAGATGTTTCCCCCTGCTTCCAGTCTTTATGGTGAGCAAAGCTAATTGCCTCCTGGCTCTACAGCACCTCCGTAGAGAGAGATGTTCTGTACTGATCTTTTCCTTTAAGTCTCAGAAGGTGATTTTATCAAAATGTAAAACTATTCCTTTTAAAGTAAAGGAAGTGAGAAATATTATGCAGGAAGGCCAGTTTGAGTGAAAGATCCATCAGTTTAAAGACTCAGGTACTAAAGAACTGCACATGTTTAATACTATGAGACGACAGTAAGTCTTATTTCCCTGCTTCACAGTTGCATGGTAAACAGTATTCATTTTACAGAGTAATCAGGAATCGGTACTTGCATGTATCTGATTGGTAATGCAGGGTTTTGCTGGAGGACATTGCATTAAGTTGAGCTGGGCTCAGCTTTTTTTCCTGGACGACACTGCATTTTTTCTGAAGCCCTCTGCACTGGTGCCCCCACAGCATCGAGAAGTTCAACAGAGGTTCAGGGACACGTCATGTGGTGGTTGCTCATTCCTGCTGAAAGTGTATCTGCCTGTGCAGCGGTTAACTGAGGTGAGACGCGTCTTATGAAATGATGACAAGCAGTTATCCTTGTGGATGAGTTCGCTTGGATTGGTTTTGCTTCTTTGGGAATTAAAACCCTGATCATTATTCAGGGAAAGTGCTGCTTTGATGGGATTCAGAGATGGAGAAGTAAAAAGAAAACAAACACCTGGTGAGGACTTATTTTGTTACCAATGCTACATGAGGTCTGCAGAGGCATTCAAAGCACTGCGTTATGCGGACACTGTCAATTTCTGAACAGACACTTTTTAAATTTCCCTGCTGGCTGGAGACACATACAAACATTCAGAAATAGGCTGTGAATAATGTTCTAGACTGCCTACTTAGAGAGGGTCACCTTTCTGGTTTGATGCCGTCTGAAATCATTTCTTTAGTTAACTTTATTGGCTCAGCAGGTCCAGGCTCACCTGTTGAACAAACCCATGTGTTATTTTGATGGGCAGTTTACAATCTCCAGATTTCATACACAATCAGCTTCATTTTTTTGGCCCAGTTCTCTGTTACGTCAAAGCAGATTCTCACTCATAAAACTTTATCAATTTCCAATATGACATTGGCTTAAATAGACTTATTATCAAGATGATCGTCAGTGGGAGATATTTAGGCACATCCGGTCCTCCAGTGTGTTTTTTTTTTTTATTTTATTTTTTTTTTATTTTTTTAGAAGATTTCTTTTTACATAAATTAATTCCTTAAATATCAGCTTTATAAAGCTATGATGATGTATTCTAATTAACTAAGCCACATAAAAGCTGTACTGTCATATGCTAATGAGCTCCATCTCGTCTCTTATACCACATAAAATTGATAAATTAGAGCTGTAGTAAACTAAAGCACTTGATTTTAACATGCATTTTTCATGAAGTTTTGTTTATTTACTACAGTTTATGACATTATAGAGGTATTATGTTTCCTTTTATGTCTCAAAGTTTCAACTAGCTTGTGTTAAAAAAATCATGCTTGACTTTCAAAGGCAGACTTTAAAGGTTGAGCGGGTTAATGTCAGGTAAACCTGCCCTTCCTTTTCTCTTCCTCCTCTCCGTCTGTTTGGAGCCCTCTTCACCTCTTGTCTGAGGGAGAGAAAGTGTGAATGGTAATAGAGACTGACTATCATTGCAGGCTAATGCTGTCATTACCCAACCTCTGATAGATGAAGCCATTGGAGGGTGTTATCAGAGCCAGCTGTGAGGTATGCATAATACATGGGTAGTAACCCTGACACCGGGTGGAGGAACACACACAGAATAACACAAGTGTGTGGCACACACACAAACACACATACTGTGTTCACACACTGAAATCCTCCAAACAGTAAGCCATAAGCAACTGAAGCACAAAGATATGGTAAACAGGTTGTTTGACCAAATGCTACTGATGGAACATACAGAACTGAATGTTGTATCACTGACATATGTTTCCGCCTTGGGTTCGGGACCCCACACAGGCTGAGCTGTTTGGTGTACGGTATTGTTTTCTGAGTTAAGAGCAAAGATGAGGATGTAGCATGAAAATACAATATCTGTGTAGTCAGGCACAGGCTGACATTTCCTGTGCTAGAATGTCAAAACACTAGCAGTTAGCTAACCTCCTAAAGAGGAAAAACATAACTGAGGAAGTTGTTAATAAGAGTGCCAACAATCACTTCAAGTAACATGTTAATGCAGCAGCGCAGCACATGAAGATGTGAAGTGAATGAGCTTGACAGTCGGGTCTGCTCCCTTTAATTTAAACAGAGGACCAGCAGGAAGGTCTGCTTGGTGACATTATTACCTAAATTGGATTGGCTCATTGAAGGATGAATACATTTTGACTGGTCTAACCAATGTCTGCTTTCTGTTGTGATGCGCTAATGAAAGGTGAGAATTTAGGACTAAAGAAATGATCCTGCTGCCAGCTCTCTAATGGTTCAGGGAATATTCATTTTTTAACATAAGCACATAATAAGACATTGTTGATGTGTTGATGTATTGAAGTAGCTTTGGCAAACCCGCACAGGTGTTTTCACTTAGACCTCTTATGAAGACTGTGCTTGATTGACATCTAACTTTGTAATTCTCATTGGTTCACGGAGTTTGATGACTTCACATAATTCCGTCGTAGCTCCGCCCCTGAACTACCTGAGCAGAGGTCTAATTAAACAGAAAAGTGAAAACACCTGTGTGGATGTCACTACTCCCTGAATAATAAACAGTGTGTCGTTTAGACTGTAGTGAGCAGTAATATGAGAATTTGGACACTGACAGTTGTAGAGTCCCACAAATCAAATCTATATAATACAACACATTACATTGTGTGATTATCGCAGAAAGTAATGCTTGTTTTTGTTGCGTAGTGGGAATTTTTGAGGGCATAGTGTATAAATTTCGCCCTCATAATTTGGCCACTGATGAAATGGCGCAGAGTAAATATAGTGCAATGTATATCACCCTGCAATGGCTTACTGGTACACTTGAATAGAACAGAATGATCGTTGATATGAGTAACACATGTGCTTTTCCTACTATGACTAATCGAATCATCTGCTGTGACCAAAAAACTGTGACTAAGCTATGCATGACTTGGTATATTTTATAGTTAAAAAATAAACTTGTCAATACCCTCTGGTGAAACACCGTACCTCAGAACTATCATTGGTAGTTATCTCTGCTGAGGAGCTTATGATTTCCCTTATGTCTGTTTGTTTGTCAGCCGGGTTATACAGGAAGTACTGAACAGATTTGTGCTGAATTTAGTGGAGGAATAGGGAATGGGCCAGGAAAGAACCCATTAAACCTTTACTATAAATTTTAATTTTTTTTCTCCAAAGTCTAGTGTATGTTGTTTGACCATGCCCTTGTCGCCCCGCTGTATTGTATTGATCAACATACAGCTGTACGCCAATATCAATCTATATGTGTCAGGCTAAAATCGTACCTTTATTACCAGCCATGATAATATCATTCACCAGTGAGCATGGTGCACCACTGCAGCATCACAACCACAGTATTGTTACTGACCAGGTACATTTCTACATGGACAGTGAGTTTTGTTTTCCCCATTGCTCTGCTAGTTCCTACATACAGGACCAACCCAATAAAGCCGATTTTAAATGAGGGGATGCAGGATGTAGTGTGAATGTGCCACCAGGAAAAAAAATATGAGGGGAATTATTAAGTCAGCATATAGTATTTTAAAATGCCTTGATGAGTATATACCTTGGAGAATTCAACCATGAAGGCAATAAATTGGTCCTACCTGTTATTGGCTGGTTGTACCTGATAAAGTGACCAGACACTCAGGAAAATGGTGCTGGTTTGCTTTGATGGGCTGCTCCTGGAATTATCTGCACCTTTACCAACACTCGACCATCGCACCACTTACTGTTACATATTCATGTACACACAAATTACAAACATGCACAGACTGAAAGAATTTCATTTTATCACTGATAAACACGCTCATCAAATTAGATATTTTTGTCAATATTAAGAATTATTGCAAAAAACATTTTTCAAGGAGTTGTTTTTTTTTTATTTATCAGGCACTCACATTATCAGTCAAAATGTCAAAATTTCCTGAGTGTAAAAAATTTACACGCTCAGTTTTCCATCTCCACGTTCTGAGTACCCCCCACTGAGAGCTCTCAACCTCCAATTCTGCTTCTAAAGGCTGGAGTGGTGAACTGGGAAGAGTGATATTCAAATCAAAGCTGCCTGAGCGTGATATGGAAATGAGGTCGAGTCATTGACAGGAATTCATAACCAGGCTGACGTATCACACACGCAGTGATATCCAGTCAATCTTGCAGCATGTGAACACATGGGCAACAGGATGATGAGGAATAGTTAATCAAGTGTAACAATGTGCCTCCAGTACAGTAATTGCATGTGTTGACATATGTGTGTGGGAAACAATGATGCCATTTGCGTTTCTTTTCAAACATTTAGGCTTATTTGAACGTGAGCTCATCCACCAGAAATGAAATAATGATGTAAAAGAAAAGAATATCTGATCACTATCCTGTGGTGTTCATCCAGTGTGAACTATTAGGACCAGATTTATTGAAAATCAAAAACTATAATTCAATTCAGTACTTATTAGAAGTAGAAGCCCCTTTGGCAAAAAAAATCACAGCTTCGAGTGTTCTTGCTCTCTACAAGCTTTGCACACCTGGATTTGGGCAGTTTATCTCTTCATCCTGACAAAACCTCTCAAGCTCCACTAGCGTCTGTAAACTGTTATGTTCAGGCCTCTCCACAGATGTTAGGATGTGCTGTTTGCTTCAAGTCATTGTGATCCTGAAAGGTGAACCGTTGCACCGGTCTCAGGTCATGTCCACTGTGGAGCAGGTTTTCTCCAAGGACCTCTCTGGATTTGGCTGCATTCATCCTTCCCTCAATTCTGACCAGTTTCCTTGGCGCCGATACTGAGAAGCGGCCCCATAGCATGATGCTACCACCACCATGCTTCACTGGAGAGATTGCATTAGCCAGATGATGAGCAGTGCCTGGTGTTCAACAGACAGTGTTGCAGAGTTCTGCTCAGTGCATTCAATTTTCATCTCATTAGACCGGAGACTCTTTTCCCTCATGCTCTCAGAGTCCAGTAAATGCTGTTTAGCAAACTCCAAGTGGACCGTCATATGCCTTTTACTCAAAGTGGCTTCCATCTAGCCACTCTTCCATAAAGGCCTGATTGATGGAGTGCTGCTGATGGTCATCTTTCCGACAGGTTCTCCCATCTCCACAGAAGACTTCTGAAGCTCTGTTAGAGTGACTGATGTGCTTTTGGGAACACTCAAAGCTTTAGAAATGGTTGCACTGATCTATGCCTTGCCACAATTTTATCACTGAGGTCTACAGAGAGTTCTTTGGACTTCATGGTTTGTTTTTTGTCCTGACATGCACTGCGAATTGTGGGACCTTTATATACACAGGTGTGTGCTTTTCTAAACTATGTCCAATTAGGGCTGTCACAATAACCACAAAATGTAGATATTGTGCAATGGACAAACCAACCATGGTGGATGACAACCAAATTTATAACAAATATACAAAAAAATACTTAAATCATGTTTTGTATCTTAAGCTTTCCTGGGTCTTTGACAATAATGTTTTTTGCAAGTAGTTTCTCTCAAAGTGTCAAAAGCTATTACCAGACTTTTCATAGTGCATTTAATTCCGTCTTTGAACTGTAACCTTCAGATGGCTGATTGAGACACTTTTCCTGCAGCTGGTGTTCTAGTTCAAACGCTGTTAGGCTGGGTAGTAACAATACACACCTTCCAATCTTTCTCCTTTTTCATTAGGAGTTGCTAGTTCCATGAAACCAGCTTTCCACCAACAAACGTATGTGCACATTGGATCACTACTGGGAATAGAAACCTGAGCTGTGTCCCATTTTGTGCTAGGTTTTGAGTATCTAGAGTGCTTGAAAAACTGAAAAGTTTCGCTTGTGTATTGCACTTTTTGATTGTGTATTTAATGGCAACTAGTGTCCCTCAATGAAATGCACAAAGGAAATGAAAGAGGACAGCAGAAAAAAATTAACAGATATTGTGATTGGTGGTAAGAAGCTCCAGAAAGATGTTGGAAAACTAAAGAACAAACAAAAGTCATGGTCTTTAAAAAGACATATTGGTCTCTGTTTGTGAAGTTTTTCTTGCAGTTACAGGTTGTTGCTCATTGGTAAATATATTGCATCATTTCCTGTTAGTATAAAATGGTAAAACTATGTCAAGTGCTTAAGTACTTTATAACTGTAAAAGCAGTTACTATACAGTAGTATGTACTATAAAGATTACAGTTATGTGTATACAGTATACTATTATTATGTAATTGGGACCCAACAGTGGTCTCTACGTTGGAGCACTCTCCAGTCAATCTGAGTGTTGTTGGCCAACGTCGATGAGGACTCTAGTGTTGGATACCTTATCTTATTTAGATTGC
Source organism: Seriola aureovittata (assembly GCF_021018895.1). Lineage (NCBI taxonomy): Eukaryota > Metazoa > Chordata > Actinopteri > Carangiformes > Carangidae > Seriola > Seriola aureovittata. The sequence continues at coordinate 8,707,955 of NC_079373.1, read as the reverse complement.
AGAGACCCATTGTGTGAAAGTAGTTCAACTAACTGTCAGCTTCAAGACTTTACTATTCATTCATAAAGAAACGTGAAGATTAGACTCTTAGACATTAACCTTTGAGATAAAGTATATCACCCAGAAATTTGTAGTCAATGTACCAAAAGCCTTACAAATAAAATCTGTGATTCACTTCAGTCAGTCAGTGTTCACTTGTCTGGAAGTGCAAGTGTAGATGAATGTTTCAACAGCACTGAGAGTGTCTTCACTGACAGTAATGCCTAGCGTCGTGAAGAGTTTTACCTCGAGCAGGATGGTACTAACTGTATCATCAGGTTTCAGCAGGACTCCACGGGTGAATTTCTCATCGTTATTGCCCATTGTGAAAATGAGTCTCTCACTGAAGCCTGGCACATTTATGTTCATTCAGGGAAAGCATTCAACAGTGAAACTGTGCAGCAGACTGAAGAAGAAGAATCTTTAGAGTGAAATGTTCTCTCCTACAAGAAAGAGAGAGAGGGAAGCAGAAGGAGATTGACAGGAAAAGAATAAAGGTATACAAAGGTTTTGTTTGAACATTGAATCTGCTGTCTGGGATGCTTGCATCGCTCAGGGCTTCAAAGACCCAGAGACCAGGGTCATGCATCAATAGATAAGAGGGTCATGTGTAGTTGAAGTTAACCCTGGGGTGAAATGGTCCAGATGGACTGCCCCAAAACTCCTCTTTACTTTGTTTATCAATTAGCTGGCATTAACACTTCAGTGACCACCCTACAGACAGGTCTGGTGGAGGTTTTATAGAGCTTCTGTCCTCATTGATTGAGTCCAGTCGTCTGCTCCACAAAATAAATATGCTTTTTTTTTTTTTTTTTTTATGGCTTAACAGCTGGGCTGCACCTAACGATTTTTGTTGTCAAATAATCTGACATATATAATTTTTGCTTAATTGTTTAGTCTATAAAATGTCAGAAGACTGAGGTCAGATTGTGAAAAATTCCTTTCACATTTCCTAGAGCCAAAGCTGACGTCTTCAAATTGTTTGTTTTTCCCCAACCAAAAGATTTTCAGTGTACAATGATAGGAATCATAACGGATACCTGTACTGATCTGTGTTGTTGTAGTATCTTCAGTTGTAGATATGAATCCACATTCTGCAACTGTGAAAATCTGATTTGTTTTAGCATTTGAAGAGATGCACTAAAATATGCAACATGTTGGTTCTTGGATCAGCAGGCATCTCTGTGTGAATCAATTTGAGAATAAAAAATGTTGTATTATTGCTGGCTCAGATTTTATAGGTCGGTGAACTCAGAGCGTCTGAATTCTTGAGCAGTACACCATCATCTACAAATTATCAGATCCTCGATAGATCTACAGCATCTTTATTGAGCTCACAAATTTTATTTACAGCAGTAATATACAGCTCTGCATGTTATTGATCAGCGGACGTGACAGGATGGGTGCAAAATGGTCGTCAAGAGGACCCATTCACTGTGGAAGGTCACCAGGTGGGGGAAAATGACCCAGAATGGCTGCAGCCTGTAATCATCCGTATTAATTCTGTGTGAGCTGTTACCAGAGAAAACACATCTGTCCACAGTGACTTATTGATTTCATAAGCCTGCCAGTAAAGCCAGTGGTGCTGCTCAGCAGCAACAAGCTGGAGGTCCCGTGACCGAGACGAGCCGTCTTCTAGAAGAAAAGGACTTGAGCAGGAGCGTGAAACCTTTCAACGATTCTCAATCCCCTAATGCTCCAAGGAAATCCAATTTCACATGGCTGTAATTGAAATTTATTTTGTCACCACAATGGCGAGTCGACATCATTTATTGAGCTCTGTCTTTCCTGTGCCTGGGGATATGTCTCGCACCTCTACAGTGTTGAAGCTGTAACTTGTGCTAATAAATGATCAAAAAAAAAGGTCTTTTAGTATCTTTCCATGAATTATTCATGATATCTGAAGCCATGATAGACTCATTGAGGGTTGTGTGTTGTAAGTTGTTGGACCTTGAATTGGAAACATAATTTTTAACTTGATAATCATATATTGTTATATAAACCATTGGCGTACATGGGCAAATGGTCAAAGCCCAGTCTAATACAACCATCACAGTCCATCTTGATAAATCAACATTAGCATCGCCACCACTGCCTTACTCTTTATGGACCCTGGAGTGTGATGTAAAGGCAGCCATAGGATCGCCCTTCATACCTCTCAGCCATGCTAGGAACGCAGAACATGAAGAGGTCCATTACCTCAACACCGTCCCTTCCCAATTCTCCACTCCCTGTTCTCGCAGCTCAGAAACGCACCAGCAGAAATAACATGGGGAAACCTGACGAGCGTTCAGCCTCGCTTATACCAGACTCACAGGGCTGCGTTTGAATTATGCTGCAGATTAAAAAGTGACTGAATCATATTTAGAGTGCAGGGTGGTTAAGCAAAGGCGATCAATCAAATTAGGGGTGAGACATTTTTCAGAGGGGTTATTACATATTCTAATATGGCCATTTCCAATCAGTAATTGGATGACTTCGTTAGCAAGCATAGCATGAGGGAAAGGATTCATGAAAGCAATCTTATTTGATGTTTGTGTGTCTGTGTGTGTGTGTGTGAGTGTATGTACATGTATCATCCAGCTTATTCAAATTGTTTAGACCCTGTTAACCTCACGACAGCTTTTGCACATTACAATTTAAATTTCAGATTTCGTTTTCATCCCCGCCTTTTAATTAGAGCTGTTTTTTTAAAAGTCCGACAACAGCGTTTGCTCAAAATGGTCTTTTTCCTCAGACTAATTGAGAGAGTTACTGCTCCTATGTGCATCCGGTTTAAATTGTGGAAAAGCATGTGGGTACTTGACAGGTGGGCTCATAATGTCTGGCCCCTGGGGGGGATAGAGAGACATGTGAAGTTGTTGCTGTAATTGCTCATGCAGCGAGATGGCCTTCCCCCTTTGTTCTTGCACAGGTCTGTCAAAGACAGAGGTGGGGGCTCGCTTCTTTGTCCGTGGTGATGACTTGATGGTGAAGTCATTGTGCTTATTCGATGTGTGAGGTTTAGTGCACTCAAAATGGCCCTGGCATCACCTGTTGTACTATCAGTTCCTTGAATTGATACATTTCCTCTAAAAAGTCAGTGTCGTCGGCGTCTTTGCAAAAGGAAAAGCATAATATATATGAGTTTGCTGATGCTTCTGTGTGTGTATGGATTTGGTTTCATTGTGAATAACATTTGCATCTCTCTGCATGTGTTTGAGTGTCTGCTTGTTTGTTTGTGTGTGATTTATGTCTGCGTGCGAGTCGGTTTGTGTGAGTGGCTGTGTGTGGTGCTCCGACTGTAACATCTGGCACTAGTGTGATTGGTGTGGTGAGCCCTCAGGCCTTTTCACAGGTGATAGATGACGCCTATCACAACCTGTCAGCAGGGACCCAGCCAGCCAACTAGCCAACCAACCAGCAGCCTGCCCTCCTTTATCTTCACCCCCAGTTTTTACTGCGCAGAGATAGAGAGATGGCGCGAGCAAAGAGAGCGACTCATTGCCTTTTATGAATACAAAGATGCGCGCAACGTTGTGCATCATTAAGACCCTGACATTACCTTAAAAAACTCTTTTTTTTTCTCAAGTAGGATGTCAGAAAATGACGTTGTAGAACTGATGTGTATAAGTTATGGAAATAATTTCAGATATTTAGAAAGTGGTCAGTTTTCAGCAGAGGACAAAGCAGTTTGCATTCCTCCTGAAGCTGCAACATGTAAATCAACATCACAGTGAATGTGAATGAGGAATCCAGATAAAGAACACTCTCTCCCTTCTGTAGACGAGGTGTTTCATTGGCGTCCAGGAACAGGCTGTGTTTTAGCGCAGTCAGAAAACCTGCCAGCCAGCTTCTCTCCTGGTTCTATAAGCTGGGACAGTTAAAACCCATCTACTCTACTGTTTTCTCTCTTTCATTTCTTCACTCTACCATTATCAGAGGCGCTAGTGATGCAGGCCAGGATTCAGGCTGCCTTGTGTCATGATCTCCCTACTTTTGATGTCATTTGCTGCCCAACATCCTGATTTTTGGATTATTTGGGACTAAAGTTGGATTTATTTTGTGTTCAGGTTTACAATATAGCTGCCATAGCTACACCATAGCTTCAAAGGTGTAACTGCTACACATGTTGGGGCTAAGGCAGCTGCAGAGAGATCATTTGGAAACCAACCAAATTCTTGCAGGTCAACTGCAGCGACTTGGTTTTCAATGCTATTAGAGATTGTTAAAAGCAAAGACAACATCAAGCATGATGAAAAAAGACTCAGTAATCCTCTCCTTTTTGTAGTACACATCAAGAACTCTCCACTGAAAACCTTTGGCTCTATGTCACAATGAATGAAAGAATATAAACACCAGCACATCACTTATTACTGACTGCACAGCAGCAGTCTCCTGTTCAGCAGTGAGACCAAGCAACCCTTCTCTCATCGCTTTAAATCACCACATGAATGAAAGAATGTAAATACGGTCACTTTAAGATGTAAATGTCACTACAGCCTGATAATGTAGGACACATGCACAGTATCTAGTGTGGGATTGGCGTTGTCAGCAAGTGAAATCCAATGAAGTATGAATCAGTCCCTATTTTGGAGCCATGTGCGGTGAGATCGCTCTGCAATATGACACAGTTATTTGTTTTGGTCTCGCCCGCCAACTGTTAATTTGTATGCACTCCATGTCACTACTTGTTATTACATTTCATTACGAGTGGTGGGCAAACTTGATCAGCTGAGGTCTGACAACAGCTGAAACACATCACTTCACTCCCGTCTCTTACAGCGTATCTCTCCACCAGTCTAAATAGATCAGAACAGCTGCAGGTGATGTGCACAGTGTGATGTAGTTCCCATTAAAACAAAACTAAAGGACATTTTACACTGTGGAAAAGGTCGTCCATCACACTAACACCAGTAAAGGAAATAAATCTACTAAATAAATATCCAAAATAATCTCAACTAAAAATCGTGTAAAAGAAATGAATTTATTGAAAACGAGCACAATTTCTTGGGGAGTTAGAGTAACAGGCAAGCGACTGAGAGATGAACACTGTTTGGATGTTGAAATTCCGTTGCACCGTGGAGAGTTTTTAATGTTGTATATCTTACTAAAGCTATACACTCGCACAAGCAGATTACAAGTACATCTACGCTGCTAAAGCTTGCACATGTTAATGGACTAACCAGGGAGCCCTGGATGAGGTCTGACAAAGTGCCGGCTCAGGGCCGCAGTGGCTTTCCTTGTGCCTGATAATAATTGATGGATGACTGTGGTGCAGGACACTGACAGCCTGGTTGCCTGGCCTTTACCCTCTGCCAGCTCAACCCTTACATGTGTGAAATAGCCAATTACTCCAACGCCTATTGAAAGTAATAGGCTGATGAGGAAATGGCTACTGTGGGACGTTGGGGGGACCTTGTAGAGGGAGGAAGAATAAGATTAAGTTCTAGCAGGAACAGCTGCCACCGCCTCAGCTGGGCCCTGCCGGGTACTGTACATGCAGGAGAAGATTGGGTCAGTTAGGTGTTTTCTCCCTCTAACCACGGTATTCCCATGCTGTATTGACTTAAAGTTTATGATCCATGATACTGTCATGTTATACAGGAGCTAATTTACAGAAATAAATCCTCCTTTTAGAGGCTGTTAAATGGATAATGGAAACAGCTGCAGCCATACATTCTCAGGGAAGCATTAAACACCATTTTTGCCGGGGAATGGGAAGTCATATGCTGCGTGGCGAGCTAACGCTAGCCAGCCATAGGGTATTGACAGAATGATCCATCTTTATAAAAGACAGTGAACAATTCCAATCTATTTTCTGGAATCACATTATCAGAAGCAATATATGACGGCATCTAAATATATACAGGAGATGTATATATGAGGAGAGGGGGGAATCGGATGCGGGGGTGGGGGGTGGGGGGGGTCTTCCTCAGTAAAGCATCCGTGATAGAAGGGCGAGCAGTCTCTCTTCATAATTGGACAGGTTATTTTTACACAATGCTGACGTCTTGGGCTGCTTGCTGACACGTGTAGCCATATTTCTCTCAAATATTCCCTCTAATTCTCTTTCACTGTCTCTCCTCGCCACCTCCATCTCCCTTCCTCGCATGCACTCTGCCCTCCCTGCTTCTCCGTCTCCTCCCCTATTCACCCCCCACACACTCTTTCATTTACTTTTACTCTCTCTCCATCTTCCCTCTGGTTCACCCTCATCTATTGTTATTCCTTCTCCGCGTTTTTTACTCTCCCGCTATTCAAACAAAGCGTAATTGACTGATGTTTTGGAGCGTCTTGCTCTGAAAAGAGACACTGACTGGACACGGCTTGTTCTCCATGTAACCAAAGCCATTCACTTTGTGCTAATTCAATTCAAGCTAGACTCCCACCCTAATCTATTGGTACTTCAATGGGAGGCAAAAAGAAAATTGAATCTGGACATGGACATAATGCAACTATTCTTTGGATTTCTTGTTTACTTGACTTGCAATTAATTCATCATCAAGCAAAGTCATTACTGGGAATATCTCAGCATCACAAATTTTCTCTTGTTTTTCTTCATCTCATTATCTCTTGGGGTTTTGATGAGGCAGACTCCGATGTGCTTTCAACAAAATAAGCTTTTTAACTTCTTTTCCCATGTGCGCAAACTCTTGAAGGCATTTCAAGTCTAATCCAATCATGCCGATATGAGCTCTGTTAGCTCCACTTAAGATTTCAAAGAGGACCCTCGCCTGCCCTTGGCGTGTGTCTGACACGTGGGTGTATCGGGCCCTCCCCTGCCTCATACCGGCCAATGGTGATGGATGACCTGATTGTGCTTGGGTGGTGGACCTGATTGTCTCAACTATTTGCCTGTTCATAAGTAAAATGGAGTTTTAAAGAAATGAGCTCATCACTGATGCATCAACCTAAGGCTGCTGCACATTGAGTTTTACAGAATGAAGGGTCAGGGTTAGTGTGTGTGGTAAATCTATGCACAACACCGAAAAGAGTAAAAAGCATGTGTTTGTGGTAGGGTTGTAACATATGCTCTAAAATTCATATGATAACAAAATTTATAAGGAATAACAATTTTTGAATACGTTAGCACCATAGACTGTAAATAAAGATAGATGTAGCCTCTGTGACGTCACTCATAGGTTTCTGAAGGGCGGTTTTGCTCATTGGTGATCCCCTGACGTTTCATCTAACGCCATCATTAGGTCAAAATTTTAATTTGTTAAATACTCAGGTTTACAGTCAAATACATATGACATTTCCCATCAGCCTTGGTTGTACTTTGTATTTAGTGCTGATTAGCAAACATTAGCATGCTAAACTAATATGGTGAACACAGTAAAGATTACATATGTGCCAGCTGAATTCATTATAGTATGACCTTGGCCCAGCCCGATTGGTTGGTTGAATTTCTGGTTAGATTGGTTGTTGTAGCTCTTCTTAGTTTAATTATATGGTATTCAGACTATTCATTTATTGTTATGTAGAACAAGAGGTGGTGTGCTTAGATAAATTCCGTTTATAGTCTAGCACTACTTTGTGATATCAAGACTAATATCTGTAGTCTGATAGTCAAGTAAACAACAACAAACAAACATGGTACAACACATTAGCTGAAGCATGATTTAACTGGCCACAGCACTGTATATTGTGATGGCTTGTAGGCCTCCCGGCAAAGATGGGCTGGGTCGCATATCTATTACTGATGGTGTGATTGACACAGGCAATGGGGCCTGGGATTGGAGATGGCTGTGCAGAGTATTGGTGTGAGGGAGAGTTGTGTTCCCTTCATTAGACGGGCCGGGGGAATGCCCTGTTGACCCAACACTGACCCCTCCAACACAATTACGAACCACAGGCCTGGCGCCAGTTATTGATGCCCATCACTGACATGAGCAGCTGCACAGGGTTACGGTCTCACTCACTAATGTGAGTCGCAGTGTGTCAGACTCACTGAACTATGGAAACACACATTTAAAAAGGAAAACGGGCGTATACATCCTGTGTGACTCATTGATTTGGATTCTGTTTCCAAATGCTTTTGTGAAAGGGAGACGCACTTTATAAGTGAAAGTTGTTAAAAATGTAGAGCCTGACATTTACTGGATCTTTGAGGACAATAACAAAATCAATATGGGATCATTAGAAAAACTGATAACAATAGATTGGTCAATACTACTTTGTTTTTTTTAGCAGTAACGTGTTTGAACAAGATTCTTTCATTTGGGTTATTCAAGAGCTGTGAGCAAGTTATTTACTAAGTGGAGCATTTTACGGTAGAAAAATAAAACTATGAAACTATTAAAGTGAATTTGATTCTACACAATAATCTTAACTGTGGATTAGATTAGTACCATTATAAAAACATAGCAATCATGTGAATACAACAAAATGACGTTGTTGAAATAAACCTTGGTGTGTTTTGGGAAAGCCTGTCATTGATGGACAGATACAGTTGTGAAAAGATTTTGCTGAGCTAAAAGTGACGTCTTCAAATGTCTTTTTTTTTGTTTGACCAAAAGTTCAAAACCCCCAAATATTCAGTTTGACTGATTCATGACAAAGAGTACCAAATCTGAAACCTGCAAATATTTGGCATTTTTCACTTTTTTTTCTTGAAAAATTACTAATTATTAATTGATAATCAAAATTGTTGACTAATCGACTAATTGTTTCAGCTCTAATATGTTTATTGCATTTATTTTTTTCCAACCATTATTTGTGTCAACAAATTTAACTCCAGTGAAAACATTTCTTTTTGCTTTTCTGTGCAACAGGTTCTTCGTACTGCACATCCTCATGTATCTGTTAAGCCCAGAGTCTTGGCTCAGGTGATATGTTCGCCAAGAAAATTGGCCATCACAGTTTCTCAGAGCCCTATGTTTCCCGGTTGAAACAGCTTGTTTTGTCCACCCAACAGAACCACTCCCACACAATATTCAAGTTAAAATCACATAAAGCAACAAACCCTTAAATTTGAGAAGCTAAAACCAGTAAATGCTTCTCTGTTGACGAATAATTACTTAATCAAAGCTTGAACTTTCTTTGTCATGATCATAAGCAGAGGGGGCTTTGGAAATTGGATGGTTGTAAACCTTGAGAAGAGTACCGGAGGATATTGCAGAATGATTGGAACAAACACCTGTGATATGAAAGACGATTCTCTAAAACAAGAAGGAAAAAAATGCTATTTGCTGGATATCGCATTTCTGATATGAGCCTCTCTTTCCACTGGCTATGTGTGTGTGTGTGTGTGTGTGTGTGTGTGTGTGTGTGTGTGCTGCTGCTTAACTCTACTGTGTTGTTGTGTTTGTGATGTAATATCCTGGGCTGTGAGTGTGGTGTATGAGGGGGAAAAAAAAAACAACCTGCTGCTTTTGGTTATCTTCTCATTTTTCCCTCAATAAGCCAACATTCAGCGTATCGATTTTCTCCACCTCCTCTTGTAAAATGAAACCTGAAATAGTTCCCCCCCCCTCCTTCCTCTCTCACTTTGCAGGTTGTAGCTTTCGACAAACTTTGCAGCCTGTGATTTATATAATGCTTCTCTTTTCGAGCCTTGGGAACACAGAAGGTCTATTTTCCCCACACATGCTTGTTTTTATGTTGTTGTATCTTTGGCTTGCTGCCATCATACCTGCCTAGCTTGCACATTGGCAGTAACGCTGCATATCTTATGGCCCTTGATTCCAAATTGACCTGAGGAATCTCTATTTTCTCCCTCTCAGGGGTAATGGTGGGGAGGCCCCCTGTTAACGAGCCTTTGTCCCTGCTCAGTGATGGAGGGCGCACGGCTCTGGGAGAGTGGCCTATGTGATTAGTAAATTGTGGTTAATTAGATAGATGGAAGGGTCACCAGCAGTGAAAAAGTCAAGGGAACCGCTGAGTGATGGGGGTGTCAGCTGATGCTAATAAAAGGAGAGTGCTCAGAATAGCATGGAGTAGTAGCCTTTAATAGATGGTCATTAAGAGCTATTAAAAATGACCAGACAAAGGCAAAACTGTGCATAGCTGTCAAGTTAAACAAAACCACTCACGGCCCTTATAGTAAATGCTGAGGAGCGGACTGATCTGTCAGCTCCTCAACGCCAATAAGAGGAGTCAATGAGGTGGACAACCACGTCTAATAATACCTGCGTGATCTGCTGGAAATGTTAATGTGAGAGGAGGATAAAGCGCTGCCGCTGAATGATGTTCGGCGCAACTCAGACTGACTCGGTTGCTTGTGTTTTCATGATGGAAGCATCAGTCTAATTCAACCAATCAAAAGGGAGATTGGCAGGACGTTATGTAGAAAGACAGGAGGCTGATGATACGGCTGGAGGAGGAGGAGATGAAACACAAATATGATCCAGAGTGAGGAGATTAGATCCATATCATGGAGAGCATGCAGCGGGTCTGTCTCCACTATCACACATCTGCTTCTTATCCGACTTTGATTTATGTTCCAGCAACATACAGTCAGTGGTGGGAAAAAAAAGATTTGGAACTTGTTTATCTCCAAACAATGGGCCACAGTGTGAGCGATTACATCTGACTGACATTATTCTAGACAACTCAAGGAGACTCCTGGTGTGGTGTGTGGTGCGTCCTGCTGTTTGAGGAGTCTGCCCTCTGCCTGGCTTGGCTTGTAGCAGGTGTGTGAGCCGACTCCCCGTGTTTTCTATGGCTGACCTCCCTGCACTAGGACTGGGCAATTAGTCCACAAAATGGCTGACTGTAAATCTCCTGTGGGAAGGGTTTGGCAGGGCCACTCCGAGGTGAGCTCCACAACGAGGAATTAAACACACGGTATTAGCTAACAGCAGTTTTATGATGTGAGGAGCAGAACAGGGTGAGGAAGGGGGCAAGGATGCTCCTCTACACAATCATGGAGGGAGCTGTGTTGTGTACTGCTGTTGTGTTTTTCAGGATCAGGGTCTATGTGTATTAAATAGGAAATGTAGCATGTAAAGAGGTTCGTCACAGAACACTGAGCTGGATGGGATTTACTGAGCCAAGGGAAATAAACACAGGTAAACACCACATGAACTATTTGAATTAATGTGAAAATACTGTGTGGTTCAACATTTAATGTCAGTGTTGCTGTAAGTCCACTAGTAGAGTGAAAACTAAATTATTATTTATATTTTAACATTTATGATGTCTCACGCTTCACCCCATCCTTTACACACATACACACACTGGCAGGATCATGGAGGTTATTTACTGTTTTGGCCCCATAGGATAAAAGTGTCGCCCTCATTTGTTGTCAAAGATGAGATGATGTGAATAAAATGAGCCAGGCAAGAATAAGAAATTTAACATCTTTTAATATGTATTTGTTTTTGTTTTTTATCTTTTGCCACATTTCAATAAAAGAACTGTTAGAAGAACTCTTCAAATGTAGGCAGCCAAAGTCCTGATGTAAGTCACTTTTGTAACTCAATGCAATTCCTCATTCGGTATTTCATTTTATCCTTATACAGCACTTACTTTTAAAAGTTTAAACCTTCCTGACTTTCAAGTCTCAACTTAGATGACGATAACTTTGTTTTCATAAAAGAAACTACAGCTGCCATGACAACTTCCTAGCATTATATTCACCAATGCAAGCTTTAATGTGAACTTCCCAAATTTTTAGCTGAAATCTCTGCTGTCTAAAACATCTACAGCGTGCCGTCTTCTGTCTCTGTGTTACCACAGAGACACTGTTGAGTTGTGATGTTCAGCCCGCGATGGTTTGGGCGCTGATGGGAAATGTTCAGAAATATTAAATTCACAATGATCTTAGATTGTGTTTTTTAAAACCATGACTCTTATCTAAACATATGGGGTAGCCACATGATGAGGCTGGATTTTTAGCTATTAGCAAATGTCAGTAGGATTTTGAACGAGGCTGACTGACCTCACGACTACAACCAGTTTCAGTTTCACTTGGGCTCAAACAGAATCAGCTGTACTCAGCAGACTCAGTGCTGTGGTAACTCCTAAGGCCTAACCTCAATAAGCAAAACCCATTCCTGACTCTCACCGGGATTATGTCTTTTTTTTTTTCAGTCGCGGTCACAGTCCTGTCAGTCTCGAGGACATTTTCAGAAAGGTTTTCTCTGACTATTTCAGTCTTTTTTGGGTTCACCGCCCTCTAACATTATTCAGTGACCATATTTCTTGGCCTCTGTACAGATGAACCTTTGTCTGTCTGTCTTTTCCTCTGCTTGTCTCTTTCTGCAGAAAGATGTGAGCTGTTCCTTTACACTCCTTACATGAGGCAGCAGAAAAATCCTGTGAGTTAAACTGGGCTTACTGGGCACTTATGAGGTTAGAACGGCACATTGTAGACGGACAGATAGACACTCGGCAACATTTAAGTTACGAAAAACAAGACAAAACACCACCTTAAAGACATACATTGACACTGTACAATCTCATATTCCTTTGTAATATGTAAATGTACAGTGCTTGAATAAAATATGATGCATAAGCTTCCCTGGAAGAGGAATCAGGGCCTCCCAGGACATTCACCGGGCAAAATCTAGATGGTGGTGGTTTCTGAGAATCACAGTTTGCTGTGGGCTTGTTGAAGAGGGGTTAGAGGGGACAAAGAGCTCTCTGACAAATAGTGTTGCCTCTTTCCTCATAACCATTGGCTGATTTGTGAATATTGCCCCCCTTTAGTTTAATCTCCTGTGTGCTGTGAGGCGGAAACTATTCCCAGAAGGCTTCCAGGAGGGGTTGTTAATTTATCTCCTGTGTATTAACAGTGTCTTGGCAGGAGAGCGCACCCCGACCCGCTGTTCACCAAAGTAAACAGGGGAAACGCTGACCTGTGTTGACCCAAAACCTTGAAATTGTCTCCATTAAATGACGAGCCAAGGCTCCGAGGGCATGTTTGAGTTTTTTTTTTTTTTTTTCTTTTTTATGATCACCCCCCCACCCACATTTCCCTGGCCCAGAAAAGACATGTATCTAGTGATACAGTCAGTTATATCCCCTTGTGTGTCGCTTTAGGCATTCGCTGATGGGGTCACCCTCATAGGTTTGACACGGCAATATCTGATCAACGCGCTGAGCTGATTTCTCGAAGGGCTTGCCACTGGCTTCAGTTCAGGATCACAGCAGATTTGTTAGGTGGTGAGGATGCTCTGCAGCTACTCGAGGTCCATCAAGCATAACAAAAGACAAATCGATAAAACACTACATCCAAGATGTATAATTTCATTAGATGGCTGCTACAAAGAAATATAGCTTTATATGATTATGCAGTATTTTTTTTTTTCCCGCAGTGTGGATTTAGAGCTCTGATTTTATTGCCTGTTGACCGTGGTTTGTGTGTCCTGATCGATGCTTTTGTGTCTGTACGATGTTTTGATGTTTCAGCTGTTGTACCAAACCTGTAACTGCAAATCATTGCCATGGATTTAGTTTAGATATGAAACTTCACGTAGTGTCCAGGAGATGAAAGGTCCAGCTTGGTCATTCACAGTTTCAGATCAGTGCAGTCGAATACTGAAGACCTGTTTGAAGGGTAAAGTGCGTGTGCGTGTGAGTGTGTTTGTGTGTGGGGTGGGGTGGGGTGGGGTGGGGTGGGGTGGGGGGTGTTAACTGGTGCCTTTAGTAGAAAGGACCCTGTTTTTAAGATGAATCTCTGCAGAAAAATTCTTTGTCGTGAGCTCTGTCAAACAGCCGGGGTTGCTATGGTGACGTGACCAGGTTCAGAAAACCCATTGTGGGGAAATGCCTGTGGACCCCAACACTTTATCATCTGACATTCAATAATTTCGTGTTGATTATAACTGGAAAATCAATGGCTGTCCTCTGGGATATGAAGCGCTGGAGGAAGACAGACAGCGACAGTGAGGAGTCAGCTGTGTTAGTTAATTTGTTCCTGTGTGGTGCGTTCGAGTGTGCAAATCAACAGGGACATTTATGCTTTGCTTTTTAACATCCATGATCAGGTGCAGTTTAGGACACTCACTGCCATTGTCAAAAGTTTTACCTGACACAGTGTAATGTAGGGATTTATTTGGTGTGTCAGGTCTCAATTTGATACTCTGGTTATGAATCTTATAGCTATGTGACATATTTACCTCATGTGGTTTCCTTTGATGTATTTGTACTTGTACTGCAGATGTTACTCTTTGTTCTGTGGGAGTTAAAGAAAAGGGAAACAATTTCAGTTGTTTTCTTCCTCCTTTTTGTTTTTTGCAAATGCATATAATCATCAATATGATTGTCATTATTCTCATATACATGAATCACAATGAATTCAAATCTCTACATAATGGAAGACAACGTGAGTGTGTGTCTGCGCTCTTCACACATGTGATCCCCGTTAGCATATAAAATGACAGTGTTTCTCCAGCACATCTCTTCTTTTATTGATTATTTTTCAGTTAATCTATGAAGCGTTTAGTCTGTGAATAAAAACATTGTGTAAATGCTGTTAAAAGCCCAGAGTTACAAAGATGTAAAACAGAGTAAAGCAGCAAATCTTAACAGAAAATATTTGGCATTTTTAGCTAAAACAGTGAAGCTCTCAGGATAGAAATGTGGCTTGGTTGGTCCAGCTCTTTTCTCCAGACTGAAATATCTCAGCAGCTGTGGGATGGACTTCCATGAAATTTTGCGTAGACATTTCTGGTGCTCAGAGGATGAATCCTCGGATCAAATGTTAATTTCTCCACTGCTTCAGTTTATGACCAAATTACTGGTATTTCCCATGATCCCACTTATGCTAATTAGCCAATGTTCATGCTGAACATGGTAAACATAATATCTGCTAATAATCAGCATTATAGCATTGCCATTATAAACAATTACCATGCTATCTTTTGCATGTAGCTCAAAGCACTACTTTGCCTTAGTATAGCCACACAAAGCCATTTGCATGGCTGTAGAAGCGCAGTGTCGCTGCTTCCTGTTCATCAAATAATGTTTTTTTTTTTTTTTACCATAAATGGCTGAAAGGACAATGTTCCGTTGATTGAATAGTTGTTTGAGCACTTCTTTGTTTTCTCCAGGTGATATTTCTTCATTCCTTATTTGCCTCTTTTCTGTCTCCACAATCGCATTATCCACGTGCCATGTACAGTGCGATAACCACACGTGTAATTAAAGGTGGTTTTATGTGGTGCAGAATGGATGTAAACTGTATTGTACTGTGGGACATGAAGCTGTATTTGTCATAGCCAACACTGAAACAATTCCAGTCGGACACTATCTGATCCAGTCCCCTAAATTGGAGTGCCAACACACCAGCATGCAGCACAGCATGTTAAATCACACACATCTCCCGCTCCCTCTTTTTCCTTTTGGTTGTCGTCTGCTCTTGTTTTCTTATCAGGAGGGAAGAAAATAAGATTCCTGCCCCCTGGGTATCATCATAATTCCAGACTAATCTGTGCTCTGAAAAACAAGCATGTGATCCATCTGCAGGTCTGTTATTACCACCGGATCTGTAGCCATTCTCATTCTGGAGCATTGCAGTTTAGGGGAAGGTTTTAAGCTGATCCTCGGGCACGCCAAAGACTTTCTCCCAACCGGCACGGCAAGGAATAGAAGTCACTGGGGAAAAAAATGCCATTAAAAAAAGAAAAAATGAAAGCATATAGGAAATGGAGGTGTGTTTGTGCACCCACTAGTCCAGCTGAAGCGCTTGGAAGAACACAACGAACAAGCTCATCACAGCACAAATTATAGAGTACATGAAGGTGCCGGTGAAGGCCTGCTGCTGCATTGATGTAGAGCAAACACAAATTACTGTGCTGCTGCCAAAGTCTGACTAGACTGAAATATACTTTGTTTTCCAATGTTTCTAAATCTTATTATTTTTGCCTTGCTGCTTTGGAGGAGCAGAGAAAATGACATCAGTTGATTTATTTATTTATTTTTAGAAAACATTTATGTCAAGGTCACATTACCGGTGCAGTGAAAGATTGTGCTGTTGCTTTAAAACTTCAGATTGACAATAAATTGGCACAGTTCAGCAGATAATGTCTGTATCATTTTCCTGTGTTAAATCTTTTCCCTCAGCTTTTATGATTCAATCTTGCTCCCAGAAGCTCACAAAACGCACATTTATTTATTTATTTATTTACACTTTGATTGTCACCATGAAAATGTGGCTGAAATCAAGCTGTAGAAGTTCTAAAGAGGCAGACACACACAAGAGTGCTCCGTGACGTGCAGATTGAAACCGTATGCACTACGCACACATCTACTTGGAGATATGTAAAAGATGCATTCATAGTTATTTTTGCCACTTGGAGGCAACAGAACGAGCTGCAAACACAACATCTTGCATATTACGTTCGTGCTTGAGGAACTTTCTTTACTAGCTGCTGTAGTGGTAAACTCTGTGTCTGTCCGCCGGTGCTGGGCAGGTCCTGTGCAGTTGGTTTTCCTGGTTTTCTGCTCTAAAAAGCTGCTTGAGCTGTGAATGGAAATGAGGTGTCGTTTTGCTGCTGGCCAGAAAAAAATGAAACAATCTTAACGCTCAGTAGAGCCCCGCAGAGATGTTGAGTTGCTTGATAATTCTCTACAGGTTTGTGACTATGGGCGATCCGGGAAGTAGAGCGGGTCGTCCACCAATCAGAAGGTCGGTGGTTCGATTCCCGGCTCCTCCAGTCCACATTTCGAGGTGTCCTTGGGCAAGATACTGAACCCAGAATTATTCCTAATGTATCATTGGTGTGTGTGTGTGTGTGTGTGTGTGTGTGTGTGTGTGTGTGTGTGGTAGACAAGCGCTGTATGAATGTTTGTGTTAATGAGTGAATGTGTCTTCCATTGTAATGCGCTTGAATTGTCAATAAGACTACAAAAGCACAATGCATTCCATTATCATCACAAATATTTGATTCATTATCATAAAAAATAATGATCAGTGCAGCTCTATGTTTGCACGGCGTCGTGCAGTATTTTCACGTGATCAGACAAAAACAGATGCAAGATGTAGCTTATCCGACTTTGTCTCAACATGATGGTGGGAGAGACCTCGAGGACGCTGCCAGTGTGTCCCCTGAGATGAGATGACCTGTCGGTGACATTGCCTCAAAAGGCCTCGGTAGGACACAATAAGGGGTTGCAGGCTTTCTGTTTATGCTGGAATCAGCATAAGAATTGAATAGATGGAGCAGAACAGGTTGGCGTGGAGTCTAACCTGTTTGCCCTCTGAGCTGATTGTCTCTATAGATTCGCTTCCTCTCTTCGGGAGCACAGAACTCTCATCCACAATCAAAAGTGCATTGACTGCGTATCGACAAGTGCTCAGGCAGCAGCGGGCAGAGTCTTAAATCAATGACCTGCCTGTTGTACATGTCTGCTGCTTGTTGTCAGTGCGATTTGCCACCTTGAGCTTCTGTGACAAATTGAATTGAACGCATTTGTTTTGGGTTTTTTTTTAAATTGCATGTTTTAAAAAAATAAAACATACAAGATTAAAACTATTATGTATCTTCAGTTCAGCTTTTGGTTATTGAAACTCGTGCATACGGAAAAGCTATTAAAAAGGCAATACATTGAGGTTATCTTAAATCTGCATCACTCAGATAATCTTCATGCGGGATGATGAAAGACTGCTTTTTTTTTTTTTTTGTTTCTGAACACCTGCCCCACTGTCTGCCACACTCTTGCCCTCCTTCAACACAGAAACACAAGATTACATTTCCTATCTTGGCAGGTCTATCTGAGACTTAGAGGCACCTGGGAACTATGACTTTATCACAATATGTCCTTGATCATTATGTCAGATAATATAATAAAATAGGTGGAGCCTAGCATACGGAGGGGTTGTATCTCGCCACAAACATCATTAAACACCCCAGGCAGCAAGAGCAGGCAGACCTGTGGA
The DNA here is from genome assembly GCF_021018895.1 of Seriola aureovittata. Classification (NCBI taxonomy): domain Eukaryota; kingdom Metazoa; phylum Chordata; class Actinopteri; order Carangiformes; family Carangidae; genus Seriola; species Seriola aureovittata. The sequence goes on along the minus strand of NC_079373.1, from coordinate 8,690,104 downwards.
CCTCCAACATGTCTGATAGATCTACAGATACACGACGCATACTTCACAGCTGAGTTTTGTTTATGCTCGAGTGCGTGCGCTGAGGGCGTCCTGCCACACGGGTGGTGTCGGGGTCATGCTGTCATGTGGCTGTGAGTGTTTTCCTGGCAGCAGTTAGTGCGGGCCACACACTCTGCAGCCTTGGGTTGAATGAATATGAAAGCAGACAGGAGCATCCAGCAGAGAAGGTGGAGGGAGTTTGCCTTTCACTCACCCACCGCCTCACCCCTCATACCCTTATCCCCTCATCCCGCCTGCAGCTTAAAGTGTCAAACCGACTGTTTCCTCCCTGAAAAGGTCACTAGTCTTACATGTGTAAAAGTGATGTAGTATTTTTTTTTTTTTTTTTTTTTTTTTTTACTCATTTGCGGGAACCACAGCTGGTTCACACATGATGGACATTTCTGACATGCTGGAGAAATTGGGAGTAGCACACAGCTGAGGTGTGATCTTTTCAGCTAGGAGTGGGTGATATGGACAAAATCTTTTACAATTCTATGTGTAATTTTATATTTATGTATCAACTGGAGAATAAAAAAAATCTAGGTAAAGCCTGTGTTAAAAACGGGGTGTGGAGTTGACGAGAGATGATGAAAAAGATGTTACTGATACATTATGGTGCTTCAAGGTGTTGTATGCACAGGTGCATAGGTATAAAGGGAAAAACAATCTTTAGAGAGAGATTAGATGGTCATATCTTTTATTTTATTATGTCTCCGCGCCAGCGACAGCCAGAGCCGGAGGCATATTGTTTTCGGGTTCGGGTGTCCGTCCCATTCTTGTGGACACGATATCTTAGTAACGCTTTGCCTGAACTCAAGGAGGAACCTGAATAGATTTTGGGGGTCAAAGGTCAAGGGCATGGTGACCTTACGAAACACAGTTTTGGCCTTGGGAACGCAATATCTCGGTAACGCCTTGAGGGAATTTCCTCAAATTTTGTTTTCTTCACCTGTATACTCAAGGAAAACACAAAACATGATTTTGGCCTTCTGAATACAATATCTCGAGAACTCCTCAAGGGAATCCCTTCAGATTTGGCAAAAACATTTACTTGGACTGAAGGAAAAACTGATTAGACTTTGGTGGTCAAAGGTCAAGGTCACAGTGACCTCAGAAAACTTTCAGCCATAACTGAAGACGTCACACAGCAATTATGACATTTCACACAAATGATTGGTATTTGATATGATTCTGGATAAACAGGAATGTAACCTGAACTGAAACTAGTGGCGGAGGCATACAACCGTGAAGAGGTAATTAATAGAACAGTGATGGGTCCTCCCCTTGTGTGAGCAGGTCTATGTTGTCTCCTGTTGTCTCATATTCATTGTATTTACTGACATTTACTAGCTACATGACGATATTGAGGAGATCTCTCAGGGAGTTGAGCCTTTGATTGCGCCACCGTGATTGATAGGGAATTAATATCTCTGAGTTTCATTATGTAAATATTATAAATCATTTAATGTGTAATTATTAACTTAATTAATTGTCTCGTCCTGGGATTCACAGGATTGAGGTGAAGTCACAGAATGTTTTTTTTTTTTTTGAGCGCATCAGTGTGTGAGGGCCTTTTTCTCTCAAGATTGTTGCATTATGGGAGAGCTTTTGAAGCTTGACCCATTGGGAGTAAAAATCCAAATACCTTGGCCTCTGATGCTTTGACTTTCATCTTTTTTAAAAAAAAATCTGCTCCTTGAGAAACTTTAAGGAACTGCAATACTAAAGTGACGCTTTACCTTGCATTACGCATCTTATAATAAGTTAGAATAAGTTAGATTGATAATATAGTCAGATCCTCTAATCCACTAAAATGATTTCTGAAAAACCACTGTCCTTTTATCACATTGATTGCTGTAAATCCAATGTTACCAATAAACAGTCCTGCTTATTGATTTGTAGCATTGCCAGAAATGGACCAATAACACCAGAGATATTAATGGAATAGTAATCATGATGTCGCATGGCTTATCCAGTGTCGTCATGTTGCTTCACCCTAATTCGAATAAGGCATATTTCACCGAGATCAAAAAATTCTCTCGGTCTGTTACTGCAGGTATGGGCTGCACTCACAGCAGCTCCACTCAGACAGGTGTTTCACCTTGATCTTGCAGACACTTTGATTCTAGTCTTCTGCTTTCTTCAACAGACTTAACCGAACGCTCGGCACATGTCACCTCCTCAGCAGTTCCCAGGTCAGGTAGAGGAAAGAAGCTGGAGCTTCCTGTCTGATGTGCACTTTGTTTAATCTTCAGGCACACAGGGGGCCATCCGGGTTAACCAGATTTCATGTAGGACGTGTGTGTTGTTGTGGCGTGTTTGTGTCATATTCTGCTTTTTGTAGAAGTGAAGGGAAAACTTGTCGGGGGTGGTGTGACGTCTCGGTGAAGAGGCTCATTAGCAGCAAAGCAGACATTCACTTAAGGAGAGTGTCAAGCAAAATGGCAGAACAGGCTTTGATTCTTTTTTTGCAAAGCTTTGTCGAAACTCACCTTTAAATATCGCCATTAATTTACAAGAAACAGCTTTGTCAAGATTAATGTCTAAGTTACTAATATCTCATGACAGATATTGGTGAGGTAGATACTGAACATAGATCACAGACTCAAATTATTAACTAAACATATTACACATGATTAAAAAAATACAAATACAAATAAAAACATTACATGTGTTATCATGCAAAGCACAATGTGCAACTTTTATCTATGGTCATGTTCCCACATGAATTAAAGATTCAAGCCTTTTTAATAATTTATTGTCATTGAGAAAGATGTTTTGGTCGGCTTCCCACAGTCTGGCCACGTCGGCTTTCAAGCACCCACCTGTGCGTTCGTGTGTGCACAATGCACCAAGTCCCATCAAAGCTGTCATCGCAGGAGCAGGCTGCGACGATGATTCATTCATAAAAGGGCCTCATTTAATTACTCCCAAATCAGGTCACATGGATACCCAGGAGGAGCGGGCAGCTCTACAGCGGCAGCATGGCTGTTGCATCTGAGCCAGGCGTCCCATCACAAACCACTCTTCAATCCCCACGGCTCTCCATTCACGTGAACAGGATTTCAATCTTTACAAGCTTCAAGTGCTCACACCAAAGAGATTTCCATCCACCCAGTGTGTCAGAGCTGGCCTAATAAACCTGTTTATGTATTAAACACTGCAGGGACACTTGATATTCCTGACAGACACTGCCATAGACGAGTAATCACAGCAATAACCGCTTCTTATTAAATCTGCAGCTGTTTTAAGATGCTCTCTCGTTTGTTGTCAAGGTTACCATAAGCTGTTGAAATACATCTCCTCCACTGGTCCGGGATAATCCATACTATTCTGTCCCAGCCAGACCGAAGCTCTTTGTCTGTTAGATTTCATCTCATATTTGCGGATTGTTAAATATCAGCTTGAGCTTCTCCTCTCACCTGAGCTGCTAACAAAAGCTCTCCTGACAGTCGCGGTGATTGGCAGCCACAAATGTCTTGAAAAGTTGCTGCCAGAATGGAAAAGAAAAATACACGGCATGTTCTACCTACTGAAGAAGGCATTCAGATGCGATGCATATCAGTCCGTTGACCCAGATGCGGTGAAATATTAAATTGATCCCAGTTTTCTGCTCTGCTGAGTGACAGTTGGCGGCATTTATCCCAGGACAAGAAATCGATCCAAATCAGTTTGTGGGTACTGATTGTTATTTCATATTCCACACTGGCAGCATTTAGATCAGTTGTGTTTTTGCTGTTTCATGTACTGTGCATATATGTGACAAGACAGACGGAAAAAGAGGGTGGGTGGGTGAGCATTAGGCAGACATGTGGGACTGGGCCGTACAATACACCTGCATTACACACTTGGCTGAAGGTTATAGCTCCAGGTTTGAGGTGAGCTCAAATATCAGTTTGTCAGAAATGCAATTGAAGAAACCTCAAAATGCACCCATCATGGTGAGGACAAATCGCTTCTCCATGCCCCCGCGATGTGAGGCCCATTAACTGAGAGAATGAACACGATCGAGGGCGCGTTTCTACACGAGCAGGCAAAGGGCAGACTGGATGATAAACAACCGCTGGACAGTAGGAAAGGACAGCGGGGAAGTCGAAAGGACAAGAGGAGGAGAGAGAATTGGTGGTCATCAACATGAAATACAGACACAATAGCTACTTTCATTTTCTGTATAAATGTTGAAACAATAAATCATATTGAGTAAGTTTCTAATATTCTTAACATTGGTCATAACTTCTACATAAAACGTCTAGGAGGGACGGCTAAAGAGACAAATTGTACATCCAGCGAAGCTTCACCTTGTCACAAAGTGAATGGTTTCACTAACTGTTAACTATAATGTGGCAATCTTGCCCTCAGGTCGCATTGGAAATGCAGTCTCAGGTAAATTCACCCTGTCACAATGTAAAACCCGTGGCCATAAAGCACTTCGGGAGAGCTTTTATCAGTCTTAATGCACTCTTCAAAGAGCATCCTTCACTCTGCATGTCCCACCGAGAGGTACTGCTTGACCGCAGGCAGAGGCTACTGTATCAGTCTCGCTTCACAGATGATGAGAAAGACCATTTGGGTGACCGATGAGCATCTTAACCTTTAGGGGTCAGCGAGTGCAACATAGCAGAGTGATGGTCATCCGGACCTGAAGCCTGAGTACACTTCTTTACGTGCTCTAATATTGGATACGGTCAGCAGATTCTCAATCTAATATTTGTCTTTCTATGCAGGAAGGACATTGTATTTGACCCTGAGTGTTTTACATTTCACATCTGTGCTGACTAGAGACAACCAGACAGGCAGTGCTCCTCGCGTCCAAGCACTTCATAGCTTTCAGTCATTGATATATAATTTCAGAGGACTGCCTGACTCACATTTTCTTCACAGTCCATTTTACCGCAAGCAAACATAGCACCCCTGTTCATCAAATGCAATATTATAACCCCACTCCCCAGTCTCCCAACAAGACCCTTTGATGTCAAATTGACACTTTAGTGAACAGCACTTCATGGATTTGATATTGCCTGGCAACTGCAGAAAACCCACTCTTTGTGGCTTCTTGAGGATGAGCAGCGGATGGCAGCGAGGAACAGTTCGGGTGTTGGAGACGAAGGGGAAGGATGGAGGATGTATTAACCATAATGGTGCTCTATGATGTAGGTCTCTGTTTGGCTTGCCTCCAGGCAGCGGAGCAAAATTAAAGCCCACAAAATCGGATTATGGAGTCCCTGGGGGTGGGATGCCCAGTAGCCAGCTGATGAGCGCTCATCTACTCTTAACTGTATTTTGCACAGAGAGCCCTGCTGTTGGCTTGGAGGCCAATTTATTAACAATTATTGCTCGTTAGTGTAGCTTCCTGCTAGCGAAAGGGGGCTTCTTGGCTGAGACAATAGCCAAAGTCTATTGTCTTGTAATTATAGCAGTTTGAGGAAAAGCAATGGTTGATATATTGTCTCTGTAGTCCCGGGCTTTGCTGATTGCCAATTTGCTGCGAGGACGGCCCATTACCAGTGACACCTGTAGTGCCTACTGAGTTATAAATTTGTAATAAATTGTTTTTTTCTCTTATATTAAGCCACTTCTCATCCTGAGCAGTCAGTTCATATTTCACTTTTAAGATAGTTAGGCACTGCAGAGTTGAGGTCCCATTAACTGTATGTGCTCTAGAAAATGCTGTACATTTGTATTATGATGATGCACAAAGACAAGCCAACTCTTATCTCTTCAATATAAGAAGGTCTGCCGTTAATGATTATTATCATTATTACTTAAACTGCTGGTTGTTTTCTCAATTAATCAATTAATAGTTTGGTTCATGAGATGTAAAAAAAAAAAGTGAAAAACGCCCATAACAATTTCCTAAAGCCCAAGATGATGTTATCAGATTTCTTAAGTCCAACCAACACTTCAAGACTAAAGATATTTAGTTGTTTAGTAATTATTATTATTATTATTATTGAAACATACGACTCGCAAATTAGACTTGATGCTTAAAAAAATCAACAAACAATTAATTATCGCCTTTTCTTTCAATTAGCTAATTAACTATTCTTTTGAGCTCTAATGATAAAGATTAAAAAAAAGAGGAAAGCTATATAGGGCAACAAATTTGATTATCAATTGATTTGTTGATTATTTTTCTCTATAATCAGATTTGTTTAGTTAATAAAATATTTAAAAAATAGTGAAAAATGCCAAAGTTGAAGAGAAGTCAATTTGCTTGTTTTGTCTGACCAATGGTCCAAAACACAAAGACATTTCTTCTACACTGATATAAAACATAAAAAAAGCAGCATATCATGTTGTTTAAAAAACTGGAAACCAGAAAATGTGAAGCATTTTTGCTTTAACTTGAGCAGTTAGTTATCAGAATTGTTGTTTATTACATTTATGGGGATCAATCAATTGATTGATTAATGATTTCAGTGCTAAATCTTTTGCCATTTTGTGCTTTAAAAGTATTTCCAGCTTGATCTCTCCTTAACCAGTGTGACTCCTTATTTCCATCAGAAATAAATAGCACATGGCAACACATCCTCCGCCCATGAAGCAGAGAAACACTCAGTGAACAGCGTCAGATGCAGGTAGGTTACCCATCAGCCTCAGAAACCCTCCGTCCGCAGTGTGCCGTCTCGGCGCAGTCAGCCCTGCCCAAGCTCCTCACAGGAGCTGCTCACACAAAGGAGCCTATTGTATAACTGTGCCTCACTTTTAATGAACCAGCGGTCCTGCTCTCTCTCACTCCTCCCTCTTCTCCAGTCCCCGCCCCTATTTCCGCCTCCCTCATGAATATCACAGCACCCCCCCACCCACCATTATTCATGAACTGGTATCAGCGTAGTCATGAGCGCCAAGGCTGAGGAGGGGGGAAAAAAAAGGAGGGGGGGGGAGTGTCTCAGTGAGCGAGAGTCACAACTCCGGCGTGCGAGTGTGTGCATGTGTGTGTGTGAGAGTCTGTGAAATAGAGGGAGCGGGAGAGGAGAGAGGAGACAACACGGGCTGATGCTGAAACGGCCGCTGCTACTTGTACCACTGCTGCCACACAGCTCACATCTGGACCTTCATCTGTGAGAGTCAGCTGGACCTCTGTGTTCCTCTGAGCTGAGGCTGTCTGTGACTGTCTGAATGTGTGAATGGGATGCCTGAAAGAGATGCTTGCTAAGGAGTGACTGATGAGAACCAGCGCTCCGGTGTGGAGGGTGACCCCCTGTGTCCGTACCACCACTACTCGGGGAGCATTGGACGCCTGGCGTTTCCACGACTACTATAATGGGCTGCAATCTGTGCACTTTACAGAAGCGAGAGGAACACTACAAGCTGCTGTATGAGATTGCACAGGTGAGCAGAGGCACGGCCGACTCTGGCATCGATTGTGTGTGGTGTTGTTGTTGTTGTTGTTGTTGTTGTTGTTGTTGTTGTTGTTGTTGTTGTTGTTGTTGTGTGTGTGTTGTGTGTGTGTGTGTATGTGTGTGTGATTCATTATGCGTGCTGTGCAGAGAGCAGTTCAAGGCTGCTGCTGCTGCTGCTGCTGGTGGTGCTGCTTGTTTTTTGGAAAGAGGTTCCAAAACCAAGACAGGAGCCTTGTTGGGAGTGTTTTATGGAGAAGACGATAAAGGAGATGAGCGAGTGGATTAAGACACAAAATGAAAGTGAGGCGGCAAATTGGAGAGAGGGGCTTCTTACTCGCCAGCAGATGTGTTTTGAGTAATGAGCAGTTGCTTAGAGAGCAGCTTGTGTGCAGCCCATTCATCCTGCTGGAGGAGCTGTGCTGAGGGAGCAAGTTTTTTTTATTTATTTATTTATTTTTTGTAGAATGCAAGAATCTGAGCACATGACGAAGATTTCACACGGTATATCGGTGCCAATTACTTGAGAGTCCTTGGAATGGTTTTCAAAATGTGTCCTTGAACACACTTGGTCTGTCATTAAAAGTTTTCTGTCGTTCTGCTTGTGGTGTCACTTTGAGAGAGTTGAGTGTTGTGGTGGCAGATTATTCATGGAGAGCTGAGATCAATACCATTAAGACCAAGCATAATCTCTCTCCTTGTCTTGCTTTGTACGACTACTGACGCAACTGCAGGAAAATGTTGTCTTTTTATGAGAAACCCAAGATCTGCTTTTTCATATACAATTAATTCTGGGTATTTAGTGGGTTAACACTAGGTCTTAGTTAATAGGTCTCATAGACTGAGGGGAAGCATAACAGATAAACAAGTATTCACCTAACCACCTCCAGTCTCCCCATCCGCTCTCTTCCTGTGACAGGCTAATGACTGTGAGGCTCTGTGTCTCCTGGAAGTAGTGGAGTAGTGCCCCCCCACACACACACACCCCCACCCCCCTACCCCCCTACCCCCACCCCTCGGATAGCGCCTGCCTTCACACCACTGTGATCACAGCCTCATTAGCTGTTTTATACAACCATCCTGTGCATTAATTAGACACGAAATGTCTCTCTCTACCCATGTGAAGCGACAGGATGAGACGAAGAAGAAGCAGGGGAGATAAACCTGCCGGGGTTAACCGCTGCCTGTAGCTTTCAGCTCGTGGGCCACTTGAGACGCTGTCAAACTCTGGATGACGGACCGTGCCAGTCAGATTTTAAACCGCATGACTGATCGGAGAAAGCTGTGCTGCAAGCTTCTTGGAGAAGGTTGCATTCACTAATGATCTGTTTTAATATTAGCAAACAAACAGGATTGTTAAGAGCCCGTGACGGATGAGTAGGCAGCCACCGCAGCCTCAGAAGGACCATAAAAATAGTGCTGTCTTGGTGCTTATCTTGGCTTTTGCGCCTCTCTCCGCACCAGTTGTTAAGAAATAGCGTCGACCCCTTTTCTTGTGGTGTAGCAGAGGGGATCAGTATCCACCATGTGGGCTAGTCTCCAGGGCGCACTCGCTGTTGACAGGAGCTCTCTGGCATGTCTGTCCACCCACTGATATTGTGAGCCAGTTCAGGCAGGAGCTGCAACATCAGCACCTACTTTCTGATCACCGCTGTGGGAGGCAAGGCAGGAAGGATATAGAGCATGGCGGATAAAGACTGGGATGGGAATAGAGAGTAAGCTGTTAAAGATGCAGTTGATAGAGAAAGTGCTAGGAGGGTAAAAGGGAAATTAAGGAAAGGAGCAAACAGGTGAAGGATCATTATTGCAGGCGGAGTGCTGAAGAGGAGGAAAAGGGGGATAAGAGAAGTGGGATTTTTGGCTTTAAAAGATCTTTCACCAATGAAAAAACAACATACCCCTATAGCCAACCACCTCTTCTCACAGTGTTGCACGCACGTATTCATGTCCCCCGAGACCGAAAAAACAAGCAGTACACCCTCGGCAACAGCCTAGCAAATCAAAAAAAAAAAAACAGCATCACTACTGGTAGAAATGAAGAGGGAGACAGACAGGGAAGAGAGTCTCCTTCAGGAAGTGGCGCTTTTTCCCCTGCAGCTACAGAAGTGTGTCACCGTGTCTTTGTGGTCAGGAGAAGTGTGTTGTGACAGCGGGACCGCTCACCGCTCACCTTTCACAACACCGCCAACCGAATCCTCTTTCTCTTACATATCGTCTCGTCTGTCTGGCTTGCTCGGCTCCTCCTCACTCTGTTCTTTATTTTGTCTTTTTGTCCTGCCTGTCTGCTGCAAAGAAACGCACACACCTTGACAAATATATATATATATATATATGTATACACGCACACACACTCACTACTCTACTCTTGTGATTATGCAGAGTCGATGAATGTGTGTGTATGCAAATGAGGCAGAAGTGGTTTGCTGGAGTCACAGCGTGACTGACCGGCCTTGCAGCAGGTTGATTCGAGGAGCAGGAGTCAGTCACAGTGGTTGGTTAGACACCTTCCTCCCCTTCCCTTCACACCCAGAAACAATTTTGACACTCTCCCCGTCTGCCTGACCCCAGGAGCTGTGGGAGATTTATGACTAGCTGGCTCCCTCACTCTCTCTCCATTCCCCCTTTCTCTCTGTTCTCACGGCTGCGGGTGTTCTGCATGGATATGCGCCCACCTTTCTCAGCTGGCCTGCAAAGCTCGCCTCACAAGGCTGACATTTTTTATTTATTGAATCAGATTTCTTGCCCGGACAAGAGGACACAAGGATTCTCCTGTAGCCTTGTTCTTTTTCTCACTTTCCACTGTCCTACTTTTATTTTTATACCCGCGACTGATAATCCCTTGTGCACCTTTGTTTCTTTATCTTTCTTTCTCTTTTCATGATTCCTCTGATCTCTCATCTTCTTTGATTACATTTGTTTCAGCCTTTGCTCCAGGCTGTTCTCTGCTGGGTTCCACTCGAGCTAACCTTGCAACAATTGCCCTCTGTGCGGCGGAGGAGTAGTAGGAAGCTTTTCCTAATCTTTGGTCAACAAGGATGAAACCTCGTTGAACCTTTTGACCTGAAGTTCAGCAGCTCTTACACCATGGTCAGCCAGACTCTTCACAGCTCGCTTTCTCCACCAGGCTGGAGGCAATTTTTTATTTATTTTTTTGCAGACAATAACATACTGTAGTTGATTCATTCTGTGATCTGGCAGGGCTTTGTGATTCCCATTGTGTCCGTGAGCCCCCCTCGTGAGTGTCACACGTTGTTTGTGCACCGCTGAAACCCAGTGATGTGTGGCTTTTTTTGGACTAATTAGCAGGATGGCAGATGTTGATGTGAGGAGCGACGCAGTGTAGCTCAGAGTTATGCGGGTAGGATGAGATTTTTGCACTCAAAGTGTGTTGATGCATTAATGTTCGGAAATGTCTTTTTTACAAAAGCCCTTTTTTTTCTTCTTTTTTTGCAATCGCAATAAAAGGACATAAACGCACTGCAATAGTTGTCAGGACTCAGCAGTTAGCGATGACGCTAAGCCACTGCTCAGCTACAGTAGCAGACAGCTACTCCTAATGCTGCTGGGTAATGAATTTCATCCTTCACTGTGCAACACAGAGTATAGACCCTCCATATTTCATTATCCTGTTTTGTAATTTTCCAATGAGCCAGGCTTTCTTTTTGCTACTAGAAGTTTTTAAAGTGGCATAGCCATTTTTATAAGTTTTATTAGACAGGAGCAGACTCACTCTCCGCTGCATTTGAGAAATAAATGGAAAGCGGCTTCCCGGCTCAATGAGGCACAGCGGTCCCTGATAACTTGCTGATGCATATGAATGAGAATGAAGCACACGCGCACACACACACATATGTCTACAGGAAACAAAAACACAGTGAATATTCTAACGATAAAGCCAGAAAGCTGTGTTCATGAATTTTCGAGTGTGACAGAGCTCACAAGGCCAACTGTAATGGAATCTGAGAGTTTAGCGATGTCATGTTGAGCGGTGTCACCAGGTTGACAGGACGGGACAGACAGATGTGAAATGAAGCAAATCTGGAATTCATTTGTTCCCGGGGTGAAGGTGATTCCCAGGAGTTTGGTCCTGCTGTGGGCCGTATATTCCTGTCTGTGCAGTAGCACCAGATGTGAAAACCTGTGGACCGGGGAGGGTCTAAGGAGGACACAGCTGACTTGCTGGCGCTTCTGGGACACCACTGGCCATGTGTGTAATGGATACGCATTCAATAAAAAGGTTGAGCAGCTATCACAAGAGCCAGGCGTTCTGAGAAAAGAGTTGGCAAGCTGCACCGGGCTTCGTGGATCGTCACATGCAGAAAGCCTGCACCAGAGTCCATATTTGTGTAAGCGAGGGCATTAGTTTTACATGTCATGTATGGAGTTGCAAAGTGGGAGAGGAATTATTTTAGTCAACCAGAGCTTCAAAAAGTTTATTTTCTGCACAGACAGTGTGAGTTGACTTACAGTTGGAGGTCTAACAAAGCTTGAATGGTCAAGAAGCTCCCTTGAGAGTTGAATTGCCAAATGCAAATGTATGACACAGTGTTGAAAAAAGTTAAAGGTATAGTACTTGACTGGTTTCACTCCTACTTGTCAGTTCCTCAAGGAAGCATTCTGAGCCCTGTTCTATCTTCTTTATACATCTTTCCCTCTGCTTAACATTGTTTTTAATCATGTTTTGTGAAGCACTTTGAGCTGCATCTTTGCATTAAAGGTGAAGTTATTATTATTTATTATCAAAAACAGTCAGCAGTTAAAATCAGTTAACTTTTGTGTTTTTCAATAACTATATAGTGTGGAGTTTTGTTCCCAGTTTCAGCAAGAAAGTGTTCTGAAGTTGCCACAGATCTGACGGACATCTTCTTCTGTGGCTGATTAGGTGATTGACAAAAAATTAATCAGCTACTTTTGGGTAATTGATTAATTATTCAAAGCCATCCCCCCCAAGTAAACACCAAATATCTCTGGTTTCAGCTTTTTAGGTGCGAGGATTTCCTGCTTTTCGTTGCTTTATTAGATAGTAAACTGAATATCTGTTGGTTGGTCAAAACAAGACATTTGAGGCACCTTGGGCTTCAGGAAGTTTCGATGGATGTTTTTCACCGTTTTCTGACATTTTATAGACCGAGCAGTGAATCAACAAATTGAGAAAATAATCTGCTCATTCATTAATAATTGTTGCAGGCCTAAGTAGAAATTTACATTGGAGGAAATACTTCTGGAACCAGCAGACCTCCCACTTAGATGTTCTATAAGTATTCATGCGCATGTGATGGCTTTGATGGTACATTAAGGCTGCTGAACCTTACTCTCACCCCCCCCACCACCTCTTCAGCACTGCGTCCAGACAGTTGTCTACAAATGTTCTCATCCATCTTCTTGTCCCATTATGTTCTTTTGAAGGATGTCCCTCAACCATTAAAATTGATAGCAGTGAAGGAAAGAGGGGGGAGGAGAGGAAAAAAAACGCGCTGCTTGATTGATCTTGTGTCTACCCGGGAAAGATTAGTATGAAATATAATCTGGGTTTTCTGCACCGTATTTTTTCAAGCAATATAAAAGTCTAGATTTCTGAAGCTCTCATTATGTACATGGACAGACAGATGGACAAATGCACACACTCACAAATTCTTTTTGTGCCATGGTAATATAAAGAACTATATTTCTGAGTCAGCCCCATTCCCATCATCATTTCCAATGCTCTTTCTGTGCTTCATCCTACAAGCTTCTAAGCAGATGCCCGATCTGTCAGCCAACCGTGTTTGATTACGACACAAATGGATGTCTGTGAGCTTTGCCACTGTCTGTCTCCGTCTGCCTCTGGGTTTCCAGCGGCTGAAATTCAGATCTGAGTTTGTTAGTTTACAAAAGGAGCTGTATACACCTCCTTACTCTATAGCTCTCATCTCCTAATCTAATGCTATTCCCATAGTCTCAACACACAGAGTGGGTTGCATAACTGCCATTAGCTGACTGTATAATTGGAGATTTCATAGTCTAATTTTGTGTGAATCCCACATTCAATCACTTGACTGCTTCTCTATAATGGATTGCAGTAGTTTGTTTTTAAATGCAAAGTTGTTTTAGATAAAGGGAAATGAAGAAGGAAGTAAAAGATCAGATCACACATTTTGGCCCGGAGATGTGCGCTGTTCTCCACAGATACAAATGATGCCACATTTGCCACAAGACATGAAGTCAATGGGTTTTATCAGCCAGTTCACTAAATCTCACCATGAAGGAGAAGAGGGGATTTAAGAGGGAGCTGATGAATTGACCTTTTCCTTTTCATCTGTTTCTTATCTCAGTAAGAACCCAGCTGACCTTTTCAGCCACATATCAATCCCCCCACCCCTCCCGTCCCCCCCACCCCCCTACTCGTTTCCTTTACACCTTTCCAACGCAGTGTGAACATAGCTCTTCAAAATTAGCTTTATCTCCCGTATGTGCTTCCGTCTGTACCAATTTCTTTCATCTCAGCTATTGCCAAGGAGGAGCCGCACAAACAAACCATGACATACCATTTTCCCTAAGGAACCAAAGCTTGTTCATCACAGAACAAATTTCTCTACATCTCACTGCTGGGTGTCAGATGTGGAAGTGCTTGTTTGGCTGTTTGCTGTTCTGAGGCGAGGGCTGTGATAGGAAGTTATCGTCTAATGTACGTGCAGAGGAACAACAAGAAACCAATTATGGAAGCAAACAAAGTCCTGAAGGTCATTATACTTGTTCACCTTCCCTTTTTTTTTTTTTTTTTTCATTTCCATCACCTCATTAATTCATTGGGATAAAAGTAATCTCACTGTGGGTGAGTCTCACTTTGGTGAATGAGGATGACATCAGCGTGGTGTCATCCATGAGTAATACTGAGCCTTGTCTTGGTGCATGTTTTACTTTCACATGCTCGTCGAGATCAAAGGCCGTCAACTTCAATCAGACTTGGAGGAACGTCGGAGAAAATGAACTACATGCCTGAGTATCTGCCAATCCCCAGTGAACCTGAGCGTCTATTAAATGAATTGAACCCTGTGTAAGATGACTCAGTTGTTGTGTGTGTGTGTGTGTGTGTGTGTGTGTGTGTGTGTGAGTGTGTGTGTGAGAGAGAGAGAGAGAGTGAGAGAGTGAGTGTATGTGAAGAGCTGGGAAACGGCATGTTATTGTGGCTTGGGGGATATGAAATGCTTTCTGTCCTAGTCTTTTTATTTGTTATCATATCTCTGCAAGTAAACTAAGGACAAAGGAGGCATATTTTCCTGGCCCTATTGTTATTAGCCATGACTTGCTGCCCTAAGTGTAACTCAGAACATGACATTATGCATTTAAAAGCAGCTCCCCCCCCCCCCCCCCCCCCTTTACACACATGCAACTCTGGTGTGTGTGTGCATGACTGTTTATGGAAATATGCGTGTGTGCACAGAATTATTTGTGTCATTGTCTAAATTAGTTTGCATCTGTGCCTGATTGCTGCAAATATGCATGAGGGTGTGTGTGTGTGTTGTATGTTAATGTGTGTATGTGGTGGCTTTTATGGGATACTTTGGACTGTTTTTGCTATCAGCGTGTGTGTGTGTGTGTGTGTGTGTGTGTGTGTATCATGTGTAGAGTGCAAACAGTCCTGACAGCTTGTGCTTTTCACTACAAACACTGGTGAAAACAAAGAACTATGGGATACACACAGGGGGCTGTGCATCTGCATCCAGGGTGCCTCTTAGCTGATTATCTGTGTTTAAGCAGACAGGAGGGCCCTCATTAATTTACTGGCATTCATGAGAACACATCTTCCCCTCTCCCCCCAGTTAGTGGGGAATTTTATGCTGGGAAGGAAAGGAGGAAGGAAGGAAGGGATTTCAGATAGAAAAATATTCTATATATGTAACAGCCATAACAATTATGCAAAAATAATGGACCTCTACAATTCAAAGGCCTTGAAAACTTATTTTTCCCAGACAGCTTGTATCGACTGATGTGATCCTATGTGAAGCTAGAACTGGTCATGTCAGATGGGAGATTTCTGTATTTGCTGTTCGTCTCAGTGATTTGTGGAGGGTCTGGGCTCTGATGGGGAAAAAAATTAATTAAAATTTAACAATCCATGAATTAAAATGTAATACTATGACAGTTGTTGACACTTGATAGTTGAAAGTGGTTATTAATTTTTTTAGCCAGTGTCCCAAAAGTGTTTCTTTTCTCTCTGGAGCTTGCTGACTTTCTTGCATTTATTTTTCTCTTCTCTCTCAGCCTCCGACAGGCTCATATTCGATAAAACCCCTCCCTCTTGACATTCGGCAACCAATCAGTAAGCAGCTGCTTGGAAAGTGTAGTGAGCTAAGCTACCAGTTACCCTACATTAAATGAAGCTTCACTTCACTGAAGCAACCCCCAGAGAGATGTACGAAGCTAAGCTACACCTCATGATTGGTCAATTCTATCTCAGTGATCAATAACTCAGTGATGTTCTTCTATGTTTGCTTGGCCTCACGTACTGATCCTTAGTTTAATTTCAGACTGCAGCAGGAAGATCAGCTGTGCGTGAGCTTCAGAAACGCTTGTCAAAATGTAGCTTTTGATTAATTTGGACAACATTTTGTAGAATGAGAATATATGTTCATGTAATCACAATATGATGTTACTGAAAATCTAATATTGCAAATATTGAATTACATCGAAGTCCTAGCATCCTCAAACAAACTGGAAAGATGAACAAAAAGAAATCCTACTTCTCACTTCTCAAAGTGACGGTGACAATAAACATTGTCTTCATTTATTCGTGAACCAGAGATGTAGAGATGTGCGTCTCTGTGGGTGTTTTTCATTGCTGCTGCTGGATGTTGACAAAAACAGGCTCCTCTTTTTCGCTGCTGGTGAAATGAGAGAGGACCTGACAGAAATGCACAAGCTTCTTCTTATCAGTACCACACAATGTGTTCAGCGTCCAGTTCCCCCCTCTCAGCCGTAAGGTATCAGCTCCAACATCGCCGCTGACATTTGGAGAAATAGGATGGTGTCAGGGCAGGAGCTGCCTGCGTGATCCATAGCTGATAAAAACAGGTGACAAAGCCCAGAGGTCTTGTGGAAGATGCTTTCAGTGACGGCCCCTTTTCACTCTTTGTCTGTCTTTTACTCTCCCACTCTCCTTCTCTCACGTCGCTCTCACTTTTATACTTTAACCTCTGCTCGAGTCCTCAGAAGGTGTGGATTGTCTGTGACAGGTGTGTGTGTCGGCGTGAGTGTGTGTGTGCAGTGTGCACAAATACTTACTATACGCGCCTGTGTGAGAGGATGAATGATGCCGGCATAGGTCAGGAGATCAGTATGTGTGTGTGTTTGGAGGGGAGGGAGGGAAGGAGGGGAGGGTGGGTGTCAGGGTGACACAAAGCCCCCCCGGGTAAGGCAGCCATGCTGGGCGTCACTCCACAGGTCAGCGGCCACCCCCTGCAGCTCCCATAATAAGCCTGGCCTGACAGCCGTTTGATGGGGAGCGTGACACACACTCACACCTCCCTGCGCCACAGTTCGCATGGCCAGGCCCTGGGGAGGAAAGCGATAAGAGACTCCATGAATGCGGCCGCTGCAGTTACAGCCACTATCTGACATTCATTCCTGAGGGCTCAAATCCAGAGTAGACTGAAAACACTCGCATCAGGTATTAATAGCCATAGTGCTGTGGCAAGACACCAAGCCTTTAGCTGTGTTTCTTTTTCTTTTCAATAAAGCTTGGGTTTTCTATTTCCAGATTGCGATGCTGCTAAGTGTTTAAGTCCACTTTGGCGAGCGGAGCTGTGGCTTTGTTGTTGCTGCCGCTGTCACACTGACACACTGACACAGTTTCAAAGGCCTTTGCTTTTAATGAGCTGCATTTGCAATGAGAGATTCACAATGGCTTTTTAAAAAAACTCCATGAGTGAAATCAATGCCTCATCAATGTAGGGTGAGTTTCAGTTGACACCTCACAGTAAATGTAATTTAATTGGATTGCACAGTCTATTTAAAAGTCCAGTCGCATTAGAATTTCAAGTGAGCGGGTTATGGGTCAATTGATTTCGCAAGAACTGTTTCTTGCGGAAGAGCTTGTTCAATGCCAATCTCCATGTGAGAAATCACATTTGTTGCAGCAGATAGAAAAACGAAAGTGCCATTTTCAAATTCAAGCACACCTCTTCTTTTTTCCTGTATCAGAACGAGTATGTGAGAGAATGGAAAAATATTTTTGCAACACAACACATTGTTGTGAAACAGCAGCTAGCAGAAGTTCACAGTAGGAAGTAGATGCGATCTTTGTGAGGTTGGAATGGTGACCGCGCTTTCTCCCCCGCAGCACTGCAGTCAACCCAGCACCTCCTACACAACCCAGATCCTCTCACAGTCAGGCCTCCTTCCTCACAGCCTCAACACTCGCAGGCAGACTGACACACTGAGGAGGGGGCCACCTGCCTTATTCAGCTCCCTGTTCTGCAGAAACACAAAGTTACATTCAGAGATTGAGTTGGTAAAAGCTTGGAAATGTCTTGCTTTTCCAACAAGGTATTGTAACTTCGTGCATTTTTGTGTAAATCCAAATTTACAATTTGGGATGCAATTTCATGAACAGGTTAATACCTGCCAGAATAATTAATTGACTTTTGTCAGATGTATTTATCTCATCATTAGTGGTTAACATTTTTTTGACAGACGAATGAAGCCACACTGTGGTGTTATTTTTTAAAATCTTCGGGTCAAAACTGACCAGGACCCACAGTTGAAGGCCCACCCCCTCCTGGGAGCTCCAATCAAAGGCCATCGTGGCCCATTCAAAGTTTGATTTGTTCTTAGTGTGGCCTTTCAGTTGGACCAATATACCCTCCACTGTGAGAAGATAGCAGTTCATAATGAACATTCTTTACCAAGTGAAGAGAATTGTCGGGTCTGTTCACAAGTGAGTGTATGATGTCATGATGGAGGTTTTGCACTGGACTGTTGAGGTGAAGAGGAAACTCAGTTTAAAGGTGAAACTCTCAATTCCACTCGATTCCTCTGTGGGTGGTTTGGCTCCTTCTTAGTGACTGGGTAAGGAACTTGGATATACAAAGACAGCTTGGAAAAGACCCCCGGATCACTTGCATTTAAAGGAATCAGTTATGGCGGTTCAAGCATCTCACCTGGAAGCCCACCCGAAAAGCTGTTGCACTGGAAGTATTCCAGGCACGTCCATCTGGGTGGAGAAAGCGACCAGCCCCAGTACATGCTGAAGGTTTTTTTTTATACCCTGTCTGGCTTGGGAACAACTCAAGTTCTGTCAGAAAGAGCTACAGGATGGGACTGCAGAGAGGCATGTCTCGCCACCACGACCCAGACCTGGAAGCAGTGGAGAATGGATGGATGTACAAGCTGACAATTATACTTTACTGCGATGCACTTGAACTCAAAGACTTTTTTGACATGTATAAGACCCCCTCTGATGAAAATCAAGTTTCTAACCTTGCTTACATGTCCATATAATGTTTTTATATAATACAAGACATATCATAAATGAAATAAACAGTCAACACCATGACTGAGTATGTCAACCTTAGTCTCATTAAAACAGCCAGGGATTCATATGTCAAATACCTAAGGAACCAATCCTGTCAACTTGTGGGAACAGGAGGAGCTAAGCTAACAAACAAGAGAAACAAATAAAAGATGCTAACTATGTTAACCTCTCTGGTATGCTAGTCGCAGATTTTGGTCACAACAGACTCCTCATCTGAGTCTGGGTCTTGATATGCAATGTTCTGTCACCCGTCAACCTAGTGCAAGCAGCGATGCTGGGCAGGGCACAAGGCCTGATCCAGATTTGTCAATGAGGAATTAAGAATAGATGTGCTTCCACTCCTAGTTTTTTTTTTTTTTTTTTTTTTGTCACTTTTTATGATGGAAAACCATTCTAAAACAAAAATATTAATCATAGCAGAATAATTTTACATAGTTAAAAACATGTCTGAAGGGGAACTTTAAAAGAATCACAACTATGGCTTTCAATTTGCAAAAGTCTAACTGCAGATAAACTTTATATGGATCTCAGTGGATGTGCAGACTCTTCGTCAGTCTGACTGTCCTGTGGGGTGAATGGTGTGTGTGAGAGAGAGAGAGAGCGACAGAGACCGGATAATGTCAGGGGAACGCTGAGTGGTAGTCCATTAGTGTCACTGGCTCATCACCAGCTCTTGAGTGTCATCGGTCCATGTCAGTTTCTCTCCATCGCTTGTCAAATGTGAAGTGGGAGTGGCTGCCGTCATCACACAGACGTGCTGCGATGCGCTTGTGAAAAAATAAAAAAAATAAGTAACAGACAGTGACTGTTCAGTGCCAGAAGAGCACACTGAATCCTCAAAGCTTCAGCTCAGCAGCAAATGATGCTTTATTCAACCATAAACAAGCTTTGTGACATATGTTATATATATGTTATATGCATAAAAGGTCTGATATTGACTTGAAATTGCCACCATTTTTATCATAGTAACAGTTAAACAAAGTGAATTTGATCTGAAAACAGTGTTTTCCTCAGAGGCGTGCCTCAGAATTGAAGCAGCCTGAGGGAATAGCACACAAGTAATCAATACAGGAATGTCTGTTTTTAGACACTGAGTGCTTTTTAGACTGTTTGAGAATTAATCAATAGCAGAATATGTTTTGAGATAGACAGAAAAGGGGGTGGGGGGGTGGGATGAGGATGGGCAACCTCCTCCACCGGAGGGCTGCTATTCATCAGGGAACTGACAGACTAGTGTTTATAAAAAAAAAAAAAAAAACAGGACATAGAGCAAGGAGTTAGCTCCCACTTGACACCTCTGTGTGTTCAAGTGTCTGTATGGTCTGTATAGGCTTATGCAAGTGTGTGTGTGTGTGTGTGTGTGTCTTTGCGCAGCAAAACATCATATCATGCTTTTTCCGCTCTCCACTAGATTTCCCTGCTCTTTTTCTTTAGGGGTGGGGGGTGGGGGGTGTATTTCAGGAAACACAGAGTCTGGAAATATCCCAGTTGCTTGGGGAAAATCTATCACACTTACTTGTTCTTTGTGCAGGACTGAATTTGGCAGTCACACAACTGAGGGAGTTCCATTTTCCTTTCTGTCTTTGTCTGACAAGTCTGCAGCCCACACCTCAGTGACGGCCCCAGGTGAATCTAAAATATATAGGCTCGTCTCATGCCTGAAAATGGCCACTCAAGGCTGAAGCCTGCAGCAGTGGAGAAGTCCTTTTGTTTCATACATGAAACCTCATTGAATACAGATGTGATTTACTGAAAGCGATCAAAAAAACAAAAATATATTTGTACTGAAAGCAGGCTATATAAATGTTTAATATTAATACACAGTGGTGTCTGGGATAAAGCTGGAATTTATTCTCAGAATGCAGGTCGCTTGGGCTGTAAATCAAAGCCAGCAGTGGGACTGGCGTTCATGTTCAGCCATTTTATTGAACGAACCTGGGATGCATTGTGACAGCCAACCATCTGTATGATTGTAACACATGGATTGTACCCGGGTCTTAGAGTAAGACGCTTAAGGTGACTTTAAATTTAGAAACGTTGGAGAGGAAGAGGAGTTTTACAAATCCTGGCGGTAGCATGTCTTAGCAAACTTGCAAAAGCAGTGTATTTATTAATACTGTATCTGTTGGTTGAACAGGTAGGTTCATTTGCAAGTCAATTACAGTCACTTCCTCTGTTTAATATATTAATTGGTATGTCCTAAAAACCATTAGCTGAAAGAAAGCCAGACTGTATGCTGGTTTCCATTAGTTAGCTGTAACACAAGCTCCCCTGTCCAGCAAATCAGCTGCACTGTCCTTCATAAAGTATCATAATAAGTACAGTTTCACATTTTGCCAAAAACATTAGATTAGAGGTAAGATACCACTCTCTACTTAAAAGCCACAGACCTTTAGGTTACACATTTTATCTTGTTTATTTAAGCCATGCACAAAAAGAAATGTGAAGAAGGTGAAGAAATAAATAGTTCAGCTCTTTGTAACTGTGAAACGCACAGTATTTCACTTTGACTTTTACATTTCGTCTCCTATCAACAATCAGCATTTTTTAACCATGACAGCCATCTTCCCCTGACATAAGCCAAGTCTTTTTAGTGTGTGTAGAGAGTGTAATCGTAACCACGCCTTAATATAAAGGGAGCAGTTTTAGAAAAACTCGACAATAAAGCCGATCACTATGGGTCGTTTCGTGTTGCCAAGGAGGCAAAATTGTTACCAGTGCATCTTTGTAGACATCATACATATTTGTTTTCAATTCAAGTGCAAACCTAAATTAAATGGAGCCATCATAAATGAATGTTAATGGTTAGATCTGTGTTTTTCTGCAATGACAAGTCAAACTATCTGCTGAGCCTAAACGTACATCTTTTGTGACAAGGCACTTAACCAGTTTGGGGGGGGGGGGCTCTGTGCTGAGGATCCTACTGTCTTCACATGGACCCTATTTCTGTGCCCACTGAGCTGTTCTCCTCCTGCGCTAAATGTTGCTGCAGAAAATGTAATGTGTCAAACAGTGAGAGAGGGAAACCCCAAAGTGCCAGATGTGCGCAGGCTTTAACAGGTTGCCCTGCTGCTGCTTGGGACCAATTAGCATTTGTCATGACCAACTTCCAGCCCGCCGCCAGTTTGTATGTTTTGAACACAGATTTCGTTTTCATCTGCAATATGGTTCATATTTTATTATCTTCACTAATTGTCTCCATCCACAGGCCTCCTGCGCCTGTTTCCAAGTCATGGAATTGTTATCAGAAAATCACAGTGGAACAGACGCTTTGCTCCCAAGCAGTTGAGCTCATCTAATTATAAAACACTAGGTAAATGTTGAGCAGATGCCCTCCGCCAATACCCCCCCACCCCCACCACCCCACCCCACCCCGCCTCTGCCTTCCAATTGAGAGAGCCATTTGGTCTCATTCTAGTGTTACATTGGCTCCACATGGAGTGACGATCCTTGCCAAGTGGCTGCCATGGTATAAATGAACCTAATCGCTCGCCAACTCGACACACCGTCCGGCAGGCGAGAACAAAAGAAGAACTTCCACTTCAGCTAAAGTGGTGTGCCGTACCCCGCTGTGGTGCCTGACTTCTCAGTCTCAGCCTTCCACTGCTTGTGGTGTCTAGTTTTGGAGCTGGTGTCTGCAGCGAGCGTGATGGTGTCAGAGGATGCCGCACCACCACCTTCTCATGACTAATAGCTTCAGTGTCCTTGCGCCTTACACTTGGCAGGGCTGTGCCACAATTAGGCATCTGTTCGTGGTGGGAGAAAAATAAGGAGAATAGACAATAGGGAAGAGGGGGGAGACATTTACCAGTTAATGGAGAAACCTGTGACCTGAATGTTGAATCAAATCTGTCAGCAGCCAAAAACAGCCTCCAGTGCTTAAAGTGGCTTTGTTGCTTTTTAGACTTTGTCTGCTGCACATGTTGTGGTCCTTGAATTTTCTATAATCTTGTTTAATGTTATTAATCTTTTTCCAGCATTGTTTTCTCATGTAGTTCAAGTGATCTGATTCCATCACACCTCTTTTCCCAAATGCTTATTATGACTTGGTTGTCATTTGTTGTCCATATTCCAGGTGCTTCTCTTGATAAAATAACACTTGCTGTTGCAGACGCGGTAGAAGTTCACACCT
Organism: Seriola aureovittata; assembly: GCF_021018895.1. Lineage (NCBI taxonomy): Eukaryota > Metazoa > Chordata > Actinopteri > Carangiformes > Carangidae > Seriola > Seriola aureovittata. The sequence continues at coordinate 8,667,078 of NC_079373.1, read as the reverse complement.
TTGCTCAGTCGGTTATGATGAAAAGCAACGCTAGCGGCGCCTAAACATATCTGGAAGTTTGACAGAGTATGAATTTCAAAGTAGCGCCAGAATTGAATTCTAGCAGCGTCTAGCCAAAGTCTGCAGAGAACAATAGAACAATGGAAATAAAAGCAGAGCCCACAAAGATGGTTACATGATACCATTCATAAAGTTCCTATGGTGGAAAAGTGAGGTTTTGGACATCATGCTGTCCTCCTCCTCCTCCTCCTCCTCCAGCGTTCACATCCTTCTCCTGGCTTCATTACCCCTCATACCACGTAATCTGTGCTGGGGAGGCAGAGCAGCTGTCATTTCTGTCTGGCAGGAGTGTCTCTCCTCTCCACCACAGCCACAAGTGACCTGTTCCTGTTTCCGAGCCAGGACAGATGACAACCCCTCTGCAGCCTGTTTGGTCCAGGTGTGGGATCTGGGTATAACCTTCAATGGGATCCAAACCATGGCTGTGATTGCACTTAATAGCCAATTAAATTTTAATCTTGGCCTCACAGTTATAGTGATAAAGCCTTGTTAAAAAAAAAAAAAAAAACTGACTTTGTATGCAGGTAGGGTGTGTGTGTGCATACTTCAGCCACATGCGTGTGCACATGGAGCATCCGTTACACAGTCAGACTATAAATCTGCCTTGGAATTAACCAGTGAGCAGAGGCTGATTGCTGCAGCGGTCCCCTCGCACTCTCAGGAATGAGAATAAATGAGCGGACGCTGGCATGAACAATCCTTTATTACATCCATTAGCCAGAGGAGCCCAGCCTTATGAAACCGGGGACACCAAACATGCAGCACAGTCGTCACATACGTGGCCTACTTATGGTTCCCATGACAGTGTGAAGACCCCCCTGCCCCAACCATCACCACCACCACCTCACACGCATACCATTACCACATTACCAGCCTCCCCTCAGTCTCCCATCCGTTTTTTCCCAATCAGGGGATGCATCATCTGTGTACTCCTTGTAATGTCAAAATATTTCTGAAGTGCCAGCTAATAAGCGCAGCTCTGGAGTGCCTCCACCAGCTCAATATGTTCATCAACACATTTTTTTCTTTCTTTTTTTTTTTTTGGGAGAAACTTACAATAGAAGAAAGAATCATTAATCAGGAAGTTTGCTGCGTTTTGCCTGTAAATCATTCCATTCATTCCTGGATGCGCTCTTCAAACAACAGCAGCACCAGGTGTTCTTAATCAAGATTGGTTTGTTTGCTTGTTTTTTGCATACATTATGATTGCCAGGTGGACTACTTTTTCATTAATGTATTCTCCATCAAGAGCACGGTAATGTTACAGCTCATTTACTGTGCAAAGCTTCAGGTCATATAAACATGTTTTGACAGGTGTTTCATTACACTCAGAGCAGACCGGCTGACACCGTTGTAGTTTCTATTAGAGGTTACCTAATCCCTGCTGATAGACAGCAACGTAGGGTCTCGCTGGTCTTTGCTTTGTATGAAGTATTCTCCTGTGTCATTGGAAATGTATAGACTGCAGTTGTCCTGTAGCGCGCTAACGACACTTAATTGATGTTAATACTGTCTTGTGCTTGTCTTTGGGACGTAAGCTTGCCACAGTGTTTTAAGGTCCTGTTCGCTAACAAGAGTGGAAACCTAATGAACTGGTCCGGCCCAGGTTCGACCATTTTTTAAAATTTGTTTTTAGATGTGACAAAATCTTTAAGCTGTAAACCAGCTGTTTAATGTCAAACCTTAGAAAAGCTGTAAACCTTAGCATCATGATGAAGTAACAGTGGTGAAGAGGAACTAAGGATCTGTCGGCCAATCAGAGCAATAAACCAGCGAAGATTTGGTAAATACAACAAAACAAGAACTACCCCTTTTTTTTAATTTGAATCTTAATCTTTCTGCAAAGCATTAACTAGGTCAGTGTCAGGGTTTCAGATCCTTCCCTGTATCTCACGTTGATGTACACACGTACTGTATTTTTCATTAAGTATACAGTAGCTCTTCTGAGTGTCATTTATGTTTCCACTGTTCCAACTGTGTAATCAGGTCACAGTGGGAAGCACCGAATTGCTTCCAATTTCCTCTCCCTTCCCTTTGTTTATTGACTCGGGGACCTGACGGAGGAGTGAGACTCGAGTGGGATGAGAGGAAAAACCACATACATCCACTCGCCTAACCGCTTGCTGGCACTTTTGCTGTGCCACGAACACCACCGTGGGGAGCCTTGGAGTAGATTGATTACACTTGTGATCACTCTTCTAAGATAATGTCCTTCCTTTTAATCATGCATTGTGCCTCTGCTCTTTACAAGGATAAGATTATCATCAGCAACTTCATCACCGTCTCATCGTAAATGCTGTCCTAATTGGACAGCTCTGCTTTTCATTGGAAGTTTTGATCTTATTTGCTGCTGTGTGTCCTTCAGCTGGTAGCACTTTAGGGATTGTCTGCTTTTTCTTTTTTTTATCCGTCGTCTGGTCTGTGCGCTGTCGTCTCTTTCACGCTGAGAAGTCAAACGTGTCGTCTTCGCTTTGTAAGAGCTACATTTAGAGATTTTTACTGCTTGACTGTTGATTCAGCTGCCAGATAACCATAATTACTCTACTTCTAAAACTGCTCTTTGTGAAATCTCTGAAATCACAGAGTTGTCAGTATTTGCAGTATGTTAGCTTGATCCCTGAGGTGTTGAGCTTTGCGGAGCGCTCTGAAGTCAGTAACCTCAATATTTACTCATTGGGCACCGGAGAGGCCTTGTAATCCTGCGTCTCCATAAACCTGACATTTCATCAAAAAGAACACCAGTTATTTACCTGCCACACCTCCACTCAGCGTCGCCTGCTCTGAAACGTTTTGAGTGTTTGAATTAAGATTTGAAGATGAGTATGTTGCAAAGAAAGCTGTAATGAGTTCAGTCCTCGCAGCCCCAGGCTATCATCTGTTACGCTGTCCTTTTGTTCACTTTGACGTTGGCAGAATTGACCAAACCCGCTCGCTGAGGCAGTCTTGATTTTACCCGTCCGCTCTCTTGTCATGTCCTTTTGTGGTGGTTGACATTTGTGATGGGACACTAATTACTCCATTTGCCTCTGAGGAAAGCTTTAAAAACGGCAGCCTCAGGCACAAGAGACCTGCAATCACACACATTATGTGCAAAATGAATGCTTTCTGCAGCAGGTACCGTGGACAAGAACTGGAAACACCTCGTAGATGTTTATTTTCTCCTTCCATTCTTGTCTCACCTCTCTTTATTTCCTTGCCCTTTTCCTCCTTTCCTTCCTTCCTTGACACCCCACCTAAGCTGGCTCCCAGTTAATGGCTAACAGGCAGATCAGTGGCCAACCGCAGGGGTCCTGACTGACCTTTCAAACCCTCCCAGTTTATTATTTGCACTGTCAAAGCTCCACGTGCCACCGTCTGACCTCCACTCTCAGCGACCGTGCCACAGCCTCACAGACAAAGAGCCAGTTGGAGAGGGGAGGGACGGGGAAGTCGGACATGACGCCTTTGTTGTGATCACGAGTGTGTCTGGAATTATGTAAATAGTGCTTATCCGGTGTTAATTGCCTCTGCTGCTAGGATGAGCATATTAAATGTGAAGGAAACTATTTGCCACTTTCAAAGTCTCCCCAGGCCACCATGAATAAGACCGTGCCTGGTATTCAGTGGCACTGCTAGTGCCATCTGCTACCTGTGTCATCTCATCTGCACTCTAAAACTTTATGGGAAATAACAGATAATAAAGGATAAATCTGCTTCATTTCAACTTGGGTGTTATTTTTCTAGTTTTTGCAGTTATTTGTCTCTGTAATAAGAACATTGTACTTACAAGTTAACTGCTGGGATGTGGGAATGTGGTGATAGTTGTATACACAAACAGTTTGCCTGTGTAATAAGGGATCATTACTGACATGTCAGGTGCTACCACCTTTTGTTTTACCTCTGAATAAAACGGTCAAAGGAGTAGTTAGTCATTTTGGGAAATACACCTTTTAGCTTTCTTGCTGAGAGTTAGATACCACTCATGTCTGTACACTAAATACGAAGCTATACCTAGCAGTCGATTAGCTTAGCTTAGCATTAGTACTTGAAACAGCAGGAAACAGTCTCTCTGGTTCTGTTAAAGATAATTAAAATGGCCTACTAGCTCCTCTGTAGCTATGTCACATCTTGTTTGTTTAATTTGTATAAAAATGGAAGTGTAAAAATAAGACTTTGTTGTGATGCATGTGACTGTGTGCCAAACTATTTCTTTGCAGGATCAGTGTTGCTGCATTATCAGATGTTAACTATTGCTTTGGTGAGTGCAGTGTTATCATAACTAATAGAAATGATGACCAAAACTAAAACCTAAGCTGTAATAAACTGGAATTTTACATTAACATTTCCATTTGCTCCATTTTTTGTTCAATAAGTACATCAGTACACGAGAAAACAACAGACAAGGTGACAAAGTGAGAGAAGGGCAGTGGTTGTACTTGTCCATGTTTTGGTTTGTAATTTTGTGCATTTTTAATGTTGAAAATCCTCCTGCTAGACACCCTCATGTGTCATACCTCCTTTCTGGCTCGCTCTCAGCACATAAAGAGGTGTTCCATGACAGCACCCACTTTATTTTCTTCAGTCAGCATATGGATGGCACCATTACTCCTTACAACCTCTTTTCACGCCAGCCAGGCCATTTTGCTGATCTGCACAGCACGTAGCATTATCCAGCTACTCCCCATCTCCCGCTCCTCTCCCGTCCCCCAAACCAATTACCAGTTATCACCGAGGAGGAGGCCGTTCATCCATTAGTTATTCATCCACCCAAGTGCCGCTTTTACTTTAATTCGATTTCTCCCTCCATTTTACATTAAAACTCACTCCAAGATGGCAAGATCTTAAAGTTAAGCACAGAGATTAACTGTGCATCTCTAAATCTCTTTAACAAATATACCCTGCATGTACCATTAACCTTGAACAAGCTGATTAACTTAGCACTGCATTTCTCTCACCAGTCCCAAATCATATTTAGAATCCACCGCAGAATTTTATAATCCAGCCAAAATAGGATAGTACAATTATCTGGCATTCAGCTGTAATGTGTTAGTGATGAAGATGGAATGCCATATTGATCTAATTTCATGGGAAAGTGATCATAAGCAGAACAAGAGGATGGCGTGGATATTATTACCCAGCACATCTGACAAATAGGGCCAAGTACAATGAGAAATCAAATGAAATGTTTACTCAACAATCATTCATTTACAGCTGTGTGTGTTTGTGCGCGTGCATATCTGCCTTATATGTGTACAAGCTTGTGTCTCAGTCGTGGTGTGGGAAATGGCTAGTTGCCTGTTAAACCTGGAAAAGCTGTTTCAGGTCTCAGCAGCAGTATTTCATATAATGCAACGACAGTAACCTGCAATCGGTGTTGGGAAAGTTACTTGAAAAATGTGATTAATTACTCACTGAAACACTAATTACACATTAGTCACAACTCAACGGCAAAAGGAATTAGTTGCATTGCTCGTTACATTACTTTCATTACTCAACCCAGCAACATTAAAGGTGCCTTTCAACAACTCCAGAGTCTCCACCCACACATGTCACATGTTCTGTATTTCACATGTGTAGAAATAGAAAATGACACATCATAATTTAACAAGCACCCACCTACGTTTTGCATGTATCTACTGACTGTCAACAGCTAGCTCAATGTTAAATCCCAGTCACAGCACAGAGCTCTCTACAAATACCGACCTCATGGTGAAGCCCTTAAACACACCGTCCAACTGTAGACAAAACCAGGTTATTCCTGAGTGTAGGCTAACTTAGCAAACCGGCTAATGACGAACACACAGCATGTAATTAAGAAAACTTTACTGGGAGGTTTAATTCTAATCTTATGCATGTTCTAAACAAATCTCTTCACTGAACACACAGAGGCCAGACAGCGCAGTCGACCCAAACTGTTGGTGTAATGGAGGATTGATGTATCCATAATGTCATCACTGAATTTCAAATTGTAATTGCTTACAGTATAAGTTACTTAAAAAGTTATCATATTGCTGAAAGGCGTTAATAAATAATAGTCTTACTTACTGCCCTCAACGCAGCAGACAAGGACAAGTGTAAAGGAGAAAGTGGGAGGGATGGTGGCGGTAGTAGATGGTGACATTACAAAATCCACGCATGAGCTGCACCTGCTTCCACCAAGTCTGCTGCTTCACAGGTTTGACATTGAGTGTTGGGTAAAGATCTCTTCTCCCCGTGTCCTTTTTATAACAGTTGCCCTTCCACTGAGCGATTACGCCAAGAGATTGGATAATAAATGCATGTAACAAGGCGGACGATGAATTTTAGGGCGGATTGAAAAGGAGGTGATACACTTTGAAGGAGTTGCGCAATAAAGGGAGTACTCCACACAAGATTGGTGCTCAGAGAGGAAAATAGGCAGAATTCATCAAATGTTCTGCAGGCATAAAACCTCAGCAGCAGTGTGTAGGGCCTTTAATACGAAAAATAGCCCAGGGGCCTTGTGCGGTGTGTTTTATGTGGTTGGAGGGGTTAAAGGAGCCCTATACATGGGTTCATGTAGAGATGTTGAAGGGATTGTCAGATTTCCCCAGTGGCATCCTCCCTCCCTCTCTCTCTCTCTCTCTCTCTCTCTCTCTCTCTCTCTCTCTCTCCCCCTCTCCTTCCTGTCACTGGAGTATTGCTTGAGTCGCTCAGACAGTAGCGCTGACTGTCTGGGAGTGATTTATGCAGTCATAAGGGCTGTAGTGTAGCGGACCTTGGCCCGTATTTTATTCTGTCACTTATTATTGAAATGAGACATTTGGGTGTTAAAAGGAACCCATATCCTTCCAGCATTTGGAATTACCTCAGGGAGTATTTAATTCCACTTCTCGACTGAATGTTTGCATTCTCACTTGTATATAGTTTTTTTATTTATGAAAATGCAAATTGAATTTCAAATGTTGAGAGACCGAATTGCAACACATAGATGATGTCAGAGCTGCAGTGTGGCGGATGCTGATCATTTCCTTGGAGCTGTAGAACAGGTAGACTGCAGCAGTCAGTCAGCGGTGAGCAGCGCTCCTGTCTCACTGTCCATCACTCTCCTGTTTTTACTGTCTCTATAGTTGAGAAAAACAACAAACAATAGAATAACAAAGGGGGAGGATTTATTTTTGCCACTCAGGGTCCTGGACCAGTTTATTTTCTATGTAGACAGTGGCACGCATTCTGTCGACTCTCTACTGTATCTCTGTCTCGCTGATAAAAGCAAAAAATGCCCCCCAAAACCTACGACTTCCAAGGAGCATTTCGATATGAAACATCTAATCATGGATGTAAAATTCATTTGCATCTGCAGGGACTTAATGGGAAAAAGAATTTTGAGAATTGTGTTTGTTTTCTTTCTTGACAAGAGTTAGATGTGAGAATACAGGCACCGCTCTCCTCTCTGTACTCATGAAACATGAAGCACCAACAGCTGCCAATTACTATATGTCAGCATAAAGAATGGAAACAGGGAGAAACCACTAGCCTGTGTAACAATATCCACCTAGCAGCACCTTCAAAGTTCATTAATCTGGTTATATCTGGTTGAAAGTGCAAATAAACCAAAGTGTAAAAGCAGCAAGTTGCAGTTTTACATTATCTGTGAGACTTCTTTGTTTCTGTTTTGAGACACATTATTAATATAATTAAGGGAAAAACTTTACAGTGCGGAAAAATATTAGTGCCCCCACACACACACACTCACACACACACACACACACACACACACACATACACAAACACTTCCCAACACTAATTGTCCAAGCTGTGTGAGAAGCTTATTCACACAATGTCTGGTCATGTCTCATCACAGAGTGTTAGAAAATAATTTTTATTCTATGATCACTTAGCTTTGATGCTTGCCCAGTGGCACTGGTCCCTCTTCTATCAACAGACCTCAGCTCTAGTGGCCATGCTTCCTTTGTTCCCCCTCCACTGTACCTCCAACTAATCCAGCTCTGTCATGATCCTCAGTCTCCTCCAACTTATCTGAGCTGACTGGACCCTAACGCTGAAGGATCATGTTGTCTTTTCCCAAAAGATGAGAAGATGGACCAGGCGTGTAATCACCGCCTGTAACAATCACACCCTCGAGGCTAGGTGACCTACATGTTACACCTTCTCCATCTGCCTGCATACACTTAACACCTCACACGCTGCCACTCAAACCAGCAGGTGATGGCACACAGGAGATGTAGACTGTGTGCAACAGAGGTTACTGCATGTACAGATGTTAAGCACAAAAACCCCAAGGTTAGACACGCTGGTTAAATATGAGCATCCGATGCTCTTTCTACTGTTACTTCTGCTGAAAGCCTTGTTTACATGTCCCTGTAGCTGAAGTAGAAACAACAACCTTGCTTCATTCAAATCGCCACATTTTCCTGCTCAATCAGGATATGAGTGAAGGCCGATGCTTTATCCTTGTGCACAGCATAAACTCTAGAACACTGAAAACAACAACATTTCATTAAGATTCAAAGTGCTACATGCAAGTCATAAAGCAATGTGTGCAGTTAATTCTAAAGCATAAAAAAGCTAATGGACTATTAGAGTCTACCGCCTGAGGCTGCCTTTTCTCCTTGTAGAAGAGGTACATCAATCACTATCAGTAATCCCCTGCAAGCTGCCGGCAGTGTCTTTGCCTCCCGCCACATACACGGCCCCTCAGCAGACGCAGCATCACATGTGGCTGGAGTTGACGTCTTAACAGATAAACTGGCTCCACTTTACTACCACTGTCAGTACATTCTGCCCTCGGTCTTTGGAGATATTGATGGGAGGCAGGAGTCGATGAGACAATAGCACTGTCAGAGGAGAAGCCTGAGGAGTCCAGCTAAGCTGCTGCATGTTTGTACTTTCTTTGCTCGTCCTCGTACCTGGAGGATAAACGATAAGATGGGACACAGATGAGAGAACCTTGGAGATTTTGCTTTGCTGTAGGCTCACAGTTGTAAAAAGCAGCGACTTTTCGCTGAAGTTTTCAAGTAAGTCTGTTTGTTTGCTGGAAATGGCTCAGAACAGCTTAAAGTGACGTGAGATATTTACTGAAGTGGAGAGTTAAAGCACAGCTGCGTCACAAGAACACAATTTCTGAATGTCTTTGTCAATATGGGATTCTGCCACAGAGAAAATGAAGGAAAAAGGAAGAGGTTTCATCCTTTCGTTACACTCCACTAAGCAGGTTTACTCCGTTTGTTGTGAGAAAGCCGGTGGTTGTCACAGGGGCTTTGAATGAAAGCACATTTCTCCTCTGGCTACAGCTGCGGCATATCCATGTGCAAACAGTCAGCAGATGCGTCTTGGTCCAGCTACTCCATCCCGGCGCCCATTTCCTTCCAACTTCACATTTACCTGATCATCTCCTGGCCCAATTGTCTAACAAATGATCTCTCATGAATAATCAGCATTGTTTTGTTCCAGACCAATAAGACAATTCATGTTGACTCAGTGCATATGGAGCCGTTTTGGCCATGACGTGCGTGCTGATCTGCCTTGGACTCGATAAACACTGCAGCTGCTAAATAATTTGTTGCAAACAGATTTTGTTTACCAGCATGTGTTTATGAGTGAATATGTATTTGCATACTCTCCATGCACACTTGAAGAGGATGGTTTATGCTAGTATAACTACACTGAAATATGTGTGATCAAACTTTAAGTGGCTACAGCTTGTTCTGAGTGGAGGCAGTGAAATTATGTTTGATTTTGTCAAGTTTAAAGCTATTTAGGAAATTCGCCAATTTGAAAAATAAATAAATAAATAGAATTCACAGTAAAATTTCACTGTAAAAAGTCACCTTCATCATGCCAGCTTATAATGCACTTTGCAGAGAGTAAGGCTGTTGCAAGACATCCCAAGGACTGTGCTGAAGGCAGATCTTCACTGTGAGAATATCTGGGAAGCTCCAGCCAGGCTTATAGAAACCCCTTCCCATCTGTCAGACCACACAACTAGCTGAAGCAGTGTGTTTAGCTGGATAGACATCAGCCAAAGGGACACAAAAGGGATGGCAAAGTCCCCCATGCGGGAGTTAAGACTCCTTAATATTCCTGTGCTGATTGAGAATTAATTGTTCCATCTGGCTCTCATGAAAACTAGCGATGAGAATGGAAAAACAACACTCCCTCCTCTTTTCCTGACGTGTTTTCTCTTGTTTCATTATGGTCATGGAGTGTTGCTAGCAAAGCGGTGAGGGTTGGAGGAGGAGGAGGAGCTTAGGCTGGACAGGCTGTACCAGAGGGAGAGCTGGGAAATTTGATCATTTTTCTCCTGGACTGTCATACGCCATAGGCTGCCTCATTTGTCTGCTCCAACTCCTTTGTCTCCACCAGGCTCCCTGTTCCAGGATTAGGCTGCGGAGCAGGAGACAAGCAGGAAAATAAGTCAGAGGGAGAGAGAGAGAGAGAGAGAGAGAGAGAGAGAGAGAGTTAAAGGTAGTATATGAGCTAATTATTACAGTGCTCCATGTTTCTTTAATACAGTACTTAAAGTCTAATGTACATGCTGCAGTATGTAATAACTGCTGACTGGCCAAAACCCAATGAAAGCAGGTGTGAGGGGAAGCTGCAAATTGCCCTGCAGTTCCACAGAAGTGGAGTTGACCCAGTTTATCTCCCACTCAGGTGATTAATGCAACATCGCTACAAACAAAGGTCACATCAGGAGGCAGGGGAACAGGCCAGAGCACAACAAGAGCTAAGGGAGTTATATATGGCTATTGTTATGGCTGAGAAAATAAGTTATTTGTTGTTTTGTAGGGCATCACTCAGTCTCTGGAGAGACACACACACACACACTCACACACACAAACACACACAGGAATGAACCAGGAATGAGAGTAACACACTATTATGAGGCAATAACATTATTACATTATAAATATTTTTTATATTTTCTGGCAGCAGGTAATGATGTTAGCGATGTGGAAGTATCTTAAATTGGAAGAATAAATTAAAGGGGCCCCTCCACTGATTTCAGATCAATTTACTTAATAGTTGTTCAATGTCTTCTGGGGCTCTTCTGGAGGGAGCTTTATACAGTTAGAAAATATAACCCCTTATGATGTCATCGGGGGTGGGGATTTGTCTCAGAGGCTATTACAGGAAGTGTAGGATCCAGTGTTGTTTGAGCTTGGAGTCTATTCTCTGCCTCGTCTTTGTCGATTTTCTACCATTCATACTTGTGAGTCCCCCAACATCATAGAAGTACAGTACCACATCGCTGGAAGCAAGAGACAAGCAAAGTTAGAACACCAGCTGTATTAGACAAACACCTAAATAACGTGTGTGTGCGTGCATGCTTGTCAGAGAGAGAGAGAGAGACCCAGAATGGGAATACAGAACCATTTTGGGATGTTTTAAAACTGTCTTTACTTTTCATTTGTTCACATAATGCAGAAATTCCCACCCTGTGGTTCAGGCTCCCCTTCAAGTGTCACAAGGTCAATTGAAAGGAGTAAGACATGATTCATTTCTGACTTTTCTTCAAAGTTTCATCTTCTTTCTACTGGAGAATTTTCTGGTCTCGAAAATGATATAAACTCAAATTAGGACAAACTAGGACTGCTCCCAACTCACAGAAATACACATCCTCGAATTGATTAATCAAAATCATTATCAGCAGGTTAATCGATAACTGTTTATTAGAGCCATAGAGTGACAAGTCGGAATGGTTGGGAAACACAGACACTAGTCATGTATAGCTCAAATAGGGATAAACTGCTGCACATACATGAACATTAGACATCCTGTCTGTACTTTACTGCAGCTTGAGGCAGTCATTTCCTCAAAATATACAATGTCAAATTGACTGTGATGTGTTAGGGAACATGCAAAAAAGAAGAATTAGTGATGAAATATCTGTTGGGTTGAAGATATGAGCTCTCTGCAGGAGTTTCCCTGGTGGCCTCTGTGTCTTTAACATTCATTAAGAGGCACCACAGACACACAGCCAGAGTTACTTGAAACTGTCAACTGCTCATGAATTTAGGTCATTTTGTTAGTCAGAACTAGGTTATTGGGTGATTTTTATTCATTTCTACCTCTATGTTGCATTTTAAAAAGGTTGTGATTCAAGCCCTGAAACACTGCTGCTTTCCAGTTTCACATGTGAATATAAATGCTCTCTTTTGCTCTTCTAGTTATCATTTTAACTCATTTCATTTTGCCATGTGAGAAAAACCTTTTTTAAATACAACTGCAAGTGTAATTATGCTGTGTCTGTCTTTTTTTTCTTTCTTTCTTTCTTTCTGGAGTTATCTAAATTATAATCTCTGGTTTCAGCCTTTATACCAAAGCACATTCTGAGGTATTCCACAGCCATGGTTTCTCTTCCAGAGAAAGTAATGGTGCTAAATGAAGCAATGATTTTCTTCATATGTGCCAGCTGTAGTGCAAGTGATTTTCAATCTGCCAGAAGATCCAGTTCATTTTGTGTAGATGAAATTGAAGACGGACTGAGTGAACAGGGGCCGTTTGGGCTTTGATCTAACATTCTGATAATGTTGCATCAAACTGTAAATTTGTGTTTATGTTTTCCAATGTTGTTTTCATGAAGATTTCTTTTTGATCATCTGTCCAGAAGGCATTCAGGGGAAAGAAAATGTACCATTCAAATTTCTGTCTGAATGCCTCTACCCTGAGCACAACAGGAGAGCTGTAGTGCTGTGGGTAAAATCGCTAAGGAGACCATGGAGGGTTTTTTTTTTTTTTTGAGAAGTGATGCTGGAGATTTTCTGTTTAAAAAGAAAAGAAAAGAAAAGAAAAAAAGTAAGGTAGTTTAATTTAGGGTATATGTATGTAGATCAGACCCAGACCAGCGTCTCTTTCTTCGTATAAAGAGCACAACAGTAAGAGTAATATTGGCTGTACCTTGTTTTCCCTCTTGGCTTTTTTTTGCTGGCTTTTAGTCTAATGTCATTTAACCAGAAAACACTGGTTCTCTGTCTCTGCCCACTCAGATTACATCTATAACCACAGCAATTCTGCTTCCATGAAACATTTCTATAGCAAAAAGCCAACAAAACAGTCCCAACAAATAGATTTTCATCTCTCACACACAATATTTTTCCATGTCTTCCTCAGGTGAATGGAAAGGAGTTGTCCAAGTCCAGCCATGAGGAGACTGTGGAGGCCTTTCGCGCTGCCAAGGACCCCGTCGTGGTGCAGGTCATCAGGCGGACCCCCAGCGGCCGCCCCCATGGCCCCCCTCAGGAAATCCATGTGGTGGATGTGTGCACTCAGACCGACATCACCTTTGAACACATCATGGCGCTGGCAAAGCTGCGTCCTTCGACCCCTCCTGTGCCTGACGTCTGTCCCTTCCTGCTCTCTGACAGGTGAGTACAACAGGAAATGTACGTAGTTAGTTTACATCTCTGTAAATCAACCACACTTAATAAGGCCCAATAAATGTGATTCAGAACAGAGAAGATAATTTTAAGCAGGTCTGTCGTTTGATATAATTTAATATATTTTTATTTAATTTGAAATCATTACAAATTATTTCGGTTCAGTGCCACAAAGAGCGACGCAGAGTTTGTTGTTGTGTCTTTGTTTTGACTTTGGCTGCGACTGATGGTAATTACCGAGGGGGAAAAAAATGAGTGGGAGGTGTTATTGAGCTATGAAGCAGAAATATCAGTGTTTGCAGAATTAGCATTAGCATTACAAGTATGCAAGACGCCTGTAAAATATAAATGAACTGTCGAAGAATAGTAAAGGATGCCGGCTATTAATACAGAATGCATGCATTTCGCATTTTAATGTTCAGTATTAAGGGTTCATTTAAATGTATCACTAATTATGGAAAATCAGAGTATAAATGTAAGCAATCAAAAAAAAAGTCACAGCCTCAAGTGACTTTGAAAACAGGAGCATTTGGATGTGCCAGGTCATAGCGACTGTTATTCCTACATCACTTGAACACAGCACAGACATTTGGGAAAGAGTTTATGATTGAGTGGCAGATATAAAAGAGATACTGTACATACTTACAGATAAATCAATACTAACAGTTGAGTCTGAGGAGACTCTCTTTCACATGCCTCCTGTATACTGAGATACTGACGCACAGAAGCATAATTCAGGTGTAAGATTAAATATGTTTGTTGGTCTCGCATGTCTACAAATTTAGAAGAGATGAAAAAGAAATAGCCGGGTTACGTTGCATGTAAAATACCTCTAAACAACACATGTGGTACAATCACTACTCTAATCACATCCCGAATCGATGCTGGGTAGAAAAAGATCTCGGAGATATCATAAAAATATGTACAAAAAAATATTGAGAGTTTAAAGTATCAACAAGAGGTTTTCCTGGAAAAAACAACAAAAGGAAACAGGGTTCATTATTTCCTCTTCTGGCGTTTTAGTTTATATTCTCTTCATCTCAAAGGAGAAGTAAACTGTGAAGAAGAAAAGTTTACCATAAAAAAAGATCTGGATTTCACCTCTTGGGAACAGAACAATGAAACAATGGCAATGCGAGAGCTTTAATAGCACAGAGCTGAGAAGTCAGGACTATGTTTGTGAATCAAGTGTGTTGAGTACAGTAGATAATTAATTCCAACAATGATAAACATCCTGAATTCTTTCAATATCCGCTGTGATATGTCACTGGAGACTTCAGGGATGGAATATCAGACAGATGCGCCGTCTGTACTGCTCATTATTACAAACATCATTAGAAGTGTGTGCTATTGTCAGTGTTGCACGTTAGATATAAAGTACTGTACATGACCTGATCAAGATCATTGCCACATGTATATATATCTCACAGTATCACCATATAATTCCCCACAGGGCCTTCTTGCCATAATTGGAGCTGCTTGGCGTATCCATTTTGGCTCATGGAAGGTTTACAAGGTGATTAAAGCAAATAGGCTCATAAAAAAAAACTAGGCAACACAGAGCAACGTGTGCTTGTAGGCTACTTACAGCCCCAGGCCGAAGCCAAATGTGATCAATGTGTCCCATAAAACTCACATTTTCTTCTCTTCATCTGAGATCAGGTGCACAATCCAATATACAACAGATTTTATAGACATAACAAAAGTTTGTCGCTCATACTTTTGAGGCAAGACTGTAAAATCTGTAATTGTATTATTGGCACCCACTGCCAAATGTTGTTATATGTGTAATATTAAGGCATCAAAGAATAAAGCATTGTGACATTTACTTGTCTGGTTTTGTGACTGGAATATTGTTTTGAGACAGTTTTACAGTGCTGGGTAATCTTAAGAGTCAGACAGCCCCTGAACACATCACTCAACTTGTTTAACAGAGCGTCTTTTTGAAGTTTTTGTCCATCGTGATTATCTTGTGTGGCAACCGAAGCTGCTCATCTTGTTAGACCCTCACAATGCTGTTTTGTTCAGTGACTGAGAGAAGCATAGTGGAATTACACTGTACAGTGTGGGGGGTTTTGTCTGTCAAGAGCAGGAAGCAAATTATGTGGATATGCTGTTATTAACAAGGGGCTGTACTTTTATCACACACACTCCAGTGGAAGTGAAAGCCCTTGACAAATCCTTTATTCCTCAGATTCCCACAAAGACAAAGGCAAGGAAATCCTGTCACTTCGAGGTATTGAACACGTTTAAAAGAAAGTGAGGAGAAGGATCTTGCTTACGCCCAGCTCTCCACCTCTTTCTGTTTCTCTGCCCCCCTCCATGTCTGTCTTCCCCTCTCTTTCTTCCTCTGTCTGTCTCCCCTGACAGCTGTCATTCTCTTCATACAATGGAGCAGGATTACTATGAAGGGACAGACTACCTCTCCCCTGTTCCAGCTGATGGAGAGAGGACAGAGGAATTCGAGTATGAGGTAAGACACGCACGACATCGCTGATAACTTCAGTCTGATAGATTAATTATTTCCGGGTAATTTTAGCTTATTGCTGATATTGTATATCAGTACATATGTTGGCAGATAAGTTTGCCAAAGATAGAGAAAAGAAATAGTGTCTCCATTGCACTGTTTGTGTACCAGACACAACTGAGAGTCAGTTGAGTAAATTGATATCTGTCAATTAAGCATGACACTAGAGCCAATTCGCTTAGCTTAGCATAAAGACTGGAACGTTCGAGACTCGTTTGTTTGTTCATCATCTGTTCACATCCGAGGAGTAACTTACTGTAACTTTTGACCAAGCAGTGACTTCTGGGAGATTGCCAAGCAACCAGTAGAAAACTCTCAAATACTTATATTCAGCGCTTGCACAGACATTTATCATTTTCAGTCCCACTCATTATCCAACTCGTATAAAAACATGAACACTGCACCATGCATCTGAATTCTACACTAATTGATCTGTATGTGCGACAATCAATGTGTTGTTGTCAAGGCTGTTGCTAGCCTATGAGTCATAGGCAAGCGCCATAGGCCGTGATCTTGGCGGCTCTTTCTGACAGAACCTGTTAATATCATCGTCTTCTCTAAAGAGCTCCACGAGGCTTACTCCTTCCTTTGTAAGGTACCAGAAATGAAAATGATGCATTCATGGCCTCCATGGTGTTGAAAGGTGCGTTCGGTAGGTGTGCTAAATGCTGAAATAATTGTGTGTGTGTGTGTGTGTACGTGGTGTGTGTGTGTGTGTGTGTGTGGTACACTTAATGCTAAAGATTTAGTACAGTTATACTCATATGTACCAACACAAACACACGCCTAACCCTTGCAACTAATAGACACACATTGAACACTGAGCAGGCTGTATTCAATGATGCTCACGAATTGGTGTAAGGGCACACACACTTTGACTCTACAGGCAGATCCCAGGGGGACGGTAGTGACAGATGATCAGCCACATTGCACCTTACTTCTCCTGGCAATGATGACATGCCTCCATGTTTTTCCATTTTTTGGGGTTTTTTTTTTCCTTACAAGGCAAAAAGTATAAAAAGCTCCAAACATTGACACTGTTACCTGAGATTTTCTTATTGTTTTCACAACTGTGGAAGAAAACACTAGCAAATTGGTCGACACTGAGCTCGATCAAAACCAATTAAAATGAGGTGTGTGTGTGTGTGTGTGTGTGTGTGTGTGTGTGTGTGTGTGTGTGTGTGTGTGTGTGTGTGTGTGGGGCAGGTTCTGGTAAGGGGAAAAAAAGAAGATGGAAACTCATTTCTTTGCTTCTGCATCTTTACTGGGGTGTAAGTAACAGAAGCAGCTGGAGAGGTGGTGTTTCTAAGGCTGTTGATCTCTGACATATACAGATATACATACAGACGCACTGATTCAACTGTGACGGGAAGAGATAACCAGACTCCGTCTCCGCTCTCTGCTCTGGTCCAATATTCTTTATTTCTGAGTCAATGCAAGCATATTGCTGGCGAGCGCTCTGAGAGGTCTGATGTATGATGATCGCTCACCCCTCCCTCTCTCTTATTTGTTTCATTTGAATTTGTTCCGAATGCTTCCACCCACTGAGCTTCAGCCGTTTCTTCACATCCTAAAGAGATTTGTGCACCCGCTCGGATCGCAGAGGCAGCAGTGTCAAATCAGAATAAATATAATATATGAAAGCCTCTCTTTATGCCTCATTGCTATTAACAAATCCTATTATACTGTGTATGCTTTGTAGCCTGCACCATTTTTTTTTATTTCATACTCAGGGGGTTAGATACCCACTAATGCAGCCCCACTTACTGTATGTCAACTGAAAACGATGCGAAGGGGATGTAGGTAAAAGCTGAAAAGCCACTTTCAGGGTCGGCCTGATCCCTCACTCCCCGCTGAAAAAGAGAAACGAGAACCAAGGAAAGACATTTCCTTAAATTACTTTTGTTAGATGAAAAAAGCACAGTGGGGGAGAGCAGTGCACCGTCACATCTCAGAGAAACCATCTAAATCTAATTCACCTTTCTAATACACCAGGACGTCGATGTTTCTCTCAGGGTAATCAACATGAGAGAGTCCCGGAGTACAGTGGCTGATGAGGAGGAGCGATGCCAGATGCCACTGAAATATGCATTCATCGTATATTGTGTATTTGTATGGTGTGTGGGCTCATGTGAAAAATCAGTTTGAATTTCAATTGTTATGATTCTGGACCTGGTAGATAAATGGCCACAGGATACGCCACATACCGCTTGTCTCCATCCAATCAAGCCGAGCGTCACAGTTATCAGCTTGTGTGGACTAACCACTGTTTTCTGTGAAACATCAAAAGACTCTTTTGAGTTTGTTTTTAATTTACCTTTTCCACCATAGAACCTATATCACTGACGATCTGTGCGCTCACAGGCACATAGGTGCTTTAATCAATATTTTTTTACACTAACAATGGATCAGATGATTGATGTTTAATGTGATGCCGAAGGTGTCACTCATAGAGGTGAACCCACAGAGAAATAGCACCCTAGTTGGCGCCTTTTTGCTCATTGTTTTGCCAGGTGTTAAAACAAATAAAGTTCCTGAATTGGTGTTTGTGAGTGTGAGTGTGAGTGTGAATATGTGTGTGTGTGTGTGTGTGTGTGTGTGTGTGTGTGTGTGTGTGTGTGTGTGTGTGTGTGTGTGTGTGTGTGTGTGTGTGTGTGCGACACATGAAATACAACTGAAGCAGGCTGGTTTGAGTAAGCAGCGTATCAAATGCCAAAACGCTGCAACGCCGTTTATAAAACTGCGAGACAGGATCACGACTGTAATAGCTTAATTTTTTGTTGCAACAGTTGCAAGGTAAACAGTGGAAATGCATATGACATCAACGTTACAGTCGTAGTAATGGAATGTGAGCTCGTGCATATTGATTGATGACGTTGTGTTGCAGTGTGGAGAAATATAACTCTGTGTTGTTGGGGTTTTTTGTTTTTTTTTGCCGGTGCCTGATGCATTGGCACCCCCACTGCGACACTAGACTGATCTCATTCAAATGAAAATTTTTCATGCAAGGCTAATGTCGGTCTGAATGCAGCCTGTCTATTTTGATTCAGTCTCACCACCACTGTTATTAACCCCGTTTTCCAGCCACAGCAGGCAGCTGTTCTCAATGAGACAGGTTTGATAAACCCACTGCTCACTATATGGGCAGCACCAAATGGCAGACTAAGTTAGCGACTAGATGGTGAACATAATGTGGCATTTAATAGCTAAAGAACTAAATATTTAACAGTTTATAGCTTGTTCTGCTTTCCCCAGTTGGCCAAAAAGTAATGCAGGTTTGAGTAACCAGGTTGCTGATGGCATTTTAAGGCAAAATTATTTCTTAAACATCATGTAAAAGAGAAAAGATTTCTGTAATTAGAAGTAAAACCCTGTTAATGCAGCTAGATTTCTGCTGGAGAAACCTGATTTTTTTTCTTCCATGCTGTATGGACATAACATATAAACTCATCTGGTACTACCATTATAGAGGATCTATGAATGGTTTATTACCAGTTTATTAATTAGCTTGTTAACACTTTATAAATCATTTATACACTGTTATAACACATTAGATAAAATGGGCAACAGTGACTTGTTGCTTGCAAAATAAATTTCCATAATCCTTGGTGAACAGGTGTGTTTTCAGCTGGTTTGTAAATGTCCAGAGACGAGGCTGCGTGAATCTCCTCCGGGAGAGAGTTCCAGAGGGCGGAGGCTGCCGCACTGAGTGCTCTGTCACCGAAAGATCGCAGGCTGGTGTAGGGGTGGAGAGCAGACCCGTGTCCGAGGACTGTCATTATCATTAGTTACTGAGCTTTCTTTGTAACCTCCATCATTAAGCTTTTTTACCTAGCAATTAACCACCATCAGCATCTTAATGGTCAAAAAGTTTCATTTGGCAAATCAAATTATAATATCAAATGACCAGATTCAGACTCTAAGGCCTTGGCAGTATTGTTTACCTTGACATGCTATCAGCAGCTTCCTCATTATAGTCACAGGTGTTGATATGACATATGCTATCAGATTGTTCTGCACACTGGATTTTAAAATGGAGATTTGCCGCCCTTTGCTGGTTGGTATCTTCTTTAGGACTTCAGCATTCCAGGTAATGTAGTTGGTAACTTTCCTTAAGGAATTAATGAGTTACAATAAGGCTCCCTTTTACCAGTTATAAATAATAGTAATTCCTTAATAAATTATGTGTTTTACATCTTACAATTAGACTTCCTTTTACCAGTTATAAACGGAAGTAAGTCATTAGTAAGATTAATGGGTAGCAAGCATTAACTTGATCTTGCCAAATAGTGAGCCTGCATCATTGTATGAAAACTGTTATAACTTGTTTATATTAGTCAATACATAATTTATAAAGTGTTAACATCCGAATGAATAAACTTATTATAAACCATTTATAAATTCTTCATAAGGGTAGTCTTACTGCAAAGTGGCACCACTCGTCTAGGTTTTTAGACGAGCACATGCTCATGAAAGAGTGCAGACAGCGAGTCCTATCTATCCGTAGCAGGATGAAAGAAAGCACCACATTTGCATCCAAAGTAATTAAAACCTAGTCAGTCTGACTAAAGTGAAAACGGACCCTGAAATAAAGAATGGGAGCTTCTACACTTCTGTAAAGATCGATTTCCACAGATGAACGCTTGACTATCTGTGAAAGTCAGTCACATTCTCAATTTAAAGCTCTCACTACAGTGTCGTCTTAAACACTTAAAATAAACCAGCCTTGATTGAAAATATGTTCAGGGGTCAAAGGTCAAGAAATTTGATTACTGGTCGGTTTTTCAGTGACCAGGGTACTGCAGTTCTTGTAAACTCATTCTCCAGTTTCCAACTATAATGTGATTTTTTTTTTTAATTTTCCCAGTAACCATTAGTTCTGTTGTGTACCTGTACCCAGTAGGGACTGACAGTCAATGTCCACCATTAATGTTCTCCACTGCAGCTCCTTCTCAGTTTAACCTTGAAGTTGGACTTAAGTCCTGCTTCACAAGCAGTGGAGCAGTGGAAGGGGATATCTTGCAGCCAATTGATTGATTATGAATGTGCATTCCCCCCCAAGATTAAGACTAAACAAATCCTGGACTCAGCGCAGGATTCTCTGTCTCTGCCCTCTCTGATGGCTAGCTTGATTGGATAAAGGAAACACAGGCCATGCCTCATAGCCAGAGTTTCACACTCAAACATCATACATTTCCTTGGATCCGTTGATGTGTATATGGCCACAACACCGTGTTAGTATCCGTTCCTTTGATTAGTTTCGGTGAGTTCTGACAACATGAGGTACTGGTAGCCATCAATGCATTTGTGACTGCCTTTTTAATTACTGGTAATCAAAGGCAATATTATTATGACAGCATCCAATGTGCTTTGATGGTGGGCGCCAATCTCCCCCCTAATCACGCAATCGCAGTCATCAATTTACTGTCATCCCTCGTCCCTGTGCCTCTCCTGCCTGAGAGGCAGAGAGCTTGGCTGGAAAATGGAGGGGGAAAAAAAAAAATTAAAACGGCAAGAGGAGGGACAGAGATTGGTGAACGTGTGTTTGATGGATCAAGAGACACCCCTCCTTTTACTGAGGAGCATGAGTGGGCGATTTTTTTTTCTACATAGTTTTCTTAAAACAAGAAACCAAAAGAACATACGGTAAAGACAAAAGAGTGACGTGCTGCACATTAAACACACACACATGCAGGTTTGACATTTCATCCAACATGCAGTAATTGTAGCAATCTATTCTCTCTGATCATTTAGCCATAGGTCTCCTGCACTATATGTAGTTAATTAGTCAGAGGTAACTTTAGGCCTGTTTCCCAGAGCCAGATAGGGATGATGTAGTGCCTGCTCACACCTCTGCTTTGCCTCGGTACTAGCGATTAATTTGTGTGGTTTATTTTTAGACAGATGTCTCCAAGACATTGCTTGTGACTTCAGTATTTCCAACAGATATCCCACTTCAACTTCTCACATCATATTAGCATGCAAGGTGTGCACCGTCTCCGCAGCTCCCATTACCTCCATGACTGCTCCGTTGAATCAGGAGACGCGCCGCTTTAATAATATTGCTAACAACAATAACGGAGGTAGCTCATTAGTAACAATTTTAACATAGTTAATGATGGATTTATGCATCTGACTTTGTTCATGTAGTCGGCACGAAAGCTTCTTCCCTCTTTCACGTTGTATCCTTACAGATCAGTCGGGGGTTTGAAGTTGTCATCGCTTCTGAGACAGTCAATTAAAGATCTGAGCTCCCCGTCAGGTGGAGGCTGTCGAGAAAAGATAAAACGACAAAGCTCGGATGTCGTTTCTCTCCAGCTCTTTTTTTTTTTTTTTTTTTAATGTCTGTGCTAACGCGTGTGCTCTGCTGAGTGTACTTGTGTGTGTAAGTACAGGGTTTGTGCAGGGACGCAGGAATTATTCTTTTGAGTATGAGAGTGAATGGGAGTGTGTATAGCCCGGCAGCAGCAGCAGCAGCACATCCCAGTCCAAAATGTATCTGTCAATGTGGGTGAAAAGCAGAGTTCGAGAAGTATATGAAGAAATTAGTGACTGGGAAGAAGGAGAAAATTGGAATTGAGCCTAAAGGTGTGTTTGTGTGTTTGTATGAGGAAATTGAAGGGGGAGGGTCATAAACAGTTTAGCAGGGGTAGCCAGAGGCACCAGGTGGTAGCTCTCTGGCAGTGGTATTGGCCTCCTCCCGTTCTTCCCCTCATCTCATCCCGCCGTGGTCAGACTTTAACCACCACCCCTCCAGACACACCATCCCCACCCGTCCTCTTCCCAAGCCTTGCCACATCTGACACGTGTAACCAGCCAACCCACACTTGTCACAGAGGAAATGAATCTGTTTCTGTGCGAGACCCCTCTGAGCCCCACCAGAGCCCTCGCCACTGCCTCATTTCTCTCTGCCCCCCTCCACCCTCCTCTCCACTCAACCACCTCACTCCTGCTGCTGAGAGTTGGTGTGTTTCTGCTCTAATGAAGACCTTGGGAGGAGAGGCCATTTCACACTTGATTCCCTCCAACACCCCTTGATATGTTTCAGCATTTGGAGATGGAGCACGGGCTTGTGCTGTTTGGTGTGTTTGGCTGCACCTCTGTTGTGGGAAACAGAGTGCAGAGTGCTTTATGTGAAAATGTGGAAATTAGAAAGTAGTGTTTGGTTGGTTTTTGATTTTAGATGGGGGGGGGACTGTGGCACGCCGCCCAAGCTCTGGGTGTGGTTAATCAAATCTCACTTTTTGTGTTTTTGTAAATATGAACTTAAATGACGGGTTCGTGGAGACACCAGGGTGCTAAGTTATGTTCCAAGAGGCTCGTGGGAAATTTGGCGACCACTGATTTGTAAGTCAATAGTTTGTTTATCTCTCCCCATGGGAAGATGAGGAATACGTTAGTGCTGCAGCAAACATGTATATCTGGTAGCACTAGCATAATTACAGTTTATTTATAGTCTAACGTTCTATAAATTGGCAGCAACTTGAAAGAAAAACACTTGAGGTCCTTTGACATTCATCAAAGCTCCACCGATCAAACTCTGCAAGCTGAGAGCGTCTTTCATGATCAAACACTTTGAGACTCAAAAACCGCACACAAGAGTTGACGATTCAAACTCAACAACAAGTTGGAATTTTTGTGAAGGAACTTGGAAGAATATTTGTTATTTGATCTTCAGTGAGGGAGATCCTTCGTGTTTGTGTAGCCATTGTCATGCATCGACGTTTTAGTTTTATGTAACTGTATGGAATTTATTTGGTGTCTCAGATCAGTGTCTGTTTTTTTCTTTAAAGGTTGGTACAGAAACAGAAACTGCATTGTTGGCAAAATAATATCACCGTAAGTTCATTTCGTTTAGTCGCTGTTCTGGAGCTCAAGGATTTTTCTTCCATGTTGGTTTTACTTTTTCAGAAAAATGGGAATTTGACCTTCCGCAATTCCATGACAACTGGTCAAACTCCATCTCCTGAAGAAGTCTATGTGATGTGATCAAAGACCCCAGAACTTCTACTAAATTGACCCCGTGGTGAGATTGTTTTGTCAACTCCTATTTCCCGGGTTAAAAAATGAGCGTTATATGTTCTCTATATCCTTAAATGTTCAGCTTGCCTTCGTTCCAGGAATGACAATGTCTGCCTGTTGCTTAGGTGGTTGACCACTTTGCCCCGGACTGAAATATGTCAACAACTATCAGATGAATTGCCAACATATTTGCAGAAATTCATGGCCCCCAGAAGGCAAACCCCAATAACTTCAGTGATCCCCTCGCATGTTTAGTGCCAGCTTGAGGTTGACATTTGTGATTCAGTGTCATCCGGTTGTTGTCGATATCTCAACAACAATTGGGTGGATTGCCAAGAAATTTGGGGCAGACATTCATGGCTCCTTCAGTACCTGTGAAACTACTGACATCCCCATCAGCTGCACTTTGTGTAGTGCTAATTAGTAAATTTTGCCATGCTAATATGCTAAACTGAACATCAGCATGTTGGCATGCCACGCATGGATGTGGACTCTGTTTTTACATTTTAGTTTTTCCCCTTTTATCTACACAGGAAGTGGAATTGTGTCGACTCAACAGCCAAGAGAAGTTGGGGTTAACTCTGTGCTACAGGACAGATGAAGAGGAGGATGTGGCCATCTATGTCAGTGAGGTGAGTGGAAAACTTGCAAGATGTGAGACTTGGATGACTCGACTAGATAGGGTTTATTTCATTCATACGAGATAGATACGAGTGCTTCTTCCAGCTTAGTTTGCCATGAGGAAACTTAAGTTTTGCAGTCGAGGTCTCTGTACACATTGAATCATCTCTCTTTTATCTTTTCCCACTTTGCCTTGCTCCTGGAGACACTGCCAAGAAAATATGCATCATACATGTAAATTCCTCTCGCTAGTTTCTTGTTTTGCCAACCACCACGGTTGCTAGCTGTTAGAAAATGAAAATAATAATACTCTTGGGGCAAAAGGTATATGCATATTCTATAAATTCTACATTTAATTTCCTAGTCTCACATTTACATATCATACAGTGCTGTAGAAACAGACAATCATCACAGCTAGGTCAGAGTGCCTGAGTAAAATGTCCAAACAGAAACTAGAAAAAACAAATTTTTGAGACTAAATCAATTGTGACATTTAATATTCATTTTCCAGTTTATGTTTCACTTTAGCATTCATGTGAGCATAGCAGGTTTCTCTACTGGGTGTAGTAATTTTAATATTAAACTCTTTTATCAAACACAAATGACATTATTGAACAGTTTGGCAATGTTCTAACTGCATGATTACACTTTCAACTGCCAACACTGAATGACTTCCAAGACAGAAAAAACAACAACAACAATGATTTCAGGTCTTGTTGTGCACCTAGTACTTCCAGTACAGCAGACATCAGCAAGCATGTCAGTCCACTTGTTGGTGGCATAGAAAGTGCCGTTCTCCATTCTGCTCAACTTTCTCTCCGATTCGTTTGAAGTTGACTAGGACCCTGCAAGGTGTTCGCTTTGAGAGCTGAGTGGAATATAAATCACTGAGGTCTGTGGCTCCTGGCAGCATCCTTAAGTGTTCGCTCTGCAAAAAAAAAAAAGTCAGGCTAAGAGGAGCCTGCTGCATTTAGATGAGGTGGCTGAATGTCACTGTATACAGGTTGTTGCATGCTCAAATAAGGTGCTGTTGTGTTGCATAAGAACAAATCAACGTGAAGTTTGGAAAAATGCAAGGTCATTTTAAAACATGCTAAATTTCTTAGATTTGTAGCTCGTGTTGAGTGGCCACATTGTTCCACTCGTTGTTGTTTAATTTGATTTCCCTTTGTTTTAATTGTCTTTCACAGCACAGTGGTTAACTAATGCAGAAGAACAAGAGCAGAAAAAGTACATTTCGTTTGTCCTCTAGTACATAGTTATTTCTATTCAGGGGGGACAGGGGCTGGAGTATATCCTAGCATGCATTGGGCAGGTCCCCTTGCATAAGTTACCAGTCCGTGGCAAAGCTGCGACAGGCACACTCATTCACACCAATGGGCAGCCAAGAGTTTACACTCCACCCCCCACCTCTTTGTTTTCCCCAGATCCATTTTCTCCCGACAGTTCAAACACAATGAGAAGAGC
Source organism: Seriola aureovittata (assembly GCF_021018895.1). Classification (NCBI taxonomy): domain Eukaryota; kingdom Metazoa; phylum Chordata; class Actinopteri; order Carangiformes; family Carangidae; genus Seriola; species Seriola aureovittata. The sequence continues at coordinate 8,641,041 of NC_079373.1, read as the reverse complement.
ACAGTCCACACAAAAAATGGACCAAAGCTGAGAGTTAAATCTCCTTGCTCTGTGGCAAAACTGTAACCACAGCCATTTCACCACTAACAATGATGTCTTTAACAATTAGCAGATCCCCTATATTTCAGTTGTGGATTGTTCAGGGTGTGCGTGCTCTCCCCATAACCGCAGAAAGATTATCTTCAGTTTCCCCTCCAGGCCTCCTACCCCCATTCCTGTCTAGTGACCTCCCTCCCATTAATGAGTGGTCCTCTGTGTGGGAGTGGACTATCATGAAGATGGAGTGCCACAGAACTTCACCATCTCCAGAGATCCCACCTGATAGGAGAGAGTGAAACGAATGGCCCCAGACACCGATTGATTGGCCGATGAAAGAGTGTCCTGCCCCCTTGTTCACTAACATTACTTATAGGAGGAGCAGGTGCATCATGTATTGGGGTTGAGTTATAGGCTGTAGTTGCTATATGCAGAGGCTTGTGCTCTATCAACCTGCCAGGATATCGCAACTGAGGTGCATACAATTGAGGACTTAAATGATGACGGTGATAACCCAGTTTGTTATTTGGCTTTTTCTCACGGTCAAAATGGTTTTAAAAACTGACCAAGTTACCATGGGAAAATCATTTGACATCAATGGTCTTTCCATGGCAGCTCACCCAGTGTGTGCTGCTCACATTGTTAATAAAAGCCTAGACATGTCTAGCTGGGTGATGTTCATAATGAATTCAAACATTTTTTTCAGCTATTCCTTGATTCTCTTGAATTAAGATTGAAAGTGTTTTAGAGGCATTACATTTCTCCCTCTACCTTCACAGATCAGTCCCAACAGCATCGCTGCCAGAGATGGACGCATCCGAGAGGGGGATCGCATTTTGCAGGTACAGTGGGACACCCTCTCTCTCTCTCTCTCTCTCTCTCTCTCTCTCTCTGTCTGGCCCTGTCTACACCAGCTCTCATTTGATTCAACATAAAAAGTCTCCTTTTATTTTGTCGCACACAACCACTGTCTCCCAGCAGGAGAGCCCATTCATTTTTAATGGCAGCACATTAAAGGGGGAACTCGCCCCCGCTGTGACTGTTAGAGGGGGAGAACTGCCCCCCCTGGCTTTTTTAGTTACAGACTCAGCACCAATAGGGGTTTTTAAGAGTTCTGGTTGAGGATGGTGCTGCGCCGCAGCGCATGGCCTCCTGTGGCATAGCTGAAAGGCTAAGACTGTAATTAGCCCCTAGCTTCATCTTCAGGCCTGAGATCTGGAGGAGTTCTGCACCCCGACGAGGAGCAGCATGTTAGGCCTAAGGGCTGGACAGTGTTGCTCCTATGGGTTACGTGGGTGATTATTATTTTTGTGGAGTTGAGTTACAGCCCCCACTTTTAATGTTAAAGCTGCACAAATGGGTTTGTTCAACCACTCAGAGGCAGAGAAACATGTAGAAAATTACATTGACACAATATCTCCTTATTTAACTGTTATGATAAACCATTAACTATTTACACTTTCAGCAAAAAGACCAACATTGGTAGTTCTGTTTTGCTGATCACAAACTCCTGAGGGAAACATCTGGTTCTTCTCTGGTGTTTACTATGTTCACCATCTAGTTGCAGTTGCAGTGTACATCGGGTTTATCAGGGTTTTTTCCACTGAAAAGATACTGTATGTCTACCCATTCTAGAAATGTGATGTTTGGCAGTGGAGTTTGCAGGCCTTGACAACCCAAGCAACAAGCTGAAAGATGAGCAACACCTTTCAGATTACATATAGTCATTTAATCCATTAATCCGTTAATATGAAATATATTGATTAGTCCAGTTTTAAGATTGGCACAGGAAGATCACAGGAGCTCATTGCGACGCCACAAATTGGTAGTGTAACTATCACAGGACACTGACGATGAATGGGCGCTACAATATAAATGGCAGATGAAGGGAATTCATGAAATAATAGAAAAACAGGCTTGTTTTCTGTGCAGAAAATAAGGTTTAGTATGAACAGCAGTACACTGTGAGAGAGAGGAAAGAAGAATAAAATCCAGTAAATACTCTGCAAACAATTATTAGATGTTGGGGGCAGATGTATAAGCGCTGTTGGGAGACACCGGCAAACAATTAGACCGTGTGTTGTGTGACTGATTTACGGCAGGAGGAGGGGGGTGTGTGTTTTCGTGAGGCAGACCAGTACTCTGGCACCATTATCCAGCAGTGACAGGGCCATTAGTCTGCCTGCAAAAAGATGGACGCCCCCTGTCAGTGGCCGGTTAATTGTACAGCTAGATGTATGTACGCTGCCGGATACTTTGGTGAACACAACAGCTCCGTCGGCCCGCGGCCACTGTCCCATTCATAATCACTGCTGGGTCCTGCTTCATATTAGAGGAGCAGCAGAGAGTGTTTACAATTTCCAGAGAAAAAAAAAGGCATTATTGTGCAGTGGCACTTTTATTGTGGTACTTTGTTTATCTTAAGGGTTTTTGTATTGGGCAGGATAAAGCTGGACCTCACTGTATGTGTGTGTATGTATTATGCCTGTGTTCAAATGTTTGCATTTGTGTACACGAGACATGTTTGCTTACTCGACAGTGAGTGTGGTAATCGTGTTTGTGTGTCATCTTCAGATTAATGGCCAAGATGTACAAGACCGAGAAGAAGCAATGGCTGCCCTCTCCAACGACGAGAGTAGGAACATTGTCCTGCTGGTTGCCAGACCTGAGCTGCAGGTTAGAAACTACCACACACTTACCTCACACCGACATATCTTTAAGCCACTGACTGAAAAATCTGCTGTGGGCCTAACTTGGGTAAAGGAAGCACACAAGTTGCAAATTACAGCCCTGAGGTTTTGTCATTTACTGTATATTTGCTCAGAGTAAACCTTGGTAGTCTGGAGTAGCCAACCCTCTCCCCCGCTCCCTCCCCACCACCACAACCACTCCTAGTGGAAGATACCACAGAGACACCTCATCATGTTTTATTTTTATGTAGCGCCACTGTAATTGACTTCCAACACTAAGCCATAAAAGCTAATGGCATGCTAATGTGGAGTGAGTTCAGGCCCAAGGCCGATGGCGAATAAGCGGAAGGGACTCTGCCGCAGTGCAGATGAGCCAGGAGCGATAGTGGACTCTTTGTAATTAAATGTGTCTCTACGTAGTAAATCTGAAGTCTTCGGATATGGATCCCATTTGGCTTACATCAAGCAGACAAACAGATGATGGATGGTGTGCACTAAATAGGTCAAAGGCGGCAGTCTTATGTCCATTAAATCGTATTGGCTTGATTTTAAGATTAGAATGCATGTTTTAAAGATGAAGGGCGGTGTTTTGTTGGTTAAGAGCGAGCTAGCAGTTTCTCATTTCAAAACCATGTTGGGTTTTTTTTTTTCCCAAGAAAATCCCATTAGGAACACCCAACTGTTTATTTTGAGACACTGTGTCGCCATAAGCTTTAGGCCTTGACAAATAACACTCACCCTTTTACCTCTATATGCATTCCTTTTTCATTCACCCTTAGCTGGAGGAGGCCTGGCTGGATGATGAGCACAGTGAGTTCCTGGAGCAGCTGAAGATGGAAATGTTGGAGGAGCAGCAGAGAGAGGAGATGGAATTAGCTGCCTTGCAGGAGGAGCAGGAGAATGAACAGGTCAGACAGCAATATAACATACGCTTTGTGTGAATGGATTAGCGATAAGCTTTGGGTTTTAGAAACTCCTGGAAATAGTTTATTTTTATTTGCTCTGTTTGATATGAATAAAACAAGCAAAAACATTAGGTTTAAGTTATCGTTCCCACAGACTGACAGGCCGTAGTGCCCACTGTGTTATGTTACGTCATACCATCGCATTGACCAATAATTGCTTTGACAGTATTAGGTCATTATTCAAAGTCAATGTTAACCTTTTCCTTGAAATTACTACAGATCTAGGCAGCGGCATAGCTGGAATCAAACTCTTCATCGACTTTCCTCACAAAACTGAGTGAAAACAAGCTTTGCCCTTTGAAATATGAATACAAAATGATGATTATGAATATTTATGGCAGGGGACCGTTGAACCATTTAAATTCCAAACATTAGTAATCATAATTTAAAATTCTGTTTTTGTTGCAAGGAGAGCATACAACAAAAATCCATATAAATGGGACTTCAAAGACATGGCAGAGAGGAAACAATCCCTGAAGTAACAGAGCTGTATAACAGAGTTACGCACAGCAGCATATGTAATCCTTCAGGAGAATGCAGAACAGGGCTGCATTTCCTGAACTCTTAAATACGCGTGGCAACTTTTTTGTTGTCTTTTTGTCCTCATTCCATAATGAGGACAGTAAAACTACACTACATAAATTACAGTACATACAGTTCTATATATTACCCTGTTTGTAAATGCTGTATGTTTAATTAGCCAAAACATATTTACAAGCATGGTTGCAAAATGTTGATAAGTTAAAAACATATGCATTATGCATGTTAGTAATAAAAAAGGAAGTAAGAACAGTCTTGCAGTAAGTGCCACACCTTAATATGCTAATAAAAAATAGGATCATTAAAAGTTAGAATTGCAGTTGTACCATGTATTCATATATGAGTATTTCAGGTTGGTTTTGTTTACCTTATTCATTTCAGAGAGCAGAAGATGATAAGCCCACCTGCTCCACACTCCCTCATCATAAGGACAGTGTACTGACTATAAAAGACAGAATGGAAAGCTCAGAGCATAACGTCCTGGCACACATCCAGAGACGTCTGTCCCAGTGCCTGAGAGACAGTCGGGACACACGCTGTACCACTGGCTCCACGCGGCTAGAGGACAAAGAGGATGAGGACGATGATGAGACGGAGGGTGACCGTTTCCAGCAGCTCTTGGAGCTGAAGTGTCAAATTCGTAACAGCGGCGAGTACGACCTGTTCTACAGCCGCCGTAGCACCATTGAGTGCAGCATGGGGGAGCAGGGCGGCGTACAGCATGAGCTGCGTATGCTCAACGAGGAGCTGCGCAGCATCGAGCTTGAATGTCAGAACATCATGCAGGCCCACAAGCTTCGTAAGGGCCAGCAGTCTCCCTCAACGGGCCGCTCTGCACCCTCCACCAAAAACCAAAGCCTCCACCGTGGCGAGCCCACAAGGGGTAAGCTGGCAGACATTAATGAGAGGCTGGAGAAATCGGACAAGGACAGCTCCAGTGCCTATAACACAGCAGAGAGTTCACGCAGTACCCCTCTGGCAATGGACCGCTCCCCGGAGCACTCACTCCAGAGAATGGTCAGTCTCACCAACCAGAGGAACCTCTGCAGCAGTCTTGCCACTGGTCACTCTCTTAGCCTGAGCCCCATCCCAGCATGCCGTGCTCCAGTCCCGGGCAAGAGCAGCAGCCCTGACCACAGCAATCCTTCTGAGTCGGACCAGACACCTCAGGTTGAGGACGAGAGCAGAGGGACATTAAAGACACATGCTTGCCAGATTCCTTACTTCTCTCCATCCCACAGTTCCCAGCAAAGGCAGGCCAACATCCCAGCTCATGCCCGCCACTACCAGAGCTACATGCAGCTGATCCAGCAGCGCTCAGCTGTGGAGTACGCTCAGAGCCAGCTCAGCCTGCTAAGTGTGTGCAAAGAGCCTCAGAGGCCCATTATTGAGCCCAAGATGGAGTGGAAGGTCAAGATCCGCAGCGACGGCACCCGCTACATCACTAAGAGGCCTGTGAGAGACAAGATCCTGAGGGAGCGAGCCCTAAAGATTAAAGAAGAGCGTAGTGGGGGAATGACCACAGACGACGATGCAATGAGTGAAATGAAGATGGGAAGGTACTGGAGTAAAGAGGAAAGGAAACAGCACCTGGTCAGGGCAAAAGAACAGAGAAAAAGACGGGAGTTCATGCAGCGTAGTCGGCTGGAAAGCTTGAGGGAGAATCCTCAAAGCAGCAGCGAGGGTCGCAAGGAAGTCAGCATTATAGAGCTCAGCCACAAGAAGATGATGAAGAAACGCAACAAGAAGATCCTGGACAACTGGATGACCATCCAGGAGCTGATGACTCATGGAACTAAGGCCCCTGAGGGAGCCAAGGTGAACAATGCCTTCCTATCAGTCACTACTGTATAAAAAAAACAAACAAAAAAAAAAAACACACACATTCTACCCCATGCGGTATAATATACTTGCCTCGTTCAATGTGGCGTTTTTATGAGGACAATAGGAATATTTTTCACACTTTGTAACCCAAAAAGCATTTTGTAAAGAATTTATCAGTGGTGTCATGGCATTTTCTTCATGTTTTCCCAGTATTGTTTTTCACATCACTCTGCGGGAAAAACTTTTTTCTATGAAATTATGACTATATAATTATTTTATTACTTCGCACTAAACATGTTTATCTTTTCAAGCTTTTCAAGTCTATTTTCATATTTATGTTGTAATCACATTACTCAAGATAGTTGTATGAACATCTTAAGAAAAGTTAAGTATTTTTGGTTTGTGTATTATGTACGCTTGGCTATTGCAAAACATAATGAATCCGGCGGTCAGATCTATTTATGCTTTAAAATTGAAATCAGTAAGTCTCAGTGTCAGGCTGTCAGTGCCCAGACATGGCCAGTTTGTCCAACTAGTCAAACCACGCAGGTATCACAAAGTTATGATAGCTTCAGTCATAATACTGTATCACTTACAACTGGAAGAATGTGTTTAATCCCTAAATCCTACTGAATTTGAAATAAATTGGGAACGCCGTTTCATTGGTCAAATGTTTTTATGCTCACAGACTTGGGTCACCCAAATATGAAATTTTAATGTCTTATTGTTACTGTTATTAAATACAGAACATTGCAACAACAAATGTATTCCAGCTCTAAAAATCGAATTAAAGATGAGACTGAGTTACTCTGTTACTCTCCAGTTATCTGAAAGAGAAAAATCCCCCCTTTCAACATGTCATCTGTTTTTGGGGGAAAAACCCAAGAGGTTTCAGATTGCTGAACATGAGCAAATGTTTTTGTCAACGGATAACTTTTGCTAGTAATAGTTTTATCGTCAGCAGTTGAAAAGTACATGAAAGAATCTTTTAAAAGTTGGATACCTCATTTTACAGTGAAACTGTTCATGTGTCCTTTCTGGTATTTGTGAACTTGAGCTTCTTCCCCCACAAAGCTGCAAACAATTGAACGAGCTGCTTCACTGACAGGTGAATGGAAAAATAACTGAGACATAAAAGTCAAAATGTCATTTTATTTACCTTTTTGTTTTTTTGTTTGTTTTAGAGATTCTTAAGGGTACAAGACTGACATATCCAAAAAGAGTCCATAGGTCCTTGTTTGTCTGGTTTGCAGCTTTGGGTAAAAATATTTTATATTCAGTTTTATTTTGGCTTAATATTTTGAGTTTTTTCTACATATTCAACAACAGATGGACCTGCTCGTAGCTTTTACATACCAGTATTTTTACATAGTTTTTACTCTCCACATCCACCTTTACTCAGCATAGCCTTAACAGCAAAGACTGAAACAGTGACACGTTGGTGTGACAACCTTTCATACACAAATTATACACTCTGTCTCTGTATATCTCTGTGCAGCAGGGAGGTATTATTCAGCCTTATTCATACATTGTATAATTTGAGTTTGTTTTTTTGTAACTGGACACATTCATAGATATTGTATAGTCATTACTGAAATAATTTTGCAGTCACAAACTGGTGTTAGGATGATTGCCACTGAGCAGGACTCAGAACACAGCATATTAGATCATGGAAAAACTAAAGTGGTGAAATTAATGGGTTGCCATTTATCAATACACATTATAGTTCAGTTACATGTACAGTATACTAATTCCAAATGCCTCATTTTTAACTGAAATATTGTAAATTTAAATTTTAAACGAATCCCTGTATTTGTTTTGAGTAAATGTCTGATGGTCTAATTTCGAGTAATGCGTAGTCGGCACATTTGTAGCCAGGTAAAATGTGTGATAATGGTGAACTTTGCAAAAGAAATAATAAATTATTGTTTTTTTGGTATAACATGGCTCATTATTATTATTATTATTATTATTATTCAGACATTAGATTTGACCAAAATCTGCTAATACTTTGCAGTGTGTGCCAGGTACTTGAACTATGTAGTTGGAAATTTAGCTTCTGAATACAGATGGACAAACATGATACTGAACTCAGCAAGGTTCCTGCACACTTTATACTCAGCACTGTGAAGTGCTTGGTGTGAACTGTGTGAAAGTGGGCAACGGCAACAATTTGTTCTTTCAGTCTGGTCAGGATGGTGCTGAGGGACAATGGATAAAGAAGAGAGGTGAGGAAACATTGTAAAGAAATGCTTTCATATCAAAAGTAAAAAATTTAGAAAAAAATGGTATCAGAACAATAGAAAGGCATTCTGGGGTAAAGGGATATCTCCTCAAGAGAGACTCACTCCTTTCCACAAGGAGATTTCAATTAAAATCAACTTCCACTTGGATGGCTTTGTGTTCATTACAATGTACCAACTACTTAATCATTTCTTTGGCCTTGTCATATGCAGGGGCGAGCTACTGGGATCCTCTGGTCTCTGTATTATCTTATGTCAGTGTGATAGCCTATAGCTGAAATTGGAGTGTCACAGATACAGTACTGCCTGAAGACTGTTCTGTACTCCTTTTCCATTTAACAGGAAATTGGTAAAATATAAAAAGGACAGTCTTCCTGACCCTACTGTTAAAACTACTCTAAAACTACTGTTTTCTTTTGAGTAGAGACGGTTCTTTGTTATCCATCTGCATTATGTCTATGTTTTTGTTGCCAAGCACTCTGTTTTTTTTTTATTTTCACTGTTTGGTTTTCTTTTGTAAGTCTTTTAATAGTTTCTTATTTCCAAACACTTGATGTGTGCAAACTGGCCTGTGAAGAACTGCATCCAAGTCCTAACAAAACAAGAAGGCTATTGTTCGGTCTGTGTATCACCATGAAAGCACTTCTTACACTACTTAATTTACATGCATTCTGTGTGATTTTGAGGTTGTACTATTATAGTCTGTGGCATTTGAAAAGGATTTTTAACTTGTACAACAACCAAACATTAACATCAAAGTTGGTATCGGAAAATAAGACTCCTGCCGTCCCTCAAGCCCATTTGCTCTCCCCCCATTTGTTCATTCTCCCAGTTTGTATAGACAGAGACCATTAAAATGCCAATGAAAAGCCACAGAAGAAGAAGCTATGAGTGTTGTACCAACCAATGCCAGAACTAGCCCGAGTGCTTGCTGGCTAATTAAGTTCATCCCTGAGCCCCTGAAAGACCTAGTCAGGTGTAATTAAAATCGAGCCTGTGATAGCCATGGCATTTGTCAGAGCTACCCAGCAGTTCAAATACCAGTACTGACAGAAATGTCAAACAGATAGCAGTGGCTCATCTCCTCTTCAGTCTTACACACAAACACTCTCTTTCTCACACACACACACATACACACGCATACAACCATCACCTCTGTTATGAATGTTTTGCTGATAACCTTTAGGATTCCCCCGAACAGCAAAAACTACAAATTCTCCCTCATTATTCATCCAAGGAGGCCAGTATTTATTGACATACAGATCCACTTGACATGTGATGGTGCAATCTACTTCATAGTGCCCCCTCTCCCTCCTAATCTCAGAGGCATGTAACAAACTGGTAATTGCCTCGGATCACGAGTCTCTCTGTGTCACTTTGGAAACTGATGGCAGCTTTGATCTTTGATATCATAACTGCTGTGTTGTCGTAATTGGCCCTATCATGCCAGATGTAGTGGTGTGTATGCGGGTGCTACGGACAGACTGCTACTGCTGAGCCAGCTGTTCTGAATTTATATGCCTTAATCAAGCAGAAGACAATAGTGAGTCTGCTGATGGGGGATAATGGTGCATGAAATCACTTAACACCTCCTCTGAAATTCTCAACATACACAATGTGGTATTTTTAATACAGTGTGCAGAAATGTCGTGACGTACAGCATGTCCTAATGCCAATCTCAGTGGCAAAGTTTTCCATTCATCCTGAGTGGGGGACATGAATGTCAACCAAATGAAACCAGGCATGTCAACTAAACGGTGATAATAGAGGAAAAATCACAAGGCTTTATCTCCAAGGGAATCCATCCAGTGCTGCAGTTTTTGAAATATCAGTATTGACCGAAGCGGAGGGCCAACCAACTAACCAACAGTCTGACACTGTCATCCATGCAACTGGGGAAAAGGACAAAGTTAAAAAGCCAAACTGCTGGTGTGGTTGTCTTGGGTGTGACATTTTAACTAAAATGTTAAACGCAGTAAATGCTCAGTGGTGATATTTTTTGCTCAAAAATTCTTCACATGTACTACTTCGGAGACTGACGCTGGGTGACAGAGCAGCAGACAGCGGTGGTGCATGCTGATCACTTCAGACTACAGTAAGATCTCTCGCACTAGAAAACATTCAATAACGCATAAAGTAGTTGGTAGTGCAGAAAAACTCTCATGCAAACTTCATGTTCTGCTCTGAATAAATCAACGAGGTAGTTTCACAGTCAGTTCATTTCCAGCGTCACAACAGCATGCCTCAATCCTTGTTTATAGCCAAGTGTTTACAGCCAACTGTGAATAAATTACCGAAGTTACACAAGTTAATAGTTTTAGGGATTAGATGATAAGTCTGATCTTGGGTTGTCTCACTATTTACTTCATCTCAGCTCTGTGTATTCGAACTCTCTGCTGGATACGTTCGCATGTCATTATTGGCAGAGATCTTTTATTGCTTCTGTGAGCCATTTGGACTTTTTTTTTTCTTTCACACCCCCTGTTTTATGTGTCATTAGTTGTTTCATTTTCACCCCAACCAAATGCATTAGGGGACCTATTAAGCAAAAACCTGTGAATATTTCAGAGCATAATTAGGGCTCTAATTACAATTCATTATTCATAAAATGGGTGAACCAAACTGCAATACATACTGCAAAGGTCTTAAACATGTACTATTTGGATTGCAATTAGAATGTATAATACTCCCGAAAACATACTGTAATACCGTTAGCCCTAAACAGAGATATGCTAGTATATTATTCATAGACACATATTGCAGATTTTATGAGATGGGTAATATTGGCTGGTAAAAACATTCAGATCACACTATTATTCAAATTATACACCTGGTTTACCCCAGTGTTTGCAAATAAACAAACAAAAATGTTGCCAGGCTTTAAACTACTTTTACTTCAATCAATAGCTTAAAACATACAAAATACCCACCACAGTTCTTAGATGCTAATATGCAGTTAAAAATATTTTTTAAAACTCCTGAAGTCTCTCACCCTGGTGCTTTCACTAACCTTCATGGTGGAAAATGATTGACATGTGTGACCAACCATGCAAACTCTATGTTGTATACAAATGTAAAACTTGCCCCTTTGCGCATTCATCGTCTCTATGAATTCCATTATCAATCCTGTAAAGTTTCTCTTCTTGTTGCTTCTTATTCATGAGCTGTGGGTCAGAGTCCGTATCCAATAGAAATTACTCGTACGATTCTGTCTGTGATTACCTCGCTCAGCCTGAGAATTAATAAATAATGTGTGGCAGTCTCTGCATAGGGTCTGTTTCACATTTATTACACAATGTAAACATTGATCCCCTTCCCCCTTCCATGTTGCTTCAGTGTCAGCATAGCTGCCAAGAAGAGAGCTCTTCCATTAGTCATGGTGTGCTCATCAGTTACTGTCTCACATTCATGTGTATTACACTGTGCAGTCATGTCAAGTCAATTTTTATTTGTATCGCGCCAAATGACGACAGAAGTTATTTCAAGGCTCCGTACTCTACATAATATTAACTACAGAGACCCAACAACAGCGACAGTGGCAAGGCAAACCCTCCTTTTAAGAGGCAGAAAATCTCGAGTATAGTCCTGACATGAAGTAATTTAATAACCAGACTTGTCTTCGCATTTATTTAATTGGCTGCTGGTGTGCATCCTAATGAAATTGTAGCATGTAGAGTATGGGGCGAACTCGGATCTCTGCACTTCTGCCACTGTAAGGGTTGATACAGTGCAGCATCAAGCGGCAAGAGATTTTGCTTTCCCAGTTGCATTCTGGGTAGCAGGGACACCTGCACTGTGAGTAATGAGAATCTTGCCAGGAGGCCTAGCTGGTCAGAGCTCAGCTCCTCACTGCTTCCAGGCTTTGCCACAGGTGAGGCAAGCTGGGAATGATCCACAGAGCATCTGCAGAGAGCGAGCCAGTGAGTAATGACCTCACTATAATGGAGACAGGGCTTCTTCTGGATCACTGACACATTGCAAATAAGTTAACTTGAAGTTGCACAGCTCCTCAAATGGCAGTGAGAGGAAACTTAAAGGATTTAAACCTCAATACACCTCAGTCATGTAACATAACATGACATCAGTAAACTGCGCACAGCACACAGAGTGTTAGGCTCTTCTCTGCTGTAGCCCCACTTTGTGATTACGGCTAAGTGAGTTAATTTTTACTGAGGAATGAAACCGTACCCAGTGCAGCTTGATTTGAATGTTTTTGTGATTAAGAATACATTTTGTCTTTAGGAAAGGCCATTATTGTCCAACATCACTTACTACCTTCACAAATCTGTCAGTGATAGCCTTGTATGATTTTCTAATGTGGAAATGGTAATGGCCTCATTTCATCTGGTGCTTTCTTTAGAGATGAACTGGGGAATGGTGCATATCAAACTGCTTCTCAATCATCAACTGAAATGTTGTTGTGCAACTCAAAACATCCATTCTGTTTTAGTCATTAGTGCACAAAACTTCTCCTCCATTATGATGTGCACTTAGCATTTTATCATTTTTATTTCAAATCCTTTGGAGTATCGCTGGTGGCTACACAGGAAAGGGCTGAGTTCAGCTCCTGTAGATGATAATCTGCATTGCCTTTGAAGTGAGCTGAACCAGGTGTGCTGCTGTCCGAGGGAAGTTGGCGAACAACAGAGGGATTAAGTGAATGCAAAAAGGGAGGTTGATGCAGTTGACTGCACAGCGGAGTCTTTTCTCACAGTGACTGACCTTGAGGCTCGAGTGCACCATTATACTTTATTACAGTGGGTTACAGAAGTCTGTGCAGGCTTTATGATTCATGGCTACCGATTTCATAGTGCTTTGCAGACCATTTGACAGTGCTGAGTTGTATAATGAAAAAAGAAGACTATGATGGAGGAGTGGCTATAGCCACTGAGGATGAGTGCTTTTGTTTCAAATTGCCTTTGGTGTCAGAAAGTAAAGTTAGATGTGACTTGAGCTAGTTAGCTGAGCAACACTTGCAGCGGCACACACACACACATACAGTGGCAGAATGGGTCAGAATGTCATATCACAGCATGCAGTTAGTATATCCCTGTCCTCTCCTGGGCCTGTCTTTAATTTCTTCTAACCAGCTATTAAGATATTCCCCGGTACATTTAAGAGAAGGTCACATTTAGAGGGAGTGTGGAGCTCGACATACATCACAGACAGGCTGCTGTTTATAGTTTTAATATCAAACCCTGCACTTATAGTAAAGATCAAAAAGTGGAGCAGTAGCATAGGCTAGTCACTGGAAGCGTCACGCACCACAATATGTACCGATGCTCCCAATTGCAAATAGACGATACATCACTGTCATCCTGATCGTCCTTTTTTAAATATCCTATCTGCATGGTACACCCATTGTAAAGGCTTTGTCTCCTGTGGGTTACTTTATTGTGACATTCTAGCTACTGTATGCTCCAATAGCTGGATGAGCTAGATGTGACTGCTGATAATTCTTTTTATCTGTTAGTTGGACTGGGTTAAAGTGAGTTGTCATTTTGTGTAATCTTTCTACAATGTTGCTATGAAAATGTGTAAGTATTGTGAGGGGATTGGAAGTTTTGTTTGTGCATGAACAGTATACTTTTTGGGATTTTGATCTTGCTTTTTTTTAGGATTCAATATGTAAATCTCACTTTGAATCATTATCTTCGTGAATTCTGCTGCAGCAGTTCTGTTTTTGCTCAGAGAATAATTATCTAGGATACCCTTGAGCTCCAATCTCCTCAGGTGTGCCCTCTGCTCTTTAGGCACCTGGGGATATCAGCACAGAGAGAACAAAGACATCTCATAAAGTATGTAAAGTTATGAGCATCCACTGCTGTGCTGCAGTGTAATCAATTAAAATTGCTTATGGAGAGCAGTATTAGTCATGTTTTAGGGAGAGTGGTGTACACAGCCATTACAAAGTAGGGTGGTTTCATTATCTTAAGTGCATGTGATTTTGTGTAGGACAGCAGTTTGAGAAAACTGGAAACATCTATTATCTGCCAATATGAGCATCTGAAAGGATAAGTCAGGCACTGATCAGCCATCTTTGGCTGGTAATTTGGTCTGTAACTGTGACTAATAGCCTAATTTCCTCACCAAATAAGACCGCAGTCACAGATAACAGTCTGTTGTTCTTGTATTATGTACAAGCCTCATATTTAGATTGAGAGTCAGTTTCATTACAACTCCATTCTTCAGTCTGACACTGTGTTCTGTTTGCTGCTTTCTATGAGTTGAAGATTAAATTTTGCCCAAATCAATAATTTTTTTTAGAAAACACTGAGTCTGCACAAGCCAGTGTACAGCTGGCATATGGCGATATTGAGGGTACATGTTGTTACAAAGACGGTTTGCTTTTTAGAAAACTTTTGATTTCGATAACACACAATGATGTGTCCTGGAAGTAAGGAGAGTGATGGAGCGGAGACATCTAACTACAATGCACATCTATAATATTTACAGTTTTGTTTCCATATCAGGGCAAATCAGAGGACACTTAAAGAGAAGTGGAGTCCGTGTTCAGTTAACTAAACTTGAGGCAGTCAGGAAGGCTGGCTAGCATTTGTAACTATTACCAAGGTAAGTTAGCCAACTTAGTCCTGCCTCCATCTACTCAAGTGCGCTTTCTTTTTAAACACATTATCTAAAGATTCTGATCACGTGTGAAAAACAGGTGAACAGGCGCACATGCATTATGAAGCAGCCGGGCTGTCTACAAAGACTGTATCTGCTATTGCTGCATGATCTGATACAGGGCATTGTATTTATTCAATGGATGCATAAAGTTTAATGCATCACAAGGAGTGATTTAGAATATATTAAACTGGTGACAGTAACTATTTAAAATACTCTGATACAGTATGTCTGACTTTGGTACCAATGGTCATGTCTCCGAGTCCCACCCACAAAAACTGGCCCAACCATCTCTTCAACCAGACAAACAGCCTTACACAAGAACAACCCCAGACCAATTTGAATCGCTTGACAAAATTCGACATGTGGGCAGGGATTCAGGCTGAAACTATAATTGATTGCTAAGAAAATAGAGCCTGGAATGTACTATAGATTGCGTATTCTGTTAAATGGACATTCACATTTTGCTTTAATGTATACTGCCAGGAAATGTCAAAGTGCCCTACAATATATCGATTTAACCTCTTTTGTTGTCACCTATTGAACACAACACCTAAAGAACCAGGAGTAGACTATCAGCAGCATCATGCTGGGTTTTTACTGCAGTATTCTTGATGGTGAATGAATTTACTCTAATAAATCAGTAAGCGTGCAGGTTTACTGCAACATTTGCAACACTGTAACTCTGGCATCTTGACAGTATAGGACCATGACGTTGAGCACAACGGCCAATTTTCAGACACTCAGAACTCCTTTTATACCCTATGACCAGGTTTCACATTTAAAACAAGTTCTTCACCACCTTGCCACTACCTTGCTTTCCTTTATATCTGACCAGAGGAACCTGTTTGCTTAGTTGTCAGTAAGAGGTAAATGGTCACCATGGCTAAGAGGTCTTTTTAAAAAATGTTTTGTCTTCCATCATTGTGACCGATTCTAAAATAACTATCAAGATTTGCCTTTTTAGTTTGCCCTTTTAGTGTTTAGTGTTTTTAGGATTTTAGAACAACCGGAGGTGAAGACAGGTCTTTGCAAGTTCACAGTGTTTTAACTGGAAATGTGGCCAATTTCATTTCTTCCTGTTTTTAACTTTGTATATATTTTGTTAGTTTGCTCTTTGAAGATGAATAGTACGCTCCAGGGGTTTCTGTCCATACCATAACACACAAACTACTACTGTACTGGATACTAAAATTGGACCACTAAGTTGTTTAAACTAATATATAACAATTTTGTTACTTTATTTTTTTTCCTGGCACCATTCAACACTGACATAACATGCAGCTACTCCCAGAGAAAAGACAAGTGGGTGTACCACTGCAGGCTTTATGGCACAGTCTGGCATTGTTCTCTGTTCGACTTGATATTATCTGATAAAATACTGCATACAGTATTGTGTGCATATGAATGGTAGCCCTCTCTAACATTCTCTCTTATTCTATTGCAAAGTCCTCTATCTCTCCCTCACACATGCACATGCTCACCTCATATTACTATAAAAGGGTCTTGTAGGCATATTGTAAATTAGATTCCATTCAACAGTGGAAGCTGAATAGCTTGGCTAATATTGCTTTTGATGATCAGAAACGCAGCGGGACCTGATAGCCATTCATGTGTGGTCATATTGTTGGACTAATGCACTGCATTAATTCTACCAATGATCCAAAAGGCTAATATTTCTTTCAAATATGAACATCCTGTTTAACCTCCTTCTTTGGCAGTTTTGTATGCAGAACAGAGCGTTCAAAGGATGTCAGCACATAAAGATATCGGTAATGGTTTTGGTCAGATAACATTTTTAAGTTAATAGAAAAATATAATAGAGATGAAATATAAATATAAGAAATTCGCAGATGTTTGCAGTTTATAGATGTGCAATTCAAAAACCAAAGCCCATTTGAGGTATAAATGGGTGCATCACAAGTTTTCCATGCCTTCTGTTTGACACTAATACAGGTACAGGGATTTAAATATAGGTTTTAAAAGATCTACCATTAAAATTGAAGAACGGGCCATCATGAGAGCAGAAGCATTATTCTGATCCATCATAAGGGTAATTAAGTAGTATGAAAGTTTGGGTACAAGTAGACTTTTCTCCCAGTGGACATTTTAACTTTTCATAGCAAGAAAGACACAGCTGTGTAATAACAGTAATGATGGCTTGGTTCCATTACAAACACCGTTGAGGCAGAATCCACATTAGGAGGTTCCCTGGAAGTGGAATTTGTATGGAATGTAGCCATTGTACAATAACTAATAACTAAGTAGAATTGCTTTTGCTGCAGTTACTTGCAATTTTAGTTTAATATACTTTCCATGCCGAGTTAGCTGTTAGCAGTGTTTAAACGATTTTCACAAACACCTGCTAGCCAATCAGAAATGATGATTCCTTTTTAATATGCATAAGGAATCATACCCAAAAAGTTGTATGCACCAGAACTGCAGGGGCCCCAAAAGTCCCAGTTTACTCTATATCATTTGGGGCTACAAAATTTGATTAACTGTAAATTTTGCACCACTGAAACAGAATATTCTCATTGTCCTGATCTCCTAGAGGGACTCCAAAACCTAGTTTTAAGACCGTCACTGAGCTCTGCTGTTAAACACAAACTGCTTACCTTTTTTCTCTGTGTCAAGTAACACACAGAAATCCTCAGACAGAGTTGTATTATTCCATCACAGAAGTATTGTGGGGCTGCAACCATTAATTTCATTATCAATTTGTCGGAGAATCATTTTCTTAAATAACTGATTGCTTTTCAATGTATAAAATGCCAGAAAAACATTGAAAAATGTCCATCATTCAAGCCTAAGTTAACATATTGTAATTTCTTATTTTGTCTAACCAAGAATCAAAACGCCCTAAAATGCTGAGATATACTATCATAGAAAATGACCAAAACAAGAAAATTCACATTTGAGAGGTTAGTACCAGTGGATTTTGGGCATTTTTGCTATAAAGTGATTTGAAGTGCCATTTTTAAAAAATAATTTATTTCATTTTTGTTAATCAACTACTTAATTAATCAACTTAATCATTTCAGCTCTGGAGTACTGGCTGGTTTCTGAGTATTGTGGAAGTCAATAGGGGCCTAACAACAGATTTTTGCCCTGGAGCCCCTCGGGAGGTTAATCTGGCCATGCACAAGGGCTAAGAACTGGTTTGTCTACTGCTTATACCATGACCGCTTACCAACAACCAAATAAAAAATATTAGTCATTCATCTACACATAACACAAATGTGGATCTCTCTTTTCAGTTTTAATTATTAGAAAATGTAGCTCCTGAGCCTCAGAATGCCTGTTGTTTGTGTTGCTAGGCAACATATAGCTAAGCAGGAAGGGATTCACAGAGCTGAGCAAGAGTAAAACTCCTGAAGTTTTGAAACTAAAAGAGAAAGAAAGATTTTACTCTCAATCTTGAAAAGAAGTGCTGCATTCTGCTAGATGATATCATTCAAACTGCAGAGATAATATTATGAAGCTCTCCCTCTTCCTCCGCTCTTTCTCTCCTTCACACAGCGTCTCCCTCTCCTCCTCCCTGTCACAGACTCTTTGCACTCTTTTGGTAGAATTAGTAAACGAGATCTTGATCTCAATGAGAATACCACTATGCAAAAGTTTTGGGGAGTGAAGGTGTTTAGATTTTTTCCATCATCAGTAGATGGTTTGCCCTACATAGAGCCCTGACCTCATCATCATGGAGTCAGTCTGGGACATGAAGAGACACAGAAGACACTGAGACAGACTAAATCCACAGAGGAACTGCAGAGCTAAATAGTGAAACCTTTTGATGTGAAAAAATGTAGACTAGCACATGTCAGGCAATTCCTTAAGGTGGGAGTGGATGTAATGAAAGCAATAGAGGGATAAACAGGCACGATAAGGCCTGTGAAGCAGACACCAATAAAGTGTTATTCAGCTCCTACAGAGTCATCAGATTTACATTAATAAACAACTTGAGGTCTACCTGTTGTCTTTTAAGAGAAGGATGAATGCTGTTCCATCACTTACTCCACTCACTCTGATGCTTTCTTTCAATCTCTCTGACCCAAAAAAGGTCAAATTGGAAATGTGTAGACTTGATGCAAATTCTATTCACTATTTACTACACAAATTCAGAGATTCTGAACCTCAGACAGAAGGGTTGTCTGACGTGAATCACAGAGGTTATTCTGGGGGAAAAGATATCCTTGTCAAAAGCTTTCAAACAGCATATTTCCTGTCAATTCTTGGAGCATCTTCTTTGGTGCAGTAATGCTTCAAACTCTCTGCTATGCCACATCTACAATATGCTGCATTGCTGCATGCATTATTGGGTTCATAGTGTGGTGAAATGAAATGCACTTGACAAATAGAAAGCAATGAATTCTATGTCCCATTGCAACAACGCGAACACTGGGGGTGATGAATTCTTGCCAAGCACAATGACCTTCAGCTACACAGAGATACAGCCTGACATAACCGCGCATCACCACCCATCACTAGTTATTTACATTTGGCCTCGTCCTCAAATGCCAGGGATGCTATGCGACCGTAATGGCTTACATTTCACCAGGCCCTATCATGGGGAATTGCCACATCTGCAAAAGAGGCAATTATTTGTGCGTGGTGACTGCTCCGCTGGTTATGTAGTTACAGTATGTGAGATGCACATCCCGTCCCATAAGGTGGAGAAAACAAACACGTTACCCTGCTCTGCCATGAAACCTTTTGGGCATTGCTTAAAGGCATGTATTGTCTGTTTTAGAGAAGAGATAAAACAAGTCTGTGAGATGTCTATCAACAGCGACCTCCCCAGTTTTTTGGGGTGGGTGGGTGGGGGGGTGGGAGGGTAGACAATGGCTGCTGATGTGTCTGTCAGAAATCAAAATCAACACTGAGCTAAAACTTGCAAATTACATTCACCTGTCAATCCACATCTGTTTGATCCCGTCTCACTGACAGTCTACATCAAGAGTCCTCACCAGAACATTGTTTGAAGACATGCTAACTGCGTTCATGTTTTTTCTGCCTTCAGCCAGTTGTAAATAGCAAAAACTATTCGACTTCTTCTTAAAAGGATGCAACCAAATTTGCAATTGCCTCCAAACCTTTTTCTGAATTGTATGGTAGCTTATTATAAATTTCATAAAATATCTTTATTAGCAGTCATTCCTGACCTCCGGTTGCCCCCTCCCATGTCTTCCTGCTTCCTCAGATATCGCCCGCCGCCTTGCCTTGTTTGATTTCTGGTGTCCTATTTAAAATCAGAACAATAGCTTTGAGCAGTGAGGTTTACAAAAACAATACAACATTTCGTATTTTACATGAATTATTTAATTCTCTCTCACTTTATGGCACAGTAACAAGCTGCCAAATCATATGGTAATAATGATAACCAGCACATACTTTCAATACACAGGCACCCCAATTTTGCTGATATAAAGTCGAGATCCCTCCTTGTGGTCTTTGATGGAGGGCCATAAAATATTAATTTCACAACAGCTGTCTGGGGCCCTCCGTTATTTGACGTGGGCTGTAAGCCTTCTAATAATCTTCCTGGGTTTTGTCTCATTTGTGCGTCCCCATCGAGGTGCCTGTAATCTCCTTCATTATTAATCTTACAGAGCAGAAATGTCATGCCGGCAGCCTCAGTGAACACTCGGCATCATTTAATTCTTGTTTACCAGTCTTCCTCTTTCGCCCCAGTGAAGCCACCCGCCACTGCCACAGCAGCACGCTTCCTCCTAAAGAAAAGTCTTTTCATTCTATCAGGAGACGCAGAATTTGCATTGAGATCTATAGTCTTCTCCCTGCCACATGCCCCTCTTATCATTCCTCTAATGGATCACAACAGCCATTGTGCCTTGCGACTGCGTGTGTGAGCGTGTGTGTGGGCTACTGTGAGGCAACTGTTTGTGTGAAGATACCTTCAGAGCCCCTTGAGGGAATTTTCTAAGCTGATTTTACCCTCTTGTTGCATGTCCTACTTCCTGCTCCCCCATCTCTTTTCCAGATCCCCAGACTCCCGCAGCTTTAATGTGACATCACAGGGTTGTGTACCTGGCTGGGAGGCCCAGTTGGAGTGAATACAGAGGGATCTTGGCAGTTTGTCTGTGGTTTTTGTGCAATTTATCTGGGTATTGTGGATTGAGGCTGGTAAAAACTGCAGCAGAAGGTGACTGATGGAGATATGCAGTTTAAACAAGCAATGCCACACTGTGAGCTGCTGGGTTCAAACCCAGCAGCTCACAGTGTGGCCACAAATTGAAATTGATTCTTTTTATTTTGGCATATCTTACACGTACTTACAACTATGATGTTTTTGTCGGTTGCATCTACTGTCTATAGTATTTTTTAAAGCTATACTATTCCATACTAACAATGGCTCAAATGATATGTATAGGCCTAATCTTAAAGGGGTACGAAGCAGATGAAGTGAGTAATGAACCCACAGAATTTGTCACTCGACCCTGAAGTTTCTCTCAGCTCTAACCAAAGAGATTCAGCATCTTTCAGCTCACTGTTTCAGATTTACTGCCCACGACATTCATTGCTTTGGTTCATTCCCACCACCTGAACCATGAAGTCATGGCCAAAGTCTCACCAGAATCAAGTGACAATTTCTGCAAGTTAAGCCAAGGTCGAAAAGAATCCCCATCGCCTTATTTTGTATTCACAAAAATTTAAAAATAAGATACTGGTAAGAAATTCCATTGTGTTCTTTTTTCTTTCTAGATTAGCCACTAAACAGTTTCAAGCACAAATGTATTTATTCAACTTGTACTGCATGTGCACACGTTATCACTGCCAACTACAGAAATTATTCACTGCTACTCGTCCTACAACCAGGGAAACATCAGCTCATATTGACCATAGTCACCCCGTTTACTCATTTGTTAAAATTTGGCTGTAGAAGAAACTATTGCCTCACGTTGCCCAACACATGCTAGCTGTAGCTGTATGTTTTGCCTAAATCGCCCTTTGGATGAAAGTATGACAACACAGGTGGTGGTGGTATGAACCCAGATTTAGGATTAGGACAGCAAAGCTGCTCGGAGGTCCTGCAGGGGCTGGAATCTGAGGGTGAGCATGTCTCTGAGGGTACATATGTGTACCACAGAGGCCTTGGCAAATCAGCAGGTCTGTATATTAGCACTCACCAGCTGTTCTTTCTTACATGCCAACTCCTCCTTTGTTTGCTGACAGGCTCATTGGCAGCTGCATGTGGGATGGAGAAAAGTACCTGTTAGAATTATACATGGGGCCTCAGCAGCTCCGCAAACAACCTCACGACAGATGGAAAATGCCCGAAAATGTGGCCTGTGTGTATTGAATCTCTTACTTTGAAATGTATTCTGCACACACAGCATTGGCACGTGCCACACGGTTTTGGGAGATTAAGTCTGCACAGCGGCCCAAAGTGATCATGGACATGAGGCTGATCTTTACTTTTCTGATTCTACTGTAAGCCATTACTGACATTCAAGAATCCCCCCCACATTACTTGGTTTCAATAGCATGCCTACAGTGCTGAAGATTACATGTTCTACAAAAAAACAACTTCACCGTCTTTTCTCCCTGAGCTCAAAAATGTGACACCCCTCTTGCTCCAACACGTTTGCTCTTCTCATCCTGTACCACTGAAAAGTTGTGATATGAGCAAAAAAAGTGTCAAAAATAGGTTTTCCCAACATGAAATGAAATTTTGGTATGATAATAAAACAGCACACGGTGAACGGAGAATGAAGAGGAGGCTTCATTTCCTTGGTAATACCAAGAACATTAAGTGAATCTGGCATCTGTCAGCTCATGTTTTTCTTATATATATATTTTTTGTTTACTTTTTACTGTGAGTAGTTGTTATAAGTCCTTCACATTACATCAGGTGACCACTAACTGACCCGAACAATCTCCACTCATGTTTATTACCTCAATATTTAATTTGAAAATTATTAAATCTTTCTTATGCTTACACTGTTACATGCTAATGCTTACACCCTGCACAGCTACACACTGCTGTTAATATTTATGCTTCTTACGCCTACTCCCATATACATCTGTTTGTGGCTGTGTTCATTTCTCCCTCCCAACACCAGCCTCCGGTCCCTCCTGTCTGGTTTCTTATTAATCACTGTATCGCAGCATCTCTTCTGCAGTATGTATATTCCATATCTCAATGACGTGTGACTGCAGGGTTCGGGTCTGAAAATCTCTGGGGAATTCAATCACAGTCTTCGCTGAATCCTTGAATGCTGCTTGGTTTAATATTGGGAGCAATACAGAACAGAACAGAACCTGTACCATCAAATCAAACTGAATTAGTATTCACACTTTTGACAGGGCTGTTCCTGACTGACAGTTTCTTTTAATTTGGCTCGGCGTTATGAAATCTGTCAAAAATGCATATCAGGTTTGAAGTATGACTCAAGCAAAATTGGTAATTTGAGCTCTTCACTCTGTAATTTGTTGAAACTGATTTTTAACACATACCCAACATTTAATACAATGTTTTTGAAGCATGGTCTTGATTTATATGACATGTTTAAAAATGATTTCAGCCACTTGTCAAAAGTTGAATTTTCAGCATTGCATTAATTAATTTAGTTTATAATTAGCCTGCTATTGTGTTGAATAGATGCATAATTAAATCAGGCTTTTGAAAAGGTATAATGAATGAAGATTTATTAATCAAGCATCACTTCAGGTAAAAAGCTCAGGGGAGGAGTTATTAAGGCATTGCCTGCTGACAAGGCTCGTGATGTAAAGTGCTACAGTCAGTACGACACAATACATAAGTATAATCAGCGCGCCCATCAATATGGACATTTGAGTGATGTTACAGACTGAACAGACTTGACAAAGGTCTTGAACACCACATCTCAAAGAAAATATGGCTGAGTTTGCAATACCTGCCTAATTTGAACATTTTATGTTCACATGAATGCAAAAGTTTTCCATGTGTATGCATATTTGCTTAGTTTACACAAAATGATTCACAAAGTGTGTAAACCTGTCATAATGAGTAATACTAGAAGCATCTTAATGTAATTAATTTGTGATTTGTAACCTGTAATTAAAGCTATAGTAAATGCTCCCTATTCCTACTATTTACATCGTAAATATCCAGACATAATGGTGGCTGTCGAGAAGGCATTAGCTTCAACACTGCATGCTTTCAACAAAGACAGCAGGGTTATAGCTACAGAGAATATGTAATGAGTGTCCACTTACTGTATCACTAAAGCATGTTTTCACAAAAACACACACAAAACACAAACTTGTACTTATGTCTCTTTCACAGAATTCATTTCCAGATACTGAAAAGACTGTGCTTTTATGTGTATTTACAACATATTCTGTTGCTCTTCTATGTGCACCACACAGCTCAGCAAGGGCATCTATACAAATTTGGGCTCCTTTGGTTTTTACAGATAAATGTGCATTGCACGGAGAATTTATAGTGTACTGCTCAGCTTACTTCAAATGTTGTTATTCAATCTCTATTCAATCTACAGAGTCTTATTACAACACCATTATCCCATTAGTAAGCCTCTGAACTGGGTTTGTTGACTGTGGATGAAAGAGAAATATTAAGGCCCTCATGAATAGATCTCCCACTATTTTAACTGACTGCAAGACAGCCGAATGATACCTTTTTACACAAGGAATACGCAGAGGAATGAAGAAACGTTGCAAATAATGAATGTACTGAAATTGTCTGGAATAATGAGCCTTTTGATGTGGGGGGGGGGGGGGGGGGGGGGGGGGGGGGGCGCTATCATTTGTTGTCAGCCTTAGTCCTCTGAAACAGGCACTTTTCACAGATATCATCATTTCATTCAACCTGTCTATTCATATTCAGAAAACCCAGGAGGCGAAAAGATCAGGGAACACGTGTGTGAAGTAGACTATTCAGGAGCGGCTTTGTCTGTAAGAAGCAAATCTTTTCCAAATGTGTTCTCTGTCAAATTACTCTGATATCACAATGTAATGAGACAGATAGGCAGTGCAATAAAGCTTGGACAATAAAAAAGTCACATCTGACATCCAGGTAGGTGTGCCTGAGTAAATATGGTAATATGAAGGCTCTGATAATCTAAGACTCGCACAACAAGAAAAAACTCTCACTGCTTTGATATCAGTGTGTATTGGAATAGGCATGCATCAGATAAAATGAGCAGTGCAGAGTGTTGGCCTATAAACGGAGTGGTAATCCTTCCAAAGGTAGCACTGATGATTCCACTCTCAAGCCCCACAAATGGCCTGCTCCTCTCCATCCCTGTGAAGCCTAAAGAAATATGAGCAGTTAATGAAAATAAATGGCTGGGTCCATTCGACTTGATTGCTAGAGCTGCTTTCATCAATACATCCAATAAAGGAGTCACACCTCCTAGTGGGACAGAATGGACCTGTGATATAGAAACAATGAAAGAGTTATCTGCAGAACTATATGGTCCACTTCTGCTTTCAGACACGATGAGGCCACAGCAGCATGATGAGTGGGACTGAAGTAAAGCAGCTAAATATGAAATAAAGAGTGGATTGAGTCAAAGTTTGTAGATGCTTCAAATTTCACAGTTTTACTATTAAAATTTCCTGCCTCGCCAAATTTAATCTTTCAACTGCAGTGAAAATGTGGCAATTATGGATAAATTGTTTTTTAATTTATATCCAGCAGCAGACCTTGATAAATATTCATTTCATTCATTTAAGAGAAAGCTATGTGTCTGTTACCCCACTGGCAAAATATTCCAATCAATTCATTCAGGCCTTGGATCCCTTGAACATTTGCTCGAGTGTGTGCTACCGGAGAGTCTGCCAGCAGAGAAGCCATCTTGCATGGCCTTCTGCAGAGATCTTACTTGGGCTTGAAACAAAGAGGCTGGATTATCTCTTTCCATGGCAAGCTCATGCACGTGCTTTAGTACAGAAGCACAATCTAAATGCAAATTGCTGGCAAATTTTTTTGTAGCTCTGTCCTTGGGCATTATGAGGTGAATTTAATAGGTTAAAGGTCATTTATTGCTGAGAGGAGTAATTTGAGTTCTACCTGTTGTTCTGACATGTCAGCCAAGACAGAGAGAATAACGATCATGGATCCCTTCTTATGTGCTCTAATTGATCATTAGTGTGATCCAACAATACTAATCAAACACAGGTTCTGTGAAGTACTAAATACCAAGTGTACAAAATTACCACTTCCATGTTTTGCACAAAGCTTTCTGATTTAATTCTTGGCCCTTAGTGTTTTCTGGCACAATGTGTTAGGACCTGTTTTTTCACTATTTGAAAGTCATTAAATGCATACACTCTGGATAGCCTTGTCACAGTATGCCATTTAGTGGTGTCATAGTCGTATTTTGGATATATGACATATACTGTTAGTATATATGACTGGCCTCAAATGGATACAGATCCTTAACCCAAGCAATACTAATACCATGCTCTGCTCATGAGAATAAACAGGCCCTCATTACAACACAATTGACAAACTGTCAACAAACAACAACTGCATTTTTCCTGACCGAAACATGGCAATAATGGCACTGAGAGGTAAACTTCACATCATTATTTCTGCATGCAGCGAGAATATGAAATTCATTTCTACAGTTTTTTGAAAGTCAGATACCTCATGATGGCAAAATCAGAAATGAAATGCAGTTTCTTTAAGTGTAAAATACCAGAAATCTTTATAGTTTATGTCATTATAGTACAGCACATAGACAAAATCCTGAATGACAACATTTCTGTTTAAGACCATGTAATGATGTAGAATTAATGATCATTTTCTCACTGGAACTCAAAAGTTGTCCATGGTTCATCTATGAAGTTGGTGATATCTTTAACAATTCAGCACCTTTCTGAAACTGTTTTTCAAAAAACTGAACATTATAACCTTCATGAAGGTAGGATTTATAGCAGGGCTGTTGTATTACACTGTATAAGTGTATAAGTGCAACTAATAAACTGGTAACTGAATGTATGTGTACACTTGTCCAGATGTCTATCTAACATTACCTTTAACATGCCACCTTTAACACCAGAAACAACTGAAATCAATAATGTGTGAGACCTCACAACAAACCAGCTAAAAATCCAGAGTCAGGCAGCAAGTCTTTGGTGACCAGAGGACAAAAGGATGAGCCAGTTATAAAACAAAAAAAGCAATGGAGTAAAAAAAATGTTACAAGGGCAATTTGGCTTTGCTAGAGTATATGGGAGTTATTTTTACTGCTTAGTGAGATGAAAGAGTCGTCTCTCTGCAAGTGTTTTATTCCAAATTTGTAGCCATTCAGGGGAATGGGAAAAGCTATTTTGAGGAGTTGCTGAGGACAGAAAATATTGGGTAAGTGTTACATGGGTGAAAGACTTACTGCGGAGATGATCTGCTGTGTGGAGAGGTTAGAATGGGACTTTGAGTCTGTGATGATCATTTGTTCAAAGGAGTTAGTGTCCATGGGAAACACCCAAAACCTATTTGTATAACTGGATATTCATGTTTGACCATCTGTCTGTCCATTATGCAGTTTTGTTTTATTTCCTGGTAATATGGCTGTACAAAATGAGTTTCCTGTCTCATCTGAGCACATCTGCTATCTGTTAAGGTACTTGTCATGATTCACTCAAGTTAATTATCTTTCCAATCAATATGAGGCTTTAACCTTTTGTGACCTGTTGTTGTGATTCCATTTAAGTTAAACTGTGGGGAATATAAACGTATCTAAGCAAGAGGGTAATTACTGCTCACAATATGGAGAAAATTGATTTCTTCTACCGCTGAAGTGTTTTGTCTAATTAATCCTCAACAAAGGCAAAAGGCTAAATATTCAATAATAATTGTATTCAGACGAAAACATTTTCATCTGTCACCTTGCCAGAAACTGAAAACAATGAAAAACATGCAAAAATAGCTCAACAAACAATGGAAGTGAATCTTGGTTAAAATTTGTGTTCAAGTCTGAGTTTTCCATTTTTCTATTATGGCATAAACCCAAAGGCAAATGCATATTGATCCCAGTTAATCTCAACAGATTGAATGAAGTTAATTTTTTGGAGGAGTGGCTCAGGTATTCAAAACATCATCATCATCATCATCGTCATCGTCATCATCATCGTCATCATGTCATCAACAGCATCTCTGATTGGGCCCTCAGGCTCAGTTTAGAAAGCTTGGTGATGATTCCTTGTGCCAAAATCCTCTAGGATAGGCTACATATTCTGACTTCATGTGCAAATGCATAGTGAGAAGTAGGAATTATGGCTTTTCCTCTACTGAATAGAGGAAAAGCACTTTTCTTGACATTTTTATGCTATGCTATACTATGAGGTTTTTATGACACCTTATGCATTACGGAATTATGACATTTTTCCTCCCTTACTATACTATGACGTTTTTATTACATTTTATGAATACTGTGATATTTGAATGACATTTCATGCCTTACTATACTATGAGCTGTTATGACTTACTATACTGTGGTGTTTTTTATCCTTTAATATACTATGACATTTTATGCCTTAATATACTATGTTGTTTTATTCCATACCATACTATGAGGTTTTTTTGATGTTTTATGCCATGCTATACTATGACCTTTTTTGGCATTTTTATGCCATATTATACCATGACGTTTTTTGGCATTTTTATGCCTTACTATACTATGTCGTTTTATTACATACCATACTATGATTTTTTATGATTTTTTATGCCATAATATACCATGATGTTTTTTTGACATTTTATGCCATACTATACTATGACGTTTTTGACATTTTTATTCCATACTATATAATAGTAAAATAAGGCATAGAATTGCCAAAAAATGCTATGTCATTTTATTCATTACCATACTATGACGTTCTTATGACCTTTTATGCCTTAGTATACTATGACGTTTTTTGACATCTTTATGCCATATTATACTATGATGTTTTTTGACATTTTTATGCCTTACCATACTATGTTGTTTTATTCCATACCATAGTATGATGTTTTTATGATCTTTTATGCCTCAATATGCTATGATGTTTTTTTGACGTTTTATGCCATGCCATACTATGACCTTTTTTGACATTTTTATGCCATATTATACTATGACGTTTTTTGGCATTTTTATTCCTTACTATACAATGTCGTTTTATCCCTTACTGTGCCATGAAGCTTTTATGACCTTTTATACCTTAATATACCATGACGTTTTTTGGCATTTTTATGCCTTACTATACTATGTCATTTTATTCATTACCATACTATGACGTTCTTATGACCTTTTATGCCTTAGTATACCATGATGTTTTTTTTGACATTTTATGCCATACTATACTATGACGTTTTTTGACATTTTTATGCCATATTATACTATGATGTTTTTTGGCATTTTTATGCCTTACCATACTATGTTGTTTTATTCCATACCATAGTATGATGTTTTTATGATCTTTTATGCCTTAATATACTATGTTGTTTTTTTGACATTTTATGCCATACT
The DNA here is from genome assembly GCF_021018895.1 of Seriola aureovittata. Taxonomy (NCBI): domain Eukaryota; kingdom Metazoa; phylum Chordata; class Actinopteri; order Carangiformes; family Carangidae; genus Seriola; species Seriola aureovittata. The sequence continues at coordinate 8,611,642 of NC_079373.1, read as the reverse complement.
ATACTATGATTTTTTTTTACATTTTTATGCCATATTATACTATGATGTTTTTTGGCATTTTTATGCCTTACTATACTATGATGTTTTATTCCATACCATAGTATCATGTTTTTATGATCTTTTATGCCTTAATATGCTATGACGTTTTTTGACATTTTTATGCCATATAATACTATGACGTTTTTTTGGCATTTTTATGCCTTACTATACTATGTCGTTTTATTACATACCATACTATGATGTTTTTATGATCTTTTATGCATTAATATACCATGTTGTTTTTTTGACATTTTATGCCATACTATACTATGACGTTTTTGACATTTTTATGCCCTACTATATAATTTCATTTTTTGGCAATTCTATGCCTTATTTTACTATGTCATTTTATTCATTACCATACTATGACGTTCTTATGACCTTTTATGCCTTAATATACCATGATGTTTTTTTAACATTTTATGCCATATTATACTATGATGTTTTTTGGCATTTTTATGCCTTACTATACTATATCGTTTTATTCCTTAGAATACTATGACGATTTTATGACCTTTTATTTCATATTATACTATGATGTTTTTTGGCATTTTTATGCCTTAATATACTATCTTGTTTTTTGACGTTTTATGCCATACTATACTATGACGTTTCTTTGCGTTTCTAATATAATAGTGTTTTTGCAATTTTATGCCTTACTTTATTATGTCGTTTTATTCCTTACCATACTATGAATATTTTATGACCTTTAATTCCTTAATATACCATGATGTTTTTTTGACGTTTTTTGCCATACTATACTATGACGTTTTGTGGCAATTTTATACCTTGCTGTACAATGTTGTTTTATTCCTTACCATACTATGACGTTTTTTGACATTTTTATGCCATATTATACTATGATGTTTTTTGGCATTTTTATGCCTTACCATACTATGTTGTTTTATTCCATACCATAGTATGATGTTTTTATGATCTTTTATGCCTTAATATACTATGTTGTTTTTTTGACATTTTATGCCATACTATACTATGACGTTTTTGACATTTTTATGCCTTACTATATAATAGGATTTTTTGGCAATTCTATGCCTTATTTTACTATGTCGTTTTATTCATTACCATACTATGACATTCTTTGGACCTTTTATGCCTTAATATACCATGATGTTTTTTTGAAATTTTATGCCATACTATACTATGATTTTTTTTGACATTTTTATGCCATATTATACTATGATGTTTTTTGGCATTTTTATGCCTTACTATACTATGTTGTTTTATTCCATACCATAGTATGATGTTTTTATGATCTTTTATGCCTCAATATGCTATGTTGTTTTTTTGACGTTTTTTTGACATTTTTATTCCATACTATTGAATAGCATTTTTTGGCAATTCTATGCCTTACTTTACTATGTCGTTTTATCCCTTACCATACTATGTCATTTTTATGACCTTTTATGCCTTAATACACCATGATGTTTTTTTTATGTTTTATGCCATACTATGACATTTTTTGACATTTTTATGCCATATTATACTGTGACGTTTTTTGGCATTTTTATGCCATATTATACTATGATGTTTTTTGGCATTTTTATGCCTTACCATACTATGTTGTTTTATTCCATACCATAGTATCATGTTTTTATGATCTTTTATGCCTTAATATACTATGTTGTTTTTTTGACATTTTATGCCATACTATACTATGATTTTTTTTTACATTTTTATGCCATATTATACTATGATGTTTTTTGGCATTTTTATGCCTTACTATACTATGATGTTTTATTCCATACCATAGTATCATGTTTTTATGATCTTTTATGCCTTAATATGCTATGTTGTTTTTTTTGACATTTTATGCCTTACTATACTATGACATTTTTTGACATTTTTATGCCATATAATACTGTGACGTTTTCTGGCATTTTTATTCTTTACTATACAATGTCATTTTATTCCTTACTGTGCCATGAAGCTTTTATGACCTTTTATACCTTAATATACCATGACGTTTTTTGGCATTTTTATGCCTTACTATACTATGTCGTTTTATTACATACCATACTATGATGTTTTTATGATCTTTCATGCATTAATATACCATGTTGTTTTTTTGACATTTTATGCCATACTATACTATGACGTTTTTGACATTTTTATGCCATACTATATAATAGCATTTTTTGGCAATTCTATGCCTTATTTTACTATGTCATTTTATTCATTACCATACTATGACATTCTTATGACCTCTTATGCCTTAATATACCATGATGTTTTTTTGACGTTTTTTGCCATACTATACTATGACGTTTTTTGACATTTTTATGCCATACTATATAATAGCATTTTTTGGCAATTCTATGCCTTATTTTACTATGTTGTTTTATTCCATACCATAGTATGATGTTTTTATGATCTTTTATGCCTCAATATATTATGTTGTTTTTTTGACGTTTTATGCCATACTATACTATGATTTTTTTTTACATTTTTATGCCATATTATACTATGACGTTTTTTGGCATTTTTATTCCTTACTATACAATGTCGTTTTATCCCTTACTGTGCCATGAAGCTTTTATGACCTTTTATACCTTAATATACCATGACGTTTTTTGGCATTTTTATGCCTTAGTATACCATGATGTTTTTTTGACATTTTATGCCATACTATACTATGACGTTTTTTGACATTTTTATGCCATATTATACCATGATGTTTTTTGGCATTTTTATGCCTTACCATGCTATGTTGTTTTATTCCATACCATAGTATGATGTTTTTATGATCTTTTATGCCTTAATATACTATGTTGTTTTTTTGACATTTTATGCCATACTATACTATGACGTTTTTGACATTTTTATGCCTTACTATATAATAGGATTTTTTGGCAATTCTATGCCTTATTTTACTATGTCGTTTTATTCATTACCATACTATGACATTCTTTGGACCTTTTATGCCTTAATATACCATGATGTTTTTTTGAAATTTTATGCCATACTATACTATGATTTTTTTTTACATTTTTATGCCATATTATACTATGATGTTTTTTGGCATTTTTATGCCTTACTATACTATGTTGTTTTATTCCATACCATAGTATGATGTTTTTATGATCTTTTATGCGTCAATATGCTATGTTGTTTTTTTGACGTTTTTTTGACATTTTTATTCCATACTATTGAATAGCATTTTTTGGCAATTCTATGCCTTACTTTACTATGTCGTTTTATCCCTTACCATACTATGTCATTTTTATGACCTTTTATGCCTTAATACACCATGATGTTTTTTTTATGTTTTATGCCATACTATGACATTTTTTGACATTTTTATGCCATATTATACTGTGACGTTTTTTGGCATTTTTATGCCATATTATACTATGATGTTTTTTGGCATTTTTATGCCTTACCATACTATGTTGTTTTATTCCATACCATAGTATGATGTTTTTATGATCTTTTATGCCTTAATATACTATGTTGTTTTTTTGACATTTTATGCCATACTATACTATGATTTTTTTTTACATTTTTATGCTATATTATACTATGATGTTTTTTGGCATTTTTATGCCTTACTATACTATGATGTTTTATTCCATACCATAGTATCATGTTTTTATGATCTTTTATGCCTTAATATGCTATGTTGTTTTTTTGACATTTTATGCCTTACTATACTATGACGTTTTTTGACATTTTTATGCCATATAATACTATGACGTTTTTTTGGCATTTTTATGCCTTACTATACTATGTCGTTTTATTACATACCATACTATGATGTTTTTATGATCTTTTATGCATTAATATACCATGTTGTTTTTTTGACATTTTTATGCCTTAGTATACCATGATGTTTTTTTGACATTTTATGCCATACTATACTATGACGTTTTTTGACATTTTTATGCCATATTATATAATAGCATTTTTTGGCAATTCTATGCCTTATTTTACTATGTTGTTTTATTCCATACCATAGTATGATGTTTTTATGATCTTTTATGCCTCAATATATTATGTTGTTTTTTTGACGTTTTATGCCATACTATACTATGATTTTTTTTTACATTTTTATGCCATATTATACTATGACGTTTTTTGGCATTTTTATTCCTTACTATACAATGTCGTTTTATCCCTTACTGTGCCATGAAGCTTTTATGACCTTTTATACCTTAATATACCATGACGTTTTTTGGCATTTTTATGCCTTAGTATACCATGATGTTTTTTTGACATTTTATGCCATACTATACTATGACGTTTTTTGACATTTTTATGCCATATTATACCATGATGTTTTTTGGCATTTTTATGCCTTACCATACTATGTTGTTTTATTCCATACCATAGTATGATGTTTTTATGATCTTTTATGCCTTAATATACTATGTTGTTTTTTTGACATTTTATGCCATACTATACTATGATTTTTTTTTACATTTTTATGCTATATTATACTATGATGTTTTTTGGCATTTTTATGCCTTACTATACTATGATGTTTTATTCCATACCATAGTATCATGTTTTTATGATCTTTTATGCCTTAATATGCTATGTTGTTTTTTTGACATTTTATGCCTTACTATACTATGACGTTTTTTGACATTTTTATGCCATATAATACTATGACGTTTTTTTGGCATTTTTATGCCTTACTATACTATGTCGTTTTATTACATACCATACTATGATGTTTTTATGATCTTTTATGCATTAATATACCATGTTGTTTTTTTGACATTTTATGCCATACTATACTATGACGTTTTTGACATTTTTATGCCATACTATATAATAGCTTTTTTTGGCAATTATATGCCTTAATTTACAATGTCGTTTTATTCATTACCATACTATGACATTCTTATGACCTTTTATGCCTTAATATACCATGATGTTTTTTTGACGTTTTTTGCCTTACTATACTATGACGTTTTTTGGCATTTTTATGCCATAATATACTATGTTGTTTTATTCCATACCATACTATGATGTTTTTTTGATGTTTTATGCCATGCTATACTATGACCTTTTTTGACATTTTTATGCCATATTATACTGTGACGTTTTTTGGCATTTTTATTCTTTACTATACAATGTCATTTTATTCCTTACTGTGCCATGAAGCTTTTATGACCTTTTATGCCTTAATATACCATGTTGTTTTTTTGACATTTTATGCCATACTATACTATGACGTTTTTGACATTTTTATGCCCTACTATATAATAGCATTTTTTGGCAATTCTATGCCTTATTTTACTATGTCATTTTATTCATTACCATACTATGACGTTCTTATGACCTTTTATGCCTTAATATACCATGATGTTTTTTTAACATTTTATGCCATATTATACTATGATGTTTTTTGGCATTTTTATGCCTTACTATACTATATCGTTTTATTCCTTAGAATACTATGACGATTTTATGACCTTTTACTTCATATTATACTATGATGTTTTTTGGCATTTTTATGCCTTAATATACTATCTTGTTTTTTGACGTTTTATGCCATACTATACTATGACGTTTCTTTGCGTTTCTAATATAATAGTGTTTTTGCAATTTTATGCCTTACTTTATTATGTCGTTTTATTCCTTACCATACTATGAATATTTTATGACCTTTAATTCCTTAATATACCATGATGTTTTTTTGACGTTTTTTGCCATACTATACTATGACGTTTTGTGGCAATTTTATACCTTGCTGTACAATGTCGTTTTATTCCTTACCATACTATGACGTTGTTTGACATTTTTATGCCATATTATACTATGATGTTTTTTGGCATTTTTATGCCTTACCATACTATGTTGTTTTATTCCATACCATAGTATGACGTTTTTATGATCTTTTATGCCTTAATATACTATGTTGTTTTTTTGACATTTTATGCCATACTATACTATGACGTTTTTGACATTTTTATGCCTTACTATATAATAGGATTTTTTGGCAATTCTATGCCTTATTTTACTATGTCGTTTTATTCATTACCATACTATGACATTCTTTTGACCTTTTATGCCTTAATATACCATGATGTTTTTTTGAAATTTTATGCCATACTATACTATGATTTTTTTTGACATTTTTATGCCATATTATACTATGATGTTTTTTGGCATTTTTATGCCTTACTATACTATGTTGTTTTATTCCATACCATAGTATGATGTTTTTATGATCTTATATGCCTCAATATGCTATGTTTTTTTTTTGACGTTTTTTTGACATTTTTATTCCATACTATTGAATAGCATTTTTTGGCAATTCTATGCCTTACTTTACTATGTTGTTTTATCCCTTACCATACTATGTCATTTTTATGACCTTTTATGCCTTAATACACCATGATGTTTTTTTTATGTTTTATGCCATACTATGACATTTTTTGACATTTTTATGCCATATTATACTGTGACGTTTTTTGGCATTTTTATTCTTTACTATACAATGTCATTTTATTCCTTACTGTGCCATGAAGCTTTTATGACCTTTTATACCTTAATATACCATGACGTTTTTTGGCATTTTTATGCCTTACTATACTATGTCGTTTTATTACATACCATACTATGATGTTTTTATGATCTTTCATGCATTAATATACCATGTTGTTTTTTTGACATTTTTATGCCATACTATACTATGACGTTTTTGACATTTTTATGCCATACTATATAATAGCATTTTTTGGCAATTCTATGCCTTATTTTACTATGTCATTTTATTCATTACCATACTATGACATTCTTATGACCTTTTATGCCTTAATATACCATGATGTTTTTTTGACGTTTTTTGCCATACTATACTATGATGTTTTTTGACATTTTTATGCCATACTATATAATAGCATTTTTTGGCAATTCTATGCCTTATTTTACTATTTTGTTTTATTCCATACCATAGTATGATGTTTTTATGATCTTTTATGCCTTAATATACTATGTTGTTTTTTTGACGTTTTATGCCATACTATACTATGACGTTTTTTGACATTTTTATGCGTTTCTAATATAATAGCGTTTTTTGGCAGTTTTATGCCTTATTTTACAATGTCGTTTTATTCATTACCATACTATGACATTCTTATGACCTTTTATGCCTTAATATACCATGATGTTTTTTTGACGTTTTTTGCCATACTATACTATGACCTTTTTTGACATTGTTATGCCATATTACACTATGACGTTTTTTGGCATTTTTATTCCTTACTATACAATGTCATTTTATTCCTTACTGTGCCATGAAACTTTTTTGCCATACTATATAATAGCATTTTTTGGCAATTCTATGCCTTATTTTACTATGTCATTTTATTCATTACCATACTATGACATTCTTATGACCTTTTATGCCTTAATATACCATGATGTTTTTTTGACGTTTTTTGCCATACTATACTATGACGTTTTTTGGCAATTTTATACCTTATTATACAATGTCGTTTCATTCCTTATCATGCAATAAAGCTTTTATGACCTTTTATGCCTTAATATACTGTGATGTTTTTTTGACGTTTATTGCCTTACTATACTATGACGTTTTTTGACATTTTTATGCGTTTCTAATATAATAGCGTTTTTTGGCAGTTTTATGCCTTATTTTACAATGTCGTTTTATTCATTACCATACTATGACATTCTTATGACCTTTTATGCCTTAATATACCATGATGTTTTTTTGACGTTTATTGCCATACTATACTATGACGTTTTTTGGCAATTTTATACCTTATTATACAATGTCGTTTCATTCCTTATCATGCAATAAAGCTTTTATGACCTTTTATGCCTTAATATACTGTGATGTTTTTTTGACGTTTTATGCCATATAATACTATGACATTTTTTGGCATTTTTATGCCTTACTATACTATGTCGTTTTATCACATACCATACTATGATGTTTTTATGATCTTTTATGCATTAATATACCATGTTGTTTTTTTGACATTTTATGCCATACTATACTATAACGTTTTTAACATTTTTATGCCATACTATACTATGATGTTTTCTGGCATTTTTATGCCTTACTATACTATGTTGTTTTATTTCATACCATAGTATGATGTTTTTATGATCCTTTATGCCTTACTATGCTATGTTGTTTTATTCCATACCATACTATGATGTTTTTTCGACGTTTTATGCCATACTATACTATGACCTTTTTTGGCATTTTTATTCTTTACTATACAATGTCGTTTTATTCATTACCATACTATGACGTTCTTATGACCTTTTATGCCTTAATATACTGTGATGTTTTTTTGATGTTTTATGCCATGCTATACTATGACCTTTTTTTGACATTGTTATGCCATATTACACTATGACGTTTTTTGGCATTTTTATTCCTTACTATACAATGTCGTTTTATTCATTACCATACTATGACGTTCTTATGACCTTTTATGCCTTAATATACCATGATGTTTTTTTGACATTTTTATGCCATATTATACTATGATGTTTTTTGGCATTTTTATGCCATACTATACTATGTCGTTTAATCACATACCATACTATGATGTTTTTATGATCTTTTATGCATTAATATACCATGTTGTTTTTTTGACATTTTATGCCATACTATACTATAACGTTTTTTACATTTTTATGCCATACTATATAATAGCATTATTTGGCAATTCTATGCCTTATTTTACTATGTTTTTATATTCATTACCATACTATGACGTTCTTATGACCTTTTATGCCTTAATATACCATGATGTTTTTTTGACATTTTATGCCATACTATACTATGATGTTTTCTGGCATTTTTATGCCATATTATACTATGTTGTTTTATTTCATACCATAGTATGATGTTTTTATGATCTTTTATGCCTTAATATGCTATGATGTTTTTTTGATGTTTTATGCCATGCTATTCTATGACCTTTTTTGACATTGTTATGCCATATTACACTATGACGTTTTTTGGCAGTTTTATTCCTTACTATACAATGTCGTTTTATTCATTACCATACTATGACGTTCTTATGACCTTTTATTCCTTAATATACCATGATGTTTTTTTGACATTTTATGCCATACTATACTATGACGTTTTTTGACATTTTTATGCAATATTATACTATGATGTTTTTTGGCATTTTTATGCCTTACTATACAATGTTGTTTTATTCCATACCATAGTATGATGTTTTTATGATCTTTTATGCCTTGATATACCATGATGTTTTTTTGACGTTTTTTGCCATACTATACTATGTCGTTTTATTACAGACCATACTATGATGTTTTTATGATTTGTTATGCCTTAATATACCATGATGTTTTTTTTACATTTTATGACGTTTTTGACATTTTTATGCCATATAATAGCATTTTTTGGCAATTCTATGCCTTACTTTACTATGTCATTTTATTCCTTACCATACTATGACATTTTTATGACCTTTTATGCCTTAATATACCATGACGTTTTTTGACACTTTTATGCCATATTATACTATGATGTTTTCTGGCATTTTTATGCATTAATATACCATGTACATTTTTTGACATTTTTATTCGTTTCTAATATAATAGCGTTTTTTTGGCAATTTTATGCTTTACTTGAATATGTTGTTTTATTCCTTACCATAGGCTACTATAATTATTTTATGACCTTTAATTCCTTAATATACCATTATGTTTTTTTGACGTTTTTTGCGATACTATACTATGACGTTTTTTGGCAATTTTTTACCTTACTATACGAAGTCGTTTTATTACATACCATACTATGATGTTTTTATGATCTTTTATGCATTAATATACCATGTTGTTTTTTGACATTTTATGCCATACTATATAAAAGCATTTTTTGGCAATTCTATGCCTTATTTTACTATGTCGTTTTATTCATTACCATACTATGACGTTGTTATGACCTTTTATGCCTTAATATACCATGATGTTTTTTTGACATTTTATGCCATACTATACTATGACGTTTTTTGACATTTTTATGCCATATTATACTATGATGTTTTTTGGCATTTTTATGCCTTACTATACTATATCGTTTTATTCCTTAGAATACTATGACGATTTTATGACCTTTTATTCCATATTATACTATGATGTTTTTTGGCATTTTTATGCCTTAATATACTATCTTGTTTTTTTGACGTTTTATGCCATACTATACTATGACGTTTTTTGACATTTTTATGCGTTTCTAATATAATAGTGTTTTTGCAATTTCATGCCTTACTTTATTATGTCGTTTTATTCCTTACCATACTATGAATATTTTATGACCTTTAATTCCTTAATATACCATGATGTTTTTTTGACGTTTTTTGCCATACTATACTATGTGGTTTTGTGGCAATTTTATACCTTACTGTACAATGTCGTTTTATTCCTTACCATACTATGATGTTTTTATGACCTTTTATGCCTTAATATACTATGACATTTCTTGACATTTTTATGCCATGCTATACTATGACGTTTTTATTAGATTTTATGAATACTTTGATATTTACATGACATTTCTTGACTTACTATACTGTGATGTTTTTTATCCCTTAATATACTATGACATTTTATGCCTTAATATACTATTATACTAATATATACTAATATACTATTTTTTGCATTACTATATTATAACTTTATGACTTACTAAAGTATGACGTTTTATGCCTTACCATACTATGTTGTTTTTATGACATTTTATGCCTTACTATAATATGGCTTCTTATGCCTTATGTTACAACCCCAAGTTGGTCTAGGGGAAACCGGAGTAACATAGATGAAGAATTGGAGGAGTCACAAGGTTCAGGATTTCAAAGGTTTATTGCCAACATGAAGCACAGTATAATGTCAGAAAGAGCCAAGGACAAATAACATACAGAATCATCCTACTTAGAACAAAAAGCAATGTTCAACCAATGTTGAGACCAAACCTACGCCCTTGGCCAAATTAAATTCTGCTTATAGCCTCAGAAAGGCTCAGGCCGGCTCTGATTCTTCATTCATTCAGAGGACATCACCTTCCCTTTTTCATCCTTCAGTAAATGTTGATTAGGGCGTAATGCTTTTTCTGACCACTCACTGGCTGACAGTTACAGATGTTAAGATTGTTATAAATTGTGGAAGATATTTTGAACATTTTTGAAAATTATTAAACTCAAGTCATAAGAAATCATCAATCATCAACCCTACAGGCCTGAATAAGCAGCCAGACAATAGGCAGGTTAAATAGAGGCAGATCAGTTCATCAGGTAGAAGAAAGTTGCTTTGTGTGAACTCATTAACAATTGAGTGAGTCCAAACAATGTCTGAATGGATTTATAAGCAATATTGATATACTTATGTAGTTTGGAGAACAGTTTCTTCATATAGGAAGATGAATTTAAACTTAAATCTAAACAAACCTAAATGAATTTAAATCTAAAGTCTCACTTTTTAAGATTATTTAATTTATTTACTTTTTTTTTTGTCTGAAACAGAACCCAAATTAGTAATGCTACTACATTACTGCAGGAGTAATGTAGGAGAAATGGGGCTGACCTTTGTTTCACTGTGTGTTTTTTGGGATATCAATCTGATTTTCAAATGTAGAAAGTTAAAGCAATACTTATACATAATTTTATGCCTTTACTTTACTATGTCGTTTTATTTCTTACCATACTATGATGTTTTTATGATCTTTAATGCCTTAATATACTATGTTGTTTTTTTTACGTTTTATGCCATACTATACTATGTCGTTTTATTCCTTTCCATACCATGAAGCTTTTATGACCTTTTATGCCTTAATATACTATAATGTTTTTTGGACGTTTTTTGCCATACTATACTATGACGTTTTATTCCTTAGCATACTATGAAGTTTTTATGACCTTTTATGCCTTAATATATTATGATGTTTTTTTGACATTTTTTGCCATACTCTACTATGACGTTTTTTTTTTAATTTTATGTATATATGATACATACTATATATATTTTATTATTTCATTTATTTCCTTTTTTTTTAATGTCTGAAACAGAATCCAAATTTGTAATGCTACTACATTACTACAAGCATAATGTAGGAGAAATGGGGCTGACCTTTGTTTCACTGTGTGTTTTTTGGGATATAAATCTGATTTTCAAATGTAGAAAGTTAATGCAATTCTTTTCTGTTAATTAGCATTTTCCTCATAAAAATTTCCACGTGCTTGTAAATATTTTACTATTGCAAGTATTAAGGGTGATCATTAAGCTAGCACATAAGAAGCAAAATTAATATTTCAGAAGCCAATTTTAAATCAGATTAAAGCCTTGTAATAAAATTATCATTCATTCAGAAGCTTTCTTTGTCCTCTATTGTAAACTGTAGGATATCCAGTAGATCAGTCAGCTGTAGTATTCATTGCCAAGGACACTTAAAGTCAGTGTTGTGTATTAAATGTTGAAAAGAAGAGTGCTATATATGAAGAGGTCCCACATTGAATATTATGCTCAAGTCCTGTATGCTATATCGTTTTTCAGGAGAGCCATTTGCTCACAGTTTCACTGTTTTATGCCGCAGATATTCCACACAGCCATTAAATGGTTCTGTCTTTAATATGTCAGTTTTGTCTCCTGTTGAGATTTTTTTAAATTCATTCACCACGCTTCTATCCCCTTTGGAGCATGACTGAGAGAGAGCTACACTGAGAGTACTAAAGAAGTACAAAAGGTTTTCTGGCTTGGAGGCATTTGTACAGAGATTACTGTTTCCTATCTCTACTTTGAATGTTTGTAGTGCTTACTGAATATATCTAAAGGGAAAAAAATGAATTTTGTAAAGTAAGTCACAAGTTTAGAGCTTGATTTTGCTTTCTGCTGCAAGGCAGTATTTTTATTGATTAGTAGACTTAATAGTTGAGCAAGGGTTTTTTTGGCAGCAAAATGTTTTTAACATCTTGGATATTTGAGTTGAGGACAAAGTCCTGTAATGGATTTCACTGTAAAATTAGATTGAGATTAAATTAAATGACGAAGGATATGAACAATTTTCAGGTATTAAAGTTTGCATTGGCAGACTGATGTGACTATTCCTGGTAATGCAACTAAAGTGGTTTGCATTTTACTGGATCTGTCTTTGCAGTGTTTGCATGTCTCCTCCATCATGTGGATGTAATCCAAAAGTCTGAACACATACAGGTGGGCTACATGACAGATACAGGTATTTGGTGTGCTTGTCTGCCTTTCTGTAAGCTTTTTGATGGCCAGGTGACCTATCCAAGGTGTTTCCCCACTGGCACCCAACACATTTGTGGATATGTGTCATAAGTCTGGTGGTATTCTTTATTTTTCATGAAAAGACCAACACCAGAAAGGAGCTGATCCTATAACAAGTATTGTCTGTGTATCCAAAGCCCTATGAAGCTTATTCTTCTGTGCCACTGCCCTTCACTGAGGCACAACATTGCACTAGGTGATATGTTCATTCAACCACAAACACATACTGTAATGTATTTTGAGACAAGCCCACTACTCAATTTATAGGTTAATTATTTGCTTTTTTTTTTTTTTTTTTAAAAGATTAAGTTAAATATTTGTGACCCATTTTTTAAAACGCACATCTTAGGAACAAATTGGCTGGCAGCTATAGACAGGATTGAGAAGTTAAGACTGCAAGACAAACTAAAACATTGATGGTTTTGGTCTTTTTATGGGATGTGGTGACAGCAAGAAAAATATAGAACATTGCCAGCCTTAAAAGAAAAAAATGAATCTGGGTTGAAGTGAGCATGTAGAGTTTCTTATAGCAGCCTTCTGTGCACTTCAAAGTACTTTTAGCAAGTATATTTTTTTAAACTACAGGAAGAGATAGCGTTTAGCTCAGATAGCAACAGCAATGATGTCATTATATCAGTAAATATTATATTCACATTCATGTCATCAAGTTGGTTAATGGTATTTTCATGTGCATACTAACAGCAGAGGGATGAAGCAGCTACACAAAGTTTGAATTATCACATATTTGAATATGCATGTAAATGTGACCAGTAACTCTACACAGCTGGGAAGTACCCCACCCTCCCATCTGATGACTTGCACTGGGACCACAATGATGCACTGAAAAAGACTTGCTTTCCTACCCAAGGCACTGTCATCCCACAATAATGGAGGAGGATTTCTGTTCAACCGCTATGTTGTTGTCACAGACTGCATGAGTGGCCAGAAACAAAACCGAGGGAAATGGTTTTTGTTATTTGTATTCACTGTACAATGGAGGAGTATGTGGGGAAAACAGTGGACGCAGCCTCTGATAGGAGGATTCCTCCTGGGACACCAACACCTGAATAATAATGACACAGCCTGACAATGGAGAAGAGAGGAGTGGTTTCTGTAAACCAACCCTGTCACAACAGAGCCAAAAGCTATGGTATTTTAAGTAAAAGGGATTATAGCTTTTATGTTCCGAGACTGGTAAAGTCCCACAGGGCAACATGGGTGGAATACAGGTCTTGCAATTTGTGGATCCTCATTTGCTCCACAACAACATTTCATGAACTCAATGGACAGAGAGGCAGAGAGAAACCACCACTCATCATTTTCAGCAAACTCTAACCTTAACATTTAAATCAAACTCCATTTGCTGCTGATTATACATCATCTTGCAATGTAAGATTCTGTGCATAACCGTGTCATTTGTAGTTTCATGAATAATGCAAGTGTGAGAAATCAAAATGCAATGCAAGAAGGAAATATATGTCACACAAGGTTTAACATAATAATAAACCCCCACTGTTGATTACCATCCAGCTCCATCTATTGCTGGCCTCACTTCAGCCGTGTGTTCTCTGCATTTCACACCTTTAGCCGAGCTGATGGAAAGAACAATCATATTATATCAGCTGAATGATTGCTCTTAACTCGTGTGGAGCTCCATTACAGCTATCACTTGGAGTCAGGGAACTATCACGACAATGTGCTGTGGAAGATTAAATGGGACAGTGCTCTTTGTGGACAAGCCATATAAATGCCAGACCATATAATTATGATTAGGAAAAGGCATCTCCCTGAAATGTTAATTGAATTAGGAATTTGGATAGACCCCTGAATAGCTAGAAATGAATGTGGGATGATTTAGACCTGTATCTGTTGCTGAGGAGGGCACACACTGATTTTAATTTGATCAAAAGCATGAGAATGTTCTGTGGATGGTCCTGCTGAGTTGTTCTATTTCCATCTCCTTGCATTTACAGATTTTCTAATGAAATTAAAGGAAAGTGCAGTGGCATGAAAGCGTGTTCAAAGTGGTATCATGAAGCCAAATGATGCTTTTATGACTCTCTGCTCCGATGCTCAAAAGTGCTGTTCATTAGAAAGCAGAGAAGGGAAGACTGCAGCAAAAAGGCATTACACAAAACACTGATGTATTATAATACATAATCAGTGAGAGTGCCATCATTTCATAATGCTTGACAAGCCCATCTAGGCTGAAACCTGGTAGGGTGATGTCTACATCTTTAATCTGAATTTCAATGAATGTGCATTTAATTCATAAAAACCCCGCAAGGTTTCCTCTTATAATTGAGAACTATTGTCACCTGCAAGCTTGATCATATCCATTGCCGGTTTATTATATAAATGATCATGTGGCTAAACAAAGATCTACGATATTTACAAGCCAGGGAGATCGGTTGTTTACACCTCATCTCAATGCAAACAGGACCTGCTCATGCTCACAACTCTGAATGTAGCACCACGACACCACACAGCAGTGTCAATACAAAAGCGCTGCCATACAAAACACACATTCCTACATGCTCTACTGTACAAAAATAAATAATTTAAAAAGCCATGTGCAGGAAGCATCATATTTTGCTGGTATGTGGTATGGTGCTAAATGATTCTACTTTTCTAGCACACGGATAGCCAAGGGAAATTCAGTATAAGCTGCCACCCTAGGATAAGAATTTAAAAAAAATGCTGGTATGAGGTTTTCACCCAAAATCAGGGAGATATAAACTAAGGTCATGATGCAATTTCAGCCCCTCTGCAGCCTGCTCAGGAGCATAATTGGATGAGGAGGATCATAAGAAAGGTCTTGCTGATAGAATTGGTTTTGCTGCCTCTGAGCCATGAGTGTCACCACTACGAGAAAGCTGCTGTCAACAGGTGCCCTCTTTTTATCAGGACTCCTGCAATGCAACAGTGCTAAAGATTTCTTTATCAAAAATTACCCAGTTTTACCAGTTTCTGTATTGTTTTTTTCTTTCTTTCTTCATTGTCTCTATTGAGTGCAGTGGGTGAAACACAATCCTGACTCACACTGACTTGTTGTCTTCACAGATCACAAATTAGCAGTCATTCTGGTGAGCTGCATTTACAATATATACCACCTTTTGTGCACAGTTGCAATGCAGAGTGAACAAGAGAAATCCAATCCAAATCCAAAATAAAATACATAAATTAAACATATCCATCAATCTATCCATCCCATTTCTATACCTGCATTATTTTTGCTTGCTGGGAACACAGATCCCAAAAAGAGATGCACTGTATTCAGCAGCGTCTGATTTCATCCATTATGTAAACTCTCATCTGAAAAGTTACATGTTAAAGTTAAGTTTTATCCAGTACAACCACAGTCTTAATGTGACGGCCACTGAGCAGCTCCATCAGAGCAGTTGGAGCAGTGGGAATGAATGGACGGGGCAAGTGCTGCTCTTTCACTATCCTCAGATTTATTTTGCCTATCAAGTCAAACTTTCATTTATGAAGATAATTCAAACATTTGATTTAACATTTCTAATGGTGGACATTATTGGTATATTTCTTTGCTGGGATTTAAGCTTGGTGGACCAAAGGTGAGGCTGTGGCTCTTTGGCCATTTAACGTGCATTAACCTGTGTACACGTTATTATATCAGTACATGAGCATTTAAAAAAAGTATTATATATTCTCAGCCCCAATAATGACACAAAGGATTATTATATCAATGTTTGTATGTTGGTAAAATAATTGTTAGAGGAGCCTCTTGGATTATCCCTCAATGTCACGCAATAAACCTTCGTGATCTTCAAACAGGATTAGAACTTAATCTCCTTATTAAATTGTCATTCACATGTTATATCAAGTTGCAACCCCCTGCAAAATGAATCCAATCTTTATTAGAGATGTCAAATGTGACCTGCATTCTGCATACATTTGTTCATGGACTGTATATTGTGCCAGCCCAAATATTTGGAATGAAGCCAAGTGCAAATAATCTACAATATTATGCTGGATTTGTATAAAATACAACATTATCTAATAGAAACACTGTATTAATAGTGATTCATTATTATTCAAGGTTTGAAAGCAAACAATATCCCAGTTGATATTTTAATTTCAAGTAACACTTTGAGACTTCTCATGTACATTTAAGGTGATAAACGTAAAGTATGTCAACTGCAAAAAACATACTCATTTTATAAAACTTTTGAGCACCAAGTGTACATGTTTCACTCAGCGTAACAATTTAGAATTGACTCCACATCACAGCATTCAATTGATTTCTCCTGAACACCTCTATAGGCGGAATATTGAGTGAATGGAGCATTGAATGGCTACAGGGTAAAGGTAAAAGGAAATCCATGCATGCAGGAGAGAGATAATGAAATAGAGTGAAGCCAGAGCCTTAAGGCACATACCAGTGACTCGCTCTGGGTCCCATGACAATAAAGATTTTCTTCTTTAATTGAAATCTGGTTATTCTCTAGTCATGATGGACAACTTTTCAAATAAAGGCAGTGTCTCCTCTCTTCCTGTTAATTTCCTTGACACCGTAACGGCTTTAAAGTCCTCTGACTTTTCTGTAATGTCTGCTTCTCTATGAGACTAATGTTTCACTCCTATAGTGATTGTGTCATGTTTTATGTACAAACAGCCGTTTTATTATTAAATTGCAATTTACTGAGCCCACTTGAGTTCATTTGCCCTGGCTATAACACTATAACACAAGAATATGGTGGCTTTGGGAGAAACAAGCCGCTCAGAACAAGATGCTGGACTAACAAATTTACATGCCTGTAGTCATGAATCCTTTAGGGGAGGCAAGTTGGCACTGAGTCTTGGCAGATGGTTGCACTCTTACTAGATTTTGGTAGTGGTGGAAAGCAACTATAAGTCTATTTTCTCTTGTCTTGTACTGAAGTACAAATTTGTGGGTCTTGTATTTCAATTTTACATGATTTTACACTTCATTTCAATGGAAATCTTTTACTTTTTCTCCACTAAATGTATTTGACAAATGCAGTTATCAGTTTGTTTTCTGATAGATTTTGACTGAGACATTTTACCCATGCCTGTGTGGGTTTCCACTGGGTACTCCGGCTTCCTCCCACAGTCCAAAGACATGCAGGTTTAAGTTAATTAGTGACTCTAAATTGCCCGTAGGTATGAATGTTGGTGTGAATCGTTGTTTTTTCTCTATATGTTAACCCTGTGATAAACTGGCAAGCTGTCCAGGGTGTACTCCACCCACGTCCAATGTCAGCTGGGATCGGCTCCAGCCCCCCCATGACCCTATAAGAATAAGCAGTATGGATAATGGAGGTCAAATAAATGAGGAGTGTGATACCCCAAGAACTGGAGCGCACCCCCTGGTCTCCCTTTTTAGATATAGGAACCACCACCACAGTCTGCTAGTCCACAGGCACTGTTTCCTACCTGGATGCGGCATGGAAGAGGTATTTCAACCAAGACAGCCATGTCGAGCCTTCAGTATTTCAGGACAAATCTTATCCACACACGTTAACGTGGTGATTATCGAAGGAACTAACTACCTAACCGTATATAATTTAGTCAAAACTAGCTCCACATCGAGCAGCTGCAACAGTTAACTGCTTCTTATGCACTTTGGCATATTAACAATTTAATAATATCATAGATAACAATACAACATTCACAGGAGACATTTTTTCTGTACAATACATATTTTCTTTCAATCATTTAAGTGCATTTTGCTAATAATATTTCTTTACTTTTTGACTCTTATACTCTATGACTTTTTGAATGTGAATGAATAACTTTTTTGTGATTTTGTGATTTTTACACTGTTGTACTGGTTCTTTGACTTGAGTCAAGGATTGGAGTACTTCCTTCACTCCTGGATTACGGTACTGGCTAAATTAATTTGTGGTTATCTGGGACTGACTGTTTTGGCCTGTGCAGAGCACTGTCTGGTTTCTAGCAGGACCCCACAAAATGTCTTTTTTTTCAGGGTGCTAAAGTCAGTGGGACATACTGCATTATTGAAAGTGATAAAGCTACTTGTTTATGGGATCACACAGCAGCAGCTGCTGTAAAAACTTAAAACTGAAGCTACCCAGTAAAATGTCTTCCTGGAGGAGGTGAGGAATGGACTTTGAGTTTGGTGAAATTCACATTATAAAATTCAATCTGCTTCAGTCAGAATGAGGTTTTCTTGAGAAATATTCTATCTAAGCTTGGTGTAACCTACACTCAACTACTATCAGTCATATCACTGAAAAATTAGGCCCTTCACTCCTCCAAGCATGCATAAATAATGATAATGACTTGTAGGAGCTTTGATGAGGAGCCATCTCTGTGTTTTGGTGGTCAAAGTGCCCTTGAAAATAATAAGGGGATCTGAAAAATGGCTTTCTTGGAGCAATTTGTGCAATATTCCTTAGTTGTATCCTACAGCTCATTATGCATTTTGCAGCTAGGTAACCTTAAATTGCATTGTTGTTGTAATGTGTCTGATTAATCTATTTCAGTGTTACAAATGCCTCAGAGTGCAAGAAATAGAATGCTAAATTAGTTTGAGATTAGGTTTTTATAATAGGTTTCACATGAGGGGCATGTCTACGTTCTTCCAGAAACCCCCAGCTCATTTAATACTTCCATCACAGCCAACAGTTCATGAGGTGGAGAGAGATTTGTGGTAAATTGTGGAGTTTGTGGAACAGCCCATTTAGCCTGGGGGATTTCTTTTGAATGCACTTTCAACTCCAAATGAGAGCACTTCTCTGGTCTAAAACCAAGCTTGGAAATCCACCCATTAAAAATTTTGTTTGGTCTGACTAAGCCACACTTTGCAGAAGTTCTCATTTGACCGTGAATGTTTTTCAAGGTATACACAGATTGCCCTTTTCCGTGTCAGAGATAAGTGTTCTGGCAAATCCATCATGTGTCATCGGCTGTCAGAATCTAGGAAAAACAATTAAAGGCTCCACACACAGGTCGAGCTGCTCCAATAGTCAATGAGGCAACTTCTGTGTGTGGGCCTGGGAACGATAAATTCATTAGGAAATGCCAGTGAAGGAGGGATGCATGTGGAAGACAATTAAATGACCTACTATATATGAGGTTGAGGACTCCAGGGACTGAAAAGACAGAAGGAAAAGACAGCTAATATGAACAAAACAATGTGCACATACAAGTTTACTGTAATTATTAAGCAATTAAAACAACTTAAATAAAAAATAAAATGACACACACTTTAACTGAAGTCACTGTGGTGAGAGAATTGCCACTAGGCTACAGGGGCTCCAGGAGAACTCCTGTAAACAAAAGTCTTAGGAATGTCTCCCAAAAGTCAATAATCATACACACAGACATAATCACGCATTCATTTGCATGCAAACAAACAACACAAACACATGGCATTTGGCCAAGTCACAGACAATTTATGGCCACTGATGCTGCTGTCATGGTGGTGCATGAATGTGGATGCCTGTAATAGTCGGTGCAGTCAATCAGTGACTGTGAATCACATGCTCAGTCCATTAATGCTGCTTGTCAGTGGTGTCTATGCAATCAAGAAAGTGCAGAATATTGAATCTCCGGGCATATTGTTCACTAACAATACTTGGCATGGCATTGAAATCAACCAACAGTCCTTTAGCCCTCAGGCACCAGGATGCAGCTCATTGATGAGACACTTTATCAGGGGGAAAAAAGGTCAGTTGAAGTGATTGATATCTTCTTTTATGAGTGGTAATACAGATGGTATTACTTCAATCTCAATGACCAACTGGGCCATAAAATGCCAATATAAGAGTGAGACTGAGTAATAACATCCTTATTTTTGTGTTTTAATGTTATGCATCTATAAAACATGCCTCGCTATCGTGTATGTGATGGCGGTGGAGTCAAGAGCCCTTGGGCTCAATGTGGAAGCTCTTTGAGCCGTTGTTTATGGCTGCTGAGTGAGAGGAGAGGAGCCACCACCCTCAGGTAGCTAGGGTATGGATTATTTGTTGAAACATTGATTCACACACAGTGTAGCTGTAAAGTGACGTGTCATTAATCTAGTTCGCCTCCTCTTCTTTGTGGAATAAATTTAAGGAATTGGCTACAACAGAATTTGAACTGCTCGTTTAGAAACGCAAATCCAGGAATAAGCTAGATTTTTTGCTAGCTAGGTGCATGGCTGTAGGAATGGCAATGTCGGTCTGTCAGTTGGTCAGTCCACTACTTTAGTCCAGAATTAAATACTTCAACAACTATTGTATGCATGGCAAAAACTTTTGCATGAACTTTTGAATGAACAACTAAAGGATTGATTGTAGTAATTTGGTAGACATTCATGTCCCACTCAGGATGAATTATACTAATGTAGTTTACCCATAACATTTCAGCTAGCATCTTCAGTGGTCAAAACTGTACAGAGTCCAGTACTTTGGTTTATGACCAAATAAGAAAACAAGTTGACATTTCCAGCCTCAGCTGTACTTTGTGTTTAGCACTAATTGGCAAATATTAGCACACCAAATGAAGATAGTGAACATGATAAATACCTGCTAAACTTCAGCATGTTAGCATTGTCACTGTGAGCATTTTGCCATGTTTACTCAAAGCATTGTTGTGTACGTACAGCCTCCTAGAGCTGCTAGCATAGCTGTAGACTTTTAATCTTCTTCCAACATTTAGGACATTAGGAAGAATCTCAATTTACAGTACAGTCTATCAATAACTGCACAGACATGAGACATTTTGCCAAATGAAGGACAGAAGAAAGCTTAGTCAGCATCCAGACCATATACAGATACCTTCTCATAAATTGGTGAAATTGAACTTCATTTCTTGACAAGATGACATCCATATCTGTCTATAGGCACCGAACTAGCTATTTCATTGTATTTGCATATGCATATTTCTCATCGCGTTCTGCTTACAGCGGCAAATTCACTTCTCAGCATGATACCGAAGGATCCATGCATAGCTAATGCTCAACGGTAAATTACATTAATTGTTTTAAACCCTGACATATCAGCACAATTATACCTGTCTCAGCAGGGCAGGCAAATGTATTATTGATCAAAATGTTCACTAGTTAAATGATATCCGTCCGCAGCAAGGTGGAAAGGTGGGGAGCAGAGAGATGGATGCACAAGGAAAAAACAGATTTTCTACCTGGTCCATTCAACTGTGATAAACCTCTTACCTTCCTCTCATCCCCACTCTGCTTTGTCTCTTCATTCGGTTTATCAAACTGACAAGATGCATGACTCACTGTCAGGTTCATGTCTTGACTAACTGGAGTCTCATCCTCACTGAGAAGTGCTGTCTTGCAAAATGAGCAGATTGAAGACCAGGCATTCTTTAGAAGTACCCTTGATGAGTAAAACTTGTAGCGTTATGTCACAGACTGAGTAATACATTTTATCTATCAAAGCCTCAATAGTCCTTTTGCTTAATCTTAATTGTGTCCGTGGTAGGTCTCAGAACTTATCAAGCCTGTGTATGAAGCCCTCCATAAATTCTGCTTTGAACTTACATTATAAATATATTTCATATTAATATTAAATAAAAGGACTGTGAAAGTGAAAGTGCTTGCTTGCATGCTGAAAACACAGAGGATCATCAGCCAACTCCACAGTTCAATAAGGTTTTAAGCCTCTTTCAACTCATTGTTTTGGATCTGTGTGATGCACAGTTACTGAAGCTTTGGAGAAAGTTTGATAAGAAAGATCTTCTCTCACATTTTGAATTTCTGCTTTTTCTTCCCACTCTAATATTCTCTGTTATTTTGGCTTTTCAATGTTGTCAATTCATCCACAAATTCTGACCTTATCTGACCATTTTTTCTGTCTGCCTTCTCTGAGTCAACCAGCCAACCCTTGGATGGTGTTCTATAAATATAATTGCTATCCTGATTATATTGTCTTTCAAATCTACTATCTATTCTACAACCACCCATTTTCCCATCAGTACAACTCATCCTCCTTCTGCTGGTTGATCCCCACAACAGGTCTGTAGACTCTTGTCCTATCTTCTACCTTCATGGGTCTTCTCTTAATGAAGATGCTTCACATCCATGGAGTCTGGTCAAAAAAGTCTTTCTCTGTTGCTAATATCACTTAATATTGTTAAACTCGTCCAACTGACTCCTCTTATTGAACTGTATGATTGTGTTTTAGCTGCTCTAATCAATCGGAGCAGTTTCCACTAATATGTCTGATAAACCTACCAACCTCCAGGTATCTGGAGCTGGTAGAGGCATGAACAGAGATAAAAGGCTAGTGAACACTGGATTTATATCCATCACGTGACCAGAAGCAAGACTTAAAATAAATGAACATTTTGCTCAGTCTCTGCTGGTTGTTAGTAATTCTTTGCCAACATTTTAGTTTTAACTATTTTTGTTTTGATGCTTTTCTGCCCCCTGATGGCCAAAAATGGACTCACGCAGATTTAGGGTAAAAAGATAAAAGTTTAGAACTGACTTGACAGAGTGATCATAAAGAACACAGACATTTCGAGACATAAACAAACCTTATACAATGAAAGTAAAAATCTGAAGTCTTATAATTATCTGACATTTTAGTTTTTCCATAAGAAGGAAACTATTCTGAACAGTCTGTGGTCAGACAAAGTCTATTTAGGGGCCCAAAAAACTTTAAGGGGCACCGGGAGCTTCGTTTGATGAATGTGAGAATTCAAATCAATCAATCATAAGGTACAGTATGTTACATATTACTCTCTTTGTATCGAGTAAGTTACAAATCACATAAACAGCTTCACCCATCTAACATTTAGACAATATAAGCAGAATTGTGCATGGAATAGTTGGGCAAGATAATTGTGTGCATGGTCTACTCACAAAACCTCTCTTGATATTCTTGTAAATTGTAGTTTTTGAGTGGGAAATTACATATGCATCATTTCAGTGAATAGATATCATTCTTTTGTCTGGCCCCAGATGTAATGGACTCCACACTCCTACTGAAAAACAGATCCTGTCATCTTGAAACTCTAAATGTCCTTTGCACATAACTGTGGTTTATGTAAGCTCCACACTTTCCTCAAGCAAAGAGCATTTTGATGACTTTGCACTAGCTAATATTGCATAATCCTTATTTTGTGACCCTTTTTACTCTGTGTTGGGCCATTTGCCTCCAACTGTTTTAATTTATGCCTGGACTTTAAATCGCTATTGAACATCACGGAGGCCAAGAAGTGCAAGCAATAACATGAATAATCCATTGGCAGTTCCTGTTAGACCGAAAGAGAATGAGAGCTCAATCACCATTATACTCGGGGGGGAGTAAAACCAAGCAGTAGCAGCATTAGCCTTTCCCCCTAAAAACTGAATGTGCTTTGCATATTGTAGTTGTAAACATCCATCTTGCTAAGGATTGTGCTTAGAGGTATTCAATAATATCAGTGAGCATTTCCCTGCAAATGTATAATCGCTTAAGAGAAATAAACTGAACTCTTGTGTTTTTTGTGTGGGGCGTTTTGTTTTTTTTTGTATGCACAGAGCTGACCACAATATGCACTTGATTAACCTTTAAAGATACTTTTGTAAGTGGGAGTGGACAAAGTAGACAAGCTTCTATCATGGAGGTTCTGTGTTAAAAATATGGAACAGAGCCGATTTATAAACCGTCCATATAGTCTGGAGCACGTCACCCAAATGTCCCGAGGGTTTCCCAGATGAAATAATCAAAATCTTTGTTCTCTGGTATTGCCCAATATCTTACAATGTAGTACAAGCATTAATTGCAAATCTAATGGAGTCGCTCTGCTGTGATAGGTTTCCACCAGCTTCACATCATGAAACTGAGCTTTGGATTCTCCTCCTAAAACACTGAAAATGTTTTCCCCACTCTGCAATTCCTTGTCAAGAAAAATGGATATATCTAACAGCTCCTTAGCATCAAGTCCATTTTAAATTCATCATGCAGACCTGCTGCCTATTCCAGGCACGTCTGTCAATCTGCCTCTGAAATGAAGAGCCAGAGGCTACTGACCCAGACACATCAGCTCCTTTTTGGCCATCTAACAACACTTTCTGAAGTCTTCACACTCACACATTGATTTCTTATTTTCAGCTTGCTGCTGCCTTCTAGGACATGGCTCATGCATCAGTCTTTGTGGAGTGAGTGGGCAACAAGTACAGTTTATGCAAAGTGGTTATGATGGCTGATGCAAAAGGATTAGTAACAATAGTAAAATCAAATGGAAGAAACTAGAGCAGAGAACAGAGCTTCCCAAATAAATTTAAGCATTTCAGTTCAGCGTGAAAATAATTTCATTACACCTTAATTCATCTTCCCTTTTAAAAATTCTTTCTCTTAATATAAAGTATATTTGGAGCTAAACATAGTGTATATTTACTTCACTGGGAGATAAATTTAAAATGCTTTGACACAGCGAGCATACATATTTTAGAAATTCTACATACTGTATCATAGGTGCCTTAAAAATGTTTAATCATCTGAAAGTGTTCAAAGTTTTTAAAATATTTATTTCCCATACATTTGAATGTTTATACTTTTTTTTCAGTCAATACTAAAACCACAGATTTTAAATTGTTACAATCATCGATTACATTGTTATCTCTAACAAATAGTGCAAATGTTTGATAAACCTGCCTTGGAGCAGATTTCATGACACTAGCTGGTTTGATTAGAAACTAACTAGCTTTCTATGACACAGTTTCAGTTATAGGAAAATGTGCTGATACTGGTTAAGTTACTGAAATTACTTAAATGCTACTACAATGTACAGCAAACAAGGCTTTGAGAACTCCCATGGCAGAGTATATGAAATGATAGCCTCATGTCAAACATCCAAAGTGCTTCCTGTCACAGAGGTCAGACAATAATAAATACTGATCTATGAGTTTAAAGTTTTCTTAATTAAAACTTGTTAAGTTCAATAAAAAAAAACCAAAGAACATTCCTGTGCAGCTAATGAGTACCCTTTTCTATGATATAGTGCATAGACAAAAACACTAATACAAAGCCTGTACGCAAAATTATATTAAAACAAATCTAATAAAATACTCTTGATAACAATAGCGTATTTAAGTACCCTGCTGTCTCTCTTTTTTCACAAAGACCTTGGACAGTTTTAAAAAGTAATTGTAGGCTCTTTCTAAAAAAAAAAAAAAAAAAAAAAAAAAATAAAAAAAATAATAATAACAATAATACCACCTGATTGTCTGAAATATAGTAAGTCTCCTTCTTATCAGGTATGAAGTCCAAAAGATCTGCGATCTGGTATCTGGTTGTGTGTTCACTGGACAGATATGTACCAACATGTACAAACCTGTTCCACAGACTACCTTTCCTCAATTCCACAGTAATGATATGTAGCTTGTAAACATGGTTCCGTGCTGACCTGAGTCCCACTGGCTCCACAGGAGTGTCTTCAATCCAGCGATCTTCGTCAGAGACAGAGACATTAGATGATATTCATGGAGTGGTATTAAAGTAGTGACCTGATTGTCTGCTTTGTGTGATATCCTGATGAACAGACATGATACTCTGTTTTAACCTCTTGGTAAACAGGTGGCTGGCTCTTCCACAGTAGGTATGTGTGGTGGCCTGGAGCGACGCTTCGAGTGGCTGAAGCAGTGAGGCCTCCATGTTTTCACCAAACGGGTACTGTGATGAAAAGAAAAAGAAAAACATGCAGGTATTATATTTCTGATTTGGAGAGATCTGGTAATAATCATAAACACCAGACTTTATTGCAGTGTTTTACCGCTGTTGTACAGTTATGTTTCACTTTAATTTCAGCTCTTCTCCTGCTCCGGAGAAAAAAAAAAAAAAAAAAAAAAAAATCAAGCAGAAATATGTGTTTTAACTACTGTTTCCTCTCGTGACAGCCATGATGGAACAATAAACTGCATTTCAATCAGATGAATTAAGAGTCACATTTGTCACTGTCAGCTCAAGACAATAACACTCTGCATTTGATTCATATCTGTCAATTCACTGTGTTTGGATGATGAATATCTATTACCAGAATGATACAAGAATGGGCTCAGTAGGGTGTGACAGCAGTGGTGATAGCTACTGCT
This sequence comes from Seriola aureovittata, assembly GCF_021018895.1. NCBI lineage: Eukaryota > Metazoa > Chordata > Actinopteri > Carangiformes > Carangidae > Seriola > Seriola aureovittata. The sequence continues at coordinate 8,584,296 of NC_079373.1, read as the reverse complement.
GTAGAATTCCAGATACCCTTCATTATTGCATCCTTTTGTGTCAGCAGGTAAACAGCAAAAATAAAGCTTCCAGCTCTCCAGCCAGTTAATATGAGCAGTCGAGGCTTTTGGTAAATAGGAAGAAATCACTATTTTACAGCGACTCATTTGACTCCAGGTTGGCCAGGCATTAGCTTACTCAAAGCACACTTTCTTTATTATCGTTCATATACTGCGGTAGGCAATAAAACACCATTAACAGCCTCCTATTGATTTTTATGTGGATGCTGCTGGTGCGTTGTCCACACAGCCATCATGATGTCTCAAACTAGCATCAGCACTAAAAATTTTACAACTCTTCTGTGGGCTTGGCTGGGTAATGGTAGTGCCCTTTATTGCAAGCTCCTCTGCTGGCTGGGAGAGCCTGCCATGGGAGCTGGGCTCTTGGTGGGATGGAAATGAGAGTTTCCTCCAGAATTGCCTGCTCTGGGCTTTAGGATGCTGTCCTCAAAGGACTGAGTGGGAACAAAGTGGGAGGGGGCCCGGGGAGCTGGAGCAACAGGAAGAGTTGATAAAAGCTTCAACAAAACATAGCTTATAACAACAAAGGATGAAACCCTCTTCAGTCAGACCAGACTCTGTTTTAATAAGCTAATTGTACAACAAAGTCCCATATCTTACATTCATCTACTTAATACAGAACACATTTTATGATAACTAATGAGGAACCACAGCATTCTTCAACCTCCTAAAATCATTTGGAATCCGGTGTGTGCTGTCTTGTATGCTGTACGTGTGTTTGTGCTGTCGGAGAGACTGATGGAGGCGTGGGGGCCGAGTGCCCCATAATGAAGCCTGCTCGTTTACTTAATGGCTGAGAACATTGCCCGCGCTGATAGTGGCCAGGCTGGGCCCTGTGGCGGTAATGGATGGAGACCAACTAATGAAGCTTCCCTTGCTCTACCCAGTGCTGCCTGCACGTTGACCGGTGTGCTGGAATCAAAAAGAGCAGATCGAAGGCGAGCTACCATAACAGTGAGAGAGCTCTGCGGCTGACTTGCTTTGTCACTGATGATGGATGTGTAGTGGACTTTTACGCTCTAAAAGCTGAAAAGCATTTCGAGTTAATCTGACAGACAGGTTCTGCCTTCTTTTATGCCATACACTGGCAGTGCTCTGCTGGGTGTCACACTAACTTAAGCATGCTACAATCCTGGAAATGTTTAGCTTTTACAGAAGGTGTCAAAACACAACCAAGAAATTATTTAGGTTTTAAAGATCGAAATAAAAATATTCAGGACCCATTTTTACAGATTTATATCTTCAATTGGAGAAAATTCGTCTCCGTCTTGGAGACATGGACAAAATTGATTTTGGCCTTGTAATGAGACTTAACAATAGGAATAGAACAGTGTCAGTGTCTTATTCTTTAACTAACCATTTAAGTTTTCCTTTTATCATCTAGCACAACATAAATCAGTCATGATTAATAGTAAACATGGACAAAATGAGCATAAAAATACAGTTTTTAAATATATTTATTTTTGTCAAATAATTCTTGGTCATGGCGACACTGACTGTTTTACGAATTATTTACCATTGACCTACCAATAATGATTCAGACGAATCCAGACCTATTTTGACCTGGACAAGTTTGACACCACAATTAGTAGTGCGCCCAAAGAAATGCCAGAATAAGTGCCTTGAATTATAGGTTGCATCAAATCTGCAACGAACCACATGAATTTTAGCCTTACAGTTAACAACATCTCATGCGAGCCTTCCACTGGTCGAAACTGGGTGGGGATGATTTGTCTGGTTTGGGAGAGCTGAGACAGAATGACGGAAATGTTTAACAGCCTATTGATTAAGCACTGGTGGAAGGAAGCATCCATAAGAGAAAAGCAATGGTCTGGAATGCCTATTGATGACATAATGACTAGTAAATGTTTTTCCAAATAGTCTGGTCTGTCTACACAACTGTCCTCTAAACAAACAGAGGCACAAGAAAGACAGTCTATAAAAACTCAATAGAATAAACAAAGCCTTTGAAAAATAACTTACATTAAGTTTTCCACTTGCCTGTGTCTGGAGTACTCTCAATATAGTGGTTTGGGAGAATGAATATACATAATTCTATTATTTTGCAAGACTTGGCATTTGTTAAGAAATAAGAGCCCATCAGGGAATACAATTTTTTTATTTTACAGTGGGGGCTCAGAGAAACCACAGACTTCTGGTTAGTTGAGGCTTTCTCTACCTTTTGGATGGCATCGTAGACAGCTCGAAAGGCTGGCTGCTTGTCATCATGGTACACTCCCCTGTTACCATGGAGAATGAAGACACCTTCTTGTTCAGCCCCTTGACAGTTGCTGCCATAGATACAGTGGTCTGGACGGTAGTTCCAGTGGCAGGGGAACACATACAGGCTCTCTGGAACACAGCAAGAGGCTCGGTTGGGTTGATGAGGATTTTAAATAACTGAGTTCATTCAACAAGAACCTAATTAAATCGATGATTTAACAACAACCAAAAGGTCTTTAGTGAAGCCTAGTTGGTGTTCTGAACTATCGTAACATTCATAACTCAAAATATTTGTGATTATGTGGTTGCATGAACCTGGGTTATGATGAAATATGATATTAAGAAGATCCTGGTCACCCCAGGTGATATTGAGTTTATACTTCTGGAGAAGAGGCATCAGAATTTCCTCCCACCGCAGTTCAACTGCTGTCATGTCATTCTAGAAGGACAAAACACATAACATTAAATTATTCATATCATTTTGCATGAGGAAACCATGAACCTGCATTTCTGGGAAATTAATTGTTTTGTTAACACTTCACCTCAACTCAAAGAAACTGTTCCATCTGTCAAACAAGTATGCTCATTGTGAGGCTTTAGAAAGGAATTACAAGAGTGACCTCAACTGGTCAATGTTGGTGGGACAGCCACTACTGAGACCCAACCTTTAGTATTCACAACTACTTTTCAAAATATTCAAAATTTCACACATCTCTACATATTTCTAAATCAACACAATGTTAAAATGTTAATGTTTAATAATATGACAATATATTACTCCATAGAGTATTCTTTATAACAAATATCAAAAGTTAACTGACACAGCCTATCAACACTGACGCAGCCTGCATTAAATGTGTAGTTACATTTGTATCAACTTTGAGCCATAACATTTCGCATAAACATTCCTTGGAAATTATGAGAAGACTTGGAAATAATAACATTTCCATTTTTTTATTTTTCATTTTAGATGTTTCACATCTGCATAGTCCTTTTCCATATTCTGTAATGCTGCTGTAATGAGACACTAGTATATTAAATTGGCAACATGAAGTAGGAACGTTTATTACATTCCACCAGCTGACAGAGGTTTACATACTGAATACTACTAGATGACAACACATAAAAAAACTATCATCTACCTGCACATTACCTTAAAAAATTTCTCCCTGAGGCGAGTCATGTTCATGAGCATGACACCTGAGTTGATGCCTGTCTTGCCATAATAAGGGTGACGGGCAAAACGGTTGTACCAGCCAATGCGTGGCTCTTCGTGTTCTGGAGCCATGGCAGCTAAGTGGCTTGAATTGAACCGAGAAAGCAGGGCCCACATGTCCTCTACTGACCGCAGGAAAAGGATATCTGTGTCCACATAGAGCAAAGAATCCACCTCCTTCAGGATCAGCTGGAAATAAGACAGCAATATTCTCAGAATATGTTGAAAATGTGTAACCATTGCAAATCACACTTTATGTATGGAAGATGACTAGGCTTACTGGCAGGAAGAGCCTCTGAGACGCACAAGGTTTGAAGAGCTTCTTCCACTCTTTTGCATTATCCTTGGGAAAAGTGATGGGATAGATGGTGGACTTAAACTTGTTCTGAACTGTCCTAGGCCAGGAGTCCAGCTTTAAGAAAAGATAAGAACAAAGAGCACAGAAAATAATTTACACACATTCTGTTATAACTGGACTATAGCTTTAAGAAACTCAAGCAAATTAATACAGAAGTACATGAAAATGTTTGTGGTGTTGGGGACAACAATGGGAGAACACCTACTGCACTTCTGAAGCTGTGATGTAGATTTTCCTCAGCAAAGATGTAAAAGTGGAGAGGCTTTTTGCTGAAGAGAACAGCAGACTTCAACATGGTGAGAGTCTCCTCTAGCCTGGGGCCACAGGCCACCACAGCCAAGTGACTCCTCTCATCACTATGTTCCTTGACTGCTGAGCCTGACCTCTCTCTAAGAGCAAAGACAAAGTTAAATGATTCACTAATTAACCCTAGATTTTTTTATTTTTTTTTTACAAGAGCATGGATTCAGTGACATGTGCAGGAGTGAACAAAGTTATGGAGACATCAGCAGGCTCAGTTGACAGCCCTGTAGGGTTGGAACTGTCATTTGATTTAATGAAGAGATGTACTATCACTCATGCTTTGTGCTGCCCCCAAGTGTTCCTTGTAAACTAGTATTCTCAAGATTGGAACTCATAAATTTAAAAAGAACATATCTCTATATATGTGTCATAGTATTGGAAGCCGACCATAGATCAAGTGGTAGGACGGTCAGACAGTTTTGAGAATGCCCCAAGACCTGTATTATCATTCTCTTTGCTAACCCTGAGATAAAACTGTGACTTTGAATCCAGAAAAGCTCCTCCCATGACTGCATTACTGTGTATGGGATTGGAGATTATGAACAGTCTGTCAGTGGCATATTGGCAGCATATGTAAGAATGTAATTCTATGAAAAACATAACAGATAATGTTTATAATATAATGAAAAGAAAAGTATTTTCCCCCAGAGCACAGCCTAATAGTACTCAGAGTGAGATGGCTTTACACTATCAACTAACGGTTATCGCTGACTGAGTTGTCAGCATGTTTGAGTTCATAGAACTACTTGTTTTTATGAGTTCAACAACTCAAGAATAGTCACTAGGCACACTGAGATAGCAGCAATAGGCTTAGACTTTACTTCGAACTGTGGATCTAGGAAGTAAGTGAAAGTTGAAAATTTAAATCTATGGATCATTAAAGGTCACTGTTATCTTTTATAGAGATGCACAAAATCAGTCATACCTAAGAGTAGATTCCAATAAGCAGTTCACTCCACAAACATCAGCAGGCAGTCTCCAATATGGATTCCAGTAAGAAACTGACAGTGATTTACACCTGTCAGAATGAAAACGTGAGCTTTGCCATCCTCAAAGTTAAATTAATCTCTCGGACATCAGACCTTGATGCTTAGGGATTAAATCACTCCTGAACTGCTTCCTAGAGTTAGTTGTTCAACAGATGGCGGTATTGAAAATCCAGCCGAGAGCTAATGAGGCAGAGAATTAGTTAGCAGCAACGTAAATGGTTAATTAATTATCTAGCTAACAGGTGGTAGTTAATAGATTTAATAAAAAGACAGCATTAGCAATTATGAACACATATCGTTAAAGACAGTGGGTGCAAAACAGAACATTTAAAACGCAAAATATATCTGAAGTTCTCCATCTTGGTTAAATTATTATTAGCCCGGTAGCTAACCTAAATTAAGTAACGTTAACGTTAGACGTGAGATGTCAACAAACGTTTCAACTGCAACGTTAGCTATAACTACAAGATTTTTGTCCTCACTGGGCTAACTTAATAGCATCTGCAAGTGTAGCTACAGCTAACCACTACTCATGTCAGTTGTGAAATGAAGGGAAGCAACATAGTCGGCTAAGCTACCTGTCAAGCCCTTCTTCACGGTCTCGGAGGCCTGCCAGTCCTGGCCTTTTCCTGAGAATGTGCCCGGTATCATGACTGTTCCTTTCGGGTATCCCCTGTTCTCTCAGGTTCCACTCCTCACTGTCCTCGAAGGTGGAGGCTAGTTGACTGAACACATACAAGAGTGAACAGAAGGTGAAGACCATGCACAAGAGAAATGCGTGAAGATAGCATCGCATTTTGCGTTTCAAGTTTTCTGAGCTATCGATTCATTTTTGTTGATCTTTGCTACCATCCGGTGTACTAACATCTCATAAGTCAAGTCAGGAGGTAAACCAAAGAGCACAGTTGGTGTTTACTGTTTTCCGCCCCACCCACTGCTGTTTCACGTGTGTTTCGTCTGATCAGCCATCTGTCAGTAAAGTGTGAGTGTACAGTTAAACAGCTATATTTTAAGATTTGTTAAGTCAGGTAGCTACAAAAGACTCAAAACATGGTGCATAAGTACATACATGCATGTCTTTCACAATATGTGACACAGGATGGGCACCATTATGGTGGGTCTACAAACACTGTGGTAGAAGTGATGGTATCATAACCTCCTTAACTTAGTGGTTTCAAATGAGGATTGGTGAAGTTGTGTGAATACTGAACACAGCAGCCAGACAATTGCAGGATGCAAGATCTCAAAAATTGTGACAGTTAACAATATGTTTGTCACTGTAACTTTTTATACACTTCCCCCCTTTGGTTTTTTTTCATTACTTTTCAGATGTAGTGGTGCAGTACTCAGAACCTTTACTTACTCACCAATATCACAATGTAGAAAATACCCTGCCACAAGTAAAAGTTCTAGGGTACGGAAGTTAGTTAACTTTCAAAAGTAAATTTTCTCTGGATTGTAATAATGGATGGTTAAGCAGCATTTAATGTTGTAGCTGACTTGTTTAATCCATATCAATACATAATTTTTTATAAACTGATCATGTTTTTTTTGTAAAATCTCAGTATGCAAAGCACCCATCTGTCAAATAAATGGATTAAATAGTACAATATTTCCCTCTAAAATGCAGTCAGGTAGAAGTATTAAGTAGCATGCTACAATACAAAGTTGTACTTATGAATAGTACATAAGTAAATGTAATATGTTACTTTCCACCACTGCTTTTAGGACCTTTAAGACACGATTTGCAGTTTTTTTCCCCCCAAGTGCAACAAGTATAAAGAATATGTTTGAGGGTAATAACAAAAACACATACAGTACAGTGAAGAGTGTGCAACTCATTGATTGATCTGAACAAGTTAAATCCCAAGTCTGTAGCCTTGTCATGCCTTGCCTTTAAGGAACATATCAGTCATGATGTGAAAATAGGTTAACAAATTCAACATACAATCATAATATGGAAAACTTATGAGAAATCCATGTTTTTGCTCCTGTTTATAATGAAAATTTTAAAAACATATCCAAGTATCTACATCTCATTTTATTCAACATTATTGTACAATATAAACCATTCTATAGATTAAATCATGCTCAACTCTACCAAGTGAAGGAGAAGCATACTTAGAATAACTGTTCAATATTTTTACTCAAATGTTAAGACAATGAAAAAAAATTATTGCATCCAATGGCATAAAATGAGAGCTGGATAAGGCCAGTGACCAACAGTGTTATGATTCACTGATAACGGCAAAGTGGAAATAATGCTAAAAAATGTTATCATGAACATAGGATGCCATTAAGTGCAAATAACGATAACAAAATTCAATGATAATCTACAATTCTGAGATGACTTCTTCACATTTCTTTCATATGGCATCATTTATTCTGTGCAGCAACGACCAACTGAGTGTGACACTGATGTAACACTGAGTTGTTGAAAGACAAGTCACCACAACGTGTGGCACAGTTCCACTGACATCCGGGATTTAATGCTACTGTTGCTCTTTTCAGTTCATCATAATAGGTTTTGCTGAAACAGTTCTGACGTCCTGACTCCTGAAGTATTTATCATTATGGGAAGGCAGTGAAAAAATACGACCCCAAATGAAGTGAATGCTATCATACCGGCATTTATAGTATTATTTTTAAAAAATGTGCATGTTGTAGTTTAATCTCTGGTTGAGGCTGTTGAGAGTGCAGAAGGATGAGTTGTGCTGACTGGGAGTGTGAAGGTTAGTGAGTCTCTCCGTTCACCGACGAGCCTTCTCCACGGGGCGAAGAGCATCTGGAGACCCCTCGTTCAGTGTTATCAGAGCTTGAGCCACTTTGACTGTGTTGGTCTGCTGAGGCAGCACTTGTTGAAGTGGATGTGGGTTTGGCTTTCTCCTTAAAGTCTGTGATTATTACAGTCAAGTCTCCAACTGTGACCTCTAGATGCTGGGCGCTGCTCCTGTCTATGTTTTTTAACCTGGGCCTGGTGAAGAGAGAAACACACACAAAACAGGTTTGAAAACTGACTGGTGGACACCAGAATATGATGAGCTATTCTGCAATTTTTTTGAAAACATGAATTCATTACCTCATCTTTTTATGGCTTTTCTTTTTCAGTGTTGGTTCTTTATCACTTTTGTCTTTCTCTGATTTTTCTTTCTTCTCCTTTTTGAGGTGTGCGGGTGGTGCAAACTGCTGATTTACTTGCTGTGCAACCAGCTGAGAAACAGGTCGCGGCTTTCTGAAAGAGACATAAAAAGAAAGTTAGTGGCCTTATTGGCCCCTGTAAATAGGGTGAGCATGTGGTTTAAACTGCTAAGCTGTGTAACTAATATAAGCAGGAGAAGCAGGTTGCTTACAACAATCATTTAAAATTAAAAAATTGACAAAACGTTAAAGTATAGGTTCACAGTTTGTCAGTACTGTCTTAAAGTAGTAGCCAGGTGCCCATATGTAAACCGAAACAGGTTTTGCTTTCAATCATCATTCCTCCTGGCCATGAAGAGATCACCCCTCTTAATTTGATTCCAATGTAAGTGATTAGGCACAAAATCTACAGTCCTCATTCTGTGTAAAAATAAATTCTGAAGTTTATCTGAAGTTAATATGAATCTTCAGCAGTCTGGGTTATATCAAGTGGGTATAAGCCTCATAATAACTCAAGATAAACTGGAATTTTTTTTTGTACAGAACTCCATCTCTTTTAGTGGAAGTATATAAAGAAGGGATCTCTTCAAAGCCAGTCTGAACAGGATGAAGGATTACAGCAGGCAAAACCTGTTGAACATTGATCCTTGTTTATCCTTTTTAAGACTTGAAAATGTGTGAACCTCTCCATCGAACTATGATTCTGACAGGTGTTGAGGTACATACAAAAATTCCTTAAGGAATTAGCATAAGTCAGATCATCAGTGGATTCAGCGTGACTTTTCTCACGCACTAGCAATGCAGAAAGGTCAGGGTATTAATATTGTAGATCTGACTATGTAAGACTACCACTATCTGCTTCTTTACATGATCCGGAAAACAATGGTCATTTAATCCTGCTGGCTGCAGGTCCCAGAAATGGAACTGAAAGAAACATCTAGTCTCAAATTCAGGTTTGCCATGCTTTATGTTTGTAATTTTCAATACATGTATGTCACAGTCTAGAAAAACCTGTATGGTATTGGTTGCACTGCAACTTGACAGTTACAATCTTCATGGAAAACCCAACATATGACACTATAATACTGAAGCAGTCACATTTTTTCCCTCTTTTGCTTCCCCTGCTATCATCATTTTAATGTTTAATCTTTTCCAAGTTCCTTTCCCTTTCTATTTCAGAAGCATTGGTGAAAAGTTTTAGAGTGATGGCCTTCAGTTTTGGTGAAAGATGCCATTACGACACTGTTGCTTAGCAGTTCAGTGCATATACTGTCTATGGTCACTCAAGATTACTCTGCATACATAGAAAACAGTGATCAAGTATGTGGTCTTTTGAGAAATTCACAACACAACACAACAGTGCAGTCAAACTGGTCAGGAATTAGAATATAGAGGTATTTCATGACTGCCCTTGACAAGAAATGCTTTCAGACACTTTTTCCTCTTTCAAAAATATCATGTGTCTAAGCAATCCTCTGACCAGTAGCTTTAAATAGACTCTATGATGTATTGATAAAGAAATTTGTGGGTAGATTTCCAGCCATTAATCATTTTCACACGCCTGACAAGTACCTGTATCAGCAAAAATCACTCGGATTATTGAAATTATGTTATGATATGTTATGCTATTTAATGTAATTGATACATTTTTTTGTAAATTTGTAGCCTGGCTTACTCTCAGTCACAACTTCGGCTAAAGCAACCAAACAAACACTCATTTGCCAGTTCATTGGGTCCACCTAGCTAAAACTAATACAGTCTAATACAGGAGACCTGCAATAAATCCTACTTTATGAAAGTTCACGTTAGGTTTTGTTGAAAAACTTTTATAGAGAGGTATTGATTTAAGTCCATGGTCATGTTGGAAGCTGTGGTTTGTGGTGCTGTTGAACTCTATTGCATTATACAGACAAGTGTTTCTAATAATTAGTCTCCCCTACCCCCATTGATATATCACCTCAGTATAATGCAATACAATTTAATAATATAACAAACAGGGCAAAAATACTCCCCACAACAACCTTCAATTTTGACCAGACACAAAGAACAAAAAAATGTTCAAATAGACTTTTCACCCCAGACTATATTTATTCAGTCAACTGTTGGGTGTATTTTGTGCATTTTCTCACAACATGAACTTGTAAAGGTCGAAAGCTTGTGAAAACACTGAATCTTTTCTTTTTGTAGCTCTCAGAAGTAGTCGAATTTGCAGAATCCCTCTCAATTCACAGAAAAAATACTTAAGGACATGGCCTCGGTGTCCTCACTTGTAGATTTGGCCCTGACCAAAGATTAGTCTTCGTGAAGCTAAATCAGAAACTCTCGAACAGTTTAAACAAAAACCCGAACATTACAACCTTGCCTTAGGATGTATTGCAGGACTGTTGCAACAGATAGGTGTTTCTAATAATGAATGTACTTTTAAATCATGCAGTTGAGTCTCGCATTTCCTTAGCATAAAATGACTTCGTGAATGCAGGCTACACACAGCTGAAGCTGATTAAACACTTGAGCACTGGTTTGATGGTTAAAAATGTACGGCTACAGTCACTCTTACCGTGTTGACGTCCCCTTCCTGACATCACACATCATGCACTTGAACGCCTCAGCGCTGTTCCTGAACGTGCAGACGCTACAGTCCCAGTACCCATCGTCGGAGGATGGCTTAGATTGCCGCTTTGGCCTTCAGACAAAAACAAAACAAAAACACAGTGATAGCGGCACGTTTTCAATGACAACAGTAATTTCAAAGACAACCTGTTTGATAAAGATGACCCGAACGGAAAAGAAACGCCACAACAGGAAGCATTTTCTGCTCAGAAGTCAGTCACTGAGAAGGGAGCTTTCAGTTTACACAGTGCCCCGTATTAAACCAGCAGCCAGCCGCCATGAACACTTCAGTAAAACAGCTCCATCCATTGACCGAGCTCTCTGTTTTCAAACGACCCAGTGGAGTCTTCATTCAAAGATACCAGCGACGCTTTTACCTTGTGGGACTCTTCTTGTCTCCCATTTTACGAAACTTCGACTCAGTGGAGTTGAAAAGGTTCAATGTTACAGGTGAAAAAAACGCATTTAGCTGCTACTCAGCTGTCGTGGAAACTCCTGTCGAAGGATGGCCACGTGACAGGGGCTCACCCAATCACTTCTAATGTAATCACAACAGAGGGCAGTTATAACTGTGACACAACATTGATGAAAGCCGCTTTGTAAAACATACAGCATAGTATAAGTATGAAGTGCGTCGTATAGGACACTTTAATAGGGACGTAAACACGTACATAAATTCTGTTTAAAAACCAGCACTGCAAATAACAAGCCCGAGAAATGACCTAATTAGTAAAAATATATGTAGAATGTGATTTGGCACAGGATAGACATATAGTGATTTTTCTGGTTTAGTTTTTTTTAAATCACATTTTATGTTTGAGGAATTAATGAAATACAACTAAGTATTGGTACAGCTTTGTGATAAATCATTTACTAATGCTTCACGGATATTAGCCAGAACAACTTTTTGGTTGCCAGGTTGTGAAAAACCTTCCTCCAACACAACATTTTATTTGTCTTTTTAGCTCTTTAATTCAATAGGGAGACCTCTCCAATGGACTATTTGATTACTTATCTGGGACCCAGGACCAAAATCCATTTATAAACTGTTTGCAACTGCAGACTTGTTATAGTATAAGGAACTTACACATAGAGTTTGACTGGCTATTAAATGATGCTGATGTCAAACTCAAAATAGCACACATGTAGAGAAAACAATATGGTAATAGTGAAATGTTGATAGTAAGAGCTGGTTTTATTAATTGGTCAGTTAATAATATGTTAATAAGTTCCCATTTTGTTGTTTGAATAACTTGCTTGACCTACTATGCTACACAACTATAAGTATCACATACATATCACATACCTACAGTGAAGGAGGTTTGGCACAACCTCTGGGTAAAGAAGAGCATAGTTAGGGTTGGGGTTAAGTGATACTGAGGTATGCCACTGTGGGCAGTGGGCTGGTCGTGATGAAAAAGCATCCTGATGGGAAATGTCTGTGCGGTCCGACTGAGGCCTGTAAAAGCTGCTGGAATTGATCCATACCGCTGGTTTGTGCATAGACTGTAGGTTTGTACCAATGATGTTGTTCAGACTGAGGAGGGCAGCAATAAGCCATCGCAGCATTTAGTGTGCCGCACCAAAGAAGAAGAAGAAGAACCACTGCATCTACGGTTGTTTTGCTTTTACTTGCACATGTAGGCTACGCGAAGAGAAAGCTCTGTGCTGCAGTGTAAATTGGCTTTAAGTGAAGTTTCCTTTTTATGTGAAACATGTAAAACGCACTTTGTGGCCAGCAGTGTTCACACTATTATTTGGTGAGTGAGTTTCTTACGACTTCATCTTTTGCTACGATGCTAACTAGCCAGGTTTGCTAACAACAGTTCAAACGCAGCTTTCTAGTCCAGTCATAACATCATACATTTCAGCAAAAACACAGAGTCACTTATCGCCATCTGTCAGCAGTGGCTCTAATGTGTGAAGTCACATTGGTGTCACTCATGCGGACTGTTCACATTCCCCAGCGCATTTAATATACTGTGATACACTCAATATTTCCAGTTAAAAGAAGGAAAGCGGAGTAGCAGCGCTCCATGACGTGAAATAACTCATAGTTGGAGGTGGTGTTGAATGTTGTTGAACTGAGGTCAGAGGTCATGTGTGTTACAAAGCTCTTTTGGTATGTGTGTGATCTAGGGTAGGGCGAATATGCTCATACGTTCGGGCTATCTTATCTTATCATAAACAAGGCTGTTTACTGTCATTCTCATAGGCTCTCTGTACTGAGATACCTTAACCTTACCACACAGGGAACCAACATCATTCCTTCAACAGTAAGTGAAAATAATTCTTATAAAACAGTGTTGTGGTGTCTTCACCCCACTAATCCTGTCTATTCAATCCACTTCCTGTCCATATCAAATGTTTGAATAAAAGTTTTGTTTTTCGCAGTGGCTTATCGACACAGTCGAAAATCAATTAGAGAAGCGTATGAAGAGCACTTCACGCCGATTGATATAAGAGAGGTAAGTAAAGATTTTGTTTTGGATGGCAAATATCAATTAGTTAGACTAAGGACCTTGGTAATCAGTGAAAAGAACTGATTAGTTATCAGTATCCGGACACTGTTATTGTTGTTCCTTAAGTTGCAGTCTTGAGATTTGCCTCCTATGACTGCGGTAGGTGTAGTGTTATTTTCAGTCACTTTTTGTTCTTTTGTAAGTTACTGTTTAGGATGATATTGATGTTGTAATCACCTCTCATGACACTTTTTTTAAAATCACATTATGTATAATGCTGTATGTATATTGTATGTATAATAATGACTAATGCTGTGCACGCTGTTGTAATTAAATTTGTCTGGCTAAAATACATAAAAAATATTATTTGTGTTCTCAAATACCATGAACCAAGCTAGTCTTTGAGACCCTTAGACTGTAGAATGAATTGTATTTGATTGATTATCGAATGACTTTAATGATGATACTTACAAACATTCTATGTCTACAAATTGAATCTTGTGTCAGGAACAGTTTAATCTTCAAACAATTTACATTCAGTGTCTGAATTAGGGAGATGCAGTCTACACCGCCTGTAGCACTTATAATTCATTATTATTTTAAGAGTTGTTCCTATTTGGATTCACTCTTGTACTGGGTAGTGATGCTTACAGAGTGAAATGTAATGTGTCCTGGCAGGTGAAAGTTCATCGAGTTGTCAATATTGTTGAAAGGAGGAGCTCTATGCCTCGGCCGGGGTTGGAATATGACAGAGGTTTTAATGATGACCAGTGGTATGGTGGTCCTCGAAATTACCAGGATGCAAGAGAATGTCACGATGAAAGCAGTTACCCGCCCAACGATCGTCGATACTTTGACGAAAACCCCAACTTTGGCAACTTTCGCAGAAATTCCCCACCCCCACCCCCAAGAAATGTAAGAAACCTGTGGTATGCATGTTTTCTCAACTAAATTCTGTTTTGTCTTAAATAAAATCATAGTACTATAGCCAAAGTGTGTGTTTTAGTGATGTATTATCTGATCATTTTTAGCTGATCAAATACAAACATCAAGAAATGGCATACTGATGTGTATGACTCTAACCAAAGTATCTCAGAAAGTTAACAACAGAATGGCATTAGTTTTAATGCATTAGTTTAATTAGGTTCTTGTTTGCTTTTTGTAGTTCCCAATAATGCACTAGCGTTTCCCAATTAATGTTGTAATTGTGATTTTTGTTTTCAGGAGGGCCTGTACTCCCAACAGGGTTATGGCAGAGATGATTTGAGGCATCAATTAGACTCAAGGTAATTTATCTAGTCTTCTTTTTTAAAATGTTTGAAATTTGTTAATTAATTAATTTTTGTTTGTCCCATCCTGTTAATTTCAGATAGTCAGTTGCTTCACCGAATTCTTTGTGTAATGCATCAAACTGACCTGTAGGTGGAGGCAGAGTTCTATGTATTGAAAAGAGAATATTATTAGCTTGATTTATTGACCCTCATAGCATGTGTCTTTCTTTCCATGTAATATTGAAATAAAAAGGGTTAACCACAATAAGCATAAAACCACTTTAGATTATAAATACTTTCCCTTTACATTCCACCCAAGACAATATAAGAATAGAACATCAATCAGTATAAATTGTTGCAAACAAAGTTCTGCTTTGGAAAATAGATTTAGGAAGCATATCTCAATTATCTGTGACCACACTGCTCTTAAGGTAAGTTTAAGAGCTTAACCCCACACAGAGCAGGTAAGTCCAACAGTTCTAACTCCTACATCAACACACACTCTTTTCGCCCTGGCCACTTCAACATACCAACCGTTTACGGGCCCAGGCCCCCTTTTTCCAGGAGTCATACCAGGCTAGAGAGAGGGACAAAGGGCACTAGTGTCTACTCACTCAGCCAAACAACCCACCCCCCACCCTCTACCCCACCCTGAGAGGAAAAACAGCTGGACCACTCCTCCTTCAGTCAGACACCCACACACGTCTCAGATATTCTGAGCAGTTTATATGTTGTTGTTTTTTTTTTCGTTTTTTGTTTTACATCATTTTTGCATGACATTCAAATTTGTGTCAGATATTTTAAGGTTTATAAATTTACCAGTAATTACGAGAATTTGCAAAGTTCGAAATTAACTTAAAATGCCTCTGCTGTATAGCAGCTGAGGTACATATTGGCCAAATTATTTAAAGGGTGAAAACATGCTTACTATTAAAAAACATTTAGTCTACCTAAAGTGCAAATTTAGGCCCATGATATACGATAGGTACTGTGATTCCTGGAGTTTTCTGGAACCATAAACACACTGTCAAGATTTATATTCTGCCACCTGTGAACAATTTTGCACATGCGTTGGTGGGTATTCTGAGGTGGTGATCACATTTAATTGAAGTGTTTGTGACACATTCAACATGGACAACAGCTCAACCTGGTTGATTTTTGATTTATCATAATGTTTTGGGTCTTGGCAGTGTACATGATAGTGACATTGAATGACAACTTGTCAGGCTCAAGTTGCATCTCTCGTGACTCTAACATATGTTTAATAAAAAAAAAAAAAGTTTATGCTTCAGCTTCTCCTGTCAAGAGGCAGCTGATTGTCTCTCCCATGTCTGTCCCATCTCCCAGACAACAAAGCAGGATGTCTGTCTGTAGGATTCATTTTTGCACAAGGCACTTCAGTGGCTATGTAGACAAGGGGGCAAATATAAAATGACACTTTTAACCCTAGCATGAGACCAGTCATACCAGGCTCTCTAAGCCCATGCAGGGACACACACTAATTGGGACGAATGGCGTATCCTCAGCGGCTACATGTAAAGTTTCAGTAGCTACGCTATGACCCCTTACCATACAGCTATAAAGCAAACTTTAGCGTTGTGGGATAAACACAAGCAGTGCGTCAAGGTCATAAAGTTTACTGCAAAGTCTTAGTCACACACACTTGAATCACTTTTCTTGCACCCTTGAGGAGGTTTTGCCCACAGATCATGAAAAGACTTAACAGCCTGACGTACAGCCCCAAGTTATGAGTCACTGTCTTAATAAACAGTCTCAAGCTACCGTGGTAAATTAAGCGTTTTCTTGTGTTTGTGCAGTGCATTTATAAATCCATCCAGTTAATTGAATCTTGGTTGTTTTTTGTGCTGTGTCTAGTCATCAAAGAAATCAAAGGGAAGGAAGATGCAAATATTAGCAGTTGTTATTATTAGTTTGTTTTATCTCTAAGGAGGCACAATTATTTTTAGGCTTCATGACTCTGCAAATTATTGCATTGGCCTTTTCATTTCTTAGTTTGATGACTGCCAGTGTCAAGAGAATTCTTCATATGGAAAATTTCTGCCTTGGCAATAAGGCCTGACCTTTTAAATGTGTGTAAGTTCTGGTTGAATGTCTGCCTGATAAAAGCTTGATTTACCTTCTATAGAGTTCTTTTTTCCTAAATAAAGTACACCACTTTGTTTCTGTACCCTAGCCTTTTGATGTTCGTTTTTTACTGCACGGATGGCAATTCAGTGTTTGGCAAATGGCAGGTTGAGTCTTGGCTACTTCAAACACACCATGAGTCGTAAAAGTTTTAGGTCTTGTTAGACCTGCTCTTTGTTTGAGATGTGGCTCGAGTTCAGGCAGAGGTCGTGACAACCAGGTGCCTTTGGGTCATTTATACCTCTGGACCTAAAGGTTGCTGTTCAGACACAGGCTTTTCTTTGAGTCTGGAAAATCATAAAAACGAGTTGCAGTGAACAGTGAAATTTCACCACTTACTTTAGATAATTGCTCAGAAATTGGTCATTACATTACATGGTTGAAGGTAGCAGTGTGTTGTAACGTCAGCTCCATATTTAGCTTGCGCATGGCTATGCCTACAATTGAAGACAGATAGTAGTGAAAGAAGACCAAACTCGGTCAGCCAACTGTGGCTCGTGGCAAAGTGGAAGATTGCCTCCATTCCACAAATTGATCAGTGTGCCACAGTGCCCTGCTGAGTCTGAATTTAAGTCTTGGTGGTTTTGCCTTCTATTTATTCTGTTTCCATTACCCATTCAAAAGTGTACACTGACAAATACTTCTGCTTCTTAAACCAGTAAGTGATGACAATGATGCATTCTGAATTTGCACTCATTATACTCTTGATTTGTTTATCATGTTTTGCCTCGACCTTTGTTTACAGAGCAGCTTTGCGAGCCAATATTATTTTCAGTCTGTATTTTTGATGTTTTTCAGGAACAATGGCAGACCTATCCCCTATTACCGCAGCAGAGGTCGAGGGTCAGGCCCTCCTCGGCGGCCAGTTCTGGACAAAAAAGCCAAGTCAGTCCCCTCACATTCATATGGTTTTATACTATACAGTAAATCAGCCGCCAGCTCTGGAAGTAGGCAGGGTTGGAAATCAGTTGTCTAGTTTTTGATGGAAGGGGTGATATTCCATTCAGAATTGATCATTTTGGTCTATAAAGAGCATTGTTATTCCACATGCTATTGTATTAATTGATATTCAAATGCACAATTTATTGCCCACTCTTAAATTGTACTGATAAAAATTAATATCCGGTGTAAAAGCTTTTCATAACGGGAAACATTATGTTTACCAACAACCTGTCGCATGCCCGCAGGTCTTCTCTTGTATCTTACGCTTTGATTGTTGCCTATTTCCGTAGAGAAGACCATGATGACTACAGGATCTCTCCGCCTGTTGCAATCATGCGTGACCGCTCACCTCCTCCCACCGGAAGAAGAGAAGCCCAACCACCTGTACATGGGCGCTCTGGGTCAAATACCAGCAACAAGAGTTTCTCCCCTGAAAGGGACAAAGGCTCAAACCAGCAGAGGCGTAAGTATTATGTCTCAATTACAAAAAAGGGCCCAGCACACCAGTACTAATGATCAACGGTAAATGCGATGCACTTATATAGCGCTTTTCAAGTCTTAGAGACTCAAAGCGCTTTACAATACATGCCATATTCACCCATTCACACACACATACATACATACATCACACCCATACAATGATGGAGCAGCCATCATGGGCAATTTGGGGTTCAGTTTATTGCCCAGAGACACTTCGACACGCAGACTGGAGGAGATGGGGATCGAACCACCGCCTGTCTGATTAGTCAACGACCCACTCTACTTCGTGAGCCACAGCCGTTAAATGTACATGTAACACCATCTAAATTTACATAGCAAATATTGAACTGTTCCCTGTTTGTTGTCATAAAACTGTTATGCCTTAGATATTTTAGCAATCCTTCTATCATCTTCATCTAATGTTGATCAGGCAGAGAAAAGGTAAAACTTGTCACCTTTTCAAATGCGTCAGGGCATTTTCCTGCTCTATTGTCCACCTTTGCTTTCAAATCTTTTGCGCACAACTACGCAGTAATAGCTGCCTAGCTGCTTGACCTGCTGCCCTAGTGGATAGTATGACGTCCAGTTACAAAGCTCCACTCTGAAATACATGTCACTCTGTGATTGGCCACAGCATGAAAAAGCTGAAGGAGCATAGATGAATGGGAGAGCAAGTAGCCAGTAGAGTTTTGAATTTGTAAACCTTTATCTAAAACGTTTGTTCTTGCAGGTGTTATACCTGCTGTCATTTTCCCATCTTAAAGAAACATATGTATAATTACAATGTGTAAAGGAATTAAGCCATTCCAGGTGAAGCATCTGTTTTCAGAGGTGTAGTGTGAGGGGCCAGGGTATGCTGAAACACGTTAAGATGTTAATTACACTAACACCACGTATTTTTAGAGGCTGGGAAAAAGGATACCCTTGGTTTATTGGGGTGGTTTGGCTTTGGGTTCAGAACCTGACCTTTTCCTCAGTGAGAAAGTGGTTCATGTGCTGGCTTAACAATGTCTTCAGAATCACTTTGGGTCTGTCATTTTACACGCTCTCTTTTGTGACTTTCACAGGCTTCAGAACTTTAATTAACAATGCTGAGCTAATGAAATTTATGAATTCAGTCTGAGGGAAAGAAGTGTGGACAGCAATTTCTCCAGTGCTTTGGTTTCCAAGATGCATAAACATATTAATGTCTTGAAAACTTAGCTCTATGTGGTACCACCCTTTGAAGATGCAATAAAACAGTTGTACCTCCCAGCTCCACATACATCTGGGACACTAATTAGGGCAGCAGAGCAAAGT
The DNA here is from genome assembly GCF_021018895.1 of Seriola aureovittata. NCBI lineage: Eukaryota > Metazoa > Chordata > Actinopteri > Carangiformes > Carangidae > Seriola > Seriola aureovittata. The sequence continues at coordinate 8,564,800 of NC_079373.1, read as the reverse complement.
ACACAAAAATAGGGGTTTGGTGATAGGGTGTGTGTACCAGGCTTTGTCATACACAGGGAGGATCTTTACAATGTCTTTTTACAAATCTTGATTGATGATGACTATTATTAGTGAATAAGATTAGGTCTGTTGCCACGTATGCCGCCATCCGCAAGGCTTGGTGTAGGGTGCGTTTGAAGGGCCGTTTGAAACTTGGTGGACTGGACTCCAGCTATGAAAACTGGTTGCTACAGTGTGGAGTTCCACTTAAGGTGCGTCTCCAGGAACTACTGAGTAATGTCCAGGAACTTTCTCAGGGCTAAAAGTTCCTCCTGCGCATTTTTCTGAGCATGGCCAAAGCCCCGGGAACATTAAGCAAAATAAGTCCACTGACGTATCAAAAGGAAATTGGTTGCCTGTTAAGTCAGTTGTTACATGTGATGATGACAGATAAAGCAAAAATGGACAACAAAGCCGAGACTTCAGTGTCAGTCCATTGGTTGTAAAATCTGTTGGGCTGCTCCATCCTGATTATTGTCGTTCACAAACTACAAGCAAAGCAAGGCGTTTGCACTTGTGTTTTTAAAAATGCTGGGTGTATAACAGTGATGTGGAAAATGCTTCCATAGATGACCAATCAGCGATGTTTCGCACACAGTTTTCAACTACATCTTTAATTTCGCACATTGACCATATGCGGTCCGGCCATATGCTAAGTTTTGACCTTGTCTTGTTGTAAGTGAAACTGACAATCTGAGAAGCAGAACCCATTTTATACAGCAGTTGGCCGAACTATCCTGCTCATGACCACTTTCAGTTGTGTGTACAAATGAGGTCAACACAATGAATAACCTTCAAGCAGAGACTGTCTGACTGTGTGCACTGATAATTATTGCATCAGTCTCCTGTGTTTGATAGCATGCCAATTGTGGCCATTCAAAATAGCTATAAAAACTTGCCTTTTGACACGATGTCATATTGAAAAGTTTGTTTTAAGCACGCCCCAGCCTGAACACTGTTGTTTGTGTGTATACTCCATAGTCCCACTGAGGGACTTCAATTAAGATGTTTTACCTTGGCTTACTCTAATAACAATGGGAGATTCCTTCAATAAAAACAAATAACTTGACTATATTTATTTTGTTCTAGACACATTGGAGCCAGCAGAGTACAATATTTCAATTTAGGCACAGCTGAACTCCTCGGCCACTATTGTGTGGGAGGCTCCAACAAGGGAGTATTAAAAAAAACAAAACAATGATTTATACTTTTCGGCTGCTTCGTAATGCCTTGGTGTCACGATTGTTCACAATATAAGTGACTGATTATTTAATTTCTCACAGTAGAAAGTAATTGTTCCCTGTTGTATTTTTAAAATTCTTATCTTATGGCATTTTTGCAGAGAGTTAAGGAGTGTGTGTAGAGAGAGGGGAATAAAATACAACTCAGGTTCCCATCCAGATTTGAAACAGGGATGCTGCAGTTTACGTGGCAATCGTCCCAGACCCCCGACCCACCAGGATGCTCCCCTGGGGTTTATTTTAGTACTGTGCAAAATTAAATAAAAGAATGCTATGGTAACCCTCATGTATTCTTTAGATCGCCCTGTTTTTATGGGTGTCTTCCCTTTGTCAGAACTTTGTGTTTTCCGTGATAATTAGGATGATTTTCTGCCTGTTTGCTCACCGTTCTTTATATTTCCTTCTTTCTTAATATTTTGTCTGTAGAAAAGCCAAGTGTGCTGACAAGTCACACTCCCAGCAGCTCTGTGGAGGGGTCTCCTCACAGCTCAGGGTCTTCAAAGGTAAAAGAGCTAGTAATGCTCGGACAAGAAACATGTTGCATGAGAAAAATAAAATACAGTAGCATCTTCCTTATTGTATTCTTGCACCTAATGTAAGGGCTGGGAAAAAATTTCCCAGTTAATGTGAGTTGTGTAGAGGTGTGATGGAATATCAATATACTGCAATTACAAGGAGTAATAGTTTGTCTAATTCACCTAATTCTTGTGGCCCACACAAAGGGCATTCTGTTTGTGTTCATTATAGTCTCTGATTTCGTGTAGCCTGACATGGATATTTAACAATGAAATATTCATGACATTTTTATGTACTCTATGATGAATCACAACCCACCTGCACAAACCCGAGAATGCAGCAGCTAGAACAGGATAACCATAAATACTATTAAATGCTGGTGTAAAACAAAAAGAACACAAAGACATGAAGTCATCACATCACGCACAGGTTTATATTATTGGATTAATTATCCTTTTTCAAACACTGTTTACATGTGCATTATTATGCAGTGATAATTTAACTTTAACATATAAAGATAAAATACATTATTTGTAGTCAGTGGGCCAAAAACACCAGTATGTTACTGTAAAGACTTAAATAACATTTCATGGACATTTAGTTTATGTTTCCTTTCATTGCAAGTGTAACTAATGCATTTGTTTTCACTGGGTCTTCACTTTGATCTTTGGCTGTAAGGGTCCTTTAACCAGATAGATGTACTGTATTCGGCACCTCCATGTCTGTTTACTGTTGACATGTGGCATGCATAATGAGACGTGTATGAAAACAAGAACTCAACACCCGTAAGAGAGCAGAGTTGTCTCTATTTGAAACACTTTGAAATCAGAACCAGTTTCTAAACCTGGTGACCTCAGCTCTAACCCTTAACCTTTGGCCCGCCAGGAAAAAACTCCTGCCTCTGTAGCGGATTCAGAAGAGGTGGTGGCTGCCAGCATGGAGCCAAAGCCGACACCAAAGGAAGACTTCAAGACTCGCCGGTTGGAAGCCATTAAGGCTAAGGCTCTGGAAATTGAGAAGGTAGATTTGATCCATGAAAATCCATGAATTCTCTTGACTCGTTGCTTCTGCTATAATATAGCTTTATTTAACCAAGTATCAGCTATTTCTGTTCTTAAAACAACTGGGAAAATCTGCCAATGAGGGGAGATTGATTTTCTTGTTTCCACTACAAACCTTTACATTATTTTCCTAATAATAAAGGAGCAATCTGCTTTGTTCTGTCTTGTTTCAAGATACCGATATTCATATTGAAAACGGTCTTGAAAATAGAGAAACACAAATAAGGGAAACTGTGGACTGACGTTATTGGCATTTTCTTATTATGACATTCATTTTGTGTTCAGCCTTTTCATTCTAACATGAGGCTGACCCCTTATTGGCCTTGATGACCCTGAATATCCAGAGTCACAGTGACTACACAGGACATGAGCACAGGTCAGGGAGGGTGTCAGTGGGCAGATGTTGAGAGATTAAAGTGGTGCCCTACTACAGCACTGAGTGGTGCAGATTCTGAACCGCATTGTTTATTTTACTTGTTTTAAAAAAAAAAAAAAAAAAAAAAATCTGTTTTGTAAACTGCAGCTGGAAAGTTGTAGCCACAACAGACTGAGGTCCTTATTGGGTTCACCTTATCGTGTAGGTGCCCCTTGTTACATGTGTGAGCTCTACCCTGATATCGAGGTGGGTCATGTATCCAGTCAGTGATTTTACACTAGCTGTATAATGTCGCTGACAGTATTGTATCCGATGAAGTATTTGCTGGTGTAAAGAAGGAGGATGAGTCAGCAGAACAATCCTTAGCACCTCAGGTTTTGACGCATCTTGTGGCCTGCTATTTGGAGTCGCACTCCTTTCCCTCCCCTTCATCGCTCTCCGCTACAGTACCACTTATCTGTTCCCGTTAAAGCAGGGCAGGAATTGCCCTGCAGGATGCAGGCGGCCCACCCACAGTGTGGTACGTCTCCTGGCATAAGACACATGCTTACCCTGCCATTTCCAACTGCTTCTACAGACGTGGTGAGAGAAACCAAAACCTCTACAGTGTCTTTACTGTAACATCTGCCCTGGGCTCAGTTAAACACACACTGATCCGTCACTACGGTGGATTGACAAACTGAGCAGATCTGTAGTGGGCAGAGCTGGACCTCAGATCTCCTTAAACTTGTTTGAAGGAGCTGCAAAAAACAAGCCTGTTACATTCACAACAAACGGAACTACGACATCCTTGTTTTATTTTTTGTCTCTCCTAATTTTCCTATTTTTCAGCAAGGTCTTGATACTGTGTATACAACCGTGTTCCATAGGAAATGGATTTGTCACACCAGCAAAGCTCATTGTTTTTTTTCAGCCAAGAGCTTGTAATGCATACTCTCTGTGGGTGTTTCAAGGTTATAAAGGAAATCAGAAACCTCAAACACAATCATTGACACAGTAAACATCCATGCTTATGAGACTGTTGGTCATAACATGTTTCAAAATGCTAAATCATTTCATAACGGGCCTAAATACCAATGTGTCGTTTTGTAAGCCTTCATCACATCATCTCATTTTCTTTTTTTCCGATGCAACAGAGGACCAGCGGAGCTCTTTGTAGGGACCACAGAACAAATCAGCGCTGGTAAAAAAGCATCTCCAACAATAGGAACTCAGAAAATATCCATTCAAAACATAACTAAGTGCCTGGGAGTGATTTTCAGAGGAGTCCGTTCATCATCTCAATCAGTGCAAATGAAACATATCCATTTCAACTATTAGCCCCTCCATCGAGAGGTCCGGTTTGCAGCTTGAGTGATTAAAATGGCTCTTTTAATATCCCCTAATGTGTACCAGCCCTCAAGTCATTACTCTACTTCCCTTATTATGCAGGACCCCTGCCGGCATCAGTGCTCATTTGAAGAGAGCCTCACTAAATGTCTATGTGAGTGCCTTATGCATAATCTCACTCAAACCCTTAACTTCCCAGCCCCCACACCGTATCCAGGCACACACTCCTGTCGGTATGTTCACAATTTGGACCTCCACAAACATCCGATTTGGGCAGAAGCCCACTTTTTAAGGCTCCTCCTGAAGGCCCCTAGTGGCTCCAGCCCCGTCCTGTGTGGCCCCTTAGTATCAGGCTTAAAGATCAGCTCATGGCTCCTACTCTAGGGAGTGAACTTAGGCAGAACCTCCCTGCAACCTTTTCTCACAGCATAAAGAGCACACTCAGGTCAAAAGCACCCTTCCTGTTTGTTCAAGTAACATGGGAGCAGCTTTTACAAAAATAGTTGGCCGTTTGAAGTCAGTCTCCTATTGTTTAGTACTGTAATAAATGTGGAGTGATGCCCTTCATCTCTAATAAATTTACACGTATAGCCATGTAAATGTGCGCACTTTATCGCTCACTGTCCATCCATCTTAATATATAGTTCGTAGTTCATTGTAAGGCCACTTTTTCCAACCCTTTCCTCATCCTATTGTGAAGCTTTCAAGTGTGTAAAAGTGTGTACATGGGATATAATGAAGTGAAAATGTAATCACTGTCAACAAAGGCTGTAGCTTGGGAAAAGCTTAGGAAGGTTTTGTTTTGAAAGATGGCAAACATAATCAACCCTAAGTGATTAGAGGGATACTGGTTTGTGGGACATACACCACATGTTTGTGTCTCATTTAGCCCTTGTTTCGTCTCACATCTTAAAACCTGGAACCAATTTTTGCTCCTCCCAAATAATGCTCACTGAGAGAAAATATTTAACAAAGGAGAAGTCTGCACTTTAAGAGGTATGGGTGTAGAAATCCACCTGAAATCATGGTGTGTTATTACATAGATTATGTAACAGAAGGTTCATAATCAACCAAGATGGGACAGCTAATACTGTGCACAGACAGAGAAGAAAACCTGTATTGTTGAAAGAAGTTGACCCTGAGCTCAGCTGGCCACACGTGTCGTGAGCCTCTCACTTCCTTGTGGTCGGCGGTGAGGACTATCATTATGTGGGGCCACGAATTCGCTTGACATGACCTGCAGACGTTAAAGCATCAGCCTGGGTCCAAACATCTCCCACAGTCTGGGATATTTCTGTCTAAATCTTCTTGACTTGCCCTCCCCATGCATTTGTACAGCGATAATAACCTGTATTGTTTTAATATTCATAGTCATAATATTATTCTACCCTACCATAACATTTGATACATTTTTTTTTTCCTTGTGCAGACAGCACTCTAAATTCATGTACTGTCGCACAGAATGTGGGTTAGGGATGCAGGAATGAATAGATAAGTTAGAATCAGCTATCTGAACATGCTGTAGCTGGTTCAGCAGGGGAATTATCAGGGGAAGAAGAACTGAACTCATGTAGGAGCTGGAGGCATTGCAGTGTTTTTTTTTTTTTTTTTAACATCATTGTAATTATCAGGTGGAGCACAAAATAGAGACCCTTCATTTTCTCCCACTAGATTTTGTGTGTGTAACTTTATAATTTCACATCACCTTCTGTAGCCGTCTCTGGTCCCAGTCTGACACACAACAAATTGTGCATCTGGGTTGTTTTTCATCGCCAGCAGGTTCTCAGTGGCGTCTCTCAGCCTTCTGCTTTTTAAGCATGGGACCTTTCTTTGGCTTGAAAACACAGTGAGTGGTTCTCATGTAGTGAATTGTTTCCAGCCTCATTGTTCCAAACTGAATGCCATAGTATTTTTGTTTCTTTTGACCTTTTCTGTGTGTTCAAAGTCCCAACCAGCTCAGCTTTGATGGAAAACACAATCTTGATACTGACAGTGGCATACTTCTTGTTTCTCCCAGTCCTGCACTGGATTCTTTTTCCTTTCTCACTCAGTAATGGTGGTCGCACTCCCGTAGATCGTATGTAGTGTATTGCCATGTTGCGGACACTTATTTCGCTGAAAAACCCTCAAGAAATTTTCATCTAGTACATTTAAGTCATGTGAATGTGATGGAATTAATTTGCAAAAGCTCTCGTGATCACTACACAAGTTGATGGATACATGATCATGTGTTAGCCGAGATACACATTATGTAATGTGTATCTAGGCACAGAAACAGCAGTTGCGGTTTTAAATTTCACCATAACTGACAGAACCCTGGAATAAAGCCGTTTAACCTCACATTCTGCTTAAGGCTGGACACTGATTTAAGTTGACAGGCAGCATTTTTCTTGTCAAAATTACCAAAGCTGATGGCTTACGTTTTATTGCATTTAACAGAAAGTTAATGTTAGATGAGATACTGTCATCTATTTTTTGTTCTACTACAAAGGCCTGCACAGCCCACATTCCTGTGATGGCTATGGAGCTGAACATGATGCAGATATACAGTACCTCTATGGGAGATAAACAGTTTGACTAAGTCACTGCTTTGAAGAATTAGGTTCTATTTCCTGACACTTGAGTAAAATTGACTAAGAGTGACTGGTTTCCATCTGATCAAGTGATTTCATGCAGCCAATCAAATCAAAACTTATTAAAGAGAGATGATAATATCAATGTTTTTGGAGGTGAACATGTCCTTAATGGTTACATACATGTGTCTGTTTGTATGTAGACATTGTGTAATATGTAGAGGTAATTGGATTCGATGTCTTGTATTGGACAGCAGAGTGGTTGTTTTTGAGCCACAGCAACACATTCTGTCTGCCCGAGTGACTCTAATTTGAAGGGAGAGGTGATGTGGGCTGCATTAACTCAACTCTGGAGGACCCCGTTGTCCCAAACTGCTCCTTGACGGGCCAGTGTAGCCCTAAACCTCTAGGCAGCTTCAGTATAGGGCCCCACATTTAGCCTTTTCTCCCCAGGTGATAAAGATGTTGTGAGCTTGCACCTGGGACTCTAATAAAGAACTTTACAGCCGTTTTGGGTCGGCAGTAAAATCTGTGAGGGATGTGAGGGAGAGATTGTTACAATGGGGTGTGAAAGAATGCTACAGCACCACTAACATACTCTGACACCTCATGTTCCTTTTGTTATGGGCGGACATGCACTTGAATAGGCTCGCTTACACACATCCACACACCTGTTTCCCGGAATATAGCAATTTAACAGAACTAGGTTAATTAAGTTCACAGGCGTTGATACAAGAGTCAATGTCTGTAGAATTCAAAGAGTTGTCAGATGGAGCTGCTCACTTGTTTGTGAGGGCATTTTAAATAATATCACTTACTTAAGAATTTCATTTAATACACAATTTATTTTTGATACGTGTACCTATGTGGATAAAAAAAATATACTTTGAGGTGTGTGATGTTGTAATTTGCAAACTTGCATGACAAACAAATGTTGAACTGTGAAGAGCAAAATGTGTGTGTGTTTTGAGTGTGTGTTGAAAGCCATAATTATTGCTATTTCTTGTGAATCATAAGAAAGAAACATCACTCTCAAGTTGATTGACAAACCTGTTTTTGATTATGATCAGAAAAGACCAAATGTTTATTTTCAGCTTCAATGATTAAATAACCCTTTACTTTATAGATGGACCAGCCTATAACATGTCATGATTTATTTGTACACTATATACATATCATTGTATCATTATGAATATTAAAATTCCTGACGTGATTGTTATATGTGCAGCATTACAGGCAGGACTGTGAGACATTTCGCACGGTGGTGAAAATGTTGGTGGCCAAGGAGCCCAGTTTGGATAATCTGCTGCAGGCTCCGCTGGATGAGAACCTGTCTGAGATCAAACAGCGCTGCCTAAATGACCTCAGGCACTTTGTGAAGGAGCTGGACGAAGTATTAGAGCAGCCGGACACTTCAGCAGACGCCACAGGTCACAAAACACTAGAGTAATAATATGGAATTTTTATCATCTTATTTCTGAGATAAGCAGAAGATTTCCCTATTAGAATTGAACAAATTTTTAACCAAAAATTTTTTCTACTTCTTGTATTTCAATTATGTTCTTTAATCAAATAATAGTACCAGTGATTGGTTTTTAAAAAAAAAAAGAAAAAAAAGAAGAAAGTATCAGATGCAAGCAATTTTTCACTTCCTGCATCATAAATATGATTTAAGACTCAATACTAGATGAAATAATTGTTGAAATGGATATGTTGTTACAATGAAATATACCTTTAGTATTTTGAGAAAGGAGCTGTCTGCTGGAGAAAAATGCACAATATACAATTCCAGCTATGAAATTAATCATGTTGTGGAAAAACTGCCAAATATTACTACATTCAGTTGATTACAGATGACATTTTATATTGACATAAGTTAAATGTTTGATCATTAAAGCAGGCTTGGTGGCAGAGGCTTGCTCTTATTGTTGAACCCTACTGATAAGAGCCCTCGCAGAAAGAATGAGTGAAATAATGCAACTTTCCTATTACAGTATTTTCTCAGTTGTATTGATATGTATTGTTCTGCTCTTCCAGCATCTTCATTTCTTGCAGCTGAGGCTGGCTAGATAATGCTAAGTGTAACACAAGTATTCTCAAACTAGTATCAAAGGGTCCAACTCTCCATGGTGTTTTGCAGTGCAGAACTTTTCTGTATAGAGATGATGTGTAGATCATTATTTGTATTATGTGTAGATCATGCATTTTTGTCTTTTGTTGAGTTTAACTGAACAACTTGTGAATATTTCCTTTTAGATTATTTGTAAATAAAAGGCCATGAATTAAGTGATGACACCTCTTGTTTCTTAATATCCATTGAATACATTTGCACATGAAAGAACAACACAAATCATGATATATAGATATTTTTATTACAATTATCATCTATCTTAGCCTTATATTCCAGTTTGTACATTTATACAGATTACAATGATTTGCTTACGATACAGTGAACCATAAATACACCACTCAACCAGGCCTTTTAATACACTTAGTGTTTGTCTTATGTTAGCGGTGCACAAGCCTGGAAGAACACACATTTGAAGAGCTTGGGTCAGCGTCAATTTGTCATTACATTTCTGACACCCACCCTCATGGAAAAGTCCCTGTACCAATTGCCAATAGTTAAATTTTTACGCCATTTTGGTACAAAGCATGTCATGAACTCAAGGGTATAAAAATAGCCATTTTGTTTTTTTAATTCTACAATATATACATTAATATCTGCACTGTTAAATAAACACAGTTTAGATGGTGTATTATAAATATGCATTACTCTGAAATACTTTACTTACTTTATTACTGGCAGTTTGTAATGCTAGGGGAGTGTTGACCTATGAAGATTTAGAATAAGGACTTGTGTCTCACACAAACACCTTGGTAAATTGAGTGCTGTGAAGCATTTATTAGCAAGCAGTTGTTAATGCATTTTAAACAGTGGACAAGAAGCAGGTGTATGGCACAACATTACCCAAAGTATAAGAGAGTAACGAAAGTCTACGAAATTATACAGTTTTTGCCTTTGTGCCCTTTCTTCTTTTTGGACTTAGTCCGTTGGCCATAAGGAGAGGAAGAAATGCCTACCACAGGGCTGGGCAAGTCATCAGTGTAGTAGTGTCTATGGGGCCTCGGCTGAGGGATGGGCTGTCCCAGGAAAAAGCCCTCCTCCTCAGAATCAGAAGAAGAAGAAGAGCATGTGGAGCACCAGTCATCATCATCCCCATACAGCCCCAAGAACCTCCCCATGGCAGGGCCTTGTAGCCCATAGTCTGACAAAGCAGCAGGACTGGGTTGGCCATGGAAGGCTTGGTGCCCCTTGGGGCCATGAGCGTTCCCTCTGTGGTCCATTTTGTAGCACATTTGGGCCCTCTCCTTGGGCAGAAGGTTAAGAGCATTGTCGGAGCGAGACTTGCGACTGCGGCGCCTCCTGTGGTGGTGATGGTGGCGTCCAGAGTGAAGTTCTTGGCCCTGCTCCTCAAAGTGGTACACTCTCCGGCGAGTCCGTTCGCTCATAGGGGGCTGGCGCACTGGGAGATCACCATAATGGCCATTGTCCACCACATCGTCAGAGAATTTGACTTGCTGAGGCCTAGACTGTGAACGCGTCCGCCTGAGGGCAGGGACGTGAGGTTTGGGTTTGTCCTCTGGTAAAGCCACCTCCTCTTCTTCTGGAACATTCTCCTCCACTTCCTCTTCCTGCTCAGATACAAGGCTTTTCAGGGAATTTGCACTTCTGTGTAACATAGAGGAGTTGAGGGTTCCCATATTACTGGTTTTCTCACAGTCTTCTGTCTCCAGTTCATGTAAGCCTTGCAGGGAATAAACCAAAGGTCTATCTTTACCATCACCATCTATGGAGGCTCCTGGAGAGGAGAGAGAAACATTATAAGATGTCTGCATATGGACTCAAGAACCTGTTTTAAAAATTAACTATTACCAACGCATAAAAAATTATTTTCTTACACCTGATCATGTCACATCTACTCACCAGTAATGTTGGAGAGAGCCAGTGAGTCCATGGAGTCTCGGACACTCTGATCTGTTTTCTTGAACTCATCTGTGATACACTCCAAAGAGTCATTGTACCATTGTGGCTCCTCTCCCTGGAAGCCTCCTCCAGCCCCATGATCCAGCTCCAACTCCTGGATCTTTCTACTGCTTGCCGGGCCCGGGTGGCTACCGTAGGCTGAGTCCCCAAGCCCATCCTGTGACTGGGCCCAGTACATGTCAGCCTGGTACTTTTTACTGGCAAGGCTCCCCCTTCCTCCTGCACTGCCACTGACAGCTTTAGAGGACTCCTGCTTTGACCTTGTGTCCTTTTCAGCAATCCAGAAATCTGTTGGTCTTGAGTCATTGGCTTGCTGGAAGACCCCGTGTTCCCCAAACTTTAATAGCAACTGAGTCATGTAGTCTTCATGCTCAGCCCACTCCTCCTCCTCCTGGTCCTCAGGTGCCTCAGTCTCCTCACCACGTCCTCTCCAAAAATGCTCATCAGATAAGTTCATGTGGGCCAGCTTGTTGGTCAGCGTGTCATCAGCATTTCCACTGAAGCCAGGGAACTTATAGTTGACAGAAGGTGAGAAAAGCAGCGACTGTCTGCATTGATCAGCTGAGCGACTGCTCTTACCCATGCGCACACTGCGGCGGGATTCACGTGAGCGTGCTGACTGGAAGGCAGAGTCGGAGGAGTCAGAGGCATGTACATCTTCCCCAAGACTGCAGGCTTTGGAGCAGTAAATACGACCCTGGTGTGGCAGGAAGGGGCAGCCCAGTAGAGAGCTCTTACACTGAGCACAGCTGAAGCAGCTCTCAGTGGCATGCCAGTGAAGCCCATCATAGGTCATCTGGGCATGATCAACACCTGAAAATGTTGAGATGGTTAGCATTACTACTCTTGAGTCTATACAAGTATTACAGGTGTTTTCTTGAGAAAACCATCATCTTACCAATGTGATCTCCACAGGCCTCACAGTACTCTGCATAAAGAGACTCGAAGCAGCCGCAACAGTATGGTCTGCCGTCCTTCATGATATAGCGCTGACCCCCCAGAATTGTCTCACATTCAAAACAGGAGAAGTGCTTCATGTGCCAATGCCGCCCCTCTGCCTCTGTGCACTCGTCAGCAAAAATAATCTGTGGACAAAGATGTGTACTGGATGAGACAAAACGGCCATCTTCTACCTTCCTGGCTGTCATCAGCCTGTATATTCATGTCGAATTTATTCAAGTCAATGTAGAAATAAAATAAATGTTATTGCTATCCCAGAGGTTAGCCTCAAAGACCATAAACGTCAGACTCTGGATGTTTTCCAGTATGTCAGTCTTGCGGTTTTACCTCATCGCAGGCTGAGCAGCGTGGTTTGAGTAGCTCAGCATGGTGCCTTCCGCAGTGGATCTTTCCATCGTGGTAGAAGTAGATCAGATCCACCAACAGTTCGCTACATGTGGAGCAGGCAAAGCATGCAGCGTGCCAGCACAGCCCAGGGCCCGCCCTTGAGGCGAACACTGCCATTTCTCCACCATTGATGCTTTCACCACACTGAAATATGCAGACACAATCACATGGTTGATTATAATAACATCCTGAAATTACTCTGAAATTGCACATTAGCTGTAGTTCCAAATTTTTCTGTAATAAGGTTATGTAAATCCTGCATAGGTAATTACATCTGTCACACAACTGCATGGACACAGCTTTGGCTTCAAGCCCAAATTGGCTCCTAATGTAACACAAAGCTTAGCCCATAGCAACTAATCATCATATGGCTTCCGAGTACATTTGCTCTGTTGATGAGGGGGTAAATATTTGGCCCATCTGTGTGTGCAAGCCCATTGGGTTGTCCTAACTGCAGTCCCAGAGTGGCCTATTTGTTTTTCTTCCCTGACTCGTGCATCATATGAAGACATGACTTTTCAAATCAACTACAGTGACTTTGGATAGAACAGGCAGTTAAAAAGAAGAAAACAAGAGAAAAAAACTGTCTTGGAGAAAGTAGGGGTGTCTCGTGGAGGGCTTCATCAGTTGGACTATGTTTTGACAAGGTTTATGGGCACCCTTTGGCTGCTCAACAGTCATTGTAAATTCTAAGTGAAACACTACTGAGCCACTCCAAACCACTCAGCGGAGAATAAATTTTAGTCTGCAGGGTTGCAAATCGAGCTTGTGTTTAGGGATTTTCTTAAATAGCATGGCTGACATTGAGATCTTTATTTCCGCTTCCCCTCTGGGTTTTAGTTAAAACTGGATACAGATTAACCAAATACCCATGGAGGAGATGCACAGCGAGCGGGCAACAAATCTTTTTTTCGATACTGTAGTTGAAGAAGGCTTTTGGATTTTGAAAGACTATGCGCTAGGTCCTTGATTTCAAAACAAGTTCATACCGCGGTCACTCTCCCAATCCTCTCCATATTTACAGTTGTAAATAATACATGCAAGACAGGGCACGTACATGCTCACAAATGCTGTTCAGAAGGTTGCGGGGCAGCAGTTTTATTGTGCCCCTCCCCAGTGCTTCCTTCTTCCTCTGGACACTGAACATATGTAGCTCCTTCTTCTCCTCCTCACTGAGGGACTGGCAATAACGCACCTGGGAGGGAAGATGATATGTTATGGTTAAGAAGGCCAATGTCACAATCACATCAAGAAATGGGACGATTCCTTCTTTTAAAAGGTGCTTAAAAAAAAAAAATAGCTAGACTGCATATGAATTTTGTTCCAGTTGCTCAAGTGACCTTTTCATATTAGGCTCCTTGAAATATCTGATTGCAAGGACTGTCGGCCACTAATAAAGGTTACAAACTTGTGAGTATAAGAGAGGGCAGAGTGCATACCAGAGCATGCTGAACAAAGGCAACTCTTGACCTCAGCTTGCCCTTCCTACACCCCCCACCCCCCCCCACATATCTCCACCCACAGTCCCTGATTGAGAATCTCATTTTTACAACAGGCCTTTTTGATGTTTCCCAAAGCCTTAACAAGAGGGAAAGCAGACGTTTAAACAAACAAGGCCTGTGTTTAGAGTGAAATCAAGAGGACGGGCAACAAAGGATGAGAGACAGCCAAGTCGGACTGTGGTGCCACTGCGGTGGTGGCATCACATAAAGCCTCTTTGAGCCAGCATCCCTCTCTCCTGCTGAGCAGTCCTCGTAAAAACCACTGCTATGACAGGAATCCTACTGGTGGGGGCTGCCAGCAAACATCATAAAATCATCAAGTCAAAAGTCACATTGTGCCCTCACTACATGTCTACAAGATTGTGGAACAAAAATCCCCTAGTGTGATGTCAACGTGAATGCCAAGGGCTCACATTAGTGGGATGGCATGGAAATGGCGAGACTTTTAACGCTGTGGGTTTAGCGGGCAGCAACAGATACAGCTACTCAAATGAAATGGAGAGTGGATCTTTCTTGTCGTCGCTGTGGCAGAAATAAGAGGACCTGCTGTGATGTATTTTCTGATACTCGCATTTACGAGCATTCACGCAAAATATTCTCACCTCATTATCATGTGGTGGCAGTTGATACAGGAGCTGCTTGATTCTGAACTTCTCTCCTGGACTGTTGACATAGGGGATCTTATCCTCAGGCAGACAGGAGAAATATAACTGGACCTGGGGAAATCATGGCATTGGGTAAAGCGATTATGCATATGAACACACTAAGTAAAATGACACCAAGTAAAACTAGAAAGCTTAAAGACTAGTTACTAGGTTTTGGTAACTTTGCTGAAGAAGATTTTTAAAATCTGAACATACAACTGATGATGCAAAAAAACATTTAAGTTGAACTGAAAGGTTCAGTGAATCCCCCCAGAAGACAAATGAAACTCATTCCAAATAATATATTTTCAAGAATGTGCAGTCATCAATCTGTACATATAGCTGGTTTTTGGTTCCCCAAGAAGTTGAACTTTTTTAAAACCAAATTTACATCCATTTAATTGCGGCAATATATTATTGTTATTATCTTGGACAGGATATTCATGAACACAAATATTTCTTCCAAGGATCCAAAGAACCGGGACATTAATTTGTGATGAGACACATTCTGGGACAGCTCTGTGTAAAATGTATGGAAGACTGACTTTGTGGAATCAATGTGTTTGCTCAAGTTTTTAACCCCTGAATCAGCTTTATCTCAGAGGGAGACAGAGAAGACAGAGTAGCAGCAGCAGCAGCACTCTTTGATGATGGCTCTGGAGGAATCATTTTATTTTCTACTAAACAAGTCCAACAACAGGTCAACAGGTCAAATCAGTTTAAAGGTTGTATTTTTCCAGTCATATGCTTGTCTCTATAGGGACAGGACAAAGCAGCCTGTCGTGGTGGCACTTTTACCCTTGGGGCTGGCCACTGAAAACTAAACTTTATGAGGGAGGGGCTATTACAGCCAGCCAGATAAAGAGGTGGGATGTGCTTGTCTTGTGTGTTGGGGGGGCTTCCTGCAGCTTTGGCCGTCTAGAGGGGGGTTACAGCAATTTACCCTGACAATCAACCCAACGTTTGCCCCCCACCATAAATTATGCACATTTTCATGCTGCTATTACCCCTCATCCAGCTCCTTAGGGGCTGGGGAACAGTCAGCTATCACCTCGGCCCTGTATGTTTCTTCACTGTAATGATGACCCATAATGCATGGCCCATTCAGGGCAATAGCTGCAGTAAAGGCATTACAGTCGACTGATGCATTTTCCCATACAAAAGGCATGTTTGGGCTTTAAGGTTTTCTGTTGCTGCAAATCCGTCTTTCCTTGCCCATCACCCCCTCATTGCTTCCATGTGTGTTGTTTAACAAGGGAAGTGGGATGAGAGGAGGAGAGAAACGCGGCAAGAAAAGAGAGAGAAATGAGGGGAGAAGAGGAAAACAGCCGATTTGGGAAAGTGCCACATCACACTGGCTGCCCTGCGGACACAACTAACAGTCCTGCCTGTGTTAGCGAAGGAGGGGGCTTGTTAAAAGAAGGCCCCTTGATTCCTGATCCTGCCAGCAGCAGTGGGCTCGACCCACCAAGTCCTCATCCTAACAGAGGACTTGATAATCACGAGCAGACTTTGCCATACCGCAGTTTGTAAATAAAAACACACACATCCTGCCTGTAAGTGGCTGCCTGGTAAAGCTTGACAAGTCTGTCTCAAACAAAGGGACCAAGTAAAAGTTTTAGGAAATATGTTGTCTGTCCCATAGGCTCCATTATCCAGAGACTCTAGTTGGTATGTTATTCAGTAATGCGCTGAATAGCATTTATCTGGGCCAGGCAAATGGGCTAGAAGGGAGTTAAAATCAGGTCAGAGCTGTTTTTATTCCCTGTCAGGAGGATACACCATTATTCACTGTGGTGATTTGGGGAATTAATGATTTGTGAACCAATGAAATAGACACCGCAGTTAAAGAGAAACGATATAGTGCTTCAAGTCTTCTTTGTATTACGAGAAGCCCATTTCCAAACCAAGCAGGCTTGTTTAAACGCAGCCCGCAACACCTTCATGAATTTCATGAACACTAGATAAAAGAATAGTCCCCTGTAAGCAAGATTTTCGCTCACCTGTTCAGGCCTAAGACCAGGTGGTACCCAGGCGTACTCCTCCAGCGCACAGCCTGAGTCATCGTCCGAGGTGGAGCTGCGCTGGAAGCCAGAGGTCAGCTTACTGACTTTCTGCTCCATCATCAAGTCTCGCTGGCGTGCCCCACCCTGGAAGCCAGCCGCCGACACTGCTGCACTCGCCAGGCTCATCAGACTCTCTTTTTACTAGAAAGACAATGTAAAAAAAAAAAAAAAGAAAATAGGAAGGGTGAGGGGAAGGAAGAAAGGGGAATTGGGGTGAGGACAGGAGGAGGAGGGAGGATTGAAATGGACAAGGAAATGAAATTTTGGTTAACAAACCATTACATCAGCCATTCCCCACATAATGCTATCCTCACTCCATCTAATCCACTTTCTCTCATGTTAGTGCCACTCCACTGAATGTTAACCACCAGCTGAATCACACTATCACTGTCTCTTTCATGAGGCCCACACCACCACTCAAAAGCCCATTATGGTATCTGAGCAAGCTTTTCTTGGTTCGCTCCTCATGTGATGAGTCGACTTCATAAAGACACTCATAAAGAGAACTATACCCTTTCACTGCTATTGTGGTGGCAGTTAAACATGTGCCCTCCTCATGTGGCTTTTGAAGATATAAAGACCATTAGGAAATTCCCTACGCTTCATGAGGTGACGTCCGATCTCATTATAGTGACACTAACAAGCAGGCAGCCATTCATAAATACACTCAGTGAATTCAGTGTCGCTTATACGTACGCCCAGTGTCGGCCAATGTTGCTCAGACCTCGCATACCTTTCTCATACTGTAATTTAGTAGGAAAAGTTAGAACAACACCAGACGCCGGCTGTTTCACCTTATCTGTGAAGCTTAGGTCTGAATGAGTCATCATTTTAGCCTGCTGCGGTGCTACGTCATACCGTGTCCCAAGAGGGGCCGCACCACATGGGATCTGATGCTGGCTTGATCAGTTGAGCCTGAGGTCTGTATAAACACAGGCCTGGCCTTAAGACAGGGCCACCATATGGAGAATGTCCACAATCCTGGTCTCTCCCTTCATCTCCCCTTTTTCTTTGGAGTGTTTGTTTTCCAACCTGCCGCAGTGAACGTCTGATCATCCTTTCATCTTGTAAGATGGACAGAGCAATGCCAGACAGGTGAAGTAGTTGGATGGAGAGGGATGGACAGAGGGGGGAATTGGAGCGATGGGGTCGACTGATTCTCGGTTGGACACTGACAATGCAGCAGAGGGGCAAAAAATAGATCAAGGAGATGAAAAGACGGGCACAGTGTTGACCCACAGTATGTGTGTGGTGGCGATAGTCACTAATGCATTTCCACATGTCCACACATTTGCAGACGTCACTGCACCGCAGTAGAAACAAAATAAACTAGTGTTGAGCTGGATAAAACACACAGAAAAGCATAACTTTAAAGTGAACTGTGTGTAAATGTCGCTGAGCAGCGGCCACTGTGGCCACAACTGATAATTACACACTGCAAGCTGATTCAGTAACGTGTAAAATGGCAATATCGAACTTAAGTTTGCTAATATTATAACGTTATTATTTATGAATGAGATTTTTCATTTGTAAGAGGAAGAATGTGTTATTTGTTCTTATAGTTTATAAGAATATAGTGACTGTGGTGAGTCAACCCTGTTTTTCCTGCGTGACAAAAGAAAAATGGCACCGAGTTCACTAAGACAGTGACCAAATCACTCCTGAACACCAACAGCTTCATCTCCTGAGCTGCTGTAAGTTTCACAGGACCAAGCAGACATGGAGATGATGTATGTGAGTCCAGTTGTGGTCATTTCTCACAGGCCAAGGGCTCTAGCTGAGATCAAATAGGAGCCCAGCCAGTGTCCAGCAGCCTGGCCCTTACACCACCTCCCCCAAAGCCTCCACCCCCCTATGGCCGGCAAGGGCAAACGAGGGCCGCTGAGAGACAGCTGAGAAAACCAGACACACTCAAACGCAGCCTTTGAACACAGGGGTGACAGTAAAGGAGCCTGAAAATCTGCGCTCTCTCCTGGAATGATATATATGCCTGGCTGCCCTTGGGAGTGTGCAGCCCCTATGCATACACGAAGTGGGAATGCACACCTTTATGATTGAAGCCGACATGGGACACAGGCCACTGTGGGCTATGCTGGTCCACACACATACAGTGCCATAAACACCTTGTCAGAATCAGCTGTATGCTCATGTATTCTGCTTCTCGCTTAGTGACAACTCTCTCTGAGATAGTGGCAAGCCAGATACCCCCCCCCCCCCCGCACACACACTGCATGCCAGGCCAGGCAGCTACTGGCTATTCATATCAACTCATCTTCCTCAAGGACAAGTCAGTCCTTCGTGGCCTCGCCATAGCCAACTGCTGGCATGCCCCCATCTAGCCTGACTAGTCAAAGACAATCAGAGCTGAGCGTGACTGATAGTGGTGGCACGGGATCCATTGGCTTTTTTTGGAACTTCGTGACTGCATTGTTCCACAAAGTGTCAAGTCAGGCGGATTGGCTTATGACATGTCCCATTAAAACGCCTCTAATGTCCTGAACAATGGTGCCTTTGTGAAGGATCCACTGAAGGCTTGTCCCATCAAGAGCCTGTTTATCTCCCTTTTTTTTTCTCCTGAGGATGTGGTGTGTTATCTCCATATACATGACAGTTAAAGCCCTCAAACCCAGATAACCTGTCTTCAGATGAGAGAGCGGAGTGGCAAAAAAGACACTCTCTTGTTCTATTCGCATCTATTGACTTGCAAATGAGACCAAAATAACCTACAAAAATGTGGCCTTGTTTGAGACTAGCTAGGGTTTCATGTGGGAGATAGCTAACTATAGGCAGGTTCAGTCAGGAGCCCGGAGACTCCAACTTCACAGCCTCGCATTTTATCAGGCACAGGCTCACTCATGCGCTACATTTGTTAAAAAGATGTTTGCTTTCACATGTTGGCCAAGTCTCTGTGAGGATGTCTCACACAGCCAAACCTGACTCACAGGAATGTCAGGCTTGAACTTCAGCCAGGCTCGTGAAGAGGAATCCAGGATGTACACGGCTCGGTGTTAGGCAAAGCCACTTCTTATACAACCACATCTGCTAGCATGCTAATTTTCCCTTTGGATGTCATGCAGTTCATTTCCTCTGACTCTGCCCAGAACGCTTCCTTAACTTTTTGAATGACAGAAGCACCGAGCCAACTAACTTAACCATGCTTACACCGACTTGCCAACTCACTGACTCATCACTTGTGCTGGCTTTTAAGCTTTTTTTCTTCTAACAAGGGACTTATGGTTTGCAAGATTAGTTTTTAAACTCCCCCTTCTCACTGTTCCACTCCCCCCTGCCCTGCCCTCCTCCCACACTAGCCAGACCCCTGCAGTCCTGAATGTTTAACAGCCCCTCACTCTTTTGTAAAGGTGCTTGTTAACATGGCTTTGGGAGCTCCAGGCCTGCATATCTGACTGATCTGCCCACAGTGGGCCAGAGGGTGGCGGGGGTGCTATCAGGCTGAGGCTAAAATGGGGTGACTGACATGTATGAAAATGTTAATGTGTCTTGTTCCACAAAAGAGAGGAGATTTAAGTCAAGGCAGGTGAAAGAGGGAAGCTCAAACACATCCTTGCTTTCAAAGGTCTTCAGTGAATGAAGGTTTCACAACCTCCCACTAGAACGTAGAATGAATGAAGAGATCTGTGTCTCAGAGAGAAACTGCACAATGAGCAATAGTTTTGTTACAGAGAAAGCTTATATTGCAACAAGCTCGGTGTAACAGAAGCTCAGTGAAGGAGTGGGTGCAAACTTGATTCATTAAGGAAGCAAATAACCACTGATTTGTTGTATTCACCCTCAAGACAGAACTTGAGGGTGAATACAGACAGTCAGCATCATGTGTTAACTACTGTGTAATCTTATTTATCACTTTATGGTATACAAACCTCTCACAGGACCTCATACTGCGACTGACCATTAAATGCAGCCTCCAGCAACATTTAAAAAGAGCATTCAACAACACTTCAACCAGAGTCCCACAAAATCCAGACACTGGAGCCTTGGATTAACAACCCTTGAGAGAGTGCACAGGAAAAATAAGCAGCTTCTGGTCTGAATTACTGTCTATATTCCTCTAGGAAGTGGATGATGGACATGCACACAACCAAACACAGTGCTCTCTGTCAGTCTGGACCGGCCCAACATGTTTAACTTGGCTGCTGCGAGCTCAGCAATGCAACATAGGCTCTAGTGGAAGAGAAAAACAAGATTTTCTGTTCAAAATCCCTGTTCCTTACTTGAGCTTGAACTCAGACAAATTGGTTTCTTCTTATGTAAGAGAAGATATGTCTTAACTGCAGAAAAATATGCAGCATATTGTTGCTCTCACTGTACATATAAATCTTCAAATGACAGCCTGTCAACTACTGGCACGTAATAATAATATGTTTTAATATCTTGGGAAAAAAAGACATGTCAAACTGCAGGCCAGATCAGATTTGTTAGACAAGTAGATTGTTGTGTGAACCAGTGTTTAAGGTTAAACCTGTAATTGAAAGATCCAATAAATCAACTGAGTATCATTAAGACAAGAACTGAAAAAAAAATTGAAGAAGGATGTATTTGAATCCAATCAGTTTCAAAATAAAAAGGGTTCAGGTTAGTGTTGAGGTGCTGCACGGCTGGAGTTTGGTCAACTTATGGAAGCCTCCATTCGTGTCTAGGGGGGTGTTTTTTCAAGACCAAATGGATGGGAGTGACATCCCCTACAGAGGTCTGCACTAGGGAGACCACCTGCATGCACTGGCCAGACTGAACTAAGACTCCACACACACACACACACACACACATGCTGCTGTCACATAGCAGACATCGAACACATTTACGTCCCAATAGATTCTGTCTGCAAAGCAGGAGAACACTGATGACAGAGCTCCCTCTTTGCTTATATAACAAACTGTATGTCTTTTAAATCATGCAATGTGATCAATAATTAAACCACCCTCCCATGAAATTAAATAATACAAATATCTTGTTTCATCTAGTACCAAAACACAGTTCAGGATGAGTTAAGGTGCAATACTGTAACACCTCCACTTCAGCTTCACTACAACCAAAACACAGTCTATTGAGAAACCTGATTACATCTTGTTCAGTCATTTCCCTGTTGGTCTTACCTCAGTGTAGGCCAACTCTCCAGAGGTGAGCAGGAAAAAGGATCTTATTACCACTTTATCTGGTCCTAGATTCTTCCCCAGCCTCTGGGCTCCATATCTATGCAAGATCCTCAGAGCTGTAATTCCAGGACAGGAGCAGTCAGCCTTCTCTACCAGAGCTGGCAGCACAGTAAGAGCCCATATCAGAGCTGAGACTGTAAAAAGTCAGGGAGATGTCTGTCTGAGTGCGTGGGAGAGAGTGTTTGAGAGGGGTGTGTGCGCGTGCGTGTACATGGAGGAGCTCAACCAGATGGTCATCCCTCCCTTGTCTCTCTCACCAACCATTCCTCCTCCTCCCCCCCCCCCCCCGACCCAACCCTCTTAACCTCAGCCCGGCCCCCTTAACCTCCGAGCAGCCATTCACGGTAGGGTATGGAAGAGCGAGGCGTCTCTCCTCCGTTGACCCTCCCCTCATACTTCAAACACATGCTTCCAAATGAGAACCACCGGTAGAGCTGAAGCTCACAGGAACTGAGCTTTTAAGTAGCACATCAGGGATGGCAGAGCTCGTTTTACCACACTGACCGCCCCGCATCCACAACAGCTTTCACATGACAGTCTTCTTTTTCCGTCCCTATCAACGGCTCAGACGTGTGGGGAAGGTGGTGCACGTCACAGTCAGGCTTTGGTTTATTTGGTGGTTGCCTTTTTGTGCCCTAAAATGTCATTTAGTTACAGAGAGCTGTTTAGTAACTACAGCTTTATGATTATAGAGCGATTGTTGGCTTGAGTGAACAATAGATGCATTATTTATCCCTGCTTCCTACCATCTACAACATCCTGGCTCAGCCTCAAATAACCCTTCCAATGACTGAACGTGATGTCAGCAAATCTAAATGAGACCAACTATCAGACCTTTGACATATAAATCACACAAATACTATAGTGCAACCACAGATCTGTTATTATCGGCTTAACATTGTCTGAATGAGGGTTAAAAATGTCCAACATTGTACAGCTCAACTTTGAGTCGTACAAAATGCGAACGAGTAACTATATTGTGGGAATCTGTGAAGTCATACTGTAATGTGAGGTTCAACATAATAGTCACTGAGCTCACTGAAATGCTACAGAAACTACATGATATTCAGATCAGAGGTTAAACTGAATCTGTTAACTGATTAGCCAACTGACAGAAAAGAAATCTGCAACTATTTTTGGCAAATTGAATAATTTTTAAAAGCAAAAATTCCCTATTTTCCCCTTCTCCAATGTGATGATCTGCCACTTTTCTTTGTTTTTGTATGATGGTAAAGTGAATGTCTTGAGCTCTGGAAACTTATATTTGGCATCTTTAGTTACAACCATAATTCAGTTGTATTTATCTTCATATCCCAAACATAAATAAGAAGAATATTCTAGTCTATTGAAACAAACCTGATATTAGCTTATAGCCGGGCTTTCGGTTCTACCTTTATCATGTAATTGCAGACATGTTCTATACTACATACTATACGTCCACTGAAACTCCCCAGGGAGGACACAGTTGACCTCTGCCTCTCCTTCACCTCTGCAGGAATGTCAGAGTGTGATTCCCTTCCTGTTGCCTCAGAAAACAAAAGTGGCCGCTTCAGGTCAAACCCTGGACAGTTGCACCTTTTGCATCCTTTTGCAGTTGTTCGGTTGCAATTTCAAAGTGTTACTTTCTCCCAAAAGGACATGTTTTATAGCGTACATAATTGTGTCTTAGATAACTGCAAGGTTATCCTTTTCTGTGTGAGGTTTTGTTGCGGAGCTTTAACATACTTTAAGACTGTAAAACAAAGCAGTAGAACATTTTACTGGGAAGCAAGGAATCCATTAAACAGCTAAAATTGCTTTCTTTATAAACATTTTAGCAGCTGTGTTAATTTTGTGGCGGTGACGTCAGGATGTAATTCTGTGAACTTGAACGCATTCAGGAAGCATTTACACTGTGGGCTTTTTTTAAGTGGGGGCTGATATAACAGGGTTCACAAGCTCAACACCCTTATGTAGTGGACGCAATTAAATACTTTGACAAATGTATCTTCAAATGGCTTTAAAAATGGAACAAGCACTATCAACCTTTTGACTGTTTAGCACATATTCTCAGGAGATTCAATGCTAGTTTGGTGTAAAGTCCACAGTCTACTTTAATCACATCACGGATCAGCTGATATGTGGAACTTGTTTAATCAAAAAAAAAAGAATGGAATAAACATGGCCACTCATTCCTAGTTTAGGTTACCTGTGCGTGACTGACAGCATCTGACTGAGTGTCACTTTTCCCATCCTCTGCGTGCCCACACGTCTCACATTCACACCACTATGTGCTGAAATATCACATCGTGGGTGGTGTATGGAGACTGTCATATCTCTGTCATTTACATTTAAAATAAAATGGTACTTAGACCTGCAGATGTTCCCTTTAGAGAAAAAGAAAACAGTTTTATCCAAAACAGAATAAAGCCAATGTGCGTTAACCCCTGCGTGGTGCGTGGACTGTAGGTTTGTGTGGGTGTGTGGACAAAGCCATTGTAGCAGCCAAGGCCAGGGAGGAGAGGCACCCTTTCACAGCAAACCTCAGGCCTTTGTGCTGGTCCAAAAGACTCAGCACTCTGCTCCATTAGCAAGTCTTAGTGGGGAGGGACAACACAGCATCCTGCCTTTGGGTGGGGGGGTGGGGCATTAATGAAATGCAAAGCTAAGATGGTCAACTGATCCGGACAAAAGTTGCAGACCCTACTTGGCAACACCAGTATGAGTAAACAGAATTGTCCCCGATAGCGTCAAAATGTAGAGATGATGAAGGTTTATTCAATTTTGACACATTTGAAGCTTAAATGAAAGTGTCCTTTTTAAAAAAGAGAAATTTAGGTAAACAGGTTTAAAAGTTCAGAGGTGACCAAAGACATCTTTGAAGTTCAAATGTGAAGACTTCTGAGATTTCAAAAGAGAAACAATGACCTTTGACAATGAACTAGGGTGTGGACAACTATTTAAAGAGGTCTGTGGATTATCTTCATTCTCTCCAATGGGAAAGCTGAATCAGCACAACAACATCCTGAAAATCATTCCGTATGCCTCTATAGTTAAAAGTAGCCAGCCGCACAGTTCAAGGTTCACCTCAGATAGTTGAATAATATAAAGATGGACAAGTCATGCATCCCTGACCCTTGACCTTAGAGAGCACCAGATGACCCATAAATCTATGGCCCCGGGGTTTTACGGCCCATTCCCCTGTCATAGCCACAACGACCTGAACAGCACCTCACACCTGGTCTGCACCTTCTCACCGCTGTAAAAAAAAAAGAAAAAAGAAAAAAAAAAAAGAAACACCCTGTGCTAGCGGCGAGGTAGTCCATGACCGGCATGCCCTGACAATGACAGGACAGGGATGATGATCATCAGAACCAACACCCCGATGATAAAGCTGCATTCTTCTCCGGTCCAAACACGTCCTTGAAGAAGGGGACCCGTTAAACAAAGCAGCCAATCAAAGCTGGATGCCATTTATATCTCACGGCGAGGATGGAATCTCCAATGTGTTTAAATGAGTCAAATTTTGGTCCTAACACGTTTCATAAAGTGGGGCACCAAAGGGGCAAAGGGAAGGTCAGTCTCTAACTTACCCTCATTGATGACCATTGTTGAGGACAGCTCTCACTGGTGTGTGAGCTTCCTTATAAAAAGTAGGCATTCTCAAGGTTTAAATGAGTTGCCAATGGGTATTATCAGGACACAGGCCCAACAAAGGCCTCAGTTATAAAGGCCAATAAAAGCCTATCGTTCTACTGTAACAACAATCCTTTTTACGCCTTGAAAGAGGGAGGAAAAGGTCAGCTGGTGGAGCAGTCAGCGCATTGATATTGACTTAGCTAGATTGGCGCTGACAAACTCAGGTCAGACTGTGGGCTTGTTAGCCCTATAACCCTCACATAACCCCCTTTTTTACTGGTTCACTCTGACACACTGGAGGCAGCTGAGGCCATAGCTTAAATCTGAGCTTAGTTTCTGACACGAGACATTTGTAAAAATTAAAGAGAAATATCTACTCACTTGACATTTGGCCTTACTAAAGATCATGTGTTTCTCATGAGCACTGAATAGGAAGAAATCAAAATGAAAAACGGAGAGAAATCAGGATTTATTAGGCTAAATTGGAAATGAGATATGGTAACATTTGAACTTTTCAACTCTTGACTGAAAATCTAATTTTCTAACTTACAACACGCAAAGATCACAACACTTAAATCCTAAATCTACAACCTAAGTCTGTTTTTAATTAGATCACAGTATGTAATGGCATTGTATAAAACCAACACAATAATCATTAAGCAGATGATGTCAGTTTGAATGGTCCTGATTTCATGGAAGCAATCATTGAGCATATCACTTATCTACCCATTTCTTTCTGCTTTATTTAATTTGCTGTAACCCTGTTGTGTTGCGTATGATGTAATACAACCTGAATGTCCAGTTTCAACCTGTAATACATGACATAACACGTTCGTGCTAAACAGAGCCTGGTGTCAGCACACTGGTACTTTCTTCACTTTATCATAAGTGCACTGTTCTCTAACTGCTTTTCCAAACATTGCAGAGATGTACGATCGGGACCGGTCATATTTCACCCTCAATTTGACACCCTCTCACCTAGTTGTAAAAGCCGGACCTCATTGGGAACAATGGGAAGTGGAGCGACAGAGCTCCCGGGGCTGTTAAAGGGAGGAAGCCCCTTTATTTGAGGACACTATAACTCAACAAAAGCCTGTGGCTGTCTACACACAGAGCGGGCCGAGGATGAATGGGCTGCTCTTACACTACACACTTGCACTGTCAAAAGCACTGGATCAGCAAAGGGCAAAGCCTGTCATGTGTGGTCTCCAT
Source organism: Seriola aureovittata (assembly GCF_021018895.1). Lineage (NCBI taxonomy): Eukaryota > Metazoa > Chordata > Actinopteri > Carangiformes > Carangidae > Seriola > Seriola aureovittata. The sequence goes on along the minus strand of NC_079373.1, from coordinate 8,538,057 downwards.
GGACAAACTGGGATGAATATAGACATAAAATTACAAAACAGCCCTATTAACACCTTAAGATAATGACTCTCTGTTTTCACCATCATTTTTTAAATTTTATTTCTTCAATAAAACTTTAATATTCTCCCCATGCGCAGGAAAAGCGTCAAGTTTTCCATTCCTTCATTCCTGTGTAATGTGAAAAGGTTTGATCTCTCCTGTTGAAACAGCACCCTGTCAATGTCCAGGTCCAGGTTCAACACTTGCGACCTTTCAGACTTCACTACATTTTTAGCTCATGACCTCACGCTTTCAGAGAGTCGAACTCACACACCACTTAAACCTCACACGTCACACACATCTGGGCTCCTCTCCTCAACGTTCCTCAGAGTTCAACAGTATATCCTTCATACGGCAAGAAAACTATTTCCTGTGTGTTTCCAGTCCCGGGCTCAAACGGACACATGAATGAACCCGCCGTAACCAAACAGGCAATACTCGGGCGAGAGCGCTATGAGCAAGTCATTGTAGAAGGAGAGGATGCAGTCAAAGAAGAAGAAAAAGTTGGCAATTCCCACACGTGGAAGCATTTTCCTGAGCCGCACGGCTTCAAAAGGCGAACCATGGAATCCAACAATACTCTAAAACACTTAAGAGCTGCTCAGTCAGGATCCCACTAATGATTAACATTCCTGGAGAAACACTCCGTTACAGTCTTTTTAGAGCGTTCTAATTAAACACATGCTCCAGTGCCACAGCACAGAGGGAACTCTGAGGACTGAGAGCCGGGATGCTTCTTTCCAGCTCTGCTTAATTGGACACAATTTAAGTCATTAAGGTGGTAGTAAAAACAGCAGAAAGAGCAGAGGAGAGGCCCAATGATCTACCCTGTGAGGCTCCCTGTTGCTCTGATGTTGTTGACCCTTTAACCTCCTCATGTGACTCACATTCAAATGTACAGAAAAAAAAAAAAAAATCGGAGACTTACTTTCATGATGAGACGCACGACTGGACGTTTAGTCCTGGCTGAGTTTGGGAATAGTTTGAGACTGGACAATAGATGTATGTCTAAAGTCTTCACATTTCTGAAAAGGGCAAAGAGGTTACGCGTGTATGGAGGTCCTACATCTTGGGAGGCAAGCTTATATCTGATGATCTGTGAATCTGTTCTCATCTGTTTCTGACTCGGGTTCTCTGTGTTCTTTGTGGTTTCGACATATATTTTGATATATCGTCTGCAGATGATTTTCTGTAACATAATCTTTGTGCAGTTGTAAATAAGTGATTGGGTGGGATGATGGCATGTATCAGGCAACAAGTGGAGTGATAATCTAAATATTAGTGCCTGATCATAATTTGGCTCAAGGCATTTGTTGGTTTAGATCTTTAAAAGACGGATAATAGAAACATCTGTTTCCAAAACAGAACATACGGAGTGAGTAATCTGATAAAAATGGAGCTTATAGTTACTCTAAACTGTTGATTTTTCTCTCCCAGTGCCCATTTCAATACCTCAGTTCAGTGTGTCTGTCAATACTGATCCAGTGTCAGTGCTCTCATTTTCCCAAATCTGAAATCTGAATACCTCCCGGCATGAAATTATTTTACTTAATTCTTTTATTTTTTATGGTAAACCACTGCTCTGACAACATGATTACAGGAAAACATCCATACTCTAAACAGTCATTTGAAGCTATTTTGATTTCTTTGACAACATGAAGGGGAATATGTTGCACAATTTAACTGGGTCTCTTTGTAATTTTGAGATGCAAGTTGGAAAAGGGGTGGAGGAAAAAAAGCGGTCTGTGGTAGATAAGGTAGGTGTGTGAGTCGTGAGCTGGAATCTGTGTGTATATTGTGTATGTGTGTGTGTATTCAGGTCCAGTGAGCTCCAATCTGAAGCCCTCAGGAGGCCTCACTCAGTCTAACAGATATATAGGCCAGACATAGGGTCATTAGTGCCTGCGGTGTGTGTGTGTGTGTGTGTGTGTGTGTTGGCACAATGTATGTGTGGAATGGAAAAAAAAGACAGAGCTGGCTGCCTTATCACCCCCCAAATTAAGGATACCAGTGCTCCAGGGCAGCGCTTATTCTTAGAAACCTCACATGTAATACGTCTGTTTCAGTCAGTGTCAGTGTGTTATTTCTGGAGCTGCTAATACTGAGCTCACTAATGACACCAAACCATTTTCAGCCAGCATAAAGGAACATGTGACAGGGTGGAGATATACATGCCGTGTGTGTTTTGAAAAATAATAATCCTTCTCACAAAATCTGAGCTCCCTTTAAAGTTTTTATTCCTTTTCAACCTCATAAAACATTCTGGTCAAGTGTGTGTGTTTGCCTACGGACGGGACACATGCACAGATGTACACATCTGGTGAGCCACTGCTCTTGTTTTCTTTGGGAGCCCAGCCCCTAACAGGAAGACAGTGCGAGCATAGCAAACAAAAGCGCGGCTCTTTGAACTGGCCTCTCTCTAGGAGCTGCCGTCAGGTTGTTGGGGCCAAACGAAGTGTTTCTGTGTCAGCTCAGTGGGCCCATTGTGGGCCTCAGGCTGCTGCTCTGCAAGACATGTCCTCAGCTGGCCTTTGTCAATATTGAACAATCTATGTTATGTTACAACATCTACCTTTACTGCGATTACTGTTTCCAACTGATAATAATACATTTCCTCCATGTGAAGAGACGAATGATAAGAGATTACTGTGCAGCAAATGCTAAACAGAACTCCCATGATAGTAAACTTAATAATAGCACAGTTAATCTGAGAGCTGAGCATGAGTGGAGTTGGGAGGACACATTAGATAGTCCCTGCACTTCAGTGCTGCAAACCAATTTAACAGACTAATGAAATCAAAGATAGCTTTTGAATACAATGTTTGATAAAAAAAAAAAATAATAATAATTTACAGACAGAGAGAACATGTTTGGAAATGGAATATCTGTGGCTGCACTGTGTAATTTACCTGTCCTCTGTATCTCTTCATACACAGAAGTGGGTACATCACCTTGGTTACGAGTCAGTTTTATTGATTCTGATCCCACTTTAGTTTTTCACATGTAGCTCCCATGAATCCTACTTCATGTTCTTGGTGTATTATTTACATAAGAACCTAAACCAATATATGCTGAAAGCAAAAAACATTGTATTTTGAGGTGGTTGAGGTGGCTGTGAACAGTCAGTGACACAAACAGTGAGAAGAAAAATATATTATATGATTTTATTTTTCTTGCCTGGTACAACCTGAAAGTTTGCTGCTCGACACTTGTTTTTGCTTGAGTTGTAAAATCTAGCATTAGCTGATTTTGGAGAAATATGGCCGCAGCTAGGGACATCAATAACACTGCATTGTTAAGTTAGATGGACCTTCTTTGCATGAAACTATTTTTGTTTTGTTTTTATTTTTACCATCTGTCTTAAACACAAGAGCATTAAATCATGCTTAAATGCCAATGTAGATGGATACACAATGGATCAGCACTTTGATTTCAGCAACTGATGAACATAATGGAAACCTGTTTCTAGCTATTCATTATGAATGTAAAACACCATTGTGCAAAATCTAATGGTATACAGGAGGAGTCAATATTCTTCGATTGAAGATCCCACTAAGAAATTGAAAATATGAAAACTCTATTGAAAAACAATAAGAGGACACAGCAGCAGTTTAAATATTTTCCCAAAAGAGCTGCAAGCAGATAATATATTGATTCCTTGCTTGTGTTTCTGTTAATCTTCTTTTAATTAGTTATTATTATTAAATTAAGCATTTTGTGATATGGGAATTGGTATAAAACTCTTATATGCATAAATGTTTCCAAACCTGATTGATGACATATTAAATACGAAACGATCAAAGCGTTAATGAGTAAATGTTCTGAGATTAATAATCTATTTGATACCCAGCAAGTGTCCCCTCCATCTGTAACTCTAACCTTTCTAAAGAGTCTCAGGAAATACCTTTGTTGTCAGTCCAAAAATCCCTTGCCCCGCAGAGTCCATTTTTAAACCCCGATGACCTTTTCCATATCATCCACGCTCACTGACTCCACCCCTGTGACAATGCCAACAGGGCCGGAGGAACAAGAGCCACAGGAAGGGGAGGGAGGGGTGGTGGGTGGTGGGGTGTTTTGCATATTTCCAGCCAGGGGTCCGGAAAGCTTTAGCTGAATCCCCTGTTGTGTGCCGGGGAAATGAGCTGGGCTTTTTAACGACTATCTCAGGGTAATATGTTTTCTTTTGCTCCTAGCCCAGTGATGTTGTGATTGCTTGGATGGCTCCCCCATAGATGCGGAGGACAGAGGGACCAACATGACCTCCTGCAGGCAACCATGTTTGTGTCATTTCGGGTCAGAACAACTTTCCAACAGTTCCATCGCTGAAGCTGCTGACATTTGGCATCTTCAGATCTGTTATTCTCCTTTTATCAAAGACAGACATGTTGATAATAACCGGCTTTGTAGCACTGCGCCGTGGTTATTACCCAGCATTCATTGAGGGCTGAGCATCATGCCTATACATGGTGGTGATAATGAAACATGTGTGTCGAGTATGGCTTTCATCATCGTGGTGGTCTCATGGTTGGTCCCGCAATTATGGCGTGTGGTTAGCAGAGTTGTGCTGGGGCACTGAACTCCGGTGTGTGAGCCAAACCCGTTTTCCTCTAACATCATCCTGCAGCTCCTAATAAACAGAGTTGTGCCTGGAGGCGCTAAATCACTAACTACCTTTAATCACTTTAGGATAATGCTTAGCATGTGGATCCAATGTGTGTCACCGCTCCAGGCGAATCCCACTGACTCTCATACATGATGCTGTTTGAAAGTTACAGGCGGGGAACTTCACCACATGGCAAGCACAAAGTTATAATCTGTCCCAACAGACAGCGGCGTCCACAGTGGTTATCCCACTCTCTATAAACCGCAGTGTAACAGTGCCCTAAATTTGACCATCCAGGCCACCGTCCATTCAAGCCAGTGGCCCAGTGCCCACAGATTCTGGGACCACCGGCGTTTAAACAAGCCATATTTCATCCAGCCTCCTGCCAACCTACCACAAACAGTTTACAGTCAATGGGCTCTGCTCTCTGGAGTTTGTCTATGGCAACCCGACTCCATGCCACATCTCTCCATCCAGAGCCATGAAAGACTGGCCTCCTCTGACAGCTCCTCACAACACACGGCCCTGTCCCGCTCTGCTTTTAGCCCTGCTGTGGTGAGCTGGACCACGTCTGGGGATAAAAGGCTGCCAGAGTGTTTGGCTTGCAGGCGATTTACACGGACGCGAGGGTGATTCATTCTAGCTTTGCACAAACAGGCCTCTGTGTACATTTCACTGGTACCGGGCTTTTAAATCAACAGTGGGAAACGTATACAGACGGGCACTGGGACTTATATTCTGCTCATTCCCACTCAGCTGGGCGTCTGCCACACACGCATGCACTCTCCAACACCTACAGACATACACACACATATAGGTGAATACTTTGTCTCTGTCCATCTCAGACAAACACACACACACACACACACACACCACAACATGCCCCACTGTTTATGTCTGAGACTTGCTTCATGTCTGTGATTTATCTCCACCTCCACTGCTCTTGCTGGGCACTACGTGTGCTAATGTTAAAGCTAGCTCCTCCGGCTGAAAGCTGCATTATGGAGGTGCTCATACAAAATGCAGACCTATGCTTATCTGCCGCCCAATCCTAAATCCTCCGGTTTTTAACTATGCACTCTGGTACTAAAATAAACCATTAACATAATCCACATTTACTAAGTGAGCTGTTGTAAACATCAAGTTGGCTGAGGAGGATCAGAACTGTTTCCACTGCTGTGTCCAAGAAAAATGATAAGTCCAGCCATTGTGCTCTGCTCTCACATTCACACACATAATCGAGAACAAGTTTTTTTTTTTAAGTCGTTTGAATTCTATTAATGGCACCTTTCATTCACTTCAAGGCTTTGGAAATGACTGAGCCGGCACCATGTGACACGTGGAGCTGCTCCAAAAACACCACTTGTAAATCATTTAGTCTATAAATAACTTTAATCATCACAGAGAATTCTCACCTGCAGCAGATCGTTGAAAGTATAAGCTCAGCTCACATCTCCCCTAACACACATGCCTCGCCTGGTAGATCATCTAAACATTAAATAAGCACAGCTGTGAATTATGAGACCCAGATTCCAGTGGATATACAGTATGGCAATACATCAAATAACATTTACAGTGAATATATGTGTATCATTCATTAGAAATGATGTTAGATGACAGCCTATATGCTCTGATTTAACTGTAGGCCTCATTGACAACAATATATGATTGTATAAATCACTGTAAAGCCTTAATGTGCAGATGAACTTGTCTACATGAAACCGTAAAAGTTTTTTTTTTTTTTTTACTTTAAAATTTATCAGGATGGAAATGTAAAGTGGTTCAGGTTGTAAACACAATGCCACTGGTGAATTTGTGCGACTCCCAGGCTAGTGAAGCCGTCTACCTCCCTTCTAGCCACTAGGTGACACCACCACCTTGGTTCTGTTCTGCGCGCTCTCTCATCCCTGTATCTCTGTGCCCAACACTCACACTCACTCAAAGTATTCCTTTTGAGTTCCTTACACCCTCTTCCTTCACCGGACAGTGTCTGGACAGAGTGTTAAAAATGCTGTAATCATGGATGTGTGTGACCATGTTTGAAAATAGCCTCTGGACCTGGTCGGTTACACTTTGAAGTGGCGTTGTTGACATTGTGCAGAACCTGCAGCTGACCTCCCTCCTTTGTGCTGTTAAATTGCTCCAAGACATTTTTTTTTTTTTTTTTAAATCCACTTTTGCTTGAATTGCCCTGCTATACCACAAATCACTTCCACAATCTAGATATTTAATGTGTCTAAATACAGACTGTGGCATGTCCTGGATCTGTTTCTCTCACTTAGCTAACAGGCATCAAGCTGAAACTGTCCTAGGATCAGCAGTGCTCTGTTTTTGTCAGCTGTGGCCATAGTGACAGATTTCAGGCCAGTCTGACTCTGCTGAGCCAAGTGGGTCCGTCATTCTGTCAGCCCCCACGAGACCCAGCAAAGGACTTAATAGCTTATGGTGATGTTTACTGTGCTCTATTGAGAGCTAAATATTATTTTGGACAGCCTCGGTTAAATATAACAGCGGCTGCTCTTCTGTGCCTCGCAAGTTTAACACTTTATCACAGCTGAGAATGGAGATGTTTGAAATTTGAGGGTGTGTCATTGTTCTCCAAAGGAAATACTTTATGGCGTGTTTAGCACTGTAATAGGTCCATAAGGAGAGATGAACTCATTCAAGCAGCTTTTATGTTATACCAAGAGCTGACTGCACTGCAAAACTGCGCATCTTCATAAATCACTATGGCTCCCTTAAAACCAGACAATGAGGTTTCTGAGCACTAGAAACAAGGCAGGGTAGTGCAGATCACACTATCAAGGGGATCAACACTCACTCCAGAAAAACAAGTGGACTGATGTGTTCATTTACTTTAATAAAGCGTTTCAAGACTAAATTTCAGCTTAAATGACTTCTCAGTTTCTTTCTTTATTTGTTATTTTTTGGTCAAGTCGTTCTAGCCTTATCCGTCAAGGTTAGAAGTGAGGAAAGTGAGAGTGACTCCTCGTACTGTATGTGGCCGGCCTGTGTGACCACATTCTCCCTCACTCAGCACACACTCTTGACAGCTATGGAGCCCTGCAGTGGCGGACGAGCAGCGGTCACAGAGCGACCGACCAGTTGTCACCAAAGTGACAGGCGACAGCTGAGTCCATACATCTGGAGGCCCCCGAGGACTCCACGCTCCCACACGCACCCAACGTCTTTTCCAGTTTTCTTCATCGTCAGAGAAATGAGGTTACTGTGGCTACACGCGCAGGGGAAAGTGAAACGTGTCTCTGCTGCGTAAAAGCGCAAAGCAACATTGGAGGATGAGGAGATTAAAGCCAGTTTGATGACATTTTGGGGTTGATACAAGTAGCCCATTGCCTCTAGAGAGTATCATTTCAACTGCTGGGTGTTATATGGGTTGTTTTCTCACCATGTGTTGTTCAAGGTGTCGTTTGTTTTTCTTATTAAAGCACAAGATTGAGGTCAACATGTGCGCATTTTTTTCTTGATCACAGTATCAGTGGTGTCTACTTAGAGCAATTTCATAGTGTAGAACTTGAAAATAAATGTTACCATACATTAGCCTATTTAGAAACTGCCCAAAATAGTGAAATTAATGTAAAAAAAAAAAAAAAAAAAAAACTATTAAAAGAAAAGAAAAAGTGACTTGGTCCACTCACCCCCAAAGCGCTCAGTCGCAGTGAAACGGGTATCCAGAACCAATATTCCTGAAGTGAGAAAAGCGATTCACGCTGCGTCTCATTGGCATAAGATGAAAAGTCCAGAGAGGGTGCACCACTGCGCCGCGAAGCTGAACCCAGAGCTGTGCAGAGCGATAAGCTTAAACCCCAGATACGGGCTGCATGGGAGAGAGAGAGAGAAAGAGAGAGAGACAGAGAGAGAGAGTCTGGTCCGACTTCACCCACTGTCACCACATCTCAGTCATTTCAGCAGCGCGCGGTGCGCTATGGTGCTCCTCTCGGCGGTCACAGTGAAATGACATTAGCGGTGCGCCCTGCCTATTGGCTTAAACAAGCGGCCCCCACCAATCCTGAAGAGACGGACCAGTCTGGAGCCCAGCGGACAAATGCTCCTGTGAGTTTAACTCCTGCTGCTGCAGTGAGGAGTTTGAGGAGAACTGTTTGCGTAATTTAAGTGCTTGGAAACTACTAAGTGAGTTAATCCTCCTTTGTTGCCTTTGCCTATAGGCTACCTTTACCTCTATATGAACTTTTGCCTTTATCTAGGCTGAAAAACAAACAAACTGTGAACTTTAAAATTCCACCTTTCTCCACTTAAAACTAATTAACTAACAAATACTCCAAGTGTACAATCACCCCTTTTGCACCCCCATCCCCTCACACATTTTATCACCAGGTCTAGAAATATGATCTTTTTTTGCAAACCTATGTGTCCCTCTCGACACCAATATGAAATTTTCACAATGTACTTTATGTTCTCCCACACAAACTGTAACACGACCCCTATTTACAGTGGGCCATGAAAGGTAAGTCTATATGCACTATACTCTGAAAAGAGGCTATTGGCTCGCTGTCTATTGAGTTGGACAAAATGTGCTGGGATGATCAAAGATTTGAAGAGAATGGCCACCACCCATGAATCAGTGCATGACCGTGATACAAGACTAAAGACTGAGGTTTGTGCTGCATTCAAAGCCATGCAAAAGGTTCCTTTCTGTAGATGTATTCTTCTTGCACTGAATCAGCTTAATGTTTTTGTTAATTTTACAGCATCACTGGCACATCAGCCGTGCAAATGAACTCACGTGCTGACAACCTAAAACACAGCTGAGATTTTTGACTGGCGGACCTTTAAAGAGCCCCTCTGACCTGCTGTGACCCAGATAAGGCCTCTCCATGACATCGAGAGTGACGCTTCGCCCCCAAACAACCGCAGCCGAATCAGGATCATTTGTAGTATTTGAAATCCGGATCTTAAAACATATTTGAAATTTTGCGTGACCTTTAGACTGCTGAAACACGAAACATAAATGTGACAAAGGCGTCGTTTTATTGTGCACCCTCTGACCTTTCATGGCTCGCTCTTTCACTGGAATCAGACGCTACATCTTCGGCTGACCCGGGTTACGACCCATTGACCGTCACATCCGTGCGACTGTGTGAATGCTACTTAAGTAAGAACAGGTTTAGTATAAGCTCAAACCTGTCAGTCATTCTCTACACAGTCTTGGCATCAGGCAACTGAACACAATGCTGTGCCAGATCTTATATGGACCAGATGCTATGAGCTTCTATTTAATATCACACTTCACTGCAATCACCCACTGTGTATCTTCTTTGTCAGAGCTGCACATATATTGAATTCTTATCTAAATGGAGGTATCACATGAGTGGTACCTCATTTAACCCATCACTTCTCCTCAGTAGTCAGTCACAAAGAACACGTCAAACTAACCTTAAAATATTTCTGTTTATTGTCTTTATTTGTGATGTGCCTCATTTCAGCATCAGAGCTAAGAGTTTTTTGATGTATTTAGGGATATTTGTCCTAATTCTGTGCTATATTTTCCTGCTTCATAGTTCAAAACTACACTGAAAATAAAACAGGCCAAAAATGCAACCAAGCTAGCTCAAGCAATATCTTGAGATGAGGAACCGTACGTTACTTCACATCTGAGAGGAGGAATGATGGGGTGATGGTGTGTGTATGTCAGGTCTCTGTAACACAACACTGAAGCTGATATATATCATTTCTGCCCACTGATTATTTTCAGGAGCCTTTTTGCCTTAGACCAGAATGTTCAAGTGGCTAGACCTGAATGTTAAAGCCCTCCTCAATCACTTATCTTGTCTTTCTTCAGAGCTTATCTCCAGCTTATCTAATGTGATATTTATGGTGGTGTTGTAAAAAAAAAAAAAAAAAAACAAAAAAAAAAACACTCAAGAGTAGCATCACTTGCATGTCTTTGGACCATAAAGATGCTCGGCATACTTTCCAGCATATCTCATTTAATGTGGCATGTGATGTTTTCCCTTCTGATTTTAATAACAGAGAACTTGATTCTGATTGCTGTGTATCAGATGTAATCCTGGTGAATTGCTGGGCATCAGCTGGTCAACAAACCAATATATTATTTTTTCCCTTCGCAGCTGTTTTATGTTTGTCTTGCTGTGTGACAGAGCAGCGGTGAATGTGTTGGTTAAATCATCAATCCCTTTAACAAGATTAGGGCCTCAGGATCCCACTAACAGGAGATCACCAGCAAATCTGCTTTAACTGGAGAAGATGTCATTTTCTACTTTAAAAGTCCTTTTCACTGTTTACACATAGGCCCGTGTAAGGGTGCAGAAACTATTTGTTTCTCTTTAAAATCTTCCGTCTGTGTCTTGTAGAACGTTTGCCCTTCAGTTGAAGCTCTCGTCTATTAATTATTGAAAGAAAATTCCCAATGAGAACCGTTGTGTTTTCAGCTGTGCAAAAAAACAATAGTTGAGCGTTTCTCAAAGTCACGCCACCGACTTGGAGACCCAGTTTTATAAGCTTGTGGGAATTCTACATTCAGCTTTAGCGCATCTATATTTTATACTCACGAAGTGTAGAAGTTTTACCACCGGGGTTATTTGATATCTGGCATGAAATTACAGTAATTAGGCTGTCTAGGAGATACATGTCTGTATTTAACACCTCAAAGCCACCAACAATAATGTAGTTATAACTTTCGTTGGCAGGCTGGCTGAGGATATTTGCTGGAGTGTTAGCATGGTCTTAATTAAGTGGCTTTCTCTGCCTTTCATGTTTGCTCTGTGTTTTATGTGCGGCTGCATGTTTACTCGGGCACAGGCTGAGTGAACATGAAGCTGCACTGCGTGTGTAAACTAATTTTGCTGAGATGGTGTGATTTTCTGTTTTAATATTCAAGTAACGACTTCCTGTAACCTACTGGGATATTTGCATATTAAAATGTATCAAATGCCGTGATCGTCTCTGACCCAGAAAAATATTCTGTGCACATATTTTCTTCTAATTTCATTTGAGATATGAGGTAATTGCGTGTTGCTGGTACATTACTCTCACAAAGAGAGAAAATAAATCTACATTGAGATGCATTCAAACAATTTGGGAGGGGGTTCTTTTTTTCCTAAAGGGATCTTGTTTCTCTGAGTTTACACAGGAAATCTCCAGTCCAAACAAAGGCAGGAAAACAAACAAACAAATGACCGAGACAGAGGCTGATGGCTGAAGGCAAAGGCGGGACCGGTCAATAAAGCAGCTGGACCTCTTGACCAGTCACCTGGCTGCTGTCCATACTCAAACACTGGTGACCAATTAGAGCCCACTGGTCATCCCAGAGCCCCAAAAGGCCCAACTTTACTCAGTCTGTTGACCCGATTTGTTGTTGGACAGCCTGTCACAGATTGACAAATGGGATCACATTACTAAAACAAGCAAGTTAATGGATGAGCTGGAGATACAGTGAGTCAGTCAGATCCTGGTTGGTTTCCACTGTTTCTGTAGAATCAGACAAAGAAAGGCAGTGACAGACGCCAAGGTCTACACGAACTGCTGCAGTAACAATAGGCTATCGGCATTCTGTTTGGCTTGCTCATCAAACATTTTGTGAATACCAGAGCATTATAATTGAGATGCTACACTTTAGCCTTTGTAGTCTCTAATTGACTCTTGCTCAAGCTCTTCCAAAATAACTACAAACAACCACTGAAACAAGAGAAGGCCTGTTTGCTCACAGGCAGCATGCTAATTATGGAATTGTTACACTGTAGACATACTTACTAAACACTCAAAGTAGTGTCACAATATCTCTTGGCCTCCATCCCTGTATCTCTACTGGGGTTTCTGAGTATTATCATTGTTTGCTAATGGTGCACAGGCTAAGCAGGAGGGAATACAAGAAAATCCTTTGACCACTTGGTGAATGCTTTCATCTTAAGTGTTTTAAGAGCACATGCATTATCTGTCCAAGTCTCCCTTGAATAGAAACCAAAAAACCCTTAATGTTAGAAATGTTGAAGAGAATATGGGAAACAGCTAGGTTAGCCCAAAAAAAAATACTGGCACATAACCCTTGAAAAAAACACATTTGCTATTTGACGCCTACGTTTTTGTGCAAATGAAACAAACAAGATAAAACGCATTAGTTAGTGAACTTTACAGGTGCTGGTAGTTGGGCTTTGTTCCTTTATACAGAGCTAGGCTAGCTGTTTTCCCTGTTTCCAGTCTTCATGCTAAGCTAGGCTAACAGTCTCCTGGCTCCTGATTCATACTTACTGTACAGACATGAGAGTGGTATCGATCTTTCCCCCAAAATGTCAAACTGTTCCTTTCAGCCACGCTCTGCCTCATCCGGTTACACAAGAACACATGAAATTTTAGTTCACGTTGGATTGGAGAGGCTCCTTTCAGCAGTTATTCAAAATTAATGTCTTTTCCTGCTATTGTATCCGCCATCTGCAATCATACTTCTACTTTCCTCCCCAGCAGTCATTTATGAAAGAGCTGCATCCTTGGATTTTTTTCAAATGGAGGTTCCACTCTTTGATTTAGTGTATCCCAAAGGAAGTTTACGAGCGCAATAATCCTGCTCCCTGAAGTGTATATTGTTTAACTGAGTAATATTTCCACAAAAATAAGGGATAGAATGATCAAATTATGATGAAATAACTGTTACTAAAGTACACGGCCAAAAAAAAGTAAAGTTCGAGCACTAGTTTTGAATATACAACTACAGTAGGCACTTTCATAGATGGTTAACTGTCATACAACCATCCAGATTCCACTAAAGCTGGTCAGGGGCATCTGCATAACGTCACTTTGATTTTTGGCCAATTTGTGGGGTTTTAAGTTGGGAAGTTTTAGCAGGGAATGTGCAGGGAGAATGTCTGAAGGCCTACACTGGCTGATGGTATACAATACCCTCCCAGTCCAAGGTTTGCTGACTGAGTAAGGTTTAAAGGCTTCCAGGCAGGAAAACCAGGCAGCTGGGGGAAAGACAAACACTGAGAGGGTTCAACTGAGCTGTGCCACTAAACAGATTTGAGTTCAACGCATTATCTGCCCCGTGCCTAACGCGGTGTGGCTGATGAGCTCTGCCTCTTTGTTTCCCCGCTGAATTTTTCACGCCCCTCAAAATGTTACGCCTCAAACATAAATTGTCAGAGGATCAGACCCTGATGGTTTCCGTTGCTTTCCCCCCACCCCATCTCTGCATCCTCCCTCAGCTTTTCATTCTTATCCCAGACATTGCAGTTCTTCTGCTATTAATTCCCCAGCAGTGGACTGAAGCTCCTTTAGGCATGCTGCATTCCCCAGCCCGGTCTTCTGTCGCCTGTGAGATAGCGCAGAGCACGCAACCTGCACTACTATTAAGATTCCTTATGTTACCCAGATAAGGAACATAAGAGGGACCTGTGCTTTCTCTCTGCCTCAACTTTCTTTTTGTCTACAATGTCTCCCTTCCTTCCTCTTCCACTCCGTCTTCACTAAAGATTGCTGATACTGGATTTGCCACATCTCTCTCCCTGTCTGAGTTTTCAGACTTTGTCCAATCAGAGCTAGCTCACTGGCTCTGGTGTTTGGTTTCTCTATCACTGTTGGTGGCTCTTTGACACCCCAGACTGCAACCAACACCTCCTGAGGGAGCTCCCCAACACCCCCCACCCCCCAGCAGTTATCATCTTGTTAAAAGAAGCCGCAAAGACTGACATTATACTGTAGGCAGTTTTCATGTATACATATATGCAGAGTGTGTGATTACATAATTGCAACTCTAGCGGAGAAACTGATGAAGAATTCCACCTTTATACACTCAACATAAGCTTGAGAACTGCTGTGGTTGAGAGATGTCGCCTGGAAGCTATTTGTATAAATTCTTACCCTGCCTGTGTATAATCCCTTTTCAGCATCATCCTCTCTTTACTTGGCAATGGGAACCATTTGCGAAAAAGGGCCGACCCAGTGGATAGTGTCTGTTTCCCTCATAACAGGGGCTGTACATCTTCAACTGCAATCCTGTGCAGCTTTCAGCGGCACTAGGCTGTAATTTAATGTGTGCCTGTGGAATTCAGCACCGGGTCATATTGCTTCACTAAAATACCATCAACAGCTTTGTTCCGCCACAAAAAAATACATTAACAAAATGAGGTCAGCCGCACTTCTGGGCGGCACTTCACGTATAACACATTACTTTTTACAGACTTGTTAGGGGCTGAAAAAGGGCCAGATAACCAGATTTACAGCCTCGCTTGTGCTATCGACACTTGCAGGCCCAGGTTTCTGCATTTTCCCTCTACTTGTGGCACCCTGATCGTGGAATTTGCTCTGATGAAAGGTGCCTCTCCATGCAAGGCTTTTTAATGCTGTTGTAGATCAGTATCCTGAGGATCATCAACCTGGGGCTGCGCCAGTACCACTCTGTCTGCACCTCTGCAAGACAGGCTGATGGGGGAATGTTTTTTTTTTGTTGTTTTTTTTGTGCAGGGTGGGGGTGGTCTCGGAAAGGTAGTCTGGAGGTAGCAGCCCCTCAAAGGAATCTGCCCTATTCCCTAAATTCGGTGCTAGGCAACCTGCTTCTGAGGAACGTTTTTCAGTCGGAGATGCTAGTTTGTCACTGCCCAGCAGGAGTCTTTCTGCAACTCTGGAAAACTTTGGGCCCCTGCTCTGCACCACAATTGCTTAAACCTCTCCTCTCTCCCTCCCTCCCTCCTTCCAACCCTCTGTCCTGTGGAAATGCGCCACTGACAGATCTTTATCAGCACACCCATCCCTGCACGGGCTCGCCGTTTGCCTTTGTTTTATTTCACCGACCAAGCGCTGAGCCAGGATGAGGGATTTGTGTGCGCTTCCCTCTGCAGCTCTGCAAGCCTAATGCGAAACTGGTGTAGTTGTGGTCCTGACAATCCTTTTCCACTCTACAAATGTTGCTCTGGATGATAATAACATGGGATCCCGCCTGGGGGACATCACAGTGTGGTCAGGGCCAGCCACAGATGGTTGTGTCTGTGGAGGATATAAACAGCGGAAATGTCAAAACAACCCTCGGACAAGTAAAGGGAGAGGGAGAGAAATACTGAGACAGTGAGAAAGAAAAAAATATGCCAATGAGCACGAGTTAAAGACAGATGGAAACAGGCATTACGAAGAAGAAGACTCAGCTTAATATAGACGACATGCAGAAGACGTCTAGGACTGTCTGCTCGTCCTTCACGGTGTGATTATATAGTGATGGTGAACGGAAAGTATGTTGATCATTATGAAAAAACACAAGGCTGTAGGCAGGAGGTGTCACCTTTCATCCCCCTGGGCTGTGGACAAACAGGCTGGATGAGTCTCTGGAGAGTACCAGTTCCACCCATCCACTCAGGCCTCATCAGACTCCAAAACTACACTACACTACCCAGAAAGAACAGCCGGCTAGAAAGGTTGGACAGTCAGAACAAAAAGTGCTAATCCATCTCAGCTCTCTCCATTGGCAGCAACTACATGACACCATATGTGAAGCCAACTGCTGGTGATTTCCTTTTCTTCTGTCCTTCTCCCATAATTTCCCATCAGTATCTCTCCACTCACTTACACGCAGTTTCCCCTGTGTGTACACTGTTAACTAACAGTATCTGAACACAAGAAATGACCAAAGAAACTGCTGAGAACCAACAGGGCAAGAACCACAAGCGGTCAGACGTTCATGTAAATTTATGAAGGTGATCCAAACCACTTTATTTGGATGTAAAACTAAAAGTGAGCACACACACAACAATGGGCAAATATGGTATAAAACTGAACCAGGAGGTAAACAGTGGCAAGCATGACTGCTCGTGTTTCTGGCTCCGTCCGACTTGTCACCATGTTCCCAGACCTCTGGTGACTACAATGCTATTATTACTGATAGGAATGATGGAAACCTAATTTGTAATAAACCAGACTTTGTTAAACATTATTCCTTTTTTATTTGCTGTAGGTGGTTTTAAAAAAAAAAAAAAAATTAAATCTCATTATTTGCTTGACTGCAGCAGGTCGCTTGTGAGGAAAACAAACAAACAAAAACTGCTGTTTTTCTGGTGAGGGCAGTCTCCTCTGCTTGACTTCATGTCAGCCATAAAAAAAATAAAAAAAATTATCTTAGTCTGTGTTGTCTGGTTCTTTCATAATGCTTGAGTGCTCTTTCTCTTAGATGATGGTGGTGAACACGATGGCCTAGATGTGCTTTTGCCAACCAAACACTGACGTCCACATGCGTTATTTGAAGAAAAGATCCCAGAATAGAGACGGGTGACACATCCCGTTGCACCATCATTCAGTCTCTTGTCTCTTTGGCTCGCTTTCTGTTTCATATGCTTTCACGCACACGCACACACACAAGGTGTGCATGATTGGGAATGCCTCCCCACAAAGACCGTTAGCCTGTCAATCATCGCGGTCCTAATTAGACACACTGTATCTGTGAATGTCGTCTGCTTTCGTTTGAGCGTCTTTGCTTTGAAAACAACCTGCGTCTCTCACTTAGTCAGGATTTAATGAGGTCGGGACAATGAGACAAAGCTGGACCATGTGCACGGCTTCTGCGCTACTCTTAATGATCAAGCTATTACTATTGTCACAGCACGTCATTACAATTTCCAGTGTGTGATTTCTATTGTACAAAGCTCTCATTAATGGTGTCACAAGAGAGAATTCCCTTCTTTAGCCCTGAAATAAGCAAACCTGCAGCATTCGGAGGGTTGGATCTGTCTAATTGGCCAAAAAGAGGACTCCCCCCTTGAGATCAGCCTCTAAAAACACACACTTGACCTTTTGAAATTTGGAAAACAATCTGACTTTCAAAGTAATTCCTCGTCTGGCACAGGTGGCCAGACGAGGAATTAGTTGAATCTGATATCCAATCATTATCTTTGATCCTGCATGTGTCTAAGTGTATGTGCTTCTGTGTCAAGGTGCATGTAAGCACGTTCAATTTTAAGGTGTAAACTGAAGGTTGTATTGCAGTTGGGCGGGCGCACACACACACACACACACACACACACACACACACACACACACACACACAGAGAGAGACAAGGGTCACGCTGGCCCATTAACAGCCAGTCTTCTGTGACGATCAGAGACAAACACTATTATAATATTTATGACTCATTTTAAAAAGCTGCCATTTGCTGGAAAATTAGATGAATGTTTTCTGGGGAAAATGACATGTGACTCAGGAAACACTGATGGATCGCGACCATCTGATGAAATGCATCAATCAAATGCTGGTTTTTCCACACTGAATATTACTCATGAACTGCAGCCTTGAACAGAATAGGGGCTGCTCCCTCGAGAAATTGCTGTTCATTCACATAAAATTCATTTAGTTCAAGAAGAAAATCCTCTCATTTTCTGAATCAAGTAAATTTAGAAAGTCATGTAGGTGATTATTATTTGATGTTCCAGACTTACTATTTTTCTTCGCATGGCTCCTGCCTCGACAGTAGGCTTCGAATAAAGGTGCGTCAGCGTTTACATGATTTTTGCATTCTCATTTCTTTAGGCAACCATGCAAAATTAGATCTGCATCCTAATAAATGTCTAATATAAAATGTATGTATATAAATATAAAATGAATGGAGCATGAGTATTGTGTCTCAAAAATGTAAATTGAACTTAAGTTGCACAACACAACTGACGACATTGGGTGTTTGTTAGTAATTTAGGCAGAAAACTGTTTTTAAGAAACAAGTGTGATATAAACTGACTTCACATGTTGCATGACAACTCACTACTTATCTTAAAATCTAATTTCACAAAACTGTTCAGATTACGTTTATTATATTTTATCAATTAATGTTTAAAGATCTTGTTGTCAACTGAGTTTTCAATCACATGGCCAACATTGTGGAGAAGAACGATCGCTGTGCAGACGCCTGTTGTAGCTTTGTATCAGACACGATCTTTATCCATACCATCACACCTGAAAACAAATATCACATGGCCATTCACGTACACTGGCACCTGCATGCTGAAGACAATACTATGAATGGGAAACAGCCAGGGGAGCTGTAGCTTTAAAAAGGCAGATTTTAACTGCACAACAGCTGCTAGCAAAGACAACAAGGTCAGTACAGCTTGTAATTCGTTATCCACGTTGCATTTACCACTGGTAATCGTGACCGATAAGACCCCAATCAGGGAGCGCCTGTGGTGTCTATGTCACCATTTCCAACAGTCTCCAATTCTGTCTGTCCACACTACAATGCACCCCCTGAGTTTTCAAACTAAAGCTGGGTCAGCAGCGTTTCCAAAGGGCAGCGGTATTTCCAAAAGTCTCTTCAAAAAGACAGGCATTTTAAAACTAAAAACGTAGTAGTGTGGATGTAGCCAAAGTCAACTCAGTAGTTTAAAGTTGCATATCAAAGCCATTTACAGAAGCTACGCAGTCTACACTGGGCCTAATCTGCACAATAGGGTGTAGAGAGGTCAGCCCCATTGTAGTTTTCCAGCATGGTCCTATGGATGTGTGACATAACCCTGTGTTTCTACTCACATATTCATACATTCAATTCACAACCTGATTTCAGAAAACGGACTGATTAGACTCTTATCCTGCTGCACAACAACCCTGAGGTTCTCGTAAGCTTGGCGTACAATGGAGTCAGAAGCCACTTGGAGATCAGTTATGGCAAACTCTGAGGAGCTGTCAGGGGAACAAAAGGTGTTGCCACTCAGGTGGTGTAGCATAACGTCTGTGTATACATCCCCTGTCAGCTTCTCTTTCTCTTGTTCAAGTGCTTATCCATCAATTTAACCCAACACTCCTTCACTGTCTCCAGCACAATCAGCGTGGTGTGGAGTGATCCGAGCACCCAGGCGGCCGACAGCCGGGAGCAACAGAGAGTGCCATTGCCCTCTTTTTTCCTACTTCAGGCATTTTAGACACTTGAATATGGATCACGTGTACAATCGCACAGACATGCAGCACGGTACACACAAAACTACACTTTCAGGTCAGAGAGGTGACGGTTGGAGTGTCAGAGCTGTGTCCATCATTGCGGATATAGCCTGTCACCAACATAATGGGATGGGATTTTAAAAAATATGCCTGCAAGAGAGAGAATAAGAGCTCTCATACAGCTCAGATGGAGGAAGCTTGTGTTGAGTGCTCACATTTTCTGCAGGCACTTTCTGATGATGACAAATCATCCTCTTTCAGCCGACTCTGTAACAGCAATTGAGTTGGACAATGGACCCAATCAGGCCAGGATGAAGTATGAAGGATATAAATACAAAGTAAACTAGGAGCATAATTCATTGTCAGGACATACACATTGTTCTGGGTTAAATTAGGCAATGGTTTATTCCAGAGATGGAGCGCAGGCCAAGAGAGGATCACGCTGCAAAAAATCTCATAAAATGTACATTCCTTTGAGAAAAAAACATGGTCTCAAAGATTATCACTCCATTTTTCACTTGCTTGAGGGGAAACACTGAAACTCCGTCCTGAGCAAACCTACTATTTTATTCTTTTTGAACACAATGTAAAACAAAGCAGCACTTTAACTGATCCCATACACACTGTTTATGCACCAGGTTGGAAGCTTGTAATGCAATCATTAATATTTTCATATGAACAATGGGTCAAATGATGTGCGATATGTTTAATGTGAAAGGAGTCGCTTGTAGTGAGATGGCTCACAACTCTGCATGTCCCCTCAGCTTTAGTGTTTTTAGTGTATTTCAGCTCATTGTTTTGGTTTTAGGGCCTGCACCATTTGCTGCACTCTTTCTCAACCTTTTTTTCTAGCACAAGCTTTGAAAAAGCCAATGTCACTACCTGCCCAGGACCAAAGTGGCAACTATCTAGTGAACATGATGAAGCATCCAGCGCTGAAGTCACTGATAGGCGGACCGATCACTGACAGACAACCAGACACTGTCCCATCCAGACCCAGACCTGGGGCCGGTTTCACAAAGATAGTTTAGACTATTCTGTAGTGTTAGGCCAAAAACAGTAGACGCCTTATCCCCAGGCTAACTCAGGTCTAAGACCAATGTTACCATGGTAACAATCAATGACCCCTGCGCTCACCAGTAGTAACCAACAACAACAAAAAAAGGAAAACGTGGCTTATATATGTGGTTTGCTAACATTGTTATAGAGAGAGCAATGAGAAGGGAAAGAATATTTAGAGACTGCAGCCGTTTTACTTTTTATTGTTTCACTCTTTGCTGAATTTCCCAAGTAAAACGTCCTTGTAACTGTTGAATTTTTCCAACAGACAAACCTGTTCTGCCCGGGTAAACGGAGCTGAGCAGTAAGATATGGTTCATCAGCCGGCCATTTTTTTTTTTTTTTTTTTTTTTTAAAATGAAAAAAAAAGTCTTAAATTTACCCAGAAATCTTAAAATGGACGTCTAAATTCATCTGCAAAGCAGTTTAGTTCTTGGCTATCTGAAGTCAGATTTTCACTGTATCTTAGATTATAGGTCCAAGCGCCAGTTTCACAAAGACTGACTATTTGTAATATCTATCAATTATTATACAGAATTGTCAGTGTTGATCCAGCTTATGAAGCAACACAGAGATGCACTTTCCAAGCTAATCTTGCATCCCGGTGTTAAGTCTTCAGTTATCCCTTGTTACATGCTAAAAACATGTCAAAGGGGGTAAATCTGAGGAGTCATTCAATCAAAATCTAAAATTATTATGAATCATTTAGATAAAAAACAAACACTGTCACCCTTAGCAGTGGTTATCATGTTTCTATGGTTGCTAAAGAATGCACAAAAGGTGATTGTTAACTTTGAGCTAATGTGAATCGGCTATTCATGACTTCCCCTCAGGGCAACTAAACTCTGGTGAACCATACAATAAGTCATGAGAGGAAAACGAGACTTGTTCCAATCTGTTATTATGGTGATGCCGTAGCACAACGCCAGACAGATGTCACTGTGAATGAGACATGGAATGATGAGTGGATTGAAGCAGTGTCATGAGTGACATTGTTTAAGAGACATGAGTCATTCTGCAGACTGTTACCTCACTGCTCTCATACACAGCCATCTGACTGGCTCCTCTGCCCAAGTAGTACATGTCAGCAATATGGGAGAGGAGTCTGTGAAGTGTGTGTGTGTGTGTGTGTGTGTGTGTGTGTGTGGGGAACAAAGGAGAGGCAGGCAAGAGTGTAAATATACAGTAAGGGTGATTGTGTGTGAGAAAAACCACCATCATTTGTGAAATTATCTTAATGACTACACTGCAAATGAGACAACCAGCGCCATACTGTGAAGGAAAGAATAAAAAATAAAAAAAACCTATATTGTTTAGTCTAAGCAATCATCCAAATCACCAAAAAAGGAGCAGCTGCATATTAGCTTTTGGAAATAAGTCATATAGCATTACAATAAATAAATAAATGTGTAATTCTATTACTCTGATTAATCTAAAATTACCCCTGCTGTGCCACTCCCTCCAAGATATCTCTGGTTGTCCATAATAAAGTACAAAACACATAGGCTATCAATTGTACAGTGTCATGAAGCCAAATTGGAAACATGACAGGGTCTGACAGTCTGTATAGATTTATGTTGGGTTCACGCTCTGAGGATTTACACCCTTTTGCCTGAGCACAAACCACAGCTGAAATAACCCAAAATGGTCCAAACCCTCAAGCAGTCAGTGCCACTTCAACTGGTGCAGGAAAGTAGCCTGAATTATATGGAACATTCTCCTTTTATGTGCTACAACGGTATGAAGAAGAAAAAAAGAGTGCCAAAACAGCGTCCTTTCCTTGGAGGAAATCCTAATAATCAAGCAGAATAACCGTTAGGGGAGGGTTACTTTTGTTTGTGTTTTTTTTTTGTTTTGTTTTGTGGAGGGAGAGATTCAGCGGCTGGACCAATGATGCTTGATTCAATCTGATCTTTGTCAGAGCCTGCGGCATGTCCACCAGCTGTGTCCAAACAACCCACACCCTCTGCCTGTGTCTGGGATCTTTGGCTTGAGCTGGTGGTGGTGTGAGGGGAGGTTGAGCGTGTGGGTCAGCTGAGGGTGTACCGAAAGCTCCCTCTCCCTCTCTCTCCACGCAACAGTAACTTCTGCTTTTAACATGTGGAGGCCCTGGGCCCATCCATCCTCCCCCTGACAGCTCAGCTGCTCGCGCAGGCAGGAGAAGGTAGACAGATCTGGTGTAGTCTTTCTGCTTTAAAGTCATAATCTGTGACGTTTTTTCATTTACTGAAATGTCTGTTTTCTTTCTCTGCCAGTTCATATAACAGTGACTCAGTAGTGATTCCCATACCTGGACAATGAGGCACTTACTGGTCATATTTGCTTCTGCAAACACCTCATAGTCCTCTGGTGCATCGGCGTACAGGAACTGTTCCAGTTTACAGTTTCAGACGCAGTAAAATGGGGTTTGTTTGGAATAAATAAAGATGAAGATTACAGCTAGGTTCTGGTAAAACTTCTTCAAAATAAAATGGAAGAAAATAAATAGCATCATAGTACTCAGCACAGAAAAGCAGTGGAAAACACTTCATGTGTAGGTAGAACTATACACATAACTCTTGCTTCGGTCAACTCTTTTGCTGTCTTTGCAAAGTTAAATAAATTGCGCATGTTAGTTGAGAAAAAAAAAAAAGAGTAGTAATAAAAACAATCCTCAGTGGACAAGCCAGCTCGTCAAAGTTTCGTTTCCCATCACAGAAATCCTCCTTCAAAAAGAGTCTGGGGAAAAACCTGGATGAAATAAGAGATGTTGCCGTGCAGATGGTGTATCTTAATAGATGTGAGATCAGCGAGCTGTGATAAGGGACCATGTCTACTTTGAGCAGGGAGAACAGGCAATCCCTGCTCAGGGGGCTGTGCAGCATCTGCAGCCAGACATTAATAGATTACTACGAGTGTTTGGTTGACAAATTGAATGCCACCGATGAGTAATGGCAAAAGAGAGATTGTCACAGGAAACTATGGACTCAATTGTTCCCAAATGCACTGGTGCATGTGCACAATATAGAGAAGGGATATACTTAAAATACTGAATGATAAATTCCTTACATTCTGCAGTTTACTTACTTGTAAAAAAGGGAGTGCTATTTTAGTGCTCCAGGCTTAAAATTCATTTTTATCCATCAGTGAGTAACAAATATGAACTCAATATTTTACATTTGTCAGAAACTAAACTGTCTACATCGGGTCTCCCTCAGTAGCGCAGATTAAATACTGTATATGCTGTTTAAAGGAATGCTTTGGCATTCTGGGAAACTCTTCTTCACTTGTGCCAGCCCAATAGTCCAACACGCAATCTCCTTAAAGCCTCAACTTGTTGTTTTTTCACTTCAGATCAAACAAACTAAATACAGTGTGTTAATCAGTGAGCTTTCGGCTACATACACACTACTACATTTTCATTTTAAAACAAAAATGATCTCCGTCCAGACAACTGCTTTAGCTCCATATTAGAAATAATCTCCATCCATACTATCACACCTGCAAATCACATGACCATTCATGTACACTGGGTGTGCACAAGCCGGCGTAAACGGAAAGCAGATTGTCTACTTTGCCTTTATTTTCTGCAACTACCAAACTGCAAAGATAGTTGTCACATTAAAATGCTGAATTTCACTCCACAATACCACTGCCAGCAGAGACAATGAGGTCAGTGATGTTTGTAATTCGTTATCGAGGTTGCATTCACCACTGATAAGACCCAGGGAGCGACTGTGGGAGTCTGCATCGAAGTTTCCAAAGGTCTCTGTTTTTGCCCGTCCAGACTACAAGGCAATGTGGAGTTTTCAAACTAAAAACGGGTCCAGCAGCGTTTCCAAAAGTCGCAGCATGGATGCTAGGTGTAAATGTAGCAAAGTGATGCAATGCAGACATGAGAACAATATCACATCTAATAAATAAGCAATTTTGCCACTATGTTGAACCACTCTTTTAATAATTTCAGCTCCACCAACCTTTTCCAAAACAACTGGATACTGAGGGCAGGTATTTTGATTTTGCACACGACCATGTAGCACACACTCCCCCGGTCATGCAATAGCTGAACTTACATGGCTTTTCCCTTCTACAGCGTTTGACAGTAATCTTTCAACGTCTTTGTAAATTATGTAAACGCAGCAACCAGTGGCTGTGAATGGGCTAAATGAGGTCTGAATCCAATCTGTCTTCACTCTGGGATCCGGGGATACTGTATTATGAAAGGTAAAGAAGCAAATGACCATGCTCGGCTTGCCTAAGTGTGTGAAGACCATAATAAACTTCCAGTCAGCTACGTGCTGAGAAGAGTTCTGTGTTCCCCAACACCTTTCCCCCCTGACTAGCGATGTTGCAGCACAAAACATAGCAAGGGATTGAGTCATATGGTTTCACTTTGAGGAATATACTTTCCTACATGTACTCTGTAAAGCTCATGTTTCCATTTTTGTAGGTGTGGTTTTCTATTTAGGTCACAACAGAACTCAGAGGAGAGGAATTCCCTGTGTATCCATGTGAGGGAGGTTTTTAATGAACTACTCAGTGATTGAAATGGGGCAAATTAGTTACATTTACACTAAGGCACGACAGCTATGCTTTATTTTGGAAACAATAGCGAGTACATTATGAGAAAGAAACTGCTCTAACATGTCTGATCATGAAAGTGATGATATACATAGTGTGAAATCATAGGAAAATTACTGTTCAAGATTAGCAACAGTAAGGGGGAAAAAGTCCAGACCATACATACTCACTTCTTCATCAGGTTATCATAAGCTGCATACCAAATAGTTTTTCATCTGTGCAAAAAAGAAAATGCACGTGTGGAGGTTTAGGGAGGAGGATCCATGAGTTAAGAGCAGCCAGTGTGCTTTCAGTCCAGCCAGAGCTCCCACTCCAAGACAGCTCTCTATGATGAATAAAGGGAATGCTTTATGGCCTCTAGTCCAGCCGGGTTTTGGATAGTCATGCACCGTAGCACTATAGCTTATCCCAGGCAGCCAGACTGCTGAGAGAAACAATTTGAAACACAGAGCAAGCCAGTCTCATTAAAAGAAGCGTTGGCTTGTGAGTGAGTTTGGTACAAACCACATGACAATTTACTTCAAGTCTGGGGCATTTAACAGTAGCCTATAACATATGCGCACTTGTCTGGTCCCCCAAGGGTGTAAAATGTAGGAGGAAGAAGGAAAGGGAGTGATATCATGACTTCATCCTGCAGAGATGAAGGATATTCCTGTTTCTCATGTGTCAGCATCCGAGCATCACCTTGCTGGAATGCTTTTTCCAAACCACTAAACTATCAGCAGATGTTAAATAAAAAAATATGATAAAAGATGTTTTTATTCATTCATTCAACATCTCAAATACTTTAATTCTACATGTTGTAAATGTACCGGTATCAAAGCTACTCATCATTCAGATTGCTAAATTTACCGTAGAATATTATAATATTAATAGAGTATTATTGTTCATTAATATGGAAGTAGCATTTTAATGTCAAAGTAAAACTTATTTTTGAGTCTGATGTTATGATTATTATGACCTATAGTTACATTGGGACGTCGGGGAACAAATAAGAAAGTTCGGTGACGTAGATCAAAGACATTAGGTGAAGGTTGGGGTAGATGAACGTGTCGACGTATCGCAGAACTTTCACCCTAACCACAAACCATGATCTCTTCCTAAACCCGACCAAACAGTGACCGTTCAACAGTCTTAACCACGTGTTTAATATCGTTACCATGATGATGAAGGTCTGGTATCCCAGCCACTGGGACAATCCACCTGTAGCCCACTGTTGTTCAGTTTGGAGAACTTCATATACTGATTGGTAGTGCAATCTATTACGATGCGTATTTTATAGACTGATCATGTTTTCCACATGAAATATAGATATACAGTATATACTGTATCATGTAGTGGATTAAAATGTGCAGTATTTCCCTCTGAAATGTATTAGACTATAAGTTATAATATCAGAAAATGGAAATTCTTCAAAAGTAAATGTACTTATACTTACATTCACCACTGGATAAAGTTAACTGCCCCATTGGATGATTAGCAAATGAAAAATGAAAAACCTGATGTCACATCTTGTCCCCTCTGTGCCATTTAACTAGTTTTGAGGAGCGTTCAAAGTTTTCTCTGGTGTTTGTGCATGAGCAGGCACTTTTCTGCATGTATGCATGTGCTTGTGTTCGTTCCAGCCAGGAGTGTGGATTAGGTCTGGTCTCTGGCTCTCGTCAGCACATGCCGGACACGGCGCTCTGAGGCCCTGCATTCATTCCATGTTGTTTTCATTCCCCCACCTTCGCTAGGTGCACAAAAAAAGTTGTTTTCTCAAGTCTCTGCATTCCAGCAAAAAAAAAAAAAAAAAAAAGTGCTAGCATTTACTTTTACACACACCTGGATTGTGGCTGTTCATTTGATACCCAGCATTTTTCAATTATGCTGCACAGCCCCAAAAATATGCACCATTTCTTCTTTTGCACTAAATCATTCTGGCACACAAGACAAGCAAACAAACTGTAGGTGAAACTTTATTAAACACATATTCCCTAATCCTTCGTTTATCAGAGAAATCTGCATTTATCTTGGCCATTAGTACTTAAAATAGCTGTATGAACATGACTTTTTCACTCGTAAAGGGGCCCTATCACTCTGTTAGCACGATGAACTGGAACAGGAAATATCAAGGTCTGTAATTACACTCAGATACAGAAGGTAAGGAAGTGAACTAACATTCCTGATCAGAGTGCAGCCGGGATAGAAGACACTTGAGACTTCCTCCGGTACACACATTCATTTATTAGCTTTTCATTAGGCATCTTGCCCTCAGTTTGATCCTTCCCCAAATAGGGCTACACAGATTTTCCAAGAAGAGGTTTTTTTACCCTTTCGTAGACAACCTGGGGGTCAGGATTTAAACATCTACTTCCAGTGTAAAGCTAACAAGAGCTCTTACCAACATCCCATAACCAACTGCTCTATAAACACACACAATCATGGTTTCATCAAGCCTGGCACAACATTGTTATTCCGTGTTGATGCTAATGACTCTTTGATGGCCTTCTCCTTTGATCCAAATGACATTCTCTGACATTCTGGGACTGGGCAGCAGACAGGAAGCAGTTGGCATGCTCTGGCACATCCTGAGTCTGGCCAGCAGTTGTGCAGATGGTTTGAGCTGAACGTGTTGTGTCATCTCACAGCCCTCTTACCGGAATCAGACTTGGCTGAACACCTCCTGCCCTCAGCAAACTGTAGCACCATTTATTAACCGTCTACAATTGCACTTGTCATTCTGTTGTGATTTTTGAGGTCTGGTTCTAAATTTGGATTTAATCAGGACACGTTGCTCATGGGAGAATTCTGTCTGCATTGTCAGTGTTACTTCTAATCACACACTGACATTTCTTGAATATGAACATTAAATATTCAATGTTGCTAGATGGCATCCAGACAGAATTCGGATCATGAGCCACGTTTCTTCTATTTGGCTTTTAATATTCAACAGTGTGAGCAACATCATGGGTTTAGTTTGTGCTTAGTCAGTTGATGTGTTCAAATGTGACTTGATGCTAATAACTGCAAGGAAACTGCAAACCCTTTGGGATTGTGTGTTCATTTTGACCCTTGGCTTTAATCCCTTTGTCAGTTTTGGTAAAACAGCTCTGACCATCCAACCTGACCTGGTTGTAAACTCTGCTAGTAGTGTGGCTCCAGTCCAGGTACAGCTCTGTCAGTCAGGTCCGCCACAGAAACAACAACTACTGGATTAACTGCAGGGAGATTTGGTACAGACCTTCATGGCAGTCAGAGGTTGAAACTCACTGATTATGGTGATCCTCTGACTTGTGTTCTATTGCCACTATGAGGTTGGCCTCAATGATTTTGGGCAATTCAGCTCAACAACTGTTGGATGGACCGTCATGAAATTTGGTACAGCCATTCACATCCCCCTCAGGATGAATTGCAACAACACTTGTGATCCCCTGACTTTCCTTGTTGCCCCACCATCAGCATGCTACAGAAGAATTGTCACTCGGAGGAAGTTAGCATGTTATTTTTAGCATATCCCAGATAGCAAAATGAAACCTCTGGCCCAACATATGCCTGGGTCCTCGGACCAAGTCTGGCCCATATACTTGACTGTTATCCTCCGGTATTGACTGACAGTTGAAACATTTTTAGTGTGTGCGCTAGAATTGGTCCAGATGTGGAAGTAGCATCTTACAATCGTGCTGTATACGGGCCAAATTCAGGCCGTGGAACTGGGTGTATACTGCACCATAAAAGGACAAGTATAGGCTGGATTTATTGTTATTTGGGTTAGCTCAAAAGCTGTGTCCGAATTCAGGGGCTGCATCCTTTGCAGGACATGGTCATTGAAGGCGTGACCTTTCGTTGCCATCATTGACCACCAAGGCTGAACTGAAATCAGACGATCTGGTCCACAGTGGATTTCTGCTTTGCATCACTAGCTCTACCTGCCTTTACCATTGCGTAATAAAGCGCCGCTCCTGTCGTCTAGCAAACTTAACACACAACTTCTTTTTTTTTTTTTTTTTTTACAAGACCTACAGATTTTAAGGCCCTTCATATTGGCTGTTTGCTGCATTTTCATTACCAGCGTGCAATGAATCTTGCAATAGGATGGATCCTTTGTGGCCTGTGTTGCCCATAAAAAGAAGGATGCAGTTCTCAACCACATTTGAAGGAGCTTTTGAAATTGTGTGACCTTGACAGATCATTTCTAAAAGCTTGTTTGATATTTCTCATTTATGCCGGTAGCATCAACAATAATTCACAATATGATTTGAACTCCTCACTACTGGAAACCTTTCAGTCACTTTAAAACCTTAAATTACTTAATAAGCATTTGTCCTCAGTTGATTGTGCGCAGGAATTTATTTCACTTGCTTTTATCTGCATCAAATCCAGAAGTTGAATCATTAATTCTCACCACAAACTAAAGTGGTGAGTGCTGAAAGGAAAGTCATAAACTGACTGCATTGTCATGCATTTGTGTTATACGAGCATATATTTACTGAACGATTTAAGCGATTGCTGGTTGGATAAAAGGGTAAATGCCTCTGCATATCTCATTGCCACGAGCATGCACGACTGTCTGTCTTGTAGTAGGGTAGTTGCCCCTATGGCACCCCGGATCACACAGACGACCTCATACCAAAGAGATGCGCTGTACTGACGAGGAGCTGAGATTCTAGCACCACACAGACAGCCCTGAACAGGGCAGGCTTTCAAAACAAATGCATTTCCTCTCACTGATGGTGTGATTTGTGGACGGGCTGAACAAGTCTCCACTGTTCCGGTAGCAGGTTACCAGAGGCCATGACTCCGGCAGACCTTAAAATTACACTGAGCCCGTCTTCTTCCACTAGTCTCGTCTCTGCTTTTCATTTTCTTTCACCAAGCTTGAGTGTGGTCACTCTTCTACAAAACTTTGAGGAAGCCCACTTTGGAAAGCTAAAATACTTTCCCGTCTTGTAGGACCTTGATATGATTCACAGCTCGGTTTCCAGCGGATATGTGCTGGCATAGTTTTTGCTGGAGCATTGGCCTTTAAGCAGGAGGCCCAGGGTGCTTTGTTGTGGTGGGAAGCAGCGCAGCTATCCCAACAGAGATCTCTGTCACATGGATTTTGGACAGCAGGAAAGCCAACAAGAGGGGCTTTCACATGAAATCCCCAAACTAGTTGCTACTGTACCATCACACTTCCCCTATACCTTACCCGGCGGAAACAGATCCTATCTGTCCTTATTGTGGGGGTAACCTAACCCCTATTTATTTAATTCCATCATTTAGCTGTTTGCAGCGGCAACAGTGACTCATGTCATTACATCATATGAGCAGATAGAGAGATACATGGTAGATAATGTAACTCATAAAAGCTGAAACTTTCCCACACACCAGGATATGCACCGTGCACAGTGATACATCTAAAAACTATGTTAAATTTTAGGCCTGGACAAAAGAAACAACATCATCAACAAGCAGTGGAAGCTGCTTCACCATGTAAGAAGAATTCTTCTCAAACACTGACTTGGCTCCATAAGTTGAACAAACTGTTAAAAACAAGCTGAAAGAAAAAGCGCCAGCTCCGAATGAAGGGGAAAATGATTACGACCGCACAGACTTTGGCTTGGACATGATGGGTTGTTTACTGCCAAGAACAGCAACTCAGTCGAGGAAACAAAATCATTCTGACACTCTCCGAACGAGTCCCCGGCTCTTGTGGAACAAGCTATTTACTGACCAAGTTTAATTAAGAATAAATTGATTTCAAGTTTTATACGGTTGTAACTTGGATGAACACAGTACATAAGTCACTGGGAGGGAGGCTTTCTTGGAGTTGTGCTTCAGCTCCCACGGGATATTCTCCCATAAAATATGAGCCTCTCTACAGCTTCGTCAATAAGCATCTACTCTAGAAAGGATAATATCTAAAGCACAGGCATGAGTTCGAAGGCTTGTATTAAGGCTCTGATGAAAAAAAATCGTAAACCTGAAGTCTCAGCAGTGAACATGTGAAAGGCTTGATGCTGTCATTGCCCTGAGGTCTATGTAGTCCTGACTCATAGAGGCTAATGTCTCCCCTTAGCCCTTAAGGCGTCTGCATGGTTCCCAACCTGTCGTGGAGGTTCTGCCCTCAAAGCCACAAGCTTCACCACTCAGTGAACTCAGTGCCTAGAGGTCAAGGGTCAAGAGCCCAGGGCCAGGCCACAGCAGCTGCCATTTATGCTTAAAGATCATACTCAGCAAGCTGATTTGTGAGGTTTACATAGAGCATGGGCGGGATTGTCAAACAAAGCTGTTTATGGCCTGAGTGTTTACCTGTGTGCTGCCCCTGGAACATAATTTACAGCTCATTATTCTAAAACTGCAACGCACAGAATATTTAACAGCAAAGACAAGAAGCGTCAAGTAACCAAGTCATAGCAAAGCGAGAAAATATTCCTCATAACACAACAAAAACAGCTTCTTGAATACACAACAGCATTAATCTCCACTCATTAAAAAAGAAAAAAAAAAAAGGTGTGCATACAGTATAGGAAAAGCTTTTACACAGAGCTATGGTGAAAAGCCAATTATCTTTTAAAGAGGAACAGCAACAACAAAGTGGCCCATTGCAAATCTTGTCAAGGTGCACTCTCATAACGCCTGCTGACCCTGGGGTAAAGTAAACATTTCATTTGGCCTTCATGACTTGCCAGTAATTACCCAGACTGCCCCAGGGCCTTGCTCACTGCCTGGCTGACTGGCTAACTGGCTGGCTGGCTGGCTGATTTTACTAGCTAACAGATATACAAAGAAACACGCATGCATTTCCTAACAGGTTTACTCCACAATTACGAATCAAAGTCCATTCACTAGGGGCTTGTAAACTCGCCTTCATAAAAGTCAAAGCAGAGAGATTCTTTGTAATGGAAAACAGCTTGTTTTAATGGATGTGTTCGGCTTTTTCCATTCTTGTCAACTAGCCACAAATGTTTTTGCATAAGATGTGCAACCTACCAGATGTATCAACTGAGTGCTCTGCAGCAGAGGCTGTTCAAGCTTCTGTGTCTCCTTGCATGCATTCGTTAAGGTGCGTTGACCGCTGAAGGCTGCTGTCGGTTGCAGTGGTCGTTACTGTCTGCCAGCCTTGACGCTGGTTTGACGCACTGATGACCGTTTCTGCCACTCACAGCGCTCACACACGCACATACACACACTGTCATGCACGCGCACAAACACAGGTTTGATTGTCCCCTGTCCGGCTCCAATCCCTCATTATCTGTATAACTGCATGTCTGAGACCTTTAGCTCAGCAGCCAAGCCAAGTCTCCACTGTGCAGACAAACATCTGAGCCATGATAATTCACCTTTGGGACATGAATACATTTGTCTACCCACACTGATTCAGTTAAGATGTTGTCCTGCTCCAAAGTTCATTAAATTTAGTGGAAAGTTCACTCTCATCTGGAATACTGAGAATGAAGTCCCATTCAATTCAAATTTGTTTCATTGGTAAACACACAATATGGTTAGTATTTCCAAAGCATGTTGCACAAGGTTTACAGTGAAAGCACACACGTGCACACATACACGTGTGCACAAACATGCACACACACACACTTTCCTTGTCTCCAGCTGCATGTATGGTGATGCTTCTACATGTCTGTGTGTGTAAGATTGAGACTTCCCCAGAGCAGGTGAATCACACTGGGGATTGAAATAAAAGGCTGAGTGAACCTGGAGAGACAACACTGGAAGAGTCTGGGTGGCCAAAATAAAATGCACTAAGGAAATGCAATGACAATGAATGCAACACAAAATGTTACAAAGGGAAAAACATGACAACCCTGAACAGAAAAGGAAAACATGAAGGAAAAAAAATGGTTAAGAGCCTTTCAATTAAATGCAACTTGAGACCGCATTACAATAACAACAACATTCCTCTCACACTTCAAATTTACGTCGCCTCAGCACAGCAGCCACATCAGCCAATCAGAGTGACCCGATCTCCAGCCTAAATGGTAAATGAATGTGTTGTTGGCTTGATGGATGTGAGTTTCCTGAGAGCCGGCACTGGTCTCAACATAAAACCATACATCATTTTTAATTGGCTGGGGCTACGCTGGAACTTGTGATAATTAAAATGTAAAGACCTGGCAAATGAGCTGCTACTGTGCCAAAGCCCTACAATCCTGATACCTTAAGTTCCATTAGTGGTTT
This sequence comes from Seriola aureovittata, assembly GCF_021018895.1. NCBI lineage: Eukaryota > Metazoa > Chordata > Actinopteri > Carangiformes > Carangidae > Seriola > Seriola aureovittata. The sequence goes on along the minus strand of NC_079373.1, from coordinate 8,504,743 downwards.
ACTAATAAACTAAGCATGTGTGAGCCTTTAAGCATGTTAAACTAGCTGGAGAGGATTTGGAAAAATGTCTGGCTGATAAAGAAAAAAAAAAAAGGAGCGAAATAGAAAAATCCATAGCAGCTGTGGGAGAAAACAAAGGAATTCAAATTTGATTCCTTGTATGTTTTGTTTAAAAGTAAAAAATTAGCTTAAACACTTTTTGGAGTAAAGTACATACTACAAAGCCATGTTACCACGTGTTGTAGCAAGTGGTTTAAAGGGACTGCGGCGCTGAATGCAGGTACTGTTCACACAAGGCCCTCCCTGAATAGATGTTTACTCAACCAGTCACATGTCCAAATCTATGCCCAAAAAAAAGTCATATAACCATTTTCCAGACAGATTAACCCTAAGATTCAGGTTAACAGCCCTCCAGCGCAGGAAATTCCTGTTTCACATGCTATGGGGGACACTGTCGTTTCTGCATTAGCCATAATATGAATTTTGATCTGTGCTGTAACAACTTCTGTGAATGTATCTTTAAGTTTAAGGGATATGGAATGAAACCAGTCATTTAAGTCACTTAGATGGAAGACTTTCTATGGTGTTTGGCAACATGTCAGGCATTTACTATTTTATATATATGCTTGAAATACTGAACCACACACATGCATTTACAACCTTTTTAGTGGAACGGCAATGAAAACATTTCAGCTTCTTACAGCCTGTTTAAGGGTGAAACATAACTGTGTGTAAATCGTATCCATCTTCTGGTGCAAAGCTGAGGGGACATACATAGAATAAAATAAGACTGCTTGTGCCACATTAGGAGTATTTGACAATAAAGATTCCTGGGGCTCATGAAGAAAGCCTGATAGGGTGGATTTTCCATGCTTGTGTGCACCCTGTCTGTGTAAATAAAGGGAAAGGGCTGGTAGGGCTCTCCTCAAGGCTTTGCTCTCTCTGCTCAGACCTTATAAGGAGGCTCGCTGATCAACAGGAGCAGTCGCCAGGACATTTGATCCACGGAGACAAATGGAGAGCACTTGCACTGGAAACAGTGGGCAGGCAGGCAGGCAGGCAGGCCGGCCTTCTGGGGGAGGGGGAGCCATCATGGTTAACCATCCTGGAGATATCACTGACATTTCTTAAGGCGCTTTCAAGGAAGTATAGATGAAATATGTGGAGGGTTTTTTAGTTTTTTTTTTTTTATTACATGGAGTCATCATTTAAATTGATCATTTTGACTGTACGTGAAAAAGTTGAATGAAAATCCCTACTATCCTCAGATGACGCTGTAACATGCAGGATCAGATGACTTTGCCCTGTGGGCAACAGTTGCTGATTCACTGAAGCCTGCTGGGAAGAGAAGGTGCTGCCAATCTCATAGAGACGTCAAGATGAAAGGGATGAACGTGTTCATTCCCAAGAGCTGTTGACAGCAGAACTGACTTCCAGGTCAGGATGGGTAAGGATCATCCACAGGGTCCAGACCTTTGCGGTTACCATCAGGAAAACAGCTGGTTCTGGGTTGTCTTTCCACTCATCCTCCCCTTGTGTCACTCATCTCGCTTAGCAAGAGCTGAGTCAACTACATGAAATGGACACTCCCCTTACCACAATCCAAGATGATTTACTGTTATCTCAGGCTTACGCCATCAATGGGAGCTTTGGCAGCCTTGGATGATTGTAGGGTGAGTGTGAGAGCCGACGTGAGGGATTTCTCAGGACATCTGTTTGTGAGAAATCCTCAGGTTTCTCCGTTGGTGGTATTTTCTTGGCCGTACGTTGAACCTGAGAGAGTGACAATGAGAAGTCTGATCATGCAGGCTCATGCGGGGTCTCAGGTGGCACTGTGGATGTGGAACAGCGAGAAAAGTCAAGAAAGACATGTAGTAGGGTATGGGAAGGGAAGACCACCAATTGCAAAGCAGTGGAGTGAAACATTACACATTACCTCTGTTGGTTCACTGATTGGCCTGAAGTTGAAGGAGCCTAGTGGAGTGAATCAGTTTGGTGACCCAGCACCCTTATCAGCGAGTGTGTTTTGATCACTGATCACTCAGTGGAGCCCCTGCAGGTTCCACATCACATGAGTCGAAGGGGGCGAATACCTGTGATGCAGAAACGCTGTTAAGACGTGGTGTTAAGTGAGTGACAGTGCTGTGGTGCAGCTGTGTGGCTGGCAGGTCGGGGATGCGGAGGCAGGTGTGAGGACCAGACCACCTACAGTCTGAGCTGAGAGGACACACTGTTGAGCAGGAGTGCAGGTGTGCCAACACAGAGCAGACAGCTCCAGGTCATGTGAATTTGTCCTGTCTGCCTCTGCATGTCATTTTCCTACATTTACATGTCTCTATTTAACTGCCAGTCCTTGTCTGGTTGCCAGAATGTGAATTATTAATGAGGCCCTAAATTTGAGTGTTTCCCAACCTTTCAGGCTTGTAAGCCCTTATGATGTGTTCATGTTATATTCTTCAGACCGAAATTATGAGCAGCCGAGAGATTACAATTGATTGATTGACTTTATTGTCCACCTCAGTGGAAATTTGTCCGAGTCCCAATATGTCCGAGTTATAATGTTGGGGTCAGAGATAGCTGCGATATTTCCTACCTGGCAACAAGAATTTGAATGTGTTGCCAAAATGGCTGCAAAGCCTACATTGAGTTATTGGCAGTTACATCGAAATAAATCCTGTATTAATATTAATACAACTGATTAGAAGAATTCAGTAAGGGACTATAGACTCCGTATCTGGTTTCATTTGTTAATAAACACCTACGCAACACAACAGCTAATATCAAGTTTCCCTTCAAGGCTTGTGGTGGACTAGTCATCTTGGTGTAATGTGTGTGTAATACCAAGAGGTTTCCTTCTTGTTTCTCTTTTGCTGACATTGTGTGTAAATGCTGAATCAGAACGAAGCCACATCTACTTATTATTATTATCATTATTATGTTCTGAAGTCAAAAAGTTAAAGTTGATATTTGAATTCTGAAGAAGAATAAGAAGAAGAATAATAATAATAATAATAAGAATTTGCCTACACCTGCTGGAGTCAAATCTGGGATTAATATCTTTAAAATAAGAAGGAAAAAAAAAAAGACAAAATATAGAGTTTTGAGGTGATATCTTTATATATGTAAAACAAAACTTGGTTAAAACTGGATAGTGATATACTTATTTGTACTGAAATAATTACTGTAGTTATTTTTTCCTTTGGACCTTGGGCAGAGTAGCTGCAAACCCTATGTTTATATACGATTGCCCAATTTGTTTTAAGGGTTTTTTTTTTTTTTTTTTTTTTTTTGACTTCAGGAGGTTCTACATTTTTATACCATCCCTATTTGTAGACAGGTGGCTCTACATTCTGTCTCAAGTGTCAGTCATGCTTTAGTGCCAACGAGGGGATATTGTACAAGAGCAGACATTGTGGGGGGAAAAAAAAATGACATATGCTGTCACCAGGCACTTTGCAAATATTTTAAGTATGAACATCTTGTGACTCAATGGAACATAATTCAGGTGGAATTACTTTTGTCTCAACATAAACCTATTGTTGCAGATTAGTCATGTATAAGCACAGTTTCTATTAGGCAGAGTTGGCTGGTAAGAGGTAAATTCAAAATGATCAATTAATTACTCTGCTTTGTAAGTTTTAGAATCATTGATAGATGAAAAAGTCATTTGATAGTTTTCCAGCATAAAGCCCTGTTCTGCCCTGAAGTCATGATTTACACAGCAAGAGGCCCTTCAGTAAACAGAGGGAGCAGACGTACAGCTCAAGGGCTCCTCATTCATCTCGTCATCCCAAGGACACTGACAGCTGGCCTTCGTGACGGGACAATGAGTCCGTGAGGAGCTCCAGCAGAGAGACGCTGGCCAAGGGCCCTTTCTGCTGCAGAATAGGACTCTCTCTCTCTGAAGGGGTTAAAGTCTTAATCCTCCTCTATTCTCCATGGCATAAGGATTAGCCAGACAAAGTTAATACGCACACCTTCAGGTTAGGGACCAGAGGAAGATCCCTGCTCTGTGGCTGCTCAGCCTGTCCACTGTTTGCAAGCCCTCTTTGGCCAAAGCCAATACAAGAGGCCCATTTGGCCAGAGAGTGACCACCCCTATTTCAAAGCCCTTTATGCAGGAAGGGCAGACTGTTTGACTTGTCCCTCTGCACTTTATGTGTATGCATTTTGTCGCCACTTAACCCCGGAGCTGGGTCATGATTGAAGATAGAATTTGCATTAATTCACCATGAAAATATTGTACGAGTTATGTAAACAAGTGAATAAATAGAGTGATTTCACAGCTCACACTGCTGACCCTCAAAAGGGGGGTTTGTTTGCGGCTGCTCAGCAGCATATAAATATTCAATTGCCTGTTAGCCACGGCTGCTGCTAATCCTCAGCAGAAGTAGCTGCCAAGCTGGAACATATTTGAGGGCAGCTGGATAATAAATCATAAGAACTCTAACACAGAAATATACCAAAGAGCTTGCTGTTTACGCCTTTTGTTCTGGAGCGATGATGGTTGTGACAGCAGGCTCGTGAGACAGAGACAAAACCCACCACCAACCTCAGGCTCTGTGGAGACTGTCCATGCTTTGAGGCAAGCAAATGAAAGAAGAGCACCACTCATGGCACAAAAAATGATGATGTTTTAAAATCATCTAAATTAGCTGATGATGCTGTTTCTTGTTTTTGTTTTTTTACTTCTGTGAATTATTTTGTTCTTGCTGCAAAACATGGTCTGGGAGATGGTGACTATTTTTCAGATCAACCCACTTGTACTAAATTTGTAGTTCAATATATGTACGATGACCACTGTGATATACAACTGTGATATACATGACCAAATTACTCGTAAAGAGCTTTAGATAATAGGTTTTGACTCAAAAGCTCAAATAAGAGAGGTTGCAAATTATTGATGTTCTCAAACACTTAAGGGAAACTTTTTACAGTACAATAATTCACTCAGACTGTTTATTGGCTTAAGCAAGTCGATACCGGTATGTTGTGTAAGTGAAAACAGGTGTCCAGTGCTGCGGCTGGTATGGAGACATATACACTGTCTACAGTACGTCTGTATCTATACATATGGTGTATCATCTATCTCTTTGTCACTCTTTCCATCTATTGCTGCTAAGACCGCTGCTCACATGCTTACTTGAAAAATAAAAAGCATTTGACGATCTATAATCTTTACCAGAGGTAGTGGGGAGTAGGTATCATGGGAGATTTACATTAGGTTTACAACAGCCAAATTTGGTTTATGGGACAAAGACATACCACATGTTCAACAAAAAAACAAAAAAAAACAAACAAAAAAAAACACTGGCGACAGAGTATTGTGGCATATTTCTGTGACATTCAGAGTCGTATATTGGCGCCTGTGCTCACACCACCACTGTCAATCATGTTGGATCGCCACTGAGTGAGCATGTGTTTGCTGAAGCATTGTCTGCCACAACAACATGTTTACACTGGTGAAAGGAAAATCTGTTGGGTCTCTAGAGGAAAAAAGCTTGTGTCCTGAAAGACACCGGAAGATTTGTGATTGTCGATTGTTATTACAGCGTCAGATAATTGAATGCAGGAAGGTAATAGTTTCAAACTTTATTTCTGAATTAAAAACGAAAAAAAATAAAGTGTGAGTGAGTGTGAATGCTGCTTATCAGCACTGCTCTATCCCTCATTCACACAGTTAGAAACATTTCCATCTGGGAGCTACAGAACAATTATTCCCTCACTGTTGTCCAAGTTGAAGGTTGTGTCAGTATGAAGAGGGTTCAGGTAACACACCACTACATCAAAACTGGTAGCCACAGCCAAGTAGGGAGAAAGAAATCTTCGAGCAATGGCTAAGGTGTTCTTTAAGCACGTTTGGATTAATCTTTGGACAGCTCACAGTTTCTTTACTTATTGGAAAATTGATCAAAACTAAAGACAAAAATATAGAGATTGAAATAATTGGGCTGTTCTGATAGAAAGTTGTTTAAGGTGCTAACCGTGAGCTGCAAATTTCCCAGTTTGAGTCTAGCTCAGCACCTTTGTTACCCGTCAGTCTTTGATTCTCTCCCTTGAGTTTCCGCCACCTCTCAAATAAAAAGGCATAAGATGCACAATAAATACTTTCAATCTTTAGACAGGTCATTGTGATTATCACTGAAAAAGCTCACTATTGTTACTGGCTGAAGCTTCAGTTATTCTCCTTTGCAGATGTGCACATGGACTGCTCTGGACACCAGGGTGCGTAGTTCTTATAAACAATTTTCTCATCCACTTGGACTCTGCTTGGAGGACACATGCACGGTTTGTACCCTTGCAGCATAGTGGTACAACAAAATGGGGTAATACATTGTGTACACCTTCTGATGATGAAATCAACATCACTCAGATCCTAGTGGATCCTTGCATATACACCAGCCTTACAGTGACCACTGTCTTGACCTGCCACTTTAATGGTTTGTTTTTACCAACATTAACCAAAACATAACCAGTGCAGTGGTTAAGACAACATGCTGGCAAGCAGATGTGCAATAGTACTATTGCAAGGCAAGCCTGAAACCATGCAGTATGATGTTGGTTCTGTGTATTCAGCAGCCTGACTATGGAAGTTAGTGCAAGACAAGTTGAATGTCATATTATCAAGAACACATCATATCCTGTAAAGGCAAGCAATGACAAGATCAAAATCAACACTTCTCAACAGATGATTGTATTTATTGGCAGATCCATGCATTTGTCATTTTACTCATAATTCCTCTTAAATCAGGAGTCAAATACTTCTACCTCCAACCTCTGAACCCCAAACAATCAAAACACTTTACTGTGTGCCTGACAAAAAAAAAAAAAAAAAAAAAGTTGTGGATCAAAGCCTAACAGACTGCTTTTCACTGGGGACACCTCTGTGTAGACTGTACCTTTGCTTTACATTACCATACCCCCTCCAGGTATCAGTGGAATCTGTGGAATGGCTAAATGGCGTGTTGACGTTCTTATGAGATCGCCTTGATCTACCTGTAATCCTGCTCAGATAAGTCATGTCCTCCCATATCTGAGCTGATATAAAGAATAACTCCATTCATCTTGTCAACGAGTGGGATTCTGTGCAAAGCTGAGAAGTTCCTCTGCTGACCAGAGCATCCATCACTGGTCATTAGAACATGAGTGGCAAACCGACAGTGTCAACATGGCTCAGATCCAGGTGGTACTTGATTGTTGATTGGACCAAGCAAGTTAATCCTCAATTTCAGTGTTCAGTCTGACTAAAAGGCACAATGCGGGATATCAATAAAAGAAGCTGGGGCTTTGGAGGGCAGCTTTAATCCACAGCAAAACCAAAGCGGCCTCTGTCACCGAGCCTTGTTTATTACTGCTTGGATTAAGGTATTGCTAGGTTAAGAACAACTTTGATCATGACTTCTGGCTCCTGGAACGCACAAAGGCTTGAGCATAAGCCAAGGCAACAATTACCAGCCGACAGAGGGTCATTAGACAGAGGGCTGCTGCCTACGCTCCAGACACCCCCAACCCCCCAACCAACCAGGATCTTTGATAACATCAAATCCACTTCTATTCCTCCAAGTTTTGCCACAATCACGCCAAGGAAGGCTGCCTAATCCTGAGTACAACTCTCCCAGACTCCATCGAGATCCAGCATTCCCCACAACTAAAGAGGAGGAGTGGCCCAACAGGAAGTGTCCAGGGTGGGCCAAAGTGGGAGGCTGGAAGCCTCTGGGTGGTTAGGTCCATGGAGAACTGCTCAGATCTGGTTCAAATGTGATGCTATCTCTCTGTTGTGCTTTGCTTGATTTTTTGCTCTTATTGATTTCCCCAGGGGACAGTCAATTGTCCTAAAATACAGTACAGATTGAGTCGTGCTTTTTATTGCATTTATTGCAGTTCTACTGTAAATGTGATATTTATAAGCATCCCTTTATATACCCATAATGATTCTTTAGTTGCACTGTTTTACTTAATTGCTCATGGTCAGCTTTTGAAGGCTAAACCACATTACTAAAGCTACACTGATACTTGACACAAGGGAAACCCTGCTGTTTACCTAGTGAGTTTTAGTTTGTAGTTCAGACTCAAATTAACCTGTTCATAGCACAACTCAAGACATAAGATATCATACACAATCAATTGTTTTTATTCACTGTGATAGTGGCACTTCTGTTCGAACTAAGGTTTTCAGTGGAAATGGTTTTGTTGCATGTGTGTTACTGAAAAGGAGACAGTTACAGAGTCTTTGTTCAGCTTCATTAACACTGTTAACTCTCAATCTCCACCTGCATGAGAAACTTGCAGTAGAAAACTAAGGCAGCCAAAGCTGACCAATCACAGCTGCATGTAATCAACATAGCCCCAACATGTACCGTAACTACCTTTGAGATGATGCATATTAGCAGCATTAAAGCCTTTGGCAACTACATGCATAGGCTCCATAGCTACATCACAACCCCAACCATTAATCCAGCTCAGGCATTTTACAAATGCATGCATAGATCTTCCTAGTTTAATATACAACTTAATTGACAAAACCTTGTAAGACATCAAAAAGTAACCTCGAAGTGATGTATCCCAAGATGTTTAAAAAGAACAAAGCCACAAATAACAAATTATTGTGTGGTGGAATACAAAGGTAGTACTTAGGAGCCGTTTGTAAGTTTTGCTATTGCTACATAGCCGACGTTAGCATTAAGAGCCGTTTACTCAACCAGTAAAGAAATGCAAGTTCAGCATCAAACTTCATTCCTTTACTTACCAATAGCTGTCTCCCACTGTGGAAAGCAACGCTAAGCAAAGCAATGTTAACTATTTTCTCATCATCTCTTTTCTTCTATTGAAGTTGGCAAGTCTCATCACTTTCTAACAGCGACTCACTGTATCCTCCAATCTGCTCTGAAGATGTAGTGCTGCTCAGATGGCGTATTGTAACCTCTTTTAAACGCAACAGTGTCAAATGACAATCACCAACACATGACATAAAAAGGTAGACAAAATACTTTGCACTGAAGAAAGCCAACAGTATAGTAAGTAAAGCTAGCAGTGTTTTATGTTAGCGTCTCCTCAGTGGTACCTTGACCCAGGACCTTCGATGACCTGATTGTTTTGTTTAGTTGTAAGCTTCAGTTACATGCATGATGACTTTGCAAAAGGTCACAGGCAATTCTTTGATATATTATAAGCCTTAAGGGTAAAAAGATAATTCTGCTTTAAGTTCACTCTGTCTCAAGTCGTAATGTGTGTGTGACAGCCCAAATTAGAGCATGAAATCAACAGGTGACCTTTGACCCATCTGTTCCTTTTTGCCCTCTTGACCCCAGTCCTGAGGTGAACTAGGGTTTTTTCACCAAATGTCTGCAAGGTCGGAGCAGGGTCAGTGTACCTGTAAACAGGGATATGGAAAAGATTGCAGGGCCAAGCATCTGTTGGGAGCCTGATAATATTTGACTTTTATTAGAGTGGTGAGGATCAGGTCACTGTTAGACTGGCTCTTAATTCACTCGGTCAGGACAGTGAAAACTATCCGTTATAATGTCTTCAGCTTTTAGATTAGTTCGTACAAAGTGGACTGGATCTTAAACTGCCACCAGCTGTGCAGAGCTCTAGACATCCTGCCAATTTTGCTTGCTAATCAACCAGCTCATAGAGCAAGCTTCTTCTGGTAAATATGCTTGTGTAAGATCTGTTTTCTCTCGTAAATCTTTAAGTCCTCTAACAAAGTTCCAACTCAGCAGTGTTTGTCAGTGAATAAGCAGCGCTGACATAATCAACAACACTCCCTTTGGGTCAGATTATGCCACAAAATTATTCAGTCCCTACAATGTTTTCCACTCGCTCTGGAGTTATTGCTTTCAGCTGGCTGAGCCTCATTGATCCCCATCCTGAGCGCTTACATAGTGCATATCAACAGGAAACAAATCGGCAGCGGGCAGACCCACAGTGTTTTGGTTAAACTTACGACTGTGAGATGACTGGCAGGAAAAAATGTAAATAATAGCTCTATTTTTACGCGGGTCTTCCACAGAAGCCGCAAATGCTGACAGATTGACAAAATGGGAGGTAAATAAATAAAATGTCATGTGACAGCAGTTTATCAGCAAATGCATGAGTAAACATCTTCCAATATGTGTCATAACTGGGGAAAGATAGGGGATTTTAAGTACAATAGATTGACATTCGAGGTCTGTATACTGTAAACAATGTGTTTATGGGATCATTGAACATCATCTGAAACACCCTCTGGCAGCAACTTAAAACTTTACTTTTTTTATACCATGAATGCCTCAGTTAGAAAGTGCCTATTTGTATGATTATGCTCATCTTGCCCTTCTCTATTTGGAGCTGCCTTAAAGTGTGGTCACTTCAGACGGAAAGAAACCATATGAACTACATTGTTTGAGTGTTGAGTCAACTGGAAATTAGAAACCTCAAGTCCAACAGCATAAACTTTGATGCTTCATCTCACAGGCAATTCTGTTTAATTGTATTCCTGCATTTTTTTACCTTTTTCTCCAAAAAAGGTAAAAAGAAAAAAGAAAAAAAAGAAAAAAAGAATGAAATTAAGATGCTGCGGCTCCAGCAGGTAAGCACGGTCAATTATAGTACATTCACATCTTCAGCTAAAAATGAAGAGTCAATGCATTCAGATATTTTCAGGTTTCATCAAAAAAAAGATCCTTCAGGGGCTAAGAATGCAATCAGCATTAACATCAGTTGGACAGTGCATATAGAAGTGCTGTGACCTTCAAGAGACTTCAAGAAGAGACATTAAAGCAAGGTTTCTTTCCCCAGGCATAAACTTTATTCATGCAGAAAACAAGAAACATCAAAATAATTTAAGAAGTCCTTGGGTTTCAGTTCACAGCCACATCTACTGCCCTCCAATACAATGTGGTTAACAGTGCTATTTGATAGTTTTCTCTTTCATTTCCTAGTACTGCATCTCACAAGCTCCTCCATCTCCCATAGATACTATCACCTGGAAAGACCCTGAGTCATAGTGAGCACAGAGGCATTTGCTTGCAGAACAGACAACAGTCTGCAAGCCTTTACAAACATGCCAAACATGACTGCATTGTGAGGATCCTGCGAGCTGAGAGTTTTTACAGTCTCCAAAGAAAAACACCAATTTACTTTCAATTGCTTGAGGCTGATTTTGGAACCATAGGCGATATTGTGTCAAGGCTTTTGGGAATGTTATCACAATCACAGCAAGCTGGGAGTTTATAAAACCTCTGGTATCCCCAGATTATTCTTGAACTCTAAATTACCTGTGGTTGGGTAAGCTATGCTCGGCAGGCATGGCTGACGATGAGATAGGTCGCATGACAGACATTGCTGGCCTTTCTTTCATTATTATTCCAGATTACAGTGGGATTTTCATTCATTTTCTGTAATTTATTAGTTTTCACTATAAATGGCAGGAAAAGTTCCCATCCAGATTTTCATTTGAGATTCATGGCAGTGCTCGTGTGACCTGAATCCAAAATCTACTCCAAAATAAACGGAAGATCTTTTGGGAAGTGTCTGAAGCTACAGTAAAATAACTCAGATGCCTGCAGGCATTTATTCTGGGCTGAAATACTCTTAGTGTTGCTGCAGCGATGTTTCTAAATAATGCTTCTCTAAATTGGGGATTTCTCTTTCATACTTTCCCTCCTCTCTGTCTCTCTCTCCCTCTTTTGGCAGACGTGCAAAGTAAAAGTGTAGCATATCATTAGATCAGCAATGGTTCCAAGGCCTCTGCCCCCATGGCATGTTCAGGCTTTACAGCGAGACCTCACTCTTATCGGAGACAACGCTGCATTCCACTGTGGGGCAGATGGAGTCACATTTTTCAACTTGCCATCGACAAGATTTACTATTGCACCCACTATCTCTGTGATTTGTAGGTGCAACCACCTTGAAATTCTTCCAGTCTCCCTCTGGCACAACACAAGGCTGAAATATGTTGAGGAATATGCTTAGTGTTCACTTTTGCTCTTCCCTGTCAGTGAAAACATATTAGTCTGTCTGTTATAGATGGTAAGGGACAAAGTTGTTGGCTTCTCTTCAACTTTTCTTTTTGCCTTATTAAACTCATTAACAAAAGTTCTTCCACAAGATGCTAGGTCTTGATGTAGAAAATATATCTCTCTGAGCAACAAGCAGGTTTTTGTATGGACCACGACATATTCACATCTTAATCTTTTCATAGTAAAAAAATAAATTTGTTAGAGTAGCTACATTTTCTAGTTGTAATACTACATCAGTACATCTTTCCATGACCTAATCTTTTAAAAGTTTTAAGCATGAAACAGACTGGAACAAAATTAAATATCAGTACTTCATATACAGGACTGATACCATCATCATCATCATCATTACCATCATTGATATCATCATCAGTGATATCAATATCATCGTCATTGATACCACCACCACGAGCATCAGTTGGAGTGACTGTTGAGTTAGATGACCAGTAGCAATTCGTCTTGACAATATTGACTTTTGAGAGAATATAAAATGGAGAAAGTCATAGTTTATCAGCTGTGACCATCCACTTTTACCCAACCCTCTTCTGCATGAGTGTCAACTTATTAGTCCTGTAAGTGATGGAGCTAAGACACCTGCTAACTGGCAATTAATGTGCATTATTTGACAATACGTTTGTTTTCTCAGAGCTACATATCCCCTCTTTAATGAAACTAATCCTTGAGTATAATCCTTAGAACAAAATGCCAAAGGGGGACTACAGTTCACCATCCAAGAGTACATTGCAAAACTCATAGAACCAAGATTTTAATAAAGATGCATGGATGACTTTAACTGTGCCACTTTCTGATGTTAGCAGGCTTTCAATGCTGACTTCTTAACGGCATTAAGGTCTTTAATTGGAGTAAACTTAACTCAATCAGAGTTGAGTTTGCATTTGTCTATCAAATTACCCTTCTCATGTGCAGTCTGCTTTTCAATTTACATGTACCAACGACCCGACTGTCCTGGATGCACCATCACTGTTCTTGAACAGTGAATGGAAAAGACAGTTGGTGAAGCCACTGTGACCAACAATAGTTGTTTTTCCTGATGATAAATGTTTTTAAATTAACATTTGCAAGAGTGAGTTTTAGCTCACTGGTCTTGATAAGAGGAAATCCGTATAATTCTATACATCAAGTCCATCTACCAGTGCCGCTGGAATTCATCATGGTAGTGTATCGGGCCAGTCAAGCAGTTTGTTCTTGTACAGTCAGAGGCAAATGGGAGATTCTTCAGTTTTTTTCCTGCTGGGCTATGGACCAACAAACTATCTTCTTTCAAACCATTCAGGCAGCCAAATGGCTCTTCCTCTGTCTTTTAACTTTACCCACCACCGAAACACAACACAGAAGCTCCAGTATTTGAGGAATGCTTGGCAAGGTTGTCACTGCAGCCCGATTACAACCCATGAGTTAAGGAGCAAGAGGATTACAAGGAACTGACAGAATGGCCTTCCTCCTGCATTAAATTAAATCCCCCTTTCTGTCCCTCTTTGTATCCACAGACAGCCAAGTCTGTGCTGCCAGGGGCAGGGCACCATACCAGGGTGCTGTAATCTGTTTAACCTACATGAAAGTGTTGCAGCTGAATAGAAAAGATGACCCTTTCTTACTGGTCACCATATCCTTCACAAAAATCATTTGAATTTAAGCTCTGTTAAATGAATCTCTGGCCCACAAAGATAAGACTTACTCCACTGGAGGCCTTTTGAAGACCTCTCTTTGTGGGTTTGGTGATAAAAATGTAATGGAATATAACTATATTTAAAGCCAGATTAACTTCTCTGTGAATAGGAGACGAGAAGCATTTTTGTGAAGTTTTGTGTGTGCATTCTGGCAAGAGCACATGAGAGAAGACATCTTTTGCTCCCAAGGTTAGACGAACTCAGCCATTGCATTTAATTATCCTGAAATCTGTGTGTGTCCTGAATTCTGGAAATACTTCACAACTTCCATGCAGTCAGTCAATTATGAAAAGTAATTTGGATTTTCTCAAGCTTGTTAAATGGCTGCCATTGTGGAAACCAATGATAATGCATTGTTAAGTCAAAAGGGAGTTTTCTCATTTGCCATATGCAGATGAATGTCTGAGGTTGACGGTAAAAACTTAATATCCTTTCCCACATTCATATTAGATTACATGAAAATTCAAAATATTAAATTTAAATTTAAACAAGAAAGGCTGGATGTCTTTCAGTGGTAAAATTGAGAAGGTTGGATGATGTTGAATCTGATACAGGCTAATCTCTGGAAACGCTCCATCCTCATACTGAAGACATGAGCAGACACTGGCCAAACACTTCAAAGCGCTGGGAGGAGAACAATCACTTTCAGAATTACTGGTTTCCTTTTGGCTTATCCCCTTTGCAGAGGAATTTCTCGTATGTAAATAGCTGTTTGTGTGGATTCGATCAGTTCAGACCACACCCAAGCATTGCCCAAGCCAAACTGTCTCATCTCACTCGCCGAAAGCCCTGCAACCTTATCAAACCCAAGCACATAGCCTTTCCGTTGTGCCGTCAGTTTCAACTGACAGACATGACCGACAGCTTTATCTCTTTTGCCGCGAGTAGGTTTTTGATCTCTTGATCTTTTCTCACATTTGAACTCACATCAAAGGCTTTCACATATTCAAAGAAGGTGGAGAATATAGCATCCTGTCTTCATGTGCGCTAATCCAAGCCAGGCGGAAGCAGGAGAGAGGAATGAAGACTGATGGATGGCCTGACGTACAAACGTAGCTCGTGGTATTGCCAGACATGAAGCCTGTATACTCCAGCCCTGCTCTCAGGGCTTTTGTTTAAGAATCTGTCACTGTGCTATATTACAGCCACTTTCATGTTTGTCTTATGCCCCAAGTGTGCTTTTGTTGATTTGTGCGTACCTGAAGCTTTAATAAATATTTTAAATTCTGCAAATTTAGAGCCCACACTTGTCTTTATTTTACTGTGTTTACACCGATTCATAATTGATTTCCAAGTTCAGCAATTATGAAATCAACTATAAACTCAGTCTTAAAGATCTATCAACGACAGGGAAATGTTGATGCATGTGTACGCCATATCAACAGAATGCTGTCACCTAAAGGACCACAGAGACTTTTCATCACTGTAAGGTTGACAACTTCGCTACAGGAAGTCACAGTGCCGAGAAATACTGCATGTAGGCACAAGTTTTTATTTTTTTATTTCTGTGTACAGATTCAATAATAGGGGTAGAAAGTGTTCATTGGTGAGCTTCACTTTTTGTGCCTGCAGTTATTTTTTGTAAGAACAGCAATTCAAATGTCTCAGTGTTATATAATGGATCACTTAACGCCAGAGGAGCTGATCTGCCAACACCAAACTTTGCTTCTCTTCACAGCTTTTGCAACAGTGAGCTCATTGCTTGGGTTTTCTGACATTGCCCAGAGAAGTGCCGTACCCCTGACCCAGTGCAGAGCACAAACTGTCTTTTTTTTTTTTTTTTTTTTTTTAAATTCAAGCTAGAGCATGTTTTAATTGCAACACATAACATAGATGGATCCGGTACATTGTCAGGAATCATTAGGCTGAGTTTGGGTTTGGACTGCTATTGTTTAAAGCTTTGAGTTTGGGTATTTTTCATACCCAGTCTCTACAGGGAACAGAGTAAAGTTATGAGGAACCTCAACCAAAGGCTTCTAAACTTCCATCTCCTAAGGCTTAAAATCTTTCTTCAAACGTCTACTCTTTCAGAAGTGAGACCTGTGCTATCTCCGAGCTCCCACACAAAAGAAACAGCGCCACCAAGCAACCCTCTTTTATAAACTCAACTTGTAATCAGTGGGCAGCTGTTGAAATTGAGCCACCAGGTGTGACTCATTGCACCAATCTTTACTAACGAAGCAGCACACTGTTTTACTTAGTAGCACCAGTTAGCTCAGTGGAAAAAGAAAGGGAAAGTCACAAGGATATAAAGAAAATCTCAAGATTCACACTAACAATGACTCACCTAGAAATAAAGGGTTTTTACTGTGTGTACACTTGAGCCCTAAATCACCTCAGCTTTTAATTACCTTTCCATTTCAAAGAGCGCTGAGACCTGGACATCCACTGTTAGAAATATCAACAAATGATATCATGTTTCCATACTTAAACATGAGGGTATAAACTGTATAAAGAACCACAGCAAAATTTTGATAGGATTTCTCTGCCTGACAAAGCGCTAGCCCCAGACGCTTCAATTCAATGATCAGCTTTGAACAAAAGTAATTAAGAGGGAAATAAAGGGCTTTAAATGGGTTTAATAAATTACACTACTCACAGAAAAATGGCGAAGGAAGACGAAAAAGGACAGACGAAGAAACAAACGTCAAAATCACAGAGCAAAAGCATGGCCTTTATTATGACATTCAGGTTCGCACAGAAAAAAAGAGGAAAAGGAAAGGTCCTGGAACAAGTTGGATGCTTCATCTGTGGAGGATTAAATGTTCATTAGTCATAAAAGCAACATGCAGACCACAGCATAACCGTCAGGCAAGTACAAATGACATAATCTATGGTGAAATCTCAGAAAACAAGTGTTTGTTCATTCTCTCCAGCTGTCCAACAAACTTTGCTTTAACACAATTTCTAGAGTTGGCTTTGAACCCTGAAAATCTTGTTCTGATAAAAACAGGCACGAATGTAGCTTTTCTTATTGGACCTAGTTATGCACAGCTACAATAACTTAATGGGGGCTTGTCCGTGTCCGGAGCTTACGGTCAGCCACAAAACATCTCACTTAAAAATCCTCCTCAGATTTCATTGGCTAGTAGGGGACGACAACAGAGAACAGATGCCCTGCAGCCATTAAAAAAAAAGGAAAACGGTAACAAAAACAATCCTTTTCAGTTGTTTAAACTTGAACTCCAGCAGGCTGATGGGAGGTAGATTTTGGGGTCATCAGTGCCAGAGCGATTCCTGTCCATGCAGTGCCTCCTTGCGCACATCAAAGATCCTCAGCATCAGCAGATTGCTGGTCAACCCGGTGAGCAAAAACAGCTGGGCCGAGCAAAACAAAGATGATATAAGTGGCTTCCTCCTCAGTGGCGGCACCAGAGCAGTCAACAATGATAAGCCCCAGCCCATATTGTGTTTGAAGCGCAGTATATCCCCCCCAGCCCCCCTCTCCCTACCAACAGCACCACCAAAACCAGACAATTTAGAGACCCATGTAATGCAAGAGGAAATATAAACTGTGATCTCTTGAACCCTGTCAAAGGAAAAGGTCTGGCTTTTGTCTCAACAACCATTTTGGGGAAGTAGTGGGAGTGACTCTAACTTTCAGGGACTGTGATCTGTGAAACAATTCAAACATGCTTTAATGTCAGCGATAAAGAGTGAGGGAAGTATAAAGGAGTTAAACAGGATATTATTGGAAATAAAGATGATGTACATGTGAGAAGGTTCCTCTCTTGAGTTAAAAGTCGCTAAAATTGTTCAATTGTTCTTCCGTTGCCCATGTGGAAGATATGGAGAGCTCATTGAAAACCGGCCCTAATGATAAACTGTGCAGTGTCAATGGAACACAACAGTACTCAGTAATCTGCGTACACACTTCCTGAAACAAATAACACTGAACCAAGCTCTGACCTTCGTCCATGAGACATAACAGCAAAGGATGCTTCTCAAATGACTGAGAAAAGCAGGACGGTGCAGACTTCTACATATGGAAAAACTTTTTTTAAAAGAAATTTTCCTGGACGTTACCCAAGTTGGAGGTAAACATTTACATGCACAATTTCCCCTCAGATTTATCTAACAGTGCTCCAGGCCTAAATGACACGGGGCAAGCAAGGGTCCAACTTCAGAGGTTTCAAACAAACAGGAACAAAAGTTTTCATCCCTGAAGTCTTGGTAGCCCTCATGAGATATTTACTTCCTCTAAACAGGAAAAATCTAAGTCATCTTGTTCCCTTGAAGTCTATACCTTCAGTCATAGCGAGCAGAATTGTAAGGAAATTAACTTTTTGACTAAAACATAAAAAAAGCTCCAAACGAAATTGCAATGTTAAAGAGAGTGAGCTGGGGATTATGCAGCATTATGTAAATGAAGGGGCTAATATGATTACTGTAGGCACGCGCTGTAGGCTGATGAGATTACTTTTGGTGTTGAATGGTGAATAAGGTTAATTCTCTCACATTATGTAAATGTACATACGCATCTCAGTTAACTTGTGACCTGTGTCTGGACCTGTAGCCTTTTGATTAATGATTATTTTTCAAAAGCTCCTTCTCTTGTAATTAAGTATTCACTTTTGTCAAACTCACATGCATCGAGTTGCACGTTCAGAGTACTGGCTTAAGTTTTTCAACTCTGTGTTCTGAGACAGAACCTTCTTTTTAATTCATACTGGGACAAATAAAAGTAATAGTCGGTTATCTGTCTTTCAGTTTTTCATGTGGTGAGGTTTTGATATTGCAGATAGTGGTGTCCAGTTACACCCAAAAGTGGGCCAGCAAAAATAATTCAATAAATAAATGAATTGCAGTTGCTCAATGAGTTGGGGATCAAACCACCAGCCTTGCAAATAATGGGCAACCTGCTCTGCCTCTTGCGAACACCATGTGGGTGTCTTCCTGATCTAGGTGCTGGAAGCCTGGTGACATAGTGACCACATGTGCAGCATATTGCTGAAGCAGTTGTCTGATGAGTAAACTGGGGACATGTAATATGTTGACAAGTTGCGCAGCTGATAACATGCTATAGCATTAGCCAGCCACACTGGCCTAGCTAGTTGGTTAGCTCGGTTGCTAACTAGACAATATGATAAGGTAACACATTAATTTGGGTTAAAAGTTGGTGTTAAAATTGGGCGGTGTGACACATATAATGTATGGCTTCCATTTTTCGACCCTTTGCCTGTCAGATCCGCCAAGTGTCAGCACTGCCAAGAGTGTTTGAAAGTCAGCTGCACAAATTTGCATGTCAAAGTTCACCAACATTGCACAAAAGCTCCCCGTGGATTTATCTATTTTTATCTTCTGATCATGGCAGTTCTATTGTAATGAATTGATTTTAGTCCATTATAAATGCTGGTGTGACTAGGCCCATAGAAAGCTTCTGTCCCTCCAGTTCAAAGTACCAGCTCTTGGCTCGGAGTGACATCACTGTCCCCCAGATTACATTGATTTTGGAGAACAGGAGGGGCCACCCTGACCCCCTCATCCCTCGAGGCCATCCTGAGCCACCGCCACGTCTGGTGAAAGTGTGAGTCAAGGATCTCACAGCCAGGCTGTTACGCCTCCATCTGGGCCCTTGAATTAAACATCAGCTGTAGGCAGACGGGCTCCCTGCCTCAAAGCTTGAGGGACCAGGAACTGAGGCCAATTAACCCATGCCCAGTCTATTCAGACCTTACTTTGTAGCCAATTAAGAGGGCATATTACAGAAGGGGATGAAAAGGGATGATAAAAAACGGTTGGGTTTGATTTGACAGGCACAGGGTACTGTTTGCATAAAATAATACCAACTGAAAGGATCATTTTGTCCTTGGCAATGATTGCAGTCATTCTAAACTGGAAAGTAAACATGTTAAAAATCCTGAGGATAATCATTAATAATAACTGAGTGTATTCTTAGCTTCCAAGAGCACCAACAATATTTGCTTCCAGTAATTTGAAAATAACTTTATCCTTTTCTGTTGAGCAGTTGAACACTGAACTTAAAAAATCTTGCTTCGACATGAGACACATTATGTCACTGTTTCATCAGACATCAGTTTGTCTTCAGTGCAGCTCAGTTCCTCTTCTCCAAGTCTCACATCTGTCTACTGTGAGGAAATACTGCAGATGACACAAGGACACGAAACAGCGTGAATGTCAAGAGCAGAAGTGAACAGAATCAGGACGGTTGTTTTCTTCTCCCATTGTACCAGATGGAAATGATCAAAGATGTGATCTGTTTGTGTGTTGTTATATTGCACAGTAAAAAGGCACAAATGAGCAAATCATGTCACTAAAGAATCCGTATTATCTGTTATATTTGTTATGGATCATTTAAAATTGACTTTTATAGAGGAGCTATGAGGTGTAAACACCAGTTTCACTAGATTGTGAGTGGGAGAAAAAAAAAAAAAACATTTGTGGGTTAACAGGATGCAGACAATGGTTGGAACAGTGCCATGAGTGTCCCCAAATAATATGTCTAGGATTTATCTTCATACTGTGCAGGCTGTAAGTATTAGGACAGTGATATGTTTTTCATTGTTCTGGCTCTACTCCAGCACCGCACTGAATTTCAAATGAAACACTTTCTATGAGGTCAAAGTGCTGACTTTTAACTTTAAGGGTGTTTGCGGATGTTCACATTGATATTGGATGATCAGAGTTGGACTTTTTACCTTTGGTAGGAGGGGAGTGGGATACTAGGATACAGTTCCTTCATGGTTTATCGAATGTGAATGTAAATAGCCTGATGAAGTTAAAGATGAAACTTTAACCTCATGGTGAAAACGCTGACTTTCAAATGCGATATGCTGAATCACAGAGGCATAAAAAAAAAAAAAAAAAAAAAAAAACATCCCAATACTTACAGACTGCAGTGCATGTAAAACATTTAGGGGTATATTTATATATTAGATATATATATACCAATATACACAATATATTGTGTATATTGAAATGTCCATTGACTCCTTCAGAGCAATCTTCCTCATAATTTGCAACAATTTATTCATGAAAGGTGTTTAATTTGTGAGAGTTTCAATAAGGTATTCAAAAGAGTTATACAATAAGGAACCAGATGGACCATTATATAAAACCCTATCAAAAAAAAAAAAAAAAAAAAAAAAAACATAAGGATTTTCATTTTCCCAATGCATTAATCATTTGCTGGCAGTGCTGACACAACTGCAGTGGGTGCTGATACAGGGAATGTAAAAAAGCTGAGTGATGAAACTCTTCCAGTTGACGACCTTTGTTTCATTTCTGTGTAAGTTTTCGTTGCCAGGTGCTGCAAGATGGTACTGGTATTGCAGACTCTTCTTTGGCTCATGTCAGCTATGATATAAAACACAAGCACACCATATGTCTGCTCACCGCTTCTTAAGCTCGTATCTGTGAACCTGCTGCTTATCAACTCAGCACGCACGCACGCACACACACACACACACACACACACACACACACACACACACACACACACACACACACACACGTTCCTATTTGAGCTGGCAGGGAAAATTTTTGAAGATATAATCTTTACAACATTTGTAACCAGGAATTCATTGCATTCAGATCTCACTACGCCCCCCTCTGAATAGCTAACATTTTACATCAATATGTTCCCCCAGGGGAGGAAAACGTGTAATGATGGTGAAACTAAAAGAAACAGGTGTTCTTCTCTTGCTCTGGGTATCTGTGAAGGTGTTGAGAGTTACAGAAAGGTTTGTGAATCACTGCTAATTGCATGAAATTACAGTCGTGGGGGTGCAAAATGAATCTATTGTAGCTTGAGCCAGCATAGTTACAGTCGTACCTTGGAGGGCATGAATTATTGGAATGATGCTAACTGAACAATGAGTGGTTGGCTGGGAATGCTGTAGGGGTTTTACAGAAAGATTGACTTGATTATGATGTTTGGGGTGAATTCAAAAGCAAATTATTTATTTAATTACATGAAAACGTGCCAACTCAGTTTCAAATCCACCAAATTAAAAACCTGAGGAAGATGAAATTAGCTAAAGCTATTTGCCACTTGGAGACTTTTTGGATTAAAACCACTGATCCAAATGCGGTCAGAATATGATTGGGTTTGGCTGGAGCCTCTGTGATTGTGTGTTAAAAAGTAAAAGGCTGTTGTGCGACTTTCTTTGAAGGAAATAATCAAATTCAAATTTTAATTGACAGCATAACCACCATCTCTAATGAGAAAATATACATACTCTACAGCTGCTCAACTGAAGCCACCAAAACAAAAGCATTTGCAAAAGATATTCACATGAGGCGGTGGCCTCTCATTATTCAGCTGCTTTATCAGGAAATGCAGCCGTGACTAAACCAATTTAGAGTCGACAAATAAAAGTCATTTGTATTGTTTGACAGACAAAAAACCAATAACCAGGATAAATAATGGAAAAGCCAACAGGGAAATATCTGACTGATAATAAATCTTGGAGCTTCTTTCATATTATTTCAGTAACTTAATATAAATACTGTGTAGATATTGTACTGTGTATTGCTGGGTGCACTCTGTTGGCAGAACACATATCAAGCTGACTGGGTTATTCATGTAGTGTCTTTCAAATTCATATTTATATGTGAAAGGTCTGAGATGTTAGTCTCTGCAGTTTGATGTAAGCCAAGATTTCAGATAAGCACAAGCTAAAGTAACATAAAGGATGAGTCAAAGCATGTGTTGTGTAACATTTCAAGAGTTAAAGCCGCATTAAATAAAATTTGAACCATGAGAACCAACAGTTGCCTCCTCCAGTACCCAGCAGTCAGACAGCAGCATGAGCATGTCACTGCAGTTGTGTGTCTGGCCACCAGACAAATGTCCAACACTGACTTTATATTGCCTTGTTTTGTTTCTTTGTTCTTGTCATCTCATGTTTGATTTACCAACTGCTGAGAATAATATCTGTGTTTTTGCTTCTCCACTTACTTAAACCAGCCAACTGGCCACTTCAGTTCAAGAGCTCCATTTCAACCTGGGCAGGTATCACGCCCTCTGCTTGTTTGAGCTTGTTTGCTGGAGGTAATTCTCGGTGGAAATACTGGTGAAATTTTTAATAGTACACTATGTTTTGATTCACTTTCAAATGTAGCACCACAACTTTAAGTTTCAATTGGCAGTTGAGGGGCATGGGCCCTCGGTATCTGGACTAGAAAATACAATCAACAGATGGACATCTACCACTTTGGTGGATAGGTCTGCCAGGAGTTAAACAGTCTGACTAGCAGTCAGTGTTTTGCATGACATGTGCCAGCCAGTGTTTGGCCTTGGACTCTATGTGAGTCTATGTGACCGCCGGGTCTGTGGACAAAGCACAGAGAACCATCAAGACAGATTTCAAAGGGAAATATTGTACTTTTAATTTCACCATATTTATTCCACTATAACTATTTGATAACTTCAGTCACTAGTTACTTTCCAGATTCATATTACTCATATAAAATATAAATTATGATTAGGATAAGATCAGCTTGATCCCTGGAGGAAAATCCACCAGATACGTAGCAGTATTTAAAGTAACTAAAAAAAACTCTACACATTAATGTATCAGTAATTACAATAATATAGCCCTGTAAACATGATTCAGTAATTGGCCATTCTTATAATTAATACTTTTACTTTTGGTGCTTTAAGTATATTTTGATGCAAATACTTTTGAGCTAGTGTATGTTTGTATTGAATAAAACATCCCTCTTAACAAATCAGAAACTGAATATCTATAAGCTACATTTCACAATATACTACAACCTGACTCAACTCATTTATTTAAAGGTTTCTAAAAATAGAAGTTTCATGTGGTTTTTAATGTTTTTTGAGGAATATTTTGACCACAGTTGTTTTGCCATCATACAGATCATGCTTGCAGTGAATTACGTGCGTAAGACACATATTTTCTAAATATATATTCCTGTGACTTACTCACAGAAGAGGAAAATGTTCGTTTCCACATGACTGTGACAAAACAGAAAAAATATTGTCTTCTGAGAACTGAAAGTAGACTCTTGCCAAATAGTTTCCTTCCAACTGATGGCTCGCTTCTCTTAAAGGGCTTGAACTTTGTTATTAACGTGCTACTTATATTCTGGGCTGCACATGCAAGGACTCATCTTGACAGGATTGCCTCTCGATCACGGCTTGATAGATTAGACTGAGGGATCATGAAATGCTCGAGTGATTATTGCTAATTTTTTGACAATATTCAGAAAGGATACCTTGGTCTACCTTGTATATCATGGCGTGTTTTGCTGCAACACTTGGAGTCATCATTCTGTCAGGATTCATCAACCTGCTCTCAGCAGCAAGCAAAGACACCTGTGACCTCTCCGCTGCTGTTGGACAGAGTCTGACTCTGCCTCTGGGCTATGAAGGGCTGGTAAACACACATGTGCTGAAATGGACTCACAATAACACACTCATCTTTTACAGACAGCAAGGCAAAGTGTCTGTTGGAAAGACAGAGGACATTTCTCCATCCGGATCTCTTCTGTTGAAGAACCTACAATTCTCCAGTGCAGGCATTTACCAGGCAGATGTGCTGCATCCAAATGGTACTTTAGCTAAAACATGGAGTGGTCGTCTGTGTGTGATGGACAAGGCGCCAAAACCTCAACTCACTTACGTCTGTGACTTCAAGACTCGTGCTGTTAATCTAAATTGCATCGTGGCCAAACCTCAGGGTTTGGTGTTCTCGTGGACACTTGATGAAAAGACATTAACAAGCGAAACCAGACAAACATTGAGCATATCATTGGAGCAATTAAAAGGGGAGAGGAGCTTCACATGTAGCGTGGCAAACAAAGTCAGCAAGGAGAGGAGTGACACTGTTCGACCAGCCTGTAAGAGTCCAACACCGTCACCACCATCACCACCACCTTCGCTCTGTTTTAAATCCAAAACTGTTGTGGCAGTGGCAGCAGGAGGAGTAAGTCTGATTCTGCTTTTGCTCATCATTATCATCGTATTATGTTGCTGCCACAGACGCGACAAAACCCAAATGAGACTCCGAGAAAAAGGGGAACTCAGAATGCTTTCTCTGACCAAGCGAGAGCCCGACTCCACCAGCCCAGTGTATGAGACGATGCACCCGAGTGAGGACTCTCCGCCCCCGAGCCCCAAGCATTCGCAGAGAGCCTGTTACCAGAATGTTTCTGAGCCTGAAGCTCAGATGGTAAACAGGCCTTTACAGTTACCCACAGCTGCTGAGGAACAAAAACCTTCACCTGTGCCAAAGCCGAGGACGAAGAATCCCCAGACATCAAATATCTGAAGGAGCCTCCCTCTGCTGCCATCCCAGAAACTTTCAGGGACTGAGACAAAAAGACATTTGTGGCTTGATAACATACAACTGAACCAAAATGAAGAAAACTATTCAATTCCACAGTTTTAACCTTGATAATGTTTATCACTGCAACAGTTTGGTTCATACTGTCCACTGACAATTGAGTTATCTGTAAATGTAAATGTCTTGGCTTATATATGTGGAAGTTTCATTCTTTAATGTTTTAAAGTTCGTCTTTATAGTTGTTGGGGTTGTGGGTTGGTAAGGATATAAAGGAGGTGTCTGATCCCTGGCACATTTTCATGTGATCTGATCATCTTCTCTGTTTTTTGATTAATTGTGTAACCGCAGAGCTGATGTGTTTCCATGTTAGAAATGAAGCAATTTCATTTCTAGAAAAAAAAGGAGATTTTTGTGTAAAAAGGTTGTAGATAAAAGTAGTAGATTAAAGGATAAAGCTGGTGATATTCTGTATTTTTCTCAAAATGAACAAATCCCAAAACCAACTAAGCATTTATATATACACATTCTGTCTTATTTTCCAACTTCCTTAATGCTATCTGTGGCACTCAGCCTCAAGCTGATTGGTTCCAACTGAAGACATAAATCTTTAAAAGCAGGTCACAGACATAAACTTTAATACATAAAAAAAGAAAGGCTGCATAGTTTTCTAAAACAGCAGGACGCAGTTGTTTTTAGCAAGTGTTTCTCAAACAAGAGCATATTGTGTGGGACTGTTTGGAGCGACGACACTTTTGTTGCTTTAGTGACTATTTCCAACCGCAGGGATGTGGATTTGGGACTGCCTGAAAATAAACTGCAGTCTTCATGGTAACGAAGGTACATGTCACAGAGGCCAACTGTCTGGCTCATTTATGTGTTTATAATAGTTTTTGAACTCACAGCAGGATACGTTCCAACAGCATACGGATTTTGTTTGCGAGAGTTTGACAATAAGAAAAATATAGAATCTCAGCAGACTTATCTTTTAACTTTGTTTTTATATTAATTTGTATATGAAAACTGTAGCAAAGACAAAATGGATGCAAATGTGAAAAAAACAAACATGTCTTTATGTCTTCTGATACTTTACCCATTAATCTTTCAAGATTAACAACTGAGTTCTCTGTTATTGAATCACATTGTATGTTTACATATATGGTTTGGAATAAATACAATTGATCTTTATATCTCCTGTTTGTATGGAAAACTACATTAAGCGGCTTATCTGTGTCAACCACAGCCCTTTGTTCCGGCTTCTTACATGTCAGCATTCTTGCACTTATTAAAATTTGCTTGCTTGCAAGAAGTTATTAAAGGGGAAAAAAATCAATAGAGGAATGGATTAGCCAAGGCAAATATCTATTATCTCCAATGGGTAAATGGTAATCCACACATGAAAGTGTTTGCTGTCTCGCCTAATGCTGTGTGACAGCCACATAATGGAATCCCCCTGAGCGTCATCGCCTAAAACTTACAAGCCAATGTCATCTTTTGTCAGGCCCCCGCTCCACTCCTGCTCTCTTTACATGGCTGAAATTTCAGTCCAGCCGGCAGGGATTTGGCAGTAAAGCTGGTATCTGCTCCTGGAACAATGTCATTTGTCTTTCTTGAGAAACACTGAGACTTGGCTGGCAACATGCCACGTCACTTCCCCTCACCAGCTAAAAATGTACAGGATATACATAGACAGACAGAGCAACACACATGCACATACATAGGCATGCGGTATTCTCACACACACCCTTCACATACACACTAAAAGGGAGTGTATTTCATGATACAACTTAATGAAACACATCTCATATGTCTTTGCCAGATCTGCACTGGAAATGGAAGGGAAATACTTCTGAAATGTGTTTAATCAGTGGCTCTTGGAGTCTAGAGGATATACCCTTTTGATCTTGGAGTGTGTGTGTCCAGGAAAAGGGTCAATTACCCATGGAAAGTATTTATACTCATGTCAGATCATTCTTATTACAGTTCTGTAGTTGTCACGGGCTGCCAAGTCTGGGGAAAGCACAAACCAAATCAGAAAATCAGAGTTCAGCCAGCGCAGTGGCCTTTTTCATCAGATTTGTCTGAAAATACAGAGATGATTATGACCTATTAGCATTCTTGAGCTAACACAGCACTCTTTGACCTCAGTCCTTTTTCTGAAACTTAAAGCATACAAAGCAACTGAAGCCACAATCTTCCAATCAATTCCTAATTTATTGAAAAAGCAAAATGGCCAATTACTCTTGAAAATCAAACAGAGACTTTATGAGTTTGAATACCACGTTCTTTAAAGTAAGAGCCTTTAAAAGTTGTTCCATGTGGAAAATGAGTAGAAAGCTTAGGTTGTGGTCTTGCTGAACACTTTGTAGGATTGTATTAAAATAGTGTTAAGTCCCTTTTCAAATGTCGCATGAAGCATCAAATTCACACTACATGTCAATACATCAGTCCTGTCTATTTTCTCTCCTCCCTCTGTACACCTCGCTGTTTTTCACACACTTTTTTTCAACCAGCAAAGGCACTTTGTGGACTGGCTCGGCACAGTCTGCGGCTGCCTGCAACACACCAAATCAATTTCACAAATTTGCTGAGGAATCAGGCTGCACTGATTTTTAATGGAGGAAGAATACTTTCCAGACCTCAGCAAGATTTAGCACCTCACAGACACTGGGTGTCTGGGACCAATGCACAGAGCACATACAAGTCTTCTAACATCTGACTGAATCTAATACGATTTGTTAAACCTCACCTGACCACAAATTCAGCTATCCTCTGCAGAACCCACTGACTGCTTTGCATTAGTTTGTGTGTAAAGCCCTTGGTACGTTCTTAGCAGCTACTAGCTAGTTACAAACTAGTAATATACAATGTAAACAGAAAGTCGCTGTATCTTCACCAGCTAAAACCAAAACAAACACAACAGTTCTGTGAAAGCCAAACGATATATAACTGCTAAACCTTTGTAAATGTAGGTCTGTCTTTGTTCTTTCAGAGAGGGCAGTATTTATTTATGATTTTGGGCTACATAGAAGGAATTGACTTGATACAGGCCTACTGTTTAGAATGAGTTGGAAATATCTGACTAATCTGACATTATTGTCGTGTTTTGCAATTTGAGGTATATTGTGTTTTTTTTGTGAAATGTAACTTAAAAGCTTCCCATTTTAGGAAGTCCAAGCAAGTATCACATCAGATTAGCCAACTGGCTAATATATTAGCTAGTAAATATGGGTGTAAATATTAATAACAAGTAATCTCTACATAAGAACTAGTTTGTGTAACTTGTGAGTGTACAACTACAACTAAGTGTACATAACATCTGAACTGACAAAGAACTGGTGCAACTGCCTCCTGAGATAGCAGGGATTTAATACATGATATGTTTTCAGTATTCTTTTGATTCTGTTAATCTAAGAATAAATGCACAAACCACATTACAAGCAGGTACGAACTTCAGAGCTTTAGTGGATAGTTAATGTGACATTACAGTGAAGATAAAAGTGCCAGTGAAAGCAATAAACACTGACGACAGCTGTACCTTTAGGAGGGATTTTCCATGCAGTGTCTTCACCAGCAGGACAGACATGGTGGATTAAAGCCGTGATCCTCCAACTGGAGGACCTTCGGTATGAGTCCTTAAAGAACCTGAAAAGTATTGCATGTTGCTTACATGAATTATGCACAGGCTGAGAATCCTCTATACATGACAACAAATCCTTTCCTAGGAAACTTTGTTATGTGTGGTTCTTTGTCATGGTTACACAGGGATAGCTTTTTGAATCTCTGTTTATAGAAGGATTTTGTTTTACCGGATTTCCCTAGCAGAGCAGTTCCTCATTCTGTTCTCTGTACTCGTGCCAAATACTTCATCGTTGTCTACTTTGACATGGTGGAAGAGTCTCCTGCAGAGGCTGATTCCACGAAAACCCACAACCAATAGACTTCCAGCATTTCTCTGATCTGCAGCCTAACAATTTCAGAATTTTCATGGATAACCAAAAACTGCAACAGCACGTTTTCAACAGGATGTTGGAAGAAAATTAACAGATTGATTTCACTTTCGTGCTCTCTTTTATCCGAGGGACAAATTCACATTTATCACCTTAGAACCAACTTTGCAGAGGCCTAATGAGAAATTGCTATTTGAATCTCAAATTTGGAATCTAAAGCATGTAGGAATCATACTGATACCCTATCATGTGTCCAGGAAATGAGACACAGAGGTCATACACTATGAAGAGATGGACAGAATCAATGTTCAGACCATATCAGCAGCGAGTAGAACAAATATTCGCATAATTTCATTCTAATGCCTCAGCAGCTGCTCTGAGCCAAAGGGTCTGGCGTGTGAAAAGAGAAAAGGCTGGGAAAACAACAGCCCTTTGTCAGACTCAGACTTAGACAGGAGCGCTGCTGCCATATAAAGCCAATGAAGGAATGTGACAGCACCAAGGTCTACAGACATGATGCAGAACATCACTGCTCTCAACAGAGATTGTAAAAATAGTTCAGTGCAGCAAAGAACCACTGTAATGTGTTGTATTGTGTATTCACTGGTTAAATGATATTTGTAATATATTTGAAGAGTCTGTACAGACCTGGGAATATTGAGTAATGCGCTTTTGTTTTGCTTCGTTTTCCTCATCGCAATGTGCCTCTCCCAATACTGATGCCATCTTTTCACCTGTCAGCAAGGAGCTTCGTCAGACGGTTGTAATGTCTGGGAGTTCAGCTATTTCCCCCTGACCCCCACACACACCATTCTCCATGCGGTAGCCGCAACCAACGTGGTTGTGCTAGTGCAGCGACACAGACTTGTTCCCTCACTGGTCTCCCAACTACCGGTGTTCACCACCCATGCAAAGGTACTCAAGACAATTACCAATACCAAACTATACATAATTCAGTAGTTGAGATAATAAGCAGCTAAACCTAAGAGCTGCTGCAACATGATAGGGCTGTCACTTTTCCAAAAAGTTTGAACAAATTCTAATGAATTCAGACGTATGGTCACATCACCCCATAATGCTTCTGGATGAATGTGGCAAAAAGCAGGCAGTCAGACGAGGTAATGTAGTTGACTTTGCACCACTCATTAGGTTTCATCAGGTTTGTCGTCTTTGTAAAATAAGGTAGATGCGTTTCACAAAGTTCGCAAAGAGCCTTATCCTTGTTGGTAATTTTACCATCTACTTTCACACAATGTTTCACAGATGCTTAGTTATCTGATCAATACGGCTTTACTCGCTAGTCCTCCACCATTATTGTGGGCTTAGCTTAATGAAAGGTCAACAGGGTATGAAATACATCAAACTTAATGTGAAATTTAATAGAACGCTCTGTTGGACCACAAAGCAAACTACTTCCGTCTTGAATGTGAACAAGTCATTACGGTATTTCATATATTTAATTTTAAGCCATGTTCAAACGAAAATTTGAATTTTGAATAAACAGCGAAAGCCCTACAACATGATCCACTTGAAATCTTTCAGATAACTGCCATCCTTTCTTCCCACCACTCAATCTGTCCCTTTTACTTATCAAGATGGCAATCTGATATCTGAATCTTTTGGCTGCAAGAAAGACAAAAATAAATAAAATTACCGTATTGTTAGAAATCTAATACACACTGTTGGGTAAAAATGTGAAGAAATCCCCATAGTTATTTGTGCCTCCCAAGTGCATAATATTGTAATTAACATTCCCTTAAACTCAGAATAAAATCTGACTTCTAATTATGTTATCCTTTTGTACAAGTTTAAAATGGGTTTATTCAACCAGTTGTGCAGAAATCAGGCTCCCACAGTCAGTCAGTGGGGGGGCTGGTTGAATAAACACATTTAAAATTGAGTCATCGTCTTTTATTTTACAAGCTTCAGATCAAATCAGTTTTTAAAGACAAAGTCTGAACTTTTACCTACTGTAAAGCTTTACCTACTCCAATGCTCTCTCCATTGCTTCACTTAGTGTGATTGTGTTTAGATCATGTGAGAGTTAAAGGATGCTCTACAGGATGATTAATCTTGTGTTGTCTGTTTGTTATCCCTCACCAGGTGTATCTCACAGCTTGTCTCCATCTTGGGCACTGCTGCGAATTCCAGGTGAAGCTCCCATGCAGGGGATGAGTCTAAACAAACATTCCAGCAGAATCAGCTGTAGACAAAAGAAAGGCGGTAAACTCCAGTCCACAAATTCTGTAAGGCAGGCCTGTCATTTCCACCACAACCGCAGCTCTGTAATAAAAATGCTTCCATCAGCCAAATTACCCATCCACAGTCTTGCACCTGATATAAATCAGATGGAAGAAAAATTCCACCTCCAGCTCTAATAAGCATCTTGTGTGCACAGACTCAAAGTTCATATGGAGATCAAACATATCTGTAACATTCTTGGAGATATAGAGTGTGTGTGTGTGTGTGTGTGTGTGTGTGTGTGTGTGTGTGTGTGTGTGTGTGTGTGTGTGTGTGTGTGTGTGTGTTTGTGTGCCAACATCAAATTACAACCTGACAAAAAACAAAAGAAGAAAATAATCAACACCCTGCTGCCTATGAGGAACATTTTGCACAATAAGACTTTTTGCTTTGACATGTAGGCCAAAAACATTTAAGATGATTCTCCCAGATAGCTAAAATGCCTTTTGAGGAACACCAAGAAGAGATAATTTGGATAGTTTGAAGCCTTTGTCTTGTTCTACGGGCATATCTCATCTCAGAGAAAACGATCCCTTGAGCCTTATTGTGTGTGTGGATTCATGCAGGGATAACAGCATGTCAGTGAAGGGCCATGCAACAATAGGTCAAGATGAGAGAGGTGTAAAGGTGCGACAGAGGGGCTTACAACACAAGGTTTTGCTTTGGCTATGCCGTGTCTATCTAACAAAGCATCAACACAACACTCCAGTGGTCTCTCTGTGTGGCCTTGGTTTCTTCAAACATCTTTCAAAAGGTACTCTGCTTATTGCAGTGGCCTCGTAGTGGAAAATTGCCTTGAAAAGTACTTTATCACTAAAATAGATAAGAGCTTTGGGGAAAAATGTGTGTTTGCGGGGTTATTTAATGCTGTCATGGAGACAAACCGGTTGAGTGAATTGCTCAGGAAAAAAGTAAACGGACAAATTAAAGTTGAGCAAAGCCAAAAAAAAGACATTTATTGGAATAGCTCTAAGTGGGAAGTAAAATACTAAACTGCCATTGCATAAGACACACGCCACTGTTAATCTTTTTATTCAGTCTTAAAAGTAGCAGTAATAGGAATAACAGCAATAAAACAGAAACAATGGGTACAAAGTACAAGCCAAAGTGTATTTTTAGCTCTCTGAGGAGTGAGGAGAATCAAGAAACATAAATAGAATGTTAATAAATTGTACCACTGAAGGGTTATTATATAGTATATCACAGTTAGTGATTTTCAGAAAGACACAGTACAAATCTCACTTACAAATCAGTATGCAGGGGTTAATACTGACGCATGACTGTCTAATTAGAGTACATCTAATCATGTGTCTAACAAGTCTTCTGGGCCAATTAATCAGAGTCAGATCTTCAAGTCCTTATGGCAACTGACAGACAGTCTGGTCAAAGTGGCCACTGATGCTGCCAATAAATGTGTCACAAGCAGCTGGGTGGTGTGCGTCGTTGAGCTGGCGTACCATATGGGGTGTTAAAACGGAATCAGAAATCCTACTGCCAGCGTGGCATGTTAAAAGCTCATGGTTTTTTTTTTACATGGCGCATTATATTTCGTCCAACACTGGGTAATTCATGTGCAAAATAGGAACAGTGGGTGGAAGGCATAAGGCTTAAGAATTTGAGGGTCTTTTGAAAACAATGCAGGCATGCATCAGTAGCCAAGTAGCCTCATGCCAGTCAGTAAGTAAAGTAAAGAATCCATGCTGATAACACTGGACATATCAGAGCAGCTACCAGTTTGTTTTATTTCTTATTTAGAAAGCAAACAATTTCTTCTTTTTCTTAAAAGAAAGATCCAATACCTCCCCCAGTTAGCAGAGGACATTAGCTGTTCGAAGCACCAACGGTAATCGTCTCAAAATAAAGTCCTTACACTCGAGAACAGCCAGAAGCTTCATACAACAGTCGATTCTGGGCCTTGATCCATGCATTTCATTTTATTTAAGCTATAACAAACCTTTACACATCCAGACATGAATTTAATCACTTGTAGAACACATCCCTAGTTGAAATTATGGGTTTGGAGGCTTAATTTCTTTTTCATGTCTTGACAGGAAAAACTTGGATCAATTTAGGTCTTGCTTTTCCCCCACTTGTCAAACTGTTTCAAATACATAAATTCATCCATCACACAGTTATGTATCTAATTATCCTTTGCAATGTCATGTAGGGGATGGAAACCTATCCTGGCACACGTTAGGTGAGAGGCGGAGTACATCCTGGACAGGTTGCCAATATATTACATGGGTATCACATACTGTACATAGACTGATAACCAGTTGCACTCACTCCTATGGGAGTCCCAAAATCACCTCTCCTGCACGTCTCTGGACTGTGTGAAGAAATCCACACAGAGTCAGTCAGCACATGCAAAATGTATGTAAAGTACATGGGTCTCCTGTTCCCTCAAATCCTCTCTTCATAGCTCAAAGTTACAGGCACTGAGTGGGTAAAGATTTACCTTCAAATTAATAGAAGTACATTTGAACGTAAGTTTACTATCAAGATGGCAAATAGGGACTAGAGAGCTCTGTTAGAGACTATAACGCGGTAAAAGCCTGTCATTGGCTATTGTACTGGCCAACTGAAGTGGCTTTGTGTTTGAGTAGCACTACTACAGACTGGGATGAGTGCCCCTCTCGCCACGCTAATGTGCTAATAGACTATTGGTGTGTGTGTGAGTGAGTAAGACTGAGAGAGAGAGAGGGGTTGTGGGCATAGTTGACAGAGTGAAGCGCACACACACACACACACACACACACACACAGAATCAAACAAATTCTCACACAAAGACATACCCAGACACACACACACACACACACACACACACACGCACACACACACACATTGTCTGTAGCCCAGACAGACAGTGGCTCTTAGACTGGCTCTTAATTAGAGCAGGTAGACAGAGGGGTGGAGATGTTTTGGGGGGGGGGGGGGGCATTGTTGGGGTTTGAGGGCCTTTTGAATGATGAATAGCTGGACGATAGTGGGGCTTTCTTGTGGGTTTAATATGATCACAGCTTCATACAAAGAAACAATGATTGATAATCACAACAGAGGTTACGTTCAAAGAGTCCCAGTGATAGAGTGTGCAACCAAACGTTTAAGTGTCTTGGAATTTCTTGTCCAGAGATTGTATCTTCCATTGACAGAGAAGGGCCAGTCTACATGTCTCTCGGGTACAAGAAACCAGAACCTATTATTTAGTCAAGCACAGAGGAAAAAGTGGCTTATGAGGGTAGAGGACCTTCAGAGAAGTGATTGATGTGAGTTAACCCTGTCGAATGCAGGGTTATGGATCAGTGCAAAATGGGACATAAATCACTTCCAAATGGTTTTACCTACCACTGTGAGATCACACTGATACACTCTGCTCTGTCTGCTATCTCTGTTCACATCCAGAGTGTTACTCTATTCAAACATTTTGGATATTTTTTTATAATAGCAGTAAAATTACAGGAGTTAGTTTAGTTTACACTTGTTGAGTGTCCCTATTAGCTCATATGAAGCAAAGGCAATATGTCCATTTTTCTCCGTGAAAATCCTCCAATCACATCATCTGGGACCAAAAATCCTAATTTGAAGTGTTTACCCTTCTTCCACAAACTGGGCTTGCACATTTGATGACAAAATGTAGAAATGACCATTAACTATTGATATGATTAATAAGGAAACGTTGCAAGTTTTATATGATACATACAAGTCCTACATAGTGATGTTACTTCTGTAACAGACCCAAGAGAGGTGTAACCCCCTGTCAGACATCTTATAAACAAACTGTTAATACACTCCAATAAGGGAATCTGAATAGACTTCTGTTGGATTTAGGAGGGTTAGTACTGTCAACACCAATGATTGATATATAGCATATAAAAATCCACTGTATTTAACCATGTTTTTTTTGTCAGCTGGAGCCCTTGATACACCAAACAGAATAAATGCTTCACTTTCTGTGGCAGACTTATGAAACATGTCAACAGTTCAAAATTGTTTTTATAAGCAAATCTCTCTCTAAAAAATTTGACAAAGTTATTAAATATCAAGGCAATAAAGTATTGGTTCTGAGCTGTAAAAGACAGCCTGGTGTGTCCAGATCCTTAACAAAATATTAGGGTTTAGGTTTTTTTAAGAGGTGACTTCTCTGTCTTTGGCTGTCTGCATCCCCTCTAGTCTGAAAAAAAAAATCTAGTTCTTTTCAGCAGGAAAACAATTGAGTATATGGAAACATGGACATAATCTATTCCAAGCTACCTTGACAAGAATTCCCTCATGACCAGCTAACATCTTTTTCATAAGCTTTGCAATTTTTTCCACTGAACACATACAACATGTCGCTTCTTGAAACCCCCAAAATGCTGAGGCCACAAGAAAAAAAATGTTGTGCTTTTGTTTTTTGGATTTCAGTTGCTTGTATGCTCTATTGTCTGTGTCAACACATGACGAGGTGCGTGTGTGACTGGCTGGGCTCTACTGTATATACCTCACAGGCCTCTTGTTATTGTGAAATGCAGGAGAACAAAGGGGACATTCTGTTAAGAGGTTTAATGTACCCAGGTGACGTGAGCCACAACAGTGTGTAAAAATCTCCAGAAAGCTCATTTGATTGGAGTGTTAAGCTGTTAAAAATAATAAGCTCCCCCTCCCTCTCCTGTTATCGAGAGTCCTGCTAGTTTCACACACGAAATACCGGCCACAGCTTGCAGCTATAGCCGTGTCTGGCCTTTGCCTCATTCATTCTAACCATGCTGACATGGGGCAACATTTTCCAGGCTGCTTAACAGCCTACAGTTTTACAATGGGAAAGTATTTTCTGCAATGAAAACACTGCCACTGGTCATAATGTGTGTATTTCCTAAATGACTGTCAACAGACTTTTATGACTATTTTCACTTTGAGAACCAAAGCTGTAGCTTTGGTTGTATAACAAGTAGAGTACTTTGAGGCTCAACAATAGCAACAAAATGTGACTCACCAAACAATACTGTGCTGTATTGCATGGAGTCTTAACAAAGATCCATGAGCAGTTATGAAAATCCTCCAGTGAGTGTGTTCTGTTCTCTGCCCCCCTTAATGTGTGATTCACACCGGAGTCTCACGTTCACGGTTCAAACAATGCAAGCACATTTTTCACCACACAACATGTGCATATAGGCTATTGGCACATACTTGCGGACCCCAGGGGTCCAACACCAACCCCTCACCCCCTTCATACCTCCTCCAGTTGGACCATGCCCATCTCTGACAGCATACCACCCAGCCATATGCAGTGAATAGGTGGTCAGCTTTGGACCTAGGCAGGCTGCAGTCCCCCACACATCGCATGCAGCTGTTACAAAATGGACACTCTAGACATGTAACACAATACCTAAAAATGACCTCATTCAGTCTCAGCCAGTTAAAGTCAAAGCTGACACTGTTTCCTTCAAAAACGCTGGCAGCCAGGCTGACAGTACAGTCTATAATGCCTGTGAGGCAAAGTGCCAACAGCTTCTCTACCCCAAAACTACTGATAGCCCAGTTGGCAGTGGAGATAACTGTGTAATCGTGTGTGGTTTTCATGGATTTTGAAGCAGACATGGTGCATCAAAAGATGAAACTGATACTGTTCAAGCCCAACTGTTCCACTATAGGATATAATGTGTGTGTGAGTGAGGGGTGGGAGGGAGTTATGCGAGCATGTGTGAGGTATACAAGGATTTGATCTCGCTTAAACAATCTCCTCCTGCTGCAACGACTTCCAGTGTGAAAAATCATTTCAAGGACAGCTGAGCTGGGAAACTAGGTGTTCGTGTTCACTGCTGTTTATACAGGAGTCCATTCCCTACACAAAACACGGTGATGCATGGAACAGCTTGCAGTACATGGTCAAAAAACAAAACCTCACAAAAACCATAAAATCCATGCATATATGACACATAGACCACAATATAGACAATATAGAATACATTTGTAGGAAGTACTGATGAAAAATCGTGATCTATGTCTTTGCTCCTTTGCTCACAGTTAACCTTGCATGAGTCTTTATAAACAATATCATGACAGTAGGCAGGGTTTTCTAATGTTTTACTACCATCTACTGGTCAGCAAAAAAGGTGCCGTATAAGTTTTACCTTAGTTATGTTTCCTCACTAGGTCAGTTCCATTGAAATTAGGTGTTAAATCGGAAAGTATGTATCTTTTTCTTTTTTTTTCTAAATCACTTCTAGGGCATTTCAACAAGAAATCTGTGATATTTTAACTCAAAAGTCATTATTCTTCTTCATGCAAACCATTGCTATCTTTGATAAAAACTCACCCTGTACGCCTTTTCACAGAGGACTCACTGTCACACTGTCATGACTCACATGGGGCGCATGAAGCCATCGTTAATGTTATAAGAAACACCTGTGTTATTCTGTCTGCTGTGGAAAAGACTGCAAGGGACAGACACTATACAGAAAACCACGGTGCCAGTAAACACACAACAAACAGACACTGTTGTCACTCCAACTAGCAAGGATGAAATGCAGCAGATACAGTGGTTTACAGAGGAAAGACATGGTAATATGTTTGCCGTTTCTTTCAGCTTTTACTACTCAGTATTCTCTGCAGTAGTTAACACAGAGAAAGCCCAGATTTTAGAGGCAGGCAGGACAAACAGTCTGGTGCTTTTATCATGCTGATGCTGGATATTTTCAATGGTGAGCTGGTGCTGCTATATCTTATCACCACCTTTAGATGCAGTTTTGTGCTGACAGCCACTATACTCTCTGTCCAAAGGCTCCAGTTGTCAGCCAGCGAAGAAGATGTTGAGGCTCTTACACTGTACAGTAGTATGGATCTGTCTGCACATACTGTCTCAGAATAATGTATCTGTCATTATTTCAAGTTTTACCTTTGCATGTCATCTTACTCTATGTCATGTTATTTGGACATTTCCCATTGTTTTACAGTTTGTCTTCACTGTGCCTTTTCAATATATTCATGAATATTTTTTATCATCTGTTTGACATTTTAAATAAAAGTTTTATTTAAAAGTATCATTGGCTGAGTATGTCAGTGTAACACAATACATTTACACATATCCAACAGGTGCTTGATGCTGCAGCAGCCTCCCACAGAGATCATTACAAACTAATGTAACACAGCACCTAGCCTACCCTTACCCTATATACAGTAACATAACATATCATCAAGATCCAAGGACATATCTATTCATAAAGGCTCATGTAGTTGCTTCATGACTACAGTATCTATCAGTAAGGACAGTAGATGTAGAGTCTTGTTTGATCCACTAGGGGTCACTGTTTGCTCATTTTAGGATATGGTGTTTCTTTGGGTCACTAGGTGGATGCTGCTGGCCTTTGAGTGCTTAATTAACCAGAAATACAATGTGTTTTTAAAAATATGCTAAATGTTAATCAGTTGACCTTTTTATAAATGTATTTTAGGAGCCAATATGGTTGCAGTCGTATTGCAATGGTTAAATACCAGATGCCTATAGCTGTAGGTTCTATTGCATAAGCATAATATTGGATTGTGTGAGTATAACTGATTCCATTCAATTCAATTTGATTTAAAAAACGTATTAAATGTAGCCATTCCATAATATGTAAGCTTGAAGTAAAGATTGCAAATGTACCAAATGTTGATGAGCCATGGTGGGTTCTGGATAAGTGCTCTTCAGAGCAGGTTGCAGCCGCAGATTGCACTGGAATGTCTGTGCTGTTACCTCAAAGCGCTTCATGGTAAACATCAATCATTAGTGTCTTTTATGAGGATTCTCAGTGCATGTTTGTGTTTTTCAGTTCAGTCATTAAAGACGTCTGGTTTATGCTCACAGCAAGCAGGCCAGGGAAGATTTTTCCTAACTTGTCCACATAGCCTGGAGAGCCTGGAAGGACCTCAGCACAGCTTGATTTCACTGGAAAACTGCTTGTGAGGGGAGTTGTTGTCGTGCTTCAGGACTCTTCCAAATCCTGAGATTAGATTTTAGGGACCAAGGCAGGCTTCTGGCAAGGAATCAAAGCGGCTCTTGAGGGACCACAGTATCTGTTTTCATTTAATGTACAAAGCTATCTCTGTGCAATGAGCCCTGGAAAAGTGGCTTGTACATAAACAGTTTGCCTTTTGCTGAAGTACCTGCACCTTTTAATACAGTCATTCTGGTGAAATAATTCCTCAAAAATGGTACTTTCAAGCTCTTGGTGAAGTTTTCAAAGCTCACTTGGAACTTACCTCATTCGTGGATTTGACAGAACAATTTGATGAGTCATCAGGCAGTGGACAGCTTCGGTTGTTTCCAGAACTCAAGAATAAGTGTAGTGCAGTGAGAAATGGATTTAAGGGTACTAGCTCTGTTTATGTGTCTCTTGAGTGGAACTGAACTCCAGAAAGTCATGTTGTGGAAATGCAACCTGCACCACTAAATGAATCCACATGGAGCCACAATCTGGCAATCACAAGCACCCACCAAGCACTGACCTGCTGCCTTTCTTTATTAAGCAAATGGCCTCTCTGTGGCGAAGTTTGTAATGGTGGTAACAAAGACTTCAGTTTTTATCCACAGCATTTTGTTGAAACCCTTTTTATCATCTTTGTATAATATTGAAAGCCCCCCTCCATTCAAAAATGTGTGTTCCTTATTGTTCAGTCAAGGTCCAAGAAACCTGGGTGTCATGTTTGATGACTAGCAATCATTCTCTGATCATGCTGCATCTGTCTCCCGGTCGGGTTATCTCTCGCCTCCACTACTGCAATGCTCTTCTGGGGGCGGGGGGGGCTCCCTTCACGCACAGTGAAACCCTTACAGATGGTCCAGAATGCGGCAGCCTGTCTGGTTTTTGCCCAAAAGGGCACGTCAGTCCGCTACTCATCGACCTGCACTGACTACCCATGGCTGCCCGAATCCAATTCAAGTCACTAAGGATTGCTTTCAGAGTAACTTCTGGGTCTGCACATATTTACTTGAATTCAATCATACAGCTTTATTCTCCTTCTTGGCCGCTGCTCCAAGAAATGTTGTCTGGCATTGCCATCCCTGCACACAAGACAATCACAGTCCAGACTGTTCACATCTGTGGTTCAAGCTACTGAATACTGTCACAGCAGGGGCGTCCCTCGCCATCTTCAAGAATCTCTCGAAGACTCATCTGTTTCTGAGTGCACCTCCTCTCCTGACACCTTTAACACCCTAATATGCCTAACTACTACTTACTATGCATTTTCAGTGCACGTCTTTATTTGATTTCCCTCAAGGACACCATGGTCTCCTACTGCACTGAAGCCTTAGTCCCTCACTTGATCTTTAATGTTGTAAAAATATATATTTAAATGCTGGATGAGCAATTATTTTGAGAAATGTGTATTACAAATAAAATAAATATAAATCAAGCTGTGAGTCAGCTGAAAAGCATGTTTTATTAATACTTACTTTTTTGACAGCGTTAGTATAGTAGCATGACATACAGTATTGGTACGATTAGTAACCATAGCACCAGAATCAATCATTCATTTCTTTTATACAGGCTACATACATACTGTAGGTACATATGATTCTTAAAAACATCTTTGGATAAAGCATGGCAAACAAGCACACTGTTTCTCTATTCAGTACCAATGCCCATTCAATATTTAGCACACTGTTTACAATTCAAGTATGAATATTAAAAATACACATATATCATAAGTTACAAATCTTAATGGTTATTACAAAAAAAAGAAAAACAAAAAAAAACCAAACAGGATTACATTTCTACAAAATTTATGGCACATAGTGCATCAAGTATTCTTTAAATTTCTGATACAGACCTCATAGAACAATTGACCATCATAACAATGAATGATAGCCAAAGGTTTTCTAGCTGCTCATTGACTTATTTTTTCATTTATTTTTCAGCCATTCTTTAAATCAAAAGAAGCTGCATTGTCTGAGAAGAAAAAAAAATACCTGCATCTATCTTCTAACTTTGGTTAAAGCTCAACATCAGAGTACCAGCATGTTAGGTTGCTTGTAGTAGTGGTCATGGTGAAAGTCATATATGATGAGTTAAGTACGACTCCAGGCCAGATTTCCTCATGCAGTCTGATATAATCTGGCAACCTTGCAGCTAGTTTTTCAGCTACATTAATAAGAGGACCATGCCATGCATTTCTAGGCAGATGCTACGTCTGCTGAAGAGACGTCAAAGGCAAACTGTCAGAATGAACTGAAGCTCTGCCAAAGCAAAGTATTATTCCCATAGCCAGTGTTTTCCTTCTCAAGATCAGAGGTAATTCCAGTAGTTCAAAAGCACCGTTCAAAAGATCCTCATTTAAGGTTAGTGGTTATACACTACAAATAGCAGGCTAATATCTTTTTTTTTTTTTTCTTTTTTTTTTTTTAGCAAAGCAGATGTATGACAAAAACATCAGACAATGGCTTCCCTGTTGGTAGTAGTCATTGTACCTTAAAACACAGAATGTATCTACAAGTCAATATAGAATAAATATGGTCAGACATAAATATATTACAACACATATCTCAGTAGAGTATGGGTGTTTGTGAGAGGTAGGGGTTGCAGGTACCTACAGCAGGCCCGATGGAGGGTGTGACATGAGACATCACACCTGATACTGTGTCACGGCGTAACAGATGAGAACTTGTCTGTGTGACGTAATTAAAATAACACTAATAAATTTCTTAAAAAATACAACAATCCTCATGGTTTAAAAAAAGCCATGGAAAACTTTTAAACTGTACTTAAACACTAGGAAATATTGAAAAATGTCAGTTATTTCCTCACAGCACTGGTGTTTACATTGCCTCTATGTCAGTCAGTGGACTGTCTACACAGGTTTCAGTAGTTTGGTGAAATGACTGACAGGAGAATGACAGCAGACAGGTTACAAACACACAAAAAATGAATACTAAAATGATCTGCTCTTGCTCTAACGGCTCCTAACGTTCTGAGTTCATGTTAACATTAATGTTAACGTTCTCCTAAAGTTTGACCTCTGAGATAAGGCAGGTCTGGGAGGACATCAGTAGTTACTAAATTTGCCACATTACTCTTTCTATAAGTCTTGCGCACTAAAGGAATAGTTAGACAGTTTGGGAAATACACTAAGCTAAGCTAACTAGCTGCTGGCAGTAGCTTCATATTTAGCGGACAGACATGAGAGTGGTATTCAAATTCTCATCTAACCAGAAAGTAAACAAACATAAATGTCAAAATGTTGAACTATTCCTTTAAGGCCAAGATTTTCTCAGTAGTCGCAAAAAAAAAAAAAAAAATTTGTTTTTGTATTACATATTTTTATATCACCCTAATAGCTGTCATACTGTAAAACAATAACAAAGCCATACCTCACATTCTACTCTGATGCCTGTCTGTAGCACCTCTTCATTACTAGAGGACTGCAGTGATTATTACATACATACAGTATGTTGATTTTTTATAATGTCTCATTGATTGCAAGTCAGTTAGATAAGTGTCAACTAAACGCTTACAAGAGCTTTAGATAGAAATAACTATGTACCATGGAAGGTCACATATAACAAGTTTAGTTCCAGGTATTTCATGATGGAATTCTTGAATTTTTTTTTTTTTTTTTTTACAAAATACACTTCATTTCCACAAGTACCACAAGAGAATGCTGTTTTTTTAAATGAGGATTTGCTTCTTGAACAGAGAGGATGTGTCTATTAGGGTTTTTCTACTGTTTGTGTTGTTGCTCTCCCAATGTTTTGAGGAACTGTATCCCTTTGCATGATGATAAAAAACAGTGTCAGAACAAAAAGCATTCTAGGTTTCAAAGCGAAGGTGTGTTCGATAGCCACTGCAACACTGATGGCACGCAAATATACTGCAGCCGGATCCTCTTCAGAGTTAGCAGTTTGGATGAAGGACCCGACAGCGGCCCTGGAGTACTGCACGGTGGTTAGTGTCATGTATGTTTTAGCTGCCATTTGGGAACTGGGGATGTTACTATAGAATGATTACTGTTAAATGCTCCACCACCACACTCACAGATGACTACAGGCTCAAACAAATCACTGTTATTGCATGTTCCTGGGCTACTGTCTTCAGGGTAGATTTAGGGGTTTGGTCTCTGCATGGCCCTCAGTGGACTTCAAGGAGCAGGCCGTTGTGAGCCTGGGGAATGCACTTCCCACAGAAACCACCGCAGCGACCGTAGATTCTTGTTCCGTCCTACAGACAGAAACAGATGAGGGAGGGGAGCGTGGGCAAAGGGCAGCTTTTCACGCAGAGAATAAGAACTTCATAAATGTCAGCGGGGATTCCTCTTCAGTGAATCAGACAGAAATACAACATGGCAATTCAGAAGACATTTCACGGCTACTGCAAGACCCAACATGAAGCGTAATTATCCCAGTAAACATTCATTGGAAAATCCATTATGAAAGAGCCACATAGTGTCATACAAAAGAGCAACATTTTTATAAATCTTTTTTTCAACTTCTTACCTCAGATCTGTGGACTTTGACGGAAACATAGTTGCCCTGAGATGTCCACTTGGTGGTCTCAGCCACTTTGAGGCCAGTGCCAATCATATTGATGCTGAACTGTCCCTGTGAACAGAGATACAGTTATGTCAGAGCGGCTATTTAACCAGGAAGGTCAAATGTATTCATATTTGCAGAGATGTTCTATGGATATAACTGCAGAAGGATGGGCTCACATGCATACTACAGATACACTGTGCTGAGGAGCACTTTGAGCTACTCCAACAGAGTAGCTGGAAGTTATTACCTTTAAGTGCTGGGAAAGCAGGTCCAGCAGGGAATTATAGCAACAAATGTTTAGTAAAAATCTCTCTTCTTTGATTGTCAGGCCACTGACAAACATGATGCGAAAAAAAATAAAAATTGACACATTGCTATGAGGCCACAGTGTACAGTAATTCACTAACCTGTGGACATTTGGCTGCACTATAACAATCTCCTGCTGTAGCAAAGGGCACAGGTCGACCAAGAAGAGTCTGGGAAAACTGGAGGTCTGTGACTGGTAAACAGAAAAATGATACAGATCTAGAGTCACATAGTGCAACAGCAGAGGTAAACACAGAGTGAAGACAGCTGCTCAGAGGTAAATAACCACACAGATAGCTGCAGAAGATCAGCAACTACAGTTTATGCAATTAAACTTCATTGCAGGGTTGATGTCACTTTACTGTCACGTTGCCAGATGCTTTTTACTCTTTCTATAAAAAAAAAAAAAAAAATTAAAAGAACTTTTCGGCTAAAAGGTTGTTAGAGTTTGAA
This sequence comes from Seriola aureovittata, assembly GCF_021018895.1. Classification (NCBI taxonomy): domain Eukaryota; kingdom Metazoa; phylum Chordata; class Actinopteri; order Carangiformes; family Carangidae; genus Seriola; species Seriola aureovittata. The sequence continues at coordinate 8,460,343 of NC_079373.1, read as the reverse complement.
TCTTAAAGCAGTAACTAATCCACTTATCAGATCTTAATGATATTAAATCCTTTGTCAAGTTTACTGTTCAACGTTTTTAAGTCACGAAAAGCATCAGTATGTTCCTTCAAAGAACTCAAATTCAAAGTTGCTATGCTATGCTAACTGTTTATTTAATGACTACCTGAATGTTTTGTGCACTGAGGATAAAAGATGTGATAAGAGGTTTATTAAACCCATGGATCCAAGTATTTTACAAACAGGTAAACAGATCCAAACTGAAATTGGCCATCATAGCCCAGCCAGACTTACAACAGCCAAACAATATCCTATCTATGAATGAACTGGTTATGCAAATCAAACCTGCTTTTATCTTCCATGTACCCTGCATTGTCACACATGATAGCCAAAATGAGTACCTCATCCTGCCCTCCCTTCATAGCCCCTGTATAAGATGATGATAAAGTTCATGAGATGCGCGGGGCACACTGAAGCCTCTTCATAATCTTCCCTTCATCTTGAACTCATTACCCCCCCCCCCCCCCCCCCAGCTCTCTTCAAGCCGCCCGAAAGCCAAATGAGTACCATGCAGAGGGAGGGTGGGAACATGTGCTGTCAGGACCTGGACTGGATGAGGAGGATGGGAGGATGACTGTGTAAGTTATAATCCAACTTCCCCTCTAAGCACACACACACACACACACACACTGTACACTAATCCACATACTCTAATCAAAGGCATACTTTGACACAACAGGGAAGGTGGAGCTGACTGTTATAATGGGCGAAGGAATATGGCCTGAAGACGTGTGTGTGTGTGTGTGTGTGTCTGAGAAAGTGTGATGGTTCCTCACATGCTAGTATGATTAAGTGTTTGATATTGATGCGACTGCACGCATGGGTGTGTGTGCTTCTTGTGTCTTCATGCCTTTTTCGCGTGCGCTCGTCGAAGAAAAAGATGTGTGGGGAGGCGCAGCGTCGCATATTGTCCGTGCGCTCGAGAGCAGGCACGCATGTCTATATGTGCACGCACGCATTCCTTTATTCTCGCGCTCACGTGTTTGTGCCGGGAGGCCCGGTTTCAAGTCCCCGTCTTGTGATGTGAACATGGAGCGATGAAAGGTCATTATTTTGATTTCAGAGGAGAGAGTGTAGGGAAAAGCAACACATACATGCATTTGGACAGGCCAAGACTTTTTTTAAAGGAGGCCTTATTAGCATTACAGGATGAGTCATGTGAGGGTTAAAACAACACTCATGTGTGGTCTCATTACAGTAGACAATGTAAGGCAATCACACAGTAATTACGCACTCATTATCCTCAGAGAGCTCAGGTCCAGACGAACTTTGTGGAAGAGTGTGTATCCCGCTGCTGAGTAGTCATTCCTACAGTCGCAGTCTTGTCTTCGGCTGCCGTTATACGGGCATTCAAAAGGGTTCAGCAACCTTTGTATTAAGGACAATGAGTGTTAGGATTTATTTCAGACTCCTATAAACGCTACATTTCATTCCTGAGCGGCACAATAACTCATATTCACACATTACACGATCCTATACAAAGCTACTCTGAGTCACATCAGTCATCACTGCATTATTCTCACCGGTGTCCATACACCTCTGAGAAGTTGTCCGTCTGACCGCTGCGCAAGGTCACGTACTCCTTGGGGAAATCAGTCTGCATCTCGGCACAGTAAATCTGAGGGGCACACACATTTAGAGACAACATATGAGAGCCTGCTGTGGGGAAGCTGCGGGTTGAGTCATGATGTGTGCGGGAGCAGTTCTGACAGAACAGACACACCTGCAGGATCCGGGACTTGACTTTGAGATAGTATTCACCATCTATCCTCACACCCTGTCTCATCTGGACCTCTCGGCAGGAGGCGAACAATTGGCCTGGGAGGAGAAATAAGTAGTGGAGAGGGAGGGTGAGGGGGCAGGAAACCTTGACATTGAAGACTGCCACAGTTTTTAAGCCACTTTAATTCTGCGAGCTACTCGAGCTATAAATCTTTTGTCAAGAAATGACGAAAATATTGCGAAAGCTACTAAACTAAACACTACTATTAAAAAGGATTGTAAGCTTGTTTTCTTAAATGAGAGCTCTTGTAAACGTCTCATTCTTTGTGTGGCCTCCTCTGTTGTCCCAGAGTGCTTTCGAGCTCCTATCATGCTGATTAGCTGATTAGCATTAATACTTTACCGCAGAACTGGCTGTCACTCGAGCATATCATTTTAATTTTGCTAGTGCCTGACTTGGCAGAAGCCAAGTAGGGAATGAACAGTCCAGCGCGCCAGTACTGAAACATCTGAAATGTGGGGGAGAGAACCTGCAAACTTTGGCCCGCTGCCGGGCTTCACAGTGCCTGCGATTCCACAATGAAGGCCGCCTCGGCCCCCCAACACTCAGCCCTGAGGCGTTCTGACAGACCGTCCGTATCACGCTTTGTAGAAAACTGCTGACTGTCTATTTATTGTTCCACTAAGTAATCACTCCAAGAGGCTTTAACCTGGGGGTCGCTGTTCTGCCTAATGTGTTAAAACCAAGCAAAAAGCTGAGTTTCTATAAACACAATCAGATATGGGGCTGGTTGCCATATACAGCACAGTCAATTTAATACCATTACTCTACACATTCTATGTTTGTTGGCAGCAAACACTGCATGGATCAGAGAGGTTGGACGAGATGGTACAATGATTGAGTTAACGGCTAAACCTAGAAGAGAAGAGAAGAGAAGAGAGGAAAAGAAAAGAGAAGAGAAGAAGAGAAAAGAAGAGAAGACTCACATTCTCTGTCTTGACATGCAGCTTGAGACTCGGGTCTTTCTGATGGACGGCAGTGTTTGGACGGTTGGCCTTTGGAGGTCACACACTCCACTCTGCGCTCCATCACTCCTGCGCCACAGGTCTGTGAGCACTGGTATACACACACACACACACACACACACACACACACACACACATACATACATACACACACAAAATAATTCTCCCACACACACACACACACACACAAAATAATTCCCACACACACACACACACACACACACACACACACACACACACACACACACACAAAATAATTCCCACACACAGCAACAAAACAATTAACAAACAAGCTCCAACCAAGTCCAAATCCACAAATGAGCTTTATCAGCAGGAGTGTAAAATGCGCAGGTCATCAAAATGTTTTGTGAAAAAGGCAATTAGCTGGAGAGGATTTCTCGCTGCCTAACAAGTGCTTTCTGTTTCACCTTGCTCCACGGGCCAACTTTCCAGTAGGTTGTGTGCGGGCAGTCCCTGAGAAGGCACGGCCGGGTGCCAGGAGGGTGAGGCTCTGGGCAGTGGGTGCTGGCAGAGGAGGACTGGGCAGCAGCGTATGGGTGCGCAGCCTGGGAGGAGGGAACCACGGAGCAGGAGACGATACGCTGCTGGTAGCCAACACCACAGCTGGCAGAGCACTGAACCGCCACACAAAGACACACACACACACACACACACACACACACACACAACACACACACACACACACACACACACACACACACACACACACACACACAGACAATTACTAATAGTGACATGAGTGAATGCTTGCACGGAGCAGTAACATCAAATACAGAAGCAGATTTCTTCATCTGGGCCTCTGTGGCGCTAATGTACAACTAATGAGAACCTACCTATTAGTTGATTAGGTGAGTTGTAGTTTGTTATTATATCTATATATATATAGATATATATATATATCTATATATATACATATATATATATATATACAGTAGATATAAATAGTAATACATTTATTAATGAAAATTTCAGCCAAAAATGCCAAACCTTCATCACTGTCCTGTGAAAACCACATATCTCCAAAATGCTGTCTTTTCAGAAGAGCCTTTTTAATCTTTGTGACAATGCATGTTTTAGCTGGTCCAGTAGGTTTTTAAATAGGCTAAAAAGTAACAGCTATTTCTTCCATTTATCAGAAAAATTCAATTGGATCAAAGGTTGAAGATACACTTATACAAGGGGGGAGGAGTTCTAGCTTCTGAAATGTGAGGATTTGCTACTTTTTTTTGTTTCATATCATTTTAAGTTGAACACTTTTGGGGGTTTGAAGTGTTGGTTGAATAAAACATTGAATGTCAAGACGTCGCTTACGCTAGGAAGAATTGGGTGATGATGATTTTGGAGTGGGATCTTCTTCCTACCTGAGACCATTCCCCTGTGATCCATATGTAGTGGCAGGGAGCTGCCTTGCAGTGCTGATGTGACGGAGGCTGGGTCGATGGCTCACAGTAATCATCCTGGACGGGTGTCATCCCTGGGCCCATACACCCCACCTTCCTGCTCCTCATGCCTTCTCCACAGGTTGCATTACACTACAAGAAAAAAATCATATGTGGGATGAAGTCAGTAAGAGTGGAGAGGAGCTGGCAGAGGGGGGGCAGTGTTGTTCTTTCAGCAACAGCATCACTGACTTCTCAGACTCCAGCTTGCCTGTTTAGCTACCCAGATGGCCACAAACGCACACTCCTTATTATATAAAGGTTTGCACAAGTAGATAAAACTGACAGTCATATGACAATGGTAACACAACCACAAACATGTGCTCTGGTTGACAATGTTACCATTAAAGATAAAAGTTAAGATGGTTTCCCTCAGGCCTAGTGATAGTTTATAGGAGTATTTAAAAGTAATGACATGGACCAGCATCTTAAAATGTATTCATGTGAAAAGTCTGCGGTGTGTGGATTTTAATGACATTTTATCTGTATCGCATGAGAACAGAAAAGATTTCAGGGCCCGACTGTGACAGGAAGGAGTCTGTAAGTTCTCGAGGCAACACGGACAGGAATCTGAACACTGCAAACATTCCTGCAGCAGGAGGACACAGTGCTATGTCCCTACATGGTGCCCCTCTTTTTATGCCTCACTTTTGAGGACAAAGCACTGGACATTAAAGGGAGATCCAAGAAAAAAAAACAGTCTAGCTAGCATGACACAGAACAGTAATATCCAGCAGGACCAAAGGGATGATGGCCATCACGACTTTGAGGTTTGATACCGTATGATATACCGACTGATGGTTATCACTAAAGCTCTCACGACTGACGCAAGAGAGCAAGGGTACCTGCAGGTCGTCCATTTAATGGTGCAGAGAGAGAGAGGGAGGGAGAGAGAGAAAGCGGAGATCTCAGCCAATAAAAGTCTTAATAAGATGGTTTAACATCTGTAAATCTGTCTCACACTGGGAGTGAGGAAGAGCGCGAGTTATACACAGGAAGAGGAAGAAAGAATAAGAGTCTGTACTTACTTCTTCCCATTCACCAGCGACCCAAGAGTAATGTGTGCATTCTGCAGTTTGGCATGGTCGGGCGGCAGCGGGCCGCTGGCGAGCATCACAGAGATCCTCCCGTACTAATCCGGTGCCCTTTAGCCTGCAGTAAACATCTCGCTCCTGAACTCCGACTCCACAGGTGACAGAGCACTGGGGAAACAGACACAGAAAAAGACACTAAATGGAAAAGTTGATGTATGACATGTTCTTTTGTGTTTTTCATACAAGAACAGCTGCAAGAATATAATGCAGTATGAATATGATAATTATTTTCAGTGAGTTCACCTTGAAGGTGCACTGTTCTGATTTTACACGGTTCATTTTTACTTGTCAGGAGGAGAAAAGTATGTATAACATCTTCTGTGTTTCTGAAAGAGGCTTTCCAAAGTTTGATAAAATAACCCTAAAGATGTCATTGGGGTAATACTGACATAGTTCTGGAGGGTGGGGTTTAAAGTAGGTTTAAATGCATTTAGGGGACTCGACTGAGAACGATTGGAATTCATGGAGGTATTATTTGCTGTAAATTTGTCCCAGTGGCCAACCGTGGTATTGCAACTAAAATATCTTGTGCACTGCAGAATACAATTTTTTCTCATAGACGACCATTAGAAAAGACATTTTATGTCTGTAAAGCTGTTGACAGGGCACCTCAAACTACAAACAAGATCAAATAGTATTATAAGTCCTTAAACCATAATGGCGTACTTTCTCCCAGAGGCTACAAAAGCTATTTTTAGATGCATGATGTCATCTCAATGTAAAGTCAGGGTCTTAAGGGCTCAGGGAAAGAGACATGAATCTGTGACAAAGCAAAAAACCAAGAAAGAAAACCTTTTTGGCGTATTTGCCTGGGGAGCAACTTCATGGGCAACATCTTAATACACTTGGTATCTGCTTGACACATGTATTGTGGAAAAGAGGCGCAGGCAGAAGACAACAAACAAATCCTCTGCTGAGACACTGTGTGTTTACTTCTTGTTTTACTTTTGTAATAAAATCTCACATGGGAAGAGCCAGTGAACCGACTCAAGTAATCAATACAGAAATATCTATCTAAACGTTGCTAACACTAGCTAACTGGTCACCATAAGCTAATGTTGTGTGACATGACAGCTGCACAAAACTGAAGCCAAAATATCTTGATCGCCCCCTCGTGGCTGGTTGCAGTATAGGTCATAAACCCCACCCCCTCCATGTTAGCAGATGGGACACTGGCCACACTATAAAAAAAGTGAACGTCAAATACATTTTTCCTAAAGATGTTTTCTGTCATTTTAGGTAATTCTTACAGCTGATGTATGTTCAAATGTTGTTTCTCATAAGTTTGGTTTTAATTAGTTATTTGATGCTATAAAACAAGGGTGTGACATCATTATTGACAGCTGTGACTGACTCGTGATTGGGTTGGGCGGATGTATGGGCGGGACCTTGATGCTGCGGCGCCACCGGCTAATCACTACTCCGCAGACTCTGGCTCCAAATGACATTACCAGCTCAAGATTACAGCAGAATTTTGGCTTCATTTTTGTTCAGCGGGAGGACGTGGACAGGCGTCATCCATCTTTATATACAGTCACTACGGACCAAGTAAGGCTGTAGCAATAAAAAAACCCCTGAGTGTATTAAACTGAGCAAGGGTTCATTTTATTGGTTTTGACCTGAAGTGTATGACTTTAAGTTGTCATTTCCCTAAGTAAGACTGTGTTATTTCTTCTTTCAAAAGTCTCACAGACTCACTTTAATGTGACAATATTTTAGGATGTTTGTTTGGTCTGCAGTGTGCAGAGCAGCTGCTTTGATGCTCCTGTACAATGGTACTTAATTAATCCAAAGCCAGTTTGTCACTTCTTTGTAAGCCGTATATATCTCGGGTCACACAAAGGTCTATCTCAAACATCTCTTTGATGTTGCTTTGAGAAGCATACCTGCATACTGAGGCATACTGAGGAAGCACTCTGTCAGGCTTGAGCTGATCAGGCTGATTTCTCCGTAGCCCCCCTCCCATCACCCCGCCTCTAGACCTCAAAGAACAGATCCAGGCTCCAGCAATTTCACACAGTCAGAAAATCTGCGCATTATACAGCGAGTATCAAATTTCCCGAAAACTTCCAGATGTATTGGTGTTGTTCCGTTTCTCACTGCAATTGCGTGTTATCATTGCAGAGAGTGTGGTTAAATGTGAAGGGTCAAGTCCCTGAGTCTGGAAAGAGAACAAAAAAAGCACCGTAGGAAATCTGACCTTCAAATCAAAGAACGGCTTTTTAAAAAATCTTCCAAAGCATGAAAATAGAACCTGCTGTCAAAGTGATTCTAGTCACTGTTAACTGCTACAGCTACAGAAACCTGAGTCTGTGCTGCTGCGAAAGAGATGGTGGGGACGTCATGAAACCACAGATGAAAAATGAGGAGAGTGTTTCATGATTTCATGATAGCGCTGAGTGAGCAGCTCCAGACTTAAAAGGGCCATTTCACCCAAATTACAAAACATATTTTCTCCCTTATCTCTAGGGGTGAAACCATGCAGATAATTTTAGTTTTTGCCCGTGCTGTGAGATATCCACATCTGAGATTTCTGCCGTCACCCTAATACAATGGAAGTTAATGGATTTTTATTTATCTGAGAAAAGATAAAAACCAAAACTCAAAGCTATAGAAAAAAAAAATTTTGAAAATATATTTTATTGTAATTTGTCTGAACCAACTCTTTAACTGCAACTTAGACTGAAAATGTGCATAGCATCACTAATAACAAGTAAAGAGAGGAGAACGATTCTTGTGTCCTTGGAAACGGGTAAAAGGCCTCAAAGGGCAGCCCCCCCCCCCCCCCGCTCCACTAACATGCTGCCCATTACACCCCCAGTCAGAGGTGACTGAGAGGGCTGGGTAAGCTGTGGAATAACTCAAACAGTGGGCGCTGAGGTTTCAAAGTTGTCACATGCATGGATATTAAGATATAAAACATGTCTTTATGCTCTAGTTGAGGATTTCATGGTTGCTGGTGGTATGTGGAGGAAGATGATTGCTTCCAGACAGGGAGAGAGTGAGAGGGGAGGAGGACACCCTCAAAGAGTGGGGAGTGGCAGGAGTCTTGTGGAGGGAGGCAAACGTGGGTCCTCGTGGACCTTTTGTGATTTTGCACTTAACGTGGAAAGGAGGGAGAAGTTAGAGGAGGAAAGATCTTTAACAATATTTTAGAATATCAGACACATATCCTGTAGCATCCAAAGAGTGTCAGAAAATATTTGGTACACGTATATAAACAGCTGACAAATGCCTCAGGGAAAAAAGCAAATGCAATATTTCTGCACGTATTGTGTGTTTCTGAAAACACAGCATGCTTGTTCCTCAGGGTAATCTGACCAGGCATGACAAAGAGCACGACAGAGCATTCCTTCTCTCAGTCTGGCCTAGGACTTGTGATAAATTTGGGTTTGAGCATTTTCCTCCCTGTGTTGCGGCGGCTGCTCGCAGAGCCTCTTGGTCGCAGATACCACGGTTGTGTGGTCGGCTCCATGATAACTGTGACCTCAAACCCCCCCCCCCCCCCCCGGTACAGAAACCTGCAGTGCTTCAGAATGTGTGTCAGTTTAAACACAGTGCTTTCATCTGTATGGGAGGCCGAGCTTGGCTGCATCAGCTGCACCTCTGGGTATCTGTGTTTACTGTTTCAGTAACATAGCTCATTATGCATTTGAGCCACAAACAAATCCTTAATACGATTTAGTGTATGGAATTGGATTTGCATGAACAAGCTTTAGTGTGAAATGCAACACTGGTGCAGAAATCGTTTCTGGTCAGTGTGTGGTCTGATGAAGAGCTTCCAAAGAAGAACTCGCTCTGCATAAAGCTGTAGATTACACTACACAACTTTTTCAATACTGTGTTTGAATATTTTAACATGACATATAAATGTCCACTGCACTGCGTAAACAGTTTTGCGTATCCAGCCTGTAGTGTTTAGTCCACACTTACGGGAAATGACACATTACGTTTGAAGAAGAACAAACTGAGTGGTGATTGGACAGGTGCTCTGTGTGTACATGTCCTACATCTGCAACCTCTGGGAAGCCCTCAGCTGTGTTTGTGCTTGTGTCTCAGCTGCTAGCAGCAGTTACTGTTATCATGCTCCCTGAGAGCCTATTTTGTGAGTCAGAGGAGACAGCGAGAAGAGCAAACATACCTCCCTCCACCTGTTGGCTTTCCAACTGGGGCATCCCCGCGCCCGGCAGGCCTTCTGTGTTCGCGGCCGAGGCAGATGACTGCAGTGCTCCTCCTCTATCTTGGTTTGGTTCTGAAGAACACAGGCTATCTCCCGCTTCTTGGTCCCCCGACCACAAGTCACTGAACACTGCAGAGGGAAGGGGTGGAGGTGGGGGTGGAGAACAAGAGAAAAGAAGGGCATATTAGAAAAGTTCATCATTCTACATCTATACTAACATTGCTCGTGCTCATGGTTACAAAAGTATAAACACTGAAAAATCAGACACTGTTAAGTTGTGTTTAATGCTGGATTGAATTTCAAGCTAATATTTCACTATCTAATACCTTATTTAATTTTCAGTGTAATGTATTGGGTGTAGAATTCTTTAATCATATTAAGTGAACTGAAAAAAAAGGTATTTGGTACAGTACAAAGTAGTGCCACTAACAGGTGTTTGAGCTGTGACACTTTTTTTTTTTTGTATTTTGAGTGAACTAAGAAACACAACACTGACACAGAACCATGGATGTAAATGTTGGCATACAACAAAATGTTCCTCTCAGCGCTGCATACACAGGATGTAGACCTCAACACACAGTGCCCGACAGCTTCCTTGTAGCATTTCATGGCCAACTGAACGCACTGCAAACAAATTTCAGCTCAACAACCCAAATGGATTTCACCGAAGACCTTTTGTCAAACACTCACACACTGATGGAATGCAGCCAGCTATTTAACCTGTAAACAGAGGGATTACTTTTAGAGCTGCTGCGAACGGCAGAGGCCGGGGCAAGAGGAAGACAAGATGCAGAGAGAAACATGGATGCAATGCGCGCGGCGAGACGATCATCTGGTACCAATAAGGAACCTAGAAATTCTTCAGGAGAGCTATAGAGACGACATCGAAGAAGTAGGAGGAAAAAAAAACAAAAAAACATAATGAATAAAAACCAGACACCCCGGTGAAAGCCCTGAAAAAGGCCTGAGATAGTAGATGAAAATATTCTACAGTCTTCAGTCCCCATGAGGCCAGACAGCAATTAGGGTGCCCGCTATTTCTGCTTGACGAGTGAGCGCCCCTATACAAAGCCACTCCAAAAATGGGGTGCTGGAATCAAATACACAAGACGAGGAGAGTTACATTTTGTCTTAGCGTATTTTCCAGTCCAGATAATAAACATAATATTGCATTGTCCTCTAATTATGATCTCAGAATGTTGCATAACACCAAACGCATGATTTTTTTTTGCCTGTGTCCCTCACGGTACTGATCATACTACAGATGATGCACCGTGGAAAGAAGAGACTATATTCATGTGCTGACATGTCTTGAGGATTTTGTCTTTTCTTTCTCCAGTTTCTAGAAGCTGAAAGACTTTTATTTCCTCTATTAGAAATCCAACTGAACAGGATTCGAGTATCCATTTGAACCCTTCAAACAAAGCCACCCCCTGCCTTTTTCCTCCTGAGTGTGGTGCGGGCAGTGGCTGACACTGCACACACATGCATCATACACATTGTAATTACCGAGGCATTTTAAACACAGGGCAGGCTCAGCTGACAGAGAACATCAAAGCCGAGGCCGGAGCTGAGTGACTGGTCCTGAGCATGGCAGATCCACATACCCTGCTGCACGCTCACTCAAAAATGATAACAGAACTCCCTCTACCTCAGACAAGAGCAGAGACAGGCAAACATGTTGGAAGGGGGAGGGTGAGGGGAGGAGGAGGTGGTGGTGGTGGTGGTGGTGGGGATGGTGGTGGTGGTGGGGGGCTAGCCCCTCCTTACTGCTGTCAAAGCAGGAGGAGAAAAAAAAAAAAAAAAGAGAAGGGAAAGAAAAAAAAAGAGAGGAAGAAAGGAAATCGCAGCCATACGGGCTGCGCTCCCCCAGCTGAACTGTATCTGCATTTTAACGGTGAGAGAAAAAGACGCTATACGGCGACGTGCTCCTCCCTCCACCCTGCCAACCTCATCTGTCAGCCATTAGTTAATCAGGGCTGGTAACACAGAGCACAGAGAGCTGGCACAACGCGTGGGACCAGAGGACAGCTTCACCTCTGAGAGCAAGAAGAGGGCAAGGACTCAGGGACCTCGGTTTCACTGATCTACAGCTGGGCTGCCTCACTCACCAGCACCCACTCAGGTAAGACTATTCCACTTATCACTAAGTTTCAGCTGCTACAAGTGTGACCTGTTACTATCTGGCTGCTGCGCTCTCTTTTACATCAAACAATAGTGGTGCCTACACTTGGAAAAGAGTCAGATTTGAATATAGAAGTTTGCTTTTCCTCGGTGCATTAAGATAGCATTAATGTTAGATTAATATTACGTGTACTTTTTTTGCTTTTACGTATGTTATGTTGGATTTAAACAGGTTGGTGCATTGGTGTTATCCTAATGTCTGTCTGAGGTGTATGAGTGTTGTGAATGTAATATAGTTAGAAGCCTCCAGGTCTCTTTACCATACAGGAGAAAAAGAAAAGCTTGAGAAAAACATAAATCAATGGGTCACATGGTAAATGAAACACTCTTGAGACAGACTTGCCCTCCCACGTTGTCCCAGCAATTAATTTCACATGATTAGGTGGGTTAAATCTAGTATAATCCAGTGAGGTTCATCTGGGCATAATGTGGATTACTACAGAATGGAATGAGTCAATCGCTTTATATTTGGCACAAAGCTGAAAACCAGCCAAATAAAACAGCTTTTGTGAAAAAAAAAAAAAAGAAGCAGAACAGAACTTCTGTGGAGAAAGACATAATTGATATTTAAAACAATATGTGATGAACAGGCAGCTCTTCATTATTCTAGTTAGCGAGTCACAGCTCTGGAACAAACCACATAATTGAGCGCTAAACCAAAAAACAAATTCATGCCTTTCTGGCAGAGTACGAAACCATAAAACAGCCAGAGGAGTTTTGAACATAGATGTCTGAGTTTGATTGAATTTACAAATTATGATTTCTTACAGATACATTTCTTACAAATTACTTCTAACAGGATAACTGGGCTGATATTAGATACCCCTTTCTCAGCACCTATGTCTTTGTCTAGGACTGGCAGGCAGCAACCTCGAGATGACCCCACCCACTGCTTTACTGTGAACAGGTAAGCCAAGAGGACACATGGAAACTGTTAGGCATCTGAGAGAAACTCAACCAGAGTTTAAATATCTGTCACTCAGCCAATATGGCAATCACAGCAGCTAATACTGCACAGTACCTCACAGAGAGAAGGTGGATTCCACAATACCAACTAACCCCTTTGACTCGGATCAAAACTGCTTTGTGTGTGAATGTGATCAAACACACTGATCACTTAGGCCTCATGCACTATAATTATACTATAAAGGCTTTTTTGTTGGGTGATAAAAGCTGGCTTCAGTGTTATGAAAACATTTATTTATGTTGGGGCTTAAAAATAAAAAAAAAGTCCCTCTCGAACATCCTAATGTGAGTTTTGCCAAACGCAAGATCAGATAAAGATAAACTAACTTTATTGTTTTAAATACTGGTTTCAGCTTGTTTTCTAGCCACGATAATGATGTATTACAATATAATGACTAATATTTGCTCACACGACTACAGGCAAGTTATTAATATACCTTCAAAGTGTACAAGAGTTACAAGTAATGTATTACTGAGTTTAAAGGAAAAACTGCTTGAAGGCACAAGAGTTTATTTTTCTTGTTATATGTTTAGTGGTTCTAAACAAGACCATATCTTTATATGTAAGAGCCAAGGTCGAATTCCAATCACATTGCAGCACACTCGCAATGCAAGAGGATGGTAATACCAAGCATATGGTAAATGTAGTTACATAGACTCTTCAAAGGAGCTCAATGCTGACCTGGAGCAAGAACAAACTTGCAAGTGTAGACTGAGTGAAGGGAGTGTAGAATTATACCCTAGGCTACATGTTGTCAAGGTTGTGAGATACAGTATCGTCAAACAAAGCTCTCTGCTCTGTATGGTCAACTGTGCTTCAGCAGAATTACAAAGCTAACTATCATCTGCACGGCAAATCAAGCAAAGAGCAAGTGATAGTTGGGAACTGAATGTACGTCAAGATAATCATGCCGTGTCTTTTGTTACAGCTTTATCAGTATCACTGTGTTCTCTGGTGCAGAGATTAAACTGCAGATCAGAGAAAGAGGGAGGAAGACCGAGAGTCACGGAACATTCAGGCTGCTTTTCTGTTCATGGTCTTGTTTTGCAGGGAGGTTTCAAAGACAGAAGTCAAAACAACACATGTTGTCAACATGGGAACAGCTGGTAAGAGCGGCGTCATGGGGCAAAGGAATGTCAAAAGTCATAGATCTTTTATCCACCAGGCCAAAATAGCCACCCAGACTCGTTTGAAACCGGGCACAGACGAAGTGTGAAATCCTAGCATATATGTATGCGACTCATCTCGTGCAATTATTGCCTATAACCAATCCAACAGATGTTTTGACCTATAGAAATCACAGGATGAATTCCAAAAAAAACAAGGATATGCAAATACATCTAAATGCAAAATACAGGCGTATTTTGTTTCAGACTAAAGTTACAACATCTAGTGATGGATTTCAGCTGGGACAAGTTGATTTTGCCATATTATTCATTCCAAGATGCAGTTGATTATATGATGTGGAAATAATTTCCTTCCTGTCTCTGCAGCTCCTGACAGACTGTCAGCTGCAGGAGCTGCAGGGAACGTCTGATTGGCCAAAACTAAACAGCGTATTCTGCACTTCATGCCAAAGTATGACTTTGCCATCTCCAAAGATTTAAATAAACACCCGGTTGAGTAGGCATATACAGTTTCTTCAACACAGTTTCCTTTTTAAGTCAACACCACTCAGAAAAGATACACCACGCAACCATAAGTCAAAACGAAATGACAAAACAGGCGAGTTTTTCCGTTTGTCTAAACATTCCACTGAGAGCTTTTTCCATTGCCGTGTTATACTGAAACATCCAGTAGTGCTCAGATGAACACCACGCTGCTGATGGACAAAAAATGATAAATGACCTTATAGAAAAAAAAAACCACAAAAAGCAGACCAGCCGTAAAGTTATAAAGCGATGACCTTTGACACAGGACATCCAAGTCTAACTCCCTCTTCCTGCTAAATGTTAAGCAGCTGCTTTTCTAATCTGTCATAGCAACAGCAGTTTGCCAACAGCTTGCACACGGGGAAGTGTGGAAAAGCTCAGAGAAGTGGAGGATCCTGACCTTGCATTTACATTTAAAAAAAAAGGAAAGAAAGAAAATGCAAAGTAAGTGAACCAAAAAAAACACTATATCAATGAGAAAATAAATAAACAAGTGTCTACAACATCAAAAATAAACATCAGGTTTAGGTTTACCATTTTGTGTAGATGGTGAACACAGGAGAGAGAAAACCGTGGCAAATAACAGGAGACAGATATTGGTAATTGGTAATATTCCACGCTAGGATTTTGCCTTCAGTAGACTCAATGCAGAGGTCAGCTGTGCCAGCTCCTCCTCCATTTTAACAGCTAAAACAATAAAGAAGTAGTCGCACACCATAACCTCTCCAAAGTTAAGGTGCTGAAACGTTGATATGAAACTAAATTAATATAGGCTCCATGAGCCTCTGAGAAACTGGAATGGATCAATCAATTAATCGAGAAAATAAATTAGATTGCAGATTAATTAATTATAAAAAATGAAACACACAGTACAGTAGAGTACTACTCAAGGTCGGATTTTTTTCCTTTGAATGTTGTTTTTCTAACCCTGACCCTGGAGAAGGCACTGAAAAAATCATTTTGATGACGAGTGCATCAGGCTCTGATGTACACACTGGAATTTCCTCACATCTGTGGACCAGTGGCCCTGCTAGCAGAGACACTGAGCAAGTAGAAACAGACCAGTACAGCCGAATCTCTAACCCTCTACAGTGTAGCTACGACATCACAGTCCTCCCTGTTACTTCACGTGAGCTACAACACTCAATCTATCACTCTCTCTCTTTCATAAGAGGGAAAAAGCTCGTTGAAGGAGATGTCGAGCGCCACAAACTCCATTTCACTCCATCGACCCGATAGTCCCCGAACAGGACCAGGCCCTGTCAGGTCTGAGATGGTAGCCTCATGTGAGAAGAATATGTTTGAGTAGAGTCGAAGAAGTGTCTCCCTAGCAGCTTAAAACTACTTCATAATGCTTGACAAACACAGTTGAGGGAAAGCAGACGCTCTCTACCTGTGTCAAAGCGAGGCCATGTTCCCTATCGGAGAAGACCCAGCCTAAATGCTTCCAGACTTTCACGCCCCGTCTCCTCTCATTTCATCTCACTGCATCTCTCCCAGCTCAGATCACCCACAAAATAACATCTGCCCTTCCTAGATGGGCTCCTCTCTTAACGTTTCCCAATGTCCTGAACAAACTCATTGCAGTTCAGAGTCAGCTCTCGTTCTCTTCAGATGGGACTTTGCTCCTGCAGGGACGTCATCATCTGCCCGCTCTCTGAGCTACAATGAACCGCGAGGATGTTTATGCCAGAGCTGGTAAAGAAAATCTATATTACATTGTGCAATATGTTCAACTTTTTCTCCATGTTATCAAACTGCAAAAGCCATGCTGCCATCCAAATATTTCTAATGTTCACATAACATCTCACAGCATCTGGTTTTCTGCCTCCAAAGTCTTAATGGTTTGCCGTAATCTGTAGGCCGCAGCGCTTGACTTTTAACCAGCAAATCATCAATTGAACTATTTTGCTTTCTCTCAAAAGGCTGAAATGAAACATTATCTCCCAACTCAGATTTAGCCACCGCTTCAATTGCTCACCCTCGGCCGACACATGGGCAGGATCAGGAAACGCAAGCTCAATGATGTCATGACCGACTGACCCCGCGGTGACAGGTTTGGAGAATGTTCTTGCCCAGTGCCCTCAGGCCAAAGTCAAGTATGTCAATGTTGCGCATGTGGATTTCATCTGAAGCAGCATGATTAGTTCACAGACGCTCGACCCGCGATCCCCCTCCATGGGAAACCCTCTCTCGACAGGAAACGGTATGTTTTTGTTAGCAACAAACAGGCATAAATTACTAAAAATGGTGCCTTGGTCGCCAGTTCATCAGACACAGCCCTATTGTTGTTCCTCACACACAGTTGACATAGACATTGCTTTTAAGGTAATTACCATTAGTTAATGATATTTACATTCTTGATAGTTTATGTTAAACTATGTGTCTGCTATTCTAACTCTGTGCAATAAATGTGATAATTGTTTTGTGTCGTTTCTTTTTTTATATATTTATATATATATATGACAAATGTATTCTGAGGACCTGTTTTTAAAAATGAACATATCTTTGATAATCATTTATCTAGAGTTTCAGAAGCTGTAACAGCAACATTATAAATGGTCAAAAGTTCAGCAAGAAAAAACAGGGCAATTATTTGGCAGAGATATTTTCAAGGATCTGAAGCAAAGACTGAACTGGTAAATTTGTAAAACTGTCTAAATGTAAGTGAATGCAAAAATAAAAGATTACTCTCCTTGATCACATGTTTATCAGAAAGCTGAGCACATTTATGAATTTTGTCAAGATGGTAGTATACCATCATTAAAAGGCCATTTCCATATTAAAATGTATTTAACCTTACATTATTTTATTCATGAACAATGAAATATCTAAAAATTGGCTTGACTGAAATGCCTTTGCAGTAACTGTAGTAATGGTTCCTAATAATATATTGGATCTGTTTTAAATCTTCATGACATTTATGAGCTACTTCTGGAAATTGATGTGATTGATATTGCTGGTGCAAAGCATAGAAAAACATTGTGGGGGGGGGGTGGGGGGGGGGGGTACTAATACCAACAGAAGAGGCCATTACATGAGGTAAGACGCCCTTGGAAGCCATGAGAAATATTTTGACAATGTTAGGTAATAGAAGAACACCCCAGCAGCCCACCACCCAGATCATCTTATTCCTTTCTGGCCTCTAAAAGAGCAACAGCTCCTACAAAAATCTGCCATTTTAGCAGGATGATATTTATATTTTTGGTTCTCTGTCATCATTAATGACAGAAGTTATATTCATGAAGGTCATTTTACAATTTATGTCGGCCTCTGATTCATGTTTAACACTGGATGCTCCAGGTAGGCTACTGTATTGCTTTTTAATGAGTACTGAGCTGATATTACTTTAACACAGGTGCTTTTAAGAAGAAATTGCAACGTGTGTTTTCCATCAAAGAGTAACCTCTTCTAAAGAAAGTAGGACAATATTATAATGCAATATTATAATGCATAATTCAATCAGCAGTATTCTGTAAATTCAGATTTTTTCAGGACATGCTTTTGGATCTCCTCAACGAAACAACCCTTGCCAGCGTGAATTAATAACAATTATTGTTGTAGTAAAAGTAATATTCAGTCTGTCTCCCGCCAAATGCGTTACAGAGAGCTCCATTAATACAATGGTGAACAGATGTACCACCCAGTGCCAGAATTTGATTTGGCCTGTGTATGTTTTCTCCAGGGAGATTACAAAATAAAACATTAAAACACAAAAAAGGAAAGGGCCTGCAGTGTTTTTTTACACTACATTATACCAAGGTATGTGAAGTACTACAGATACACAAGAGAAACAGGTTTTAAGTATGTCCCCAAAGGCTGAATTATTATAAGGATTATTTAGAAAGACTGCTGAACAGAAAGGAGTCAATTCAGGGTCAAATACCAAAATACCACATAATGACCTATAAGTCAAGTCTTTTCGATGAACTGTTTACAGCATCTCGCCTGCACACTATACACTCCAGTAATATACTGTACATGTATTGCATGCATATGCTTTATCCGAGCACATTAATGCTAAGATGACTGCTGTATCTCAACAAAAACCGCTTCAATAAACTATGTATTTCAAGTACTACCACGTTCCAGTGTACTCTTTCTGTGTATTTTGTCTTCCCATCCCAATGCTGTTCCCTAGTGAGACATTTGTAGTAGTTATGTTTTCATAAACTTACACTAAATTGTGCTTTTTTCTTTCTACCTAGCATTACTAAAGTCCAGTCCTGTATTCTGCTTTTCAGTAAAATGTTGCATTGAGAAACAACACAAATTTCACAGTTATGTTTCTTTAATATTCTTTACAGTGAGAAAAAGCTAATTCAACATATTATGTAATTTTGCATGAGAATGAAATAAATAGCAAAAAGAACAATAACAAAACAAAATATGCTAAATAATGTAGAGTTGCCCCCTCCCTTGAGTTCGGCAACTTTGCACCACAGGTAAAAAAAAAAAAAGTGAAACTGCCACTGCTGAGGAGTCTTGGTTGTGGAAGTCTTGGTTGCGAATGACACAGTGAGAGAAGCAAAGAAACAAAAAGCGGGAGTGCAGACATCCTCACTGAAGAGGATACCGACATAAATACAGACCCATGTGCAATACTTCACCTGAAGTATGTGTCATGATCATTTTAAGTTGCCTTAACCAAGATGTTATTCACACTACCGCTTACATGTCACATTTTAAAGCTGGCCACAAATTGTTTGCAGGAAACCTGAATCTGCGAAGCTGCACAACCACAAGACAGTGTCTAAGTGCCTGACTCAAAAGTCCAACACAGACTCAGACTGTAAAATGGCACAAGTACCGTGGCTCCTGCATTGAGTGAGTTGTCACACAGCTCTAAAACTTACGCACCTTAGAGAGTAACGTCTTCTTTCACGGCCCTCCTTAGTTAAAAGCTTCAAGTCTGTTGCACATCTCCGGGATGGGTGTGGTCAGAAGTGTGCCTAGTTGCACCTGTAGCCCCGCCCAACACACTACTGACACACCCTGGAGTACACCTTACTACTGAACTGACGATCGACAAAAACCAAGATTTGCAGCTGGCGTTCAGTTGCTCTTTAAGGCCATAACAAGGCAACATGTCGTTAAGCTCCTCACACTCAACACTGGCTGACGAGCCAAAGAGATGCACATTTATATGATGAAGTGATGCTGTAAACTAGCAAGAAATAATAGTTTTTACCTGATAGCATCCCTCAGTAGCATAATGTTTTAAGTATGGATGAGAAACAAAGCTGGAAATAAATGACTCATTTAGAAATTTCTGTTGATAGTGTCTACTGAGTTAAATTCCCCCTAAGTTGCCCTCAGAGCTACAGTGTGGATCCTGCATCACTGGTAAGGTCACATGACTGCAAAGAGCCAGAATTGTTCAGGTGACATGTGTGTATCATGACAAATAATTCAAGTAAAGCGTTACATCACTCTAAACTGGAACAAAACATTAAAGCTGCAACAACTAATAATCTATTGTTAACAAATAAATAAGTTTCATTTGAAAAAAAAAAAAAAAAAAATCCTTCAGAAATACAAAAACTGGCCAAAGGAATAAAGAGACACAGCAACAAATGACTATAACTTTATAAAGAGGAGGTATCTGCGTTCGTTTTATAGACACTGATGCAAGCTGAAGAAGAACGGCTCAACGTCAGCCTCGATTTACTGCACCGACACTTTTATTGTCAAAAGCTGCACTGTTGCTGCCGGAGATAGATTCACACTAAGCCTGAAGATATGATAAAACTCCATCTTCACGATACCACCAATGCGCCAGTATATAATGTAAGATGTAAGACAGCCTGACTTCCTTTCACAGACAGGACGTTAAGATTGAGTCCAAAGTGCCAACCGTTTCAATCAACACAAGGATGATTCATTTAAAATCACTGTATTTAAAGTAAAAATCTGATGTGTGAATGCTTATTACAGTGTAGTTTATCAGCATTTATGCCTGTTTTCTTATGTGATATAGACAATATTATATAACCAACAATAAACTTTATTCAAACTTAAAATAACAATTAATATTCTATGAAAAATTATTTCCTATAATCTTTATTTTTCAGTCATTCTGCATTTCAAGGCACTTACTTTTTTTTTTATTTAGTTATTAAATATTATTTTTTAAGATGAATTTGTATCTTTTGTTTCAGTTTTCTTGGCTGTTGTGACAGTGTAGAGGATTTCAAATATTTGAACCTAACAGAGATGAAGCCATTCTAAATTGCATTTCAACTGTAAGTAAAAAAAAACAAACAAAAAAACAAACAAAAAAAACACATTATCAAAAATACGAATGAAACATGATTTTTGAAAATATTTTCCTCTGTACAAACTGTATTTACTCATAGAGAGATACGAGAGGTCTGACCAAGAGCACCAGCAAAAATATTAAATATAATATTCAGTAACGAAAACTAGATACTTGAAAAACAAAATCATACTGTACAAAGATACATATACAAAATACACTGACAGTCATCTGTTGCTGTTCAATAAAGGTCATAATATTAACTCTTATACACAAATATACACTTGTGTACTTCAGATACAGGGTGAAGACAGCAATAACAACAAAGAACATTTACTTCACGCCTCATTTATGAAATAAATATTTTCTAGAGTTACGCCGCTACAAATATATGGCAATGTCGGACAACACTATCCTGATTTATAGGTTTTAATTTGGAGCCTTGGCTCAAAATGGGATCCATGTGTTTTTCATGATCCGCTAAGTGGAGCAGCATTGTGTTTTTGTGGATTTTTCCTTTTTTTTTTTTTTTCTTCTTGATTCTAATCAGCACCATGCCACTGCAGGGCACATCTGGGTGGGCTGGAGCGGGCTAGCCAACAGTAGCGCTCGATACCCAGCACTCACTTCAGAATCTCCTACAGTTTTAGGCAAAATAGTACAGTACATTTTAGCACACACAATGTCTACTCACGGTGACGCGGCCTCAGTGAGGAAGGTAAGTGTTGGACAGAGACAAGTTAGTGCGATCATACCGGCTTCCATGGTCGGCGGTGCCAGGAGGCGGAGCCTGGGCAGGGCTGCTGGTTACACTGCTCCATGTCGAGCGGTTTCTCCAGGATGTCACAGTTGTAGTCGTTGAGCCTCTGACCGTTGGGCCTTTGACACACCACCAGGCGAGTCCTCCTTCCTCCACCGCAGGTCTGGGTGCACTTAGGTTAGCAGACAAAATTATGTTTAATAATCTTTTTATAATTATATTACATAGTAATTATATAATAATGAGTCATATTTGTCTTCAGCTGGACATTTCTCTGCGCTGACTTAAGACCAATGACCTTTGACATAAGTGACACAACTAACAGTCCTTTCGCACTGAGGCAAATGAGCCAGTGCCTGTTTGTGTACAATAAGTGCTCAGAGAGAGACACAACAGAGACAGAGAAGACATAACAGACGATAATGATTAAACACAAATGGTGTGTGGGAAATGTAACAATGTTTACAATGAGTAAGTGGAAGAGTATGACAGAGACTGCAGTTGAACCTCACCTCTCCCCAGACACCGTAGTTCCACAGAGGGCAGGGCCCTGAGTCACAGCTCTTGGACTCGGCAGGTTTGACTCTCTCATCACAGTAGCTGTTGCTGCGTCCGTCAGCGTCCTGACAGACCACCACTCGTCTCTGGAAGCCTCCTGCACAGGTACTGGAACACTGCAGAGCACACGTGGTTTTGTCACTGAGGACATTGAGGACACATGCACACACAAATACTGTATACCTAAAAGGCTGAAAATTCACTGGAAAACAATCTGCCGCTAATACACAGTATGACCACTCGTTATCACGTGACTAAAGCTCCATGCAGGGCCACGGGATACAGATGAAAGCTCCGGAAAGCACCACTAGATAAGTTTGTAAGAGCCTACGTACACAATACACAACCTGCGATGCTGAATTTACACTAGTCTAACCAAGACCAACCCCAGCTGCACTCTTCAAACCTGTCTTCCTAAGGTGGAAAACATCAGCCTACGAAGGACGGCCTCAAACGCTGAATAACGCAGCCTTGAACTGTGCAGCAGGTACACTCTGCATCCAATTAAAATGACACATCTCCACACTGTCAATAGGAGTGAGCACATTCAGAGCTCCCTATGTGTGAGGGAGGACAGCACAGAATGAGCCTGAACAGCAGTGCTTCCACTCTGGTTCATTATACGAGAATGAACAGTGTCCTGGGATGAATCCCTCTGCTGGGGGCGGGATTTAAAAAAAAATAAAAAATACAGGAGAATGTTCTTCTCATGGCTTTCAGAAAAAGAAGAGAACAACCAGATCTTTTGGACACTTTTGAGCAGCCATCCTGTTAACTGATTTGGGCTCATTAGATGAAAAATGAATAACTGTTGAAAATCTTGGCATTTTATCCAAAACTTTTGCCGGTTATCCTCAAGCAGGAATCAGATTCTCTTTCTCTTCTAAACAACACATTGCTGCTCCGTTTTCACGCAGCTGGGCATACACGGAAGTGAAAGCACAAATACTAACTGAACATAAGGACCCTAATGCATCCTGCAAGTGGTCACGAATGACATTACACATAAGAATCTACCATTATTCTTACTCATGTGCCATCTATGAATTGCTACTCAGGTCTGTTTTGCACCTTCACCATGTAACAAAAAAAAAAAAAAAAAAATGTTCTTGCATTGTGAAAAGGTCAGCCTGGGTACACAAGGGCGATTTCATGGCAAAATTGATTCCACAATAAAACAGCGCAAACAAAACTACATTGCGGACACAACCCCAATTGCACCAATCTTAAACACACAAAAGTCTGCACAGCTCTGATCCATTTGGGTTTGTTCGTGCCCAATCGATTTCAGCCTGAGAACTGAAGCTTTACCTAGAGGGATTGTGTAATATCTGTTGGTGACGTGGCTACAATATAGAATGCTGATGTCTATATTTACACTGACACACCATTTATGTACGGTATATACACTGTGCAGTCATCAGTATGCATTGCGATCTGTCCCCTTGGTGCTGGTTGTAGAGTCCTTTACCATGTATGGCCCTCTGCCCTGGGAAATGAAAACATCTGCTACCTCACCCTCAAAGTTAATGTGTTCACGAGGACGTGTTTACAGACAGACAAACGCAGGCCTTCATGGCAGTATGCTATACATACCATGCACCATACAGGCCATACATAAAATCATTTGATTCATGATTGGCTTTTTACATTTTTTTTTTTATAAAAGTTAAGTTTTGTGTGAGTAAAGAATATTAATCAGGCTCCAAGAGATGCTGAACAAACATACTGCGCCCCAGGGTCCAGTCCTCCACTGGTTGTCTGCTGAGGGCACGTTCCAGCTGCTGTGCCCAGGATGGCGCCCTGGGTCCTGGGGATAGCCGTAGGGCTGGTCGTTGATGCGCTGGCGGTGGTAGATGGAGGAACAGGGTGCAGCGGTACACTCCTGTTCTGTTACGGGCTTTTCATCCGGGTCACAGAAAGACTGGTCCACTGGCTGGTGGTAGTTAGAGCAGACCACCTGTCTGGTGGTTCTTCCCGCGCCACATGTGACTGAACACTGCGGCAGGGGAGAGAGAAGCAGAAGTGTTATACACGGAGGTGAGGGAGGGCGACTGCAAATGTCACAAGCCACCGATAATTCAAACAATTAAACGGTCATTTAAAGTTGAAAAAAAATGTAATTCGACTCAAATCGACTCAACTACACTGTCTGCGCTGCTGTGAGAGCCATGTACTGAACTGACATGATGCCTTAAAGCACAAAATGCATTGATTCTGTACTTTTTAAATGTCATATCTTAACATTGAATAGTTTTTCCCATATTTCACTTTGTATTCCTGACTGACCTTGCCTGCCCTGTTCCACTGTGACTCCTTTCCAAAGACTTCTTCCATTTGTTTCTCTAATTAGATTTAGCTTTTTTTTTTTCTATATCAGCCTTGAGAGCTTGGGGAGTGTTGTTTTCATTGATTGGTCCCATGCATTGCTTCATCAAGTGAAGCCCCATGAGTCTGTGGCTGTGAATACAACAGGAGTAGAAATCATGAATTTAATGAACTTAAGACTTTGTCCTCAGAGAAATTTCATGTGGGCTTTTATATTTAAGAGGATTTTCATTTCACATGAACACATGATTAAAAGATCAGTAGAGAATCAGTGTAAATCATGCCTGGCTCCTTCACTAACAGTGAAACAATCCCACCTCTGGTCTTTTAGTGACATCATCGAGAGTTTTGGCTCTCTCGCACCACGCTGACATTCACAAATCAAGACTTAACTGTCCCAGATCCCAGCTGTACCCCAGGGTGACAAAACTATTGCTGCAATTTACTGCAGTGGAAAACATCTGTATAGACTGGACGCAATGTTGGTGGACTTTCTACTCACGGGAGACCACTCGCCGGCACGCCATTGGCCGCAGGGGCTGAAGCAGGCGGAGGACTCTGGTGGGCGCGACAGGTGGGCGCAGTATGACTCGTCCGCCACCCCTCCCTGGGCATCTCTGCAGCTGACGTAACGCTCTCGCTTCCCCTTGCCACAGGACACAGAGCACTGGAGGACATACAGATAAATATTTGTCTCATTTGGAATTTCAAAAATGTTCAAAAAGTCTATTGTGGTTTTTAAAATGATGCTGTCAGCTGCATTATATTTTTCCTGACTGAAAAGTGTCATGAGGTGCTGTGCTGTTTAGAGGATGGTTTTAATTGATATGTAAGCTGTGCCATACGAGTTTAACAAACTGTCAGCCACAGATGGTAATGAAAGCATAGAATATACTGTATACAGCTATTTCATGTAGCTCTAGGTCTATAGGTATAATTACCCAGGTTTATATGGTATAAAGTGACACTGGGAGGCTGCAATTATGTTCAATTTGAATTTGAATCCACTAAATAACCCATTGTTTCTATATAAGGATTTCAAAAAGGGTGTAAAAAATTCTGGATTCTCAATGATTTGATTAATTTGATTAAAGTCCCTGTGATTTTCAATCACTTCCTGTGTGTTGAAAACATTTCTCACCACAACGCAAATCAAGACAGTTGTAATATTTTGTTTTAGAGTGATTACATCTCATTAATTAATCAGCATTTTCATTAGATTATTAAACTTGTTTCAAAGTAAATGGTCTTTATCTTTCTTGTCTTTTTCTAGTATAGTCTGATAAGTGAATGACACCTGGGTTCAGGTTTGTTTCTTTCATACTGCTGCTTGTGTTTTTTACAGTGCAGTATCATGTGTTTATGTGCTCATACAAAACCAGCCCATCTAAACACATTTCTTAGACTTTCATAGAACTGGCAGCATTTTTTTCATTTAAATTAACTACAGTGGATTCTTCACCTGGTGCCTCAAAGATTTTCTCTGCTGTTGTTGGTGTCCTGACATGACTCCCTGATCTGCTCTCACCTGCTTGCAGTCTATAGCTACGGCCATGTCATCTCAACAGGACATCATAGTAAACATTTCTGAGGAGGATGAATACCTAATGCAATCAAACGACTCCAGCTCAAATAGGCATGCTAATATCCCTCTCATATCAATGACACTAGAGAGGATGGCAGTTCCGCTGCACAGGGGAATGTGTGCATGTGTATCTATATGTGCATGTGGTTGTGTGTATTATGTTTGTGTGTCCGTTAGACCACACTGGTGCTGGCCTCTTTGACAAGTGAGCTCGCAACGACTTTCAGATTGACAGACGGGGTTCAATCTTCGAAACCGTAGACTTGTGTTTAGATGAAATCTGGTTTTCATTTGCAACGAGTAACAATGCAAAGTATCAGAGAGACAGAGGGGCCTCTCAGCCCAGACAGTGGAGCCTGTGTGTGTGTGTGTGTCTCTCTCTATATATATATGTGTGTGTGTGTGTGTGTGTGTGTGTGTGTGTAGATGCAGCAGGGGGTAAAATAGACAATGCCAGAGAGGATCATGGTCGTGTACAGTATGTACTATCTGAAGGAATGTTGGGATATACAATAAAAATTTAATATGTGAGTCTAATATTTGTAAACACACATGCAGGAGACCCATCATTACTAGAGTGTGGTTTCCTTCTATTAAACACACACACACACACACACACACACACACAAACAGCTCCATCAATATTCTCCTATTTCATTCTTTGTCAAGACAGAGGTAAGTCTGATTTTAGAGCCCAGCAGATTACAGAGCGAGAGAGAGAGAGAGAGCGAGAGAGAGGAAGAGAGAGAGAGACTAACGAAACAGTAAAAGAATCTGTTTACCATTTAACAAAAACCACACTGCTTTTGTATATTCTCTGGAGCGTAGAAGGTAAACCTACAGACTGTAATGTGCTCTGATAGATCCACTAAATCCTGTTTGTTTCCTTACCGCAGTCCAGGAGCCGTATCTCCACTGAGTCAGGAGCTGGGCTGAGTTGTCGGGACGAGGTGTGCTTTGTGCCGGAGAGGCCCAGGGACACGCTGGCATCTCACAGTCCTACAAATGCAAACATGCAAGTGCAGTATAATGAGCTATTAGTCATACATTAGTCATACAGCAACAGACCGAAGCGGTGCCACAGAAAAATCTGTAGAAAATACAATTCAACATGACTGAAACATGAAGCTATTTACACATCGGTTGAGGATGTTCCCGGCCTCATTTCCACTTCCCTGAGCTCGTAGACCTGCCTAACGCAACGTCCGTCCGTATGGTGGTGACCTCAGTTTCAGCAGCTGAAACTGATCACTTATCTGGAGACTGAGAGGTCATCGGTTCAACGCTCTCTGCCTTCAGTGCCCATCAGTGTCTAAGAACCCTTAAGCAACACACTTAAACCACTCAGGCAAAGTGCGCTGCAGCCTCATGGTCTCTGTCCACCTTGACACTGAAGTGGACTTTTTTTTTTTTCGGTCAAAGCAATGTAGCGCCGGTAAAGACGTTGGAACGTCGTCAAAGGGTGAAGATTAAGGTCACTTTACACATGAGTGGATCTGCTTTTAATCGATCGACAGATGATTAACAAGAGCCATCCTGAGCTAAAACATCACCATGACCGAATGAACTGAGATGTCAGGTCTGAGTGACCCTGAAAAATAAAAATATGTCATTTAGTTGCTGGATCATGTTGGATTTTAGATAAACCGTACAAGGAATGGGAGCTGAGAGAAAATGAGTCGGTTCTACGAATCAATATTTTTATATCAATGTGACCGCAGATGCTTGTAGTGAATCTAAACCTCTTTTCCATCCTTCAACCTTCCTTTTTCCCATTAGTATGAATTGAATCTGTGTGGTGTGTGTCAGATGTGGGCATGTTCACAAATAGGTGTGTGTGGTTGCACGGAGGCGGCTGGTTTCCCAGGCACTTGATTTAAGAAGGGAGGATGGCGCCGTGCAGCAAGGGAAAAATCACTTTAAACCAATATTCTCCTTATAAAATATCTGGGCATTTTTTCAGTGAAATTTCCCTAAACCCAATTATAATGAGCTTTAGATAAGGCACTTTATTGATGCTTATTTCCTGGCCTCAGATGATGCATCAAACATCTGCATTCAATACTGTACGCAGCACTTAATGCTGGTCTTTTATGAGTTGCATTTTATTTATTTACCCCAAGAGCAAACCACCAACTCTGGGACAAATAAGGGTCAACCTTGAATATTAAACTTTCAGTTATCTGAGCAGTTTGGATGGTGTGTGTGAGCAGTTATTATGAGATTTTTTTTTGTACCTGACTGTCTCTGGGCCTCGCCGCAGCATTGCACTCTCTGTCATCTACTGTGTCACCATAGTCCCCCGACACACACCTCACAGCTCTCATCTGGTAGCCATGACCACAGGTCACCGCACACTGAAAGACAAAAATCACACACGTACATTCACATACACATATAAACACAAAGAGAGAAGCCCAGTCAACCGCAAGCTATCTCAAACTCTATCTAAGTATGTCAAGGTTGATATCTTAGACGGGGCCTCAGTCAAGGTCCAGCTCAGCGGAGCCTGGATAAGACCCTGACATGCATACGCGCACACACACACACACGGACACACGCATTCACATACACACCCACGGTCTCAACTCGACCCTTTACCCAATTCTTAACTCCCATACGAGGTGATCCAAGCACGTTTAGGTACAACACAAGAGCAGAGGAAGTGCCACAGGATAGGTTTATTTGAGCAGCAAATTATAATTACACAGGCATTAACGAGCCGATTTATTCCAGCTCTGTAAATACCTCTATCTGACTTCATGCAAACACGTGTGGGAGGGCATTAGATCTACGAGTGTAAACCAAAGCATGAATGGCCAAAGACACCTATTCATACGTGCTTCGTTCAGTTGGTGCTTTATCCTAACAGTGACATACAGAAACAGTTGAATGCTTATAAATTTGAATGCATGGGAAGACGTGTGTTTGTGTGTTTTTCTGTGTGTGTGTGTGTGTGTGTGTGTGTGTGTGTGTGTGTGAATGTGTGCGGACTGTGGGTCAGGTTTAGTCTGACAGGATATGAGGGCAAAGTGAAAGCACCGAGGAGGAAATGGCAGCTGGAGTCAGAGCACACTCCTCCGTAACTCGCTGGTATATCAGGTTACACACACACACACACACACACACACACACAGACTTGAAATATACACTGTCTGTCCTACACACCACATTCTCTCTCTGTGACCACACACGCGCACACACACACACAGTGTAAAAGATATGAGTCAAACTCCTAGACAACGACCCACACATGAAATCTATTTCCTCTGTCAAACACTGCACCAAGTCACTTCGCCCCAGTGCGTCTATGTCTTATCAGCGTGCGTGCGTGTGTGTGTGTGTGTGTGTGTGTGTGTGTGTCTGCAGTACTCACCGCTCCCCAGACGCCGACCTGCCAGGATGCACACTCGGGCAGCTCGCAGTTGCCCACGGCTTGAGGTTTGCTTGACAGGTCGCAGAAGTGCTCGCTCAGCTTTTCCTCCCCGGCCCCCATGCTGCAGGACACTTGCCTGTGTCTCATCCCTTTCCCACAAGTCACCAGGCACTGGGAGTGGGAGAAGAAGGTGGGGAAGTGTGTGGGTGAGCAGTGAGGGTGAAAAAAAATATCAGACAGCCCACGTTTACAAAGTAGTAGATTTCTACCATAAATATCCTCCAACATTTGTGTCTGTGGGTTTGGAAGAAATATTAGAAATTTCAGTAATTGAATATTTCAATAATATTTCAATATTATGCAACACAATTCCACAGCTTTATTAATGACAGCTTCTGAGATGACATCACTACCTATTAGACACCATCAATAAAACCTGAATAAGAACTTCATGAAGGAAGGATTTATTGCAGTACTGTTATATTGGTCCAACGCCTGTATTACATTACATTACATCACATATACACCCCTGACTTTACTGTTGACCTCTGTCTGCAGTTGGCTGT
Organism: Seriola aureovittata; assembly: GCF_021018895.1. Taxonomy (NCBI): domain Eukaryota; kingdom Metazoa; phylum Chordata; class Actinopteri; order Carangiformes; family Carangidae; genus Seriola; species Seriola aureovittata. The sequence continues at coordinate 8,430,569 of NC_079373.1, read as the reverse complement.
GGTAAAGGCTGGTTTTGTTGGTGCTGAAGTTCTGGGGAGTCCAGTATTTACACCTTCTTGCTGCATTTGTAAGTGCGTCTGTGTGTGGCCTTATCTGCGCGTCTAGGTGTGTGACAAGGCCCACCTCGCTCCACTCGCTCACGGTCCACTTCGGACACGGCTGGTCGTTGCAGGTTTCAGTCACCACCCTCTGGTACTCATTGCACTCCCTGTCTATCAGCCGTCTGCCCAGGTTGTTCATGCAGTAAGACTCTCTGCTACGGCTCCCGCGTCCACATGTCTTTGAGCACTGTCAGCAAGAATAAATCAGCCCCGTTTTAGCTCACTCAGTCATGTGTTTTCATCTCTTTTTCGTATCCCTTCAAAAGTTAAATAATTATGGAAAAGAAATTATTGTGCAAATCAGAAATAGTTGTATTATAGTTTCCTTTCCAACTACTCTTTTCATGTAAATCTTCCACTGACTGTACCTGTGACCAGGCGCTGTACTGCCAGTTCTTCAGCAGACAGTCCCCATGGCAGGGCTCTCTGGTCTGAGGTTTTGCAACTTCTCCACACATGCCGGCCTCCATCCTCTCACTCTGTCTCTTCACCAGGTTGTACTTCATACACTGAACGTCCAGGCTGCGGTAGCCCGGACCACATTTAGCAGAACATTCGCTCTTTCCAGCAACATGCCACCTGTGCGAGAGGAGATTAGTTAGAAAAAATGTTTGGCTGTTTGTGCTGTGCAGGAGCCGATACTGTGGGCGCGCGCGTGTCTGCGTACGTGCGTGTGTCTGTCTTAATACGCACCTGACTTCGCAGTCGGTGTTGCAGGGCTCAGTGACAGCAACGGGACGAGGTAAATGTTCACAGCGCTGGTCGGATACCTCGAGGTGATCGCTCTTACGCACACACACTGACTTCCGCCTCCGCTCACCTACGGAGACGTAAGTTCAAATCAGACAACATCCGGCGGACAGTTTGCTTGACAAATATATCACCTTCTTCACCTTCAACTAGACTGACCAGCTTTCTGACATCTCAACTCCTTCATCCTACAGCCTTAGGGGTTCATGCTGGTCTCAGACCCCACAAGCACATCTCTTTTACTGGATCCCACTGTGCACTCTGACCCACTGCGAGCCTGACTAGCTTGCTTCTGAAGGAGACATTTGAGGGGTTAGTCGGGTTAAGGGCCAGGTCAAGGGGAAGGTGTTGGTCGATGTGATTGGCCGGGGTCGCGGTGAGGTTGCCAGGAGGGGGATTTATGGAAGCGAAGGGTGAGTGAGTAAGGTTGTGTGGGTAAGTGATGCAAGAGAAATGGGAATCCTAATGTGCACTGACACAGATCCCATGTTATAAGAGCTGTAAGATGCAGCATGGGTCTATAATGTCACACTCTTTAGTTTTATGGTCGTAAATTCTGATGCTTTATATTAACAGAAGCTCTAAAATTTGACTTGAGTTCCCATACGGAAATGTAATATATGCCATATACGTCCCTATATCAAAAGGGATGTTACCATATCCCACATCTTCTGGATATATGAAGGTACAAGTTTATATGAAATATCCATAGTAGAATTTGTATATGTACATATATTAAAATATCTATATGATAAATTTTAATATGGTATAACAGGTTGTGACCATATATGTTAACAGTATTTATTTAATTTTTACATGCAAGTTCATTAAAACAACATCTAAAAATTGGATATGCTTATATATTGTAGCATGTTGGAGATAAGCGGGTGGAATTAGCTATAAACTTTTCTTCACAAGGTCAAATATCGCAATTTGTGAAAAAACAATGAATCTAAAAGTACATAAGCCATGTACCTCTGCATGTATCACAGCCCGTCACAAAAGCTCTCTGATGTCTTGTGTGATTGCAAAGCTTTTTTCTTAGGATTCACAGAGGCCAAAGAGAAATGATCATGTTCTTCACATGTGGAGATTTTGAAGCCAAGCTGAGACCTTACCCTGACAGATGCGGCTGCACTCGAGCCAGGAGCCTGAAGGATCCCACACAAACTGCTCCCTATGTTCCTCGATGGGTATGTTGAAGGAGTAACGGACGTCTGGGTTGTAGAGGTTTCCCACACACAAGACCTGTGGAAAAGTCAGAGGACTTAACAGTGTTTTTTCTAACTCAGTATCTCGGTTGAAGAGGAGGACAGAGATGCGGAGAACAAGACTAAAAAAACAGCATGACAAGAAGCAAAGCAGAATAATATGCATTATAACCGAAGTAGGAATTAAACTGATAAAGTAAATGAACCAGACACTTCCTGTTAATACCTGCAGGACGAGCTCCTCCTCGATGCGGTCGGTGCAGTTGATGCGCTCTACTTTTGTGTCCGAGCCGCTGTACTCAATGACGGTTCCCTTGAAGGTGATTTCCCTTTTGAACATGGCCACCACAAAGTTCCCATTCAGGAGGGAGTTGGACTGGCTGTCAGATAATGCTGCAATAAGAAATGGAGCAGTTAAGAACAACACAATTTTAACCACAAAACACAAAAAAACACAAAAACTCCAAATGTGAAAGAATTCAGCTCGAGTGCGGGAATGTTTGGCTCCGAGAATGAGTCCGTCTCTTGTGGAATTGAGGTTTTGGGAATGTTTACGAGATGTGGCATTTATTCATTTCAGGCTACATGTTAAGTAAACAGCCTTCGACCGGCCATCCCATTGTTCTGCAAAGCTATCGTTGCGGGGGGGGTATGCTGAAACACTGGTGACACTAAATTGCAGTTATTTGGAGTTAGACTGCGTGACTCTTCTTAATGACTGACATTGCAATGCAAACAAAACTGAGTAGCTAATACAAACAAGCACATAAACACACACACACATAAAATAACATACGCAGGAACTTATGGATAGACAGTCACACTTGGCAAACTAACACACAAACACAAAATAAACACCCACCACCTTTTTTTGGCAACCTCAAACACCACGGTTCCAAGAAACATGTAGTTAATTACAATCTGAGGGTGCATGCCCAAACAATGTATTTGATCAAGACTTTAGACGCAACTTTGTTTACACTTCATTCTGCTCATTGTTGGATGCCAGATGTCATCTTTAGCCCACAGACAACTGTAGGATCTGTAGAGTTTTGACAGTGATCTACAGATCTGCTTGTCATCATTGATGCTTTGCAGGAACGGAGGGAAAAAAATGCCTTAGCAGAATGTGTAGACACACACAGACACACACACACACACACACACACACAACACACACACACACACACACACACTCACACACACACACACACTGAGCGTGAACTTCAACATATATTTATATTACAGTCACTCTCTTCTTTTACACCTGGAGATGCTTCTACTGGGAAAAAGTTACACCTTAACGTTTTAACATGACATGGTAACAAAGTACAAGTTGGAGTGTATGATCTGGTACACACTCTCTTGTAAATACAGACGGGTCAAAATTAAATGAGAAACCGACATCAAGGGGCTTTAAAAAAAATTCTCGGCTTAGATTCTCCAAGTCTCTGTAACTCAGCTGGAAGAATGAAACACCTTGGCGTATTGTACTGAATGTGGTATTTGTAGAGTTCCCTCGGGAACCATAATTGTGAACTGCTTTTCTTATGTGACAAAGCACAGGTGTGTTCTGTTTGAGGTCAATATAAGCTCATGGATTCCCCTCGGTGAAGGGAGAGAAGGCGGAGACCGAAAACTATGCATTGAACTATAAGTGTGCAGAGATCTTTTTCTCCAGATTTTATTTTTTATTTATTTATTTGCCTTTTTGCACCAAAGCATTGTAAGCAGGTAAATAAAATGTATTCGAAGATCAGACTTCGCAAAGTGCTTCCCAATAAAAGACCAAAAAAGGTAGAGAGACGCTTTGAAAGTGATAAATAAAATAGAGATAAAATAAATAAATAAAACTAAGCAGAGGCCCGTCTAAACAGGTGGGCCCTGAAGTGTCCAGCGGTCACGTACAGAGGGAAAAGAACTGCAAAATTTAGGACCCATGACTTCAAAAGGACAGTGTCCGTTTTCTGTTGAGTGCGGTGATCTTCTCAAAAGAATTTCAACATACTGTACCGGCCCAGAGTGACAACACCGGCAGGGCGTTGCAAATATCAACCATGTTTAATACAGATGGCACTCACTCACAGCAGGACTGTGGCACTCAGCAGCAGCGGGGGTCGACCTTCTCACAGCGGTTCGGCGACGAGGCTTTGCCAGATGTGTTTTCAGACTATTTGACTTAAAACATCTTGAACCTGACGTGAACCATCTGAAAATGGGCACCCACCCTTACAACATCGGCAAAGCTCTGTTTTCCTGGGGTTTTGTTTTTTTTTCCCTCTCTCTCTGTCTGTGTGTGTCTCTCTCTCTCTCACATTCAAGCACACACACACAGACAGAAACACACACACACACACACACATATACACTTTGAGCCTGGTGGGTCCATCTAACCCTATACCCCTATATCTACTTTCATGCGGCCTGGGCTCCACATGCCTCTAATTAGCACCTATCGCTGCCTCATTTATCTTTCTCAGGGGCTGACACTCCATTTGCTTTCCCAACCAACCTTATTTGCCATGACCAGATGGACCAACGCCCAAACACATTTCCTCCATAATACACTCAGTACAAATGACAGTTTCCTTTCCTTCATGAAAACAGTTTGACAACAGTTTAGCCCATGTCTCCTCACCCTCCTTCACTAAAAGCCTTTCTCTACAGCTGCGGGTCACCAAGTGGTTTATAGCCATGTTAGGGGATCATGGCATTGACCTTCCAGATGAGAAGTGAAGGGATGTAATAAATACATCTCATTAAGTTGGACTGCTTCCATTTTGGATTTATTCTCCCAAGTAAAAACTGCAATTCGATACGGCGTTGCTTGAAACCGCAACCTTGTACTGACACACGCGCGGCGCACTCACCGAGGTAGTTGTCGTCTTCTGGCTTCCCAGAGTAGCTGACCTGTTTGATATCAATGTTGGTGGCTCCAGCTGGGATCCGGACCACTGTGTTGTAACCTGAGGAAGACGGAGGGACAGACAAAACAAGGGAATGAGACAAGGCGCATGGAAAGTAGAAGTCTCAAAAGGGAACACAGTAGCCACAATAACAGCGGTGAGAAGTCCCACCTTGATTTGCATAATAGATTCACTATGCTGCACCAAAACCCCAGTCAGGGAAGTCCGGTTCCAGCCACTGGGGATTTAAATGTCACACTTGGAAAAATACAAAAAAGGTCTAGTCCTCTCAAATAACCTGCAGGAGGCCTTGTTTTAGTCTCAGAGGCCCGACCGTGAAATGATATGTAATTATTCCCCGGACCTACCTTTGGCCTGTAATTACTGCACCGGGCCTGTTGTCCCATGATAAACTAACATAGAAAATGAGTGAGCATGAGAGAGAGAACGAGAGCACATGAGAGTCAAAAGGGCAACAACAAAAACATAAGGCTGGAGAATGAAATAAGATAGATATGAATAAAAAGGAAGCATCCAGTTTTGGATTTTGGCTGCTTGTGTTTAGCCAGTTGTGTTCGGTTTCTTTTATTATTAATAAAATTAACAGTTTTATAAAGTATGTTCCAAAAACTGATGCTACTGTTGAAAGAAGTCATGTTTTATTATTGTTTTGAAACACAGTTGTTATATCAGTATTAGTATCTACAAATCCCTAACGACACTTATGAGAGTAGTTGCTACAGATTACAGGGTACCCAGTGTAAATAATAAATCTAACCTTGGACAGTTTCAAACAAGGAGAGAGCAGATGAGCCCCAACTCAAAGACAGATGCTTTGTCAGCTCCTACCTATCAGCTGAGTAGGAACATAATCTTGTTCATAGTAACACTGAGAATTACAAGGGGGAAACGTTTCATGCACACTGCACTCACGATGAGCAGCTGTTTGGTGCGGTCACAGTATTATGCTTTAGGTCACAAGGCAAGTCCAGTAAAATCCCTGGAAGTTCAAAGTGATTAGCATTGGCGTAATACTGGCTAATGTCACGTACAATAGGAGAGTGTTAACATTCACTCTTTCTTCATGAGAGATCAGCTTGAGGATTCGAACCAACAACCATTTCATCAGGTGTCATCTGGCCTTCCAACTACTCAGTGCTGCCTTCAAAATAAAAAGAAAAGCTGAATGGAATGAGAGGAAAGGTGTGAGCTGGTGTTATATGATGGTTAGCCTGACAACTTGAGCCACTCGGGGGCAGCACTTGGTTTACATATCTTCCTCTCATCTCATGTAGTTTTTTTCTCTCTGTCAATCACACACACACACACACACACATACGCACGCACGCACGCACACACACGCACACGCATCGAGTGGGATGTCATCACAAGTTGTACAGGAAGCTAATTTTCATTCATAAATATCACTATGAAACAAAAACCACTTTGCATATTCCTTCACAATAAAACCCAAACCTTTATGAGGCTGCCCTGTTACCAGTTCCCTGTTACTGTTTTATGAGCTTTATGTCAAATTCCCTCCCTAACCACTGAGGACAGAATAAGCTCATAAAAATACAGTTTAGAAACCACCAGCACGGTCCCCCTCTGAGGAAACATGGTATCCACAAGCCACCAGAGGCCTCTGAGATCCCCCAGCTTAGCTACTGACCATACACACAATCCTCTGCCACCACAGAGTGACCCAGAAATGAACAGTAAATACAGTACACCACCCTGGGGAAACACACACACACACACACACACACACACACACACACACACACACACACCATGCTACACTTATGGAATGTTGGAGTTAACTTCAAACATGCTTCTCTCTGCCACTAGCAAGAAAGAAGATGATGCAGTATTAATAGTCTGCAGAGGAAAATTAGAAAGGTGTCACAAGCTCGCCCTGGTGCAAGTTGTCAGAGGATACAGCCGGAGTTGACTGCAAACATTTGCTTGTTTTGTAGTTACAACGATGATTTTATTTTTCCATTCTGAGACCGGACGCATTCAATTATCAAGTTTGTGTGCCTGCAATTTGCCATTTTATTCACTCATTACTTTACTTTCAAGGAAAACGTAAGTCCACCGGTGCATATCAGTTACAGTGTTTAGGCATCCACTATGTCCTGTGCAGCTGTTTATGAGACATTAGCTGGCTGGCTTTATCCAGAGTTGCAGACGTGACACGTCAGACTGAAGTTAAAAAATGAGACATAATTTAGATGATATCAAGCAATATCTCTGTCAAATTAGTGCATCATAGAGCCATGAATTCCTGAAGTCACTTGGCTGAATGGCAGTGGAGACCAACCCTAGCGTGATGTCACACAGGATCAATTGGAAATCAATTCAGATGCTTTAACTTATTTGAGACTTGACGATCTAAAGGCATCTGCTCTGAAGGACTTGGTCTTGGTTGTGTAAAAAAAACAAAAACAGTTTAAACACCCTTGAAGGAACATATTCAAATAATGTGTAATTTCAGTGGTAAACATTTAGAAACTTGACTTGCTTCCGCACAAGACAAAAAGAATGGTGTGTTTTTTTCTCAGTATTCACTAGTTTGATGAAAAAAGGAAGGAAAGGTTGATATACAGAGGATTGACACAAAGAAAAAAAAAAGGAATTAGACTTGGGTACATACGATAAAATAGAGAAACAACAAACAAAAAAGGACAAAAGGGTGAAAGACAGAAAGACAGGCCCAGACCCAGGAGCAGAGGGATATCCTGCCTGGGCTGCACTCCCACTTGTGTTCTCTTTCTTAAGGTTAAGCCAGATTTCCAGGGCTGAGGTCGCTGTCTGGTTTAGTTCAATACAGCCCTCAAACCCTGTACCCTCAACAGCCAACAGACTGGAGAAAGAAAGCAGATGGATAGAGACGCTGAAGCTCAGCGCCAAACTAATACGGAGTTAACATGACGGAGGCCACACCCAGAGCTTTTATGCTAATGTTTCTGCTGTTTTGCTGCCCAGACTTAAAAAAAAAAAAAAGGGTTGGATGCAATCAGCAGTTGGCGCGCACTGAAGCAGCGCATTAAGCAGGACAGTTCAAAGGGGTGATGTCAGGTTTGTGTTTGCTATCGAAAGACCTGACAGAGTGAGATCGCTGTGTTAATCAGTTTCTAAAGCTTTAGTGAAGATTGGTGTTCTGCATTTTTCCAAATGTGGCTGAGGCACGCATTACTGGCTGAAAAAAAATCAGGCTTAATATGTTTAAACATAAGCAGACATGACATCAGTGCCTAATATGATCCTACAGCCACGTGAAGCTGAAGTCTTTCTTAGCTCCTCTATGTTTACTGCATATCAGACGTGTCATACCTCATCTGCAGGGGCTGCTGACACGCAGCATGTTTAATAGCAACATCTTTTTGTGAACGGTCAGCTATTAGTGTTCTGTGCGTGTAATCTGAGCAGCAGGACTTACCATACTGTGCATCGTTGAAGGTCCCCGCCAGGGTTTTACACGATGAGTTGTCCCCGCCGCACACTCCGCACTTGTCATTCCTGGCCTTCGAGTTGAGGACGTGGTCGCAGCCTGCTTGCTAAAGAGACACAGATGAGGAGAAGCTGGAAATGTATGATTTCGAATGATTTGGTTGGATGTTTTACAGTGTAGTTGTTGTAAGTAAGTTTCATGTGGACACTTTGGGATGAATGCAGGTGTTTCTGAATGTGACGTACAGACATTTCACTGAAAAATCAAGCGTCATCTTTTCCGATAAACATAAAATGTAAATCGTGTAAAAATATGAGATGGATGAGATTGTTAAGTTTGTATTTCTCTGTCAGCATCGTCGTTGTTTCCCATCAGCTGAGATATAATTTTGACACAGATAAACATATCTGATTACATAGAAGCTGATGTCAATGTTGAAGCTTTTATTTTGTGTGTGTGTGTGTTTGTGTGTGTCTGTGTGTGCGCAAGTCCATTAAAGAAGAAGAAACAGATAGATATACCCTGCAGAGGCCTTGAACACAGATGTCGTAAGTGTCTGGCCCACACGGCGTGCCGTCGATGACGCGGTCCTTCAGCTGATAATATGCCATGGTCCCAGCAACCCGGCAGAAGAGCTTACAGCGATCCTTCATAAGTACTGGATGGAGAAAGAACCTATTTACATTATATCTTGTTGCTAAAACTGTCTAAGAGTTTCTTGGACCAAATGTCTTGACATTGTATTGGCTCCAGGGTTTGGCCTGTTTGCTTGTACAGCATCAATTAAATGAATGAATCACTTGCAGTAACTTAGACATGGTGGTCTATGCCAGATGGTAATCTCATGTAGCTGGGCAAGCCAGTCTCGGCAAGGAATGAGATACGGCTGCAAGAGGGACAGCTGCCAGGAGGTTCGTATGGAGGGGCTGCATGCTGCTTTCATGTTGCTGTTGTTTAGTGTCAACTCAAGGTTTACCCACAGGGCAGCGCTTATCATGTATGTAAATTATGACAAAGAAACATACAGATGTGTACTCTACCTTACACACCCACCCATTCGTCAACATACAACGACATCATAATGTTGTATGTTTTACATACCTCCTACACACAATGCAGACTTATTGCAAGAGACGTTTACACAGGCCTAAGTAACGATAATCATACACACAATGAATAACTGGTTGCAGACAGTCGTGCAGCATTTAAATTCAATGCACCAATCACATTGTTTCATTGGCCTACACTGTATAGTTGGATGCAAATAGTGTCCATCTTTGATAATGCAGCTCAAGCTACCGCACGACACTGAAATTAGACGCTTTAGGACGACATTGTTGTACTCACTGCCACTGTACTTGGGCACCCAGCGGACGGTTGGAGGTAGACCGTTGATGTTGAAGTGCTTGCCATCAAACTGCGAGCACTGCTCTTCGCGGAAATCTTTCCGGCCTCGCGGACATGGCTCAGTGTTGCAAGAGCGAAACTTCATCCTGCGACCCACACAGAACTTACCGCCGTTTCTGGGCCTAGTGTAAGAGAAGACGGATCACAGAAGCACTGCACTCAGTTTTCAATCTAGAGATCGTGTTTGCTCTTGTTTGACTGGGGCTTTATGACTTCAAACCGACAATGTTTACACTGAAATTCACACTAAAGAAACAAGTTTTCTTTGCTTAAAATCAAGTTGTGACTCACTTAACCTGACACAGGCTTGTTTACAACTCTCTGCTCTTTGATTTTGCTACTACTCTTACCAGTCCAGAGTCTTACACATATTTACAGTCTGTAATGGCTTTATTTGTCTTAACTGTGTAATTCCTCCTTACTCAGGCTTGTTGCAGTCTCTGGCGGTGCTTCGGGTTCCTCCACCACAGGACCTGGAGCAAACACTGTAGGGCCCCCAGGGACCCCACTCCCCATGAACTGGCTGCAGGTCCAACTCCTTGTTTACACACATTCCGTGTCTGCAATACTGCATATGAATACACACAAAAACACACACACAGATCCTGTCAAAAACAATGACTGCAACTCCTGCAGTCCTGAAGACAAACATGGACTGTGTGGAGCTCTACTGCAGATTTACAGCACACACAGCTGGGAGTGGTGTTCGTCTTTGCCTTCTTAATCCCCTGTTTAGATCTACAGCTACATTTTAAAAGAAATCCTAATTCAGCTATTGTTTACCCTCAGGGAATGTGTCCAACTCCTCCAGCTGTCAAAAGAGAAATGGGAGCATGAGGGAGAGACACGGACACAGATAGACACAGAGAAAGAGGACGACAAGAAAAGACGTGTCAATGAGAGAAACCTGAAGCTGATATATATATACAGGATGTCCTATCATAGATTTTTAAAATCAGCCACCTTTTCAAATGCATATGGAGGCGTGGGGCGTGTTATTTTGAAAGGAGCTAAATCAATAGTTGAGTTTCTGCTCTGTTCATGACACATGTCTCTATCTTTAGTCTCGAACTGATTCAAAACTATCTAGTGATGAAGAGAAGAATGGATTTCATCAATACAATGTGGAAATCTATCAGTGCATTGCAGAAACAATTTAATGAAAACAATGGTAGTCTGACACTCACAGAAGTAGTCAAGTGTATCACTACTTGGCGAAACAACCGTAATAAATAACCATTTCATAAAATCTCTTTGTTTCCACAGAGTCTTACCATTTTTCACATGGGCTCTCTGTTTTCCCACAAGCCTGGTTCAACAAAATTAGTTTAGCAACAAAGAGAAAGCATATGAAAGTGATATGAAATCTATTTCTCAGGCCAGACACGAGGGAGCAAACCCAGACTAAATGTAATTTAAATCATCTTCTGCTCAGATTGTGAATACAAAATCACATAATACACATCTTTCATACAGCTGATCCAATGTGACATAGAAAATAAGGCGCCTGGTATCAAACAGTTTTTAGCCACTAGCCAACCTTTGCCAAGAAGTGCTAACACTGCTTTCATAAGCAAAGCACGGCAGGCCCATTTCCCTTTGTGTGTAACCAAATCCCCTACCCGGTGACTAAGATATCGGAGGGTCCTGTTCACTGAAAGAATGCAGGACAAGACGGCGTCTGTCTGGGTACGTAACCCGTCGTCCGGGCACACAGGCACGGGGGAGCAGTGGCACCATGATAAGGAAACTCTAGAGTTGTGATAACAAAAGGAACAAAGTTCATTACTGGCTTGACATCTATAACTCCCTTCTCTCCTGTTCAGCGGTGTTTCTGCTGAGGTACACATCTTTAAGCCTGTAACGTGAACAGGAGGATGCGCTCTTGTGGACACCTCAGTGTTTCAGAGTTTTGTTTGTGAGGTTGATGTTCACAATCGGGTCCATCCGGATGAGAAATACAACTGCTATAATTTCAACTGGCCACAAGCCAAGATATTCAATCCCCCTACTTCAGATGAAAAAAAAAAAAAAAACAACTAAGACTGCATGTTCTGAAGACTCTTGAGAACTGAGAACAGAACCATATGAGATCCGCTTCAGTGGATTTTCATAATAACACCAATAAAAACAGAGAGGATATCAATCAAAGTCATCTCCTGGACAATAGTGAACCTGGCCACTTTATGCTTTAAAACAAATTCACAACTTGCAGCCATTAACCTTAGCGGAACACCTGCAAAAGTGCAAAGTCATACACAGAAACACATGTAAACATACACAGGATTTGGCACCGCTGCCCCTACTATCCTGGCCTAGTTTGCATCTAATGATGGAGTGTAAAGTCTGTGCACAATGACAGACAGGTGTTAACAGCTGCAGGGTATGGACTAAACAGGCCACAAACATTTCCGTAATCCAGACCTGGTTTGAGTAATGGTCTGGGCCTTTCTTCCTGTCTGACTCCACTGTACATGCAAACTGAAGGTACTGATAATTTTGTTGGAGCACCAACAATGGTTCAGAGAACAATGCCAATAAAAAGCACTAAAAAAGAATGTGATAAAACATCCGTGAGTGGAAATGGCTTCCACACCACAAAAAGGCAAACAGGTGTTGGTTGGTTGAGCAACGTCCTGAAGTAAAAACAAAGAGCTGCACAGTTAGAGTTCATGAATTTGGCAAAGAAACACATTTTAAGAAGTAAATCGAGAGTTTTCCTTTGTCACAACAAAGAGTTTCCCTCCCCTTGTAGCTCTCACTTCCCCTTCCCCCACCTCAGCTTATGGACTGACAAGCCGGACCTGGGCATCCCCTCTATACGTCCTCTCCGCTGCCACCCATCCCCCTTATCCCCTTATGGGAAATTGCAAGGGCCACGCAGGGACCACCGCGGTGCAACCAGGAGGCGGGACCCAAGGAGCTGTCAAACACAAGGCGGACTGTCTGTCAGAGAGGACCAAAGCCTGTGTAAGCCTCTGAGGCATTCCACTCCCCCCGCTGGCACTCTGTGTTTACAACCGTTTTGTTTGGCTTGAAAAGGTGATGTGGGTGAAAAGAAGAAAGAAGGAGGGGTGGGGGGGTGGACGGAAAAAAACATCTGTGTGAGATGATGTATGTGTGTGTGTGTGTGTGTGTGAATGTGAGGATGCTCATGACCGTGTGTGTGTGTGTGTTAAGTGGGAGAGTGATTGCTCAGAGGTCTGGAGGCATCTGGGGGCCACGCTCATTTCCAATTAGCCTCTCTTTCCGCAGTGCACAAACACACTCTTGGAAAACGCAGAGGTGAAAGGTAGTCTTGGCAAAGCTCAAACAAGCATTAAGGACACCAGCAGACCCCTTCCTAGAAAGATTGTCAAAATTTGCCCTCAATTGGGAATGTGGTGAGACATTTGAAGCTCTTGTGAGAGAAACCTGTCCAGCTGTGACCAGCACGTGTTTCAAATTAGGAATTTCACAAAGACGCACGCTGACTCACCAACATATACCAAGACATGTGCATGTGCACATATATCACATGCATGCACGTACTGTACATATGCATTTGTATGGCACACACAAACACACACAATAGCTTTGCCTCTTTGCTCTGTAGTCACACAAAGACAGACTAAATAAAGTTTGACAAACTTCACACAGTCACAGGGAGCAGTCACCAGCAAGCTAACCTGGACAGTGGTTAGCTAAGGACAGCAGCATCTGCTCTGAGCTCTTCGGCTGGCTGGTTTAGAGGTTAGTACCCTGTAATTGCAAGGAAACTGTTGCAGAGAGCACCTCATTTCTGAACCCAAGCCATACATCACCTCCAGGAATGAGAAGGCAGAGGACTGATTTAAAAAGCCCTCCGCTCTTTCATTTTAACACGGCCATTTCCAAAAGGCATCACCTTTCATGTGGCGGTGTCTTTCTCATGCCTCTGGGTTCGGAGTTCACTTTGGCCTTGGCCTGTTGGGGGTTTGTGTCTGTGATGCTTTACAGCAAGCCCTGTCTTCTCTACGATGCACGTATAAAACAGGCATCAATCCAAAAACACGTCACCTGTCAAAATGGAACAATATGGACCACAGCTGTTGATTTTCTAAATGTCATAATTTCCTGTTACATGTCTAATAACTTGACCTGGAGGTGAGAGGCAATGGAGAGCCCATGAAGCTATACGAGTAGTGAGGGATTCTGTGCAGTGATCTCTTTGGGCTGACAAAGCACTGGAATAAGTGAAATGACAGTTGTTATTTTGGACTGGATCTACTTGGTCAGCAGAGGCATACCTCTATTACTGCTAGTTCCATGTTTCCTCTTTCCCTTGTGCGCAAAGGGTGTGAAGAGGAGGAGGAAGAGAAATTATGAGAGGGAAGGGAAGGTGAGAAAGAGAGACAACATGATGCAACCTTGACCCAAACCAACCTGTCCTTTTTACTATGACTCCTCACTTGCTTCCTATCCTCTTTGTCCTCTCTGTGATCCCTCCTTTCCTCACATCTTTCCAAGAAGAGTAAGGGTTGTTATTACAGCGAATGAGTAGTTTGGTCCCATCAGCTGTTCTATTCACCTGCACTTAGACACTTTTACTGCTGGTCTTTCTCACTCATGATTATCTCTGTACAACTACTAAGACACACATAATCTACCCCTTATTATGATTTAAAGCTGCAGTCATGATTTTTTTTATGAAAATATGTATTTTAGCGCATTATATTATTATTATTATTATTATTATTATTATTATTATTAGCCACCTGGGGGCAGTCCAACAAGCTTTAAAAACAATACTGGCACATGGTCACCATATAAAGTTAATATGACAAACATGTTGGCAAATAGTGGCTTATTCACACATTGAGCAAACACAGGACAAAACTAGCATTCATTTGGAGTCTTGTCTGTGTCCACCTGATGAATGTATGTCCAATACACACAGATCTGTTAAATACTCCACTATGTTCACCAGCTAATTATTAGCCTTTGCAATCTGCCATTTGCCAGGTGATGTACAGTGGGTTTTTGTCGATGGCAGCAATAAGTGAATCAAAACAGTGAAGCTGTGAGTCCTAAAACTCAAACAATGACTGAGATTGGAAAGGCTGAGTCAGGTGATGACTCTCTGTGGGTTTGACACCATAAGTGAACACTTGCTACTATGTGTAGCACCATAGGCTTCAGTAGTTGCTTCAGCCGTTGTTAATATAAAAATATTGATTATATCAGCTTTAAGGACTGGTATGCTATGTAAATGGCAGACAGACAAAGTTAGCAACCACTTGATGATTCTAATGAGTCAGAGGGGCTTAGAAATATTAGGTCTACATGTGTCAAGTGACAGAAACACTACTCCAAATGCTTATGTTGGTGTATAGCCTATGCAATTGTTTGCTCACATGTTAGCCATAACAATTTTAATTTAAGATAGGCCTACTGTATATGTCTGGTGCGGTGTGTTCCGCTTCCTGAGAAGTTCCTGTCTTTATGTAATTATTTACACCTTCTGCCAAATTTCCAGTGAATAATTAATGACTTTAAAAATTGAGTATTAGGGCATTAATATTTGCCCCATTTTGAAACCTCACTATAATAATGCATCTTTCTCATCTTTCTCCTTCTACACAGCCAGCAATGAAAGCTCCACTCACTGGGTACCGGACACAGTATCAGCAAACTGAATGCTAAAACAACAATCCTCTTGTTAGCCCAAATCCACAGATATGTCTGTGACGATGGCAAATCAAAGTGGCAACATCCTGCAAATATCCAGAGATTAGCTGAGAGTGACACTGATACCAGTCTCACAATCCCAAGCTCCAGTGCAGACACATGCACACACAAACACACACAGACACACACACACACACACATATACACAAACACACACCCTGTCCCAGCATCGTACGACAAGTCTGTCAGGCTGCCAGGGAGCTCCAGCCAACACTCACCGCCTCAGCCAGCAGACTCCATTCTGCCCTGGCTTCACTTTTCAAGACCTCACTATCTCACTCTAATTGGCTGAAACCAGAGCAGGTCGTCATTCTTTTCTGAGGAATGTTCTGGAAATCGAAAACAACTTCCCGTTTATTCACTTACACTAAGCACTCAATTAAGTCCCTATTAAGAGTATCTGGGAGAGCGTTTTGGGTTTTACACGTATTCAAAGAAAAGCTGAGCAAGCAGTCATTGAATTGAAATCGTGTCATTTTGCAACAAAGTCCCTAGAAGACTTCCCTAGATAACACCCAGGTTGACAGTAAAATAAACAAAACTGAGAACAATAAAAAACTTTCACAACAAAACATCACAGTTTATTCAAGCTCTGTCACCACTTTCTTTTTTCCCTCTGCCACCCACTGAGCGATGACGTAGTGAGAAGCAACAGTGCAGGGATCTTCAAAGAGTAAGGATGTGCATACAGGGCCAAGCGCTCCCCGGCTGTGGCTTGACAGGCACTTATTGATCAAGCTAGCTGGCCCCTAATCTACACATACATGCACACAGACATACATATTTGTGTGTGTGTGTGTGTGTGTGTGTGTGTGTGTGTGTGTGTGTGTGTGTGTGTGCGCGCTTACATTTAATGGTGGGCAATCCTGCAAGCATATAAATACATCACACACAAGAGCATCCACATGCATGTACTTGCACACAAAATCAAAACACACACGCAAACAGACACACACAGACGCACAGGCAGGGTGCTTTTGAAGAGTGAGAGGAACCGAAAGGGGCGGGAGGGACAGGGAGGGGGGGTAAGGGAGAAAGAGCAGGAGAAGAGAGGATGGAGGGGGGGTAGTGGGATGAGGGGGTGGGGGGTGGCAGTATTTATAGACAACAAGTGATGGGATGCCCTCATTAGTGCACGGCCCACTGAGCTAGATGACATACGCCGCCAAGAGGTCATGTGACCGCATTACTCACTCTGGTGCCCTGTGAGAGGGCCCGTTGAGCAACAGAGAGGGCGCGAGGGAGGGAAGGGGGAGAACGAGGTGGAGAAGCAGAGCGAGTCAGAGGAGAAGGGAACACAGGGGGAGAAAACTACCCATGAACCCTGCAGTGCCCATTGCCCTATTTCAACTAAGCTGTATACAAACAAACATTTTTTTTTTCACTCTTTATTTAGGGGACGTGCCTCTCTCCCATTTTCTGAGCACTGACCTCAATTACCCGATGTGGTCAGAGCTTTGTTTCATAACCTAATAGAACAAAAAACTCCTCTGACAGCGCAGGCACAAGAGGTGACAGCCGTTGAGAAAATTTACGTTTTACGAGAGATGATGTTTCCAGTGTAATCGCTGAGAATGACATGGCAAGCTCTGGGCTAATGATAGGACAAGAAAGAGATCTTTAAAGGGGAGCTTTGGTTGCTAAGACAATACCTGCTGCTAGTTTTTCCCCATAGAGGCCATAGCTGTAATCCTCCACATCTGACACTCCCCTTCCCACACACACACACACACACGCACATACACGCACACACGAACACATACACACACACACTCCCGCTCAGAGACACCTCCGAGCCAGGAGCTCGACTCAAGAGCCTGTAAAGCCTCAGACCTGAACCTCATGACTTCTTTGTGGAAAGAATGAGGTAGGGGTCAGGGGAAGTGGCGAGAAGGCGTGATAGGTGCAGTGCATTAAGAACATCCAGGAAAAGAGAGAAAGAGAGAGAGAGAGACTGTGGAGGAGATACACAGAACAGTACAACACAGTCGCAAGAGAATCAAGAAGAATCATCCGGGTTTACAGATTACCAGACGTTTGAGGCCGGCATAAAAGTGAACACACACACACACACACACACATACACAGACACAGACACATACACAAACACACCACACAGAAGTACCACATAAAAGCGGTCTTGCATGGGCAGGTGAGTATTAGTGCAGGGCCCCCCCTCTCTTTCAACTCGCGCTACTTCAAATAGCAGTTGAAGACGAAGCAGAGGTTTCATCACTACAGACAAAAGCTGTGCCACTACTCGCACACAAAACGAAATGTAAGAAATCTGTTTGTGAATTTGTTCAGACAGAAAACAACAATGACAATGACGAAACACTGTTTTTTTGCCATGTTAGTAGAGTGGCTTCAGGGGTCGCAAAGTCTGTTGGTCCAGTTGGTCAACTTTGGTCGAGACTGAAATATCTCAACAACTACTGGATGGAAATTAAATTCGCAGATGTTATGCGACCAGAGGATGAGTCCTAATGACTTTAGAAATCCCCTGACTTTTCATCTTGTGCCACCATGAGGTTGACATTTATATTCTTGAGTGAGACAAATCAACTGTCATTAGGTGGACTACCAAGGTATTTGGAGGAGAAATTCATGTGTCCTTCAGAATGAATCAGTAATTATTTTTGCTTAAATCTTCACTTTTCATCAACTCCAAATTTTTGATTCGTTCTTAAATTAAAGTTGTGACCAAATACCTGTGCAACAAAATAACATTCCCATGCATGTATAATGTATCCTCACAGTAAGCAGGCCCCAACTATAAATGGTTAACACATCTAAAAACAGTTTCTCCTTTTCTAACAAATTTAAGATGGTTTTAATCTAGATGTCTAGGCGTCCTTGGACCTGCAAATTACCAAATGAGTGTTTACAGGGTTCCAATGAGGACCAGACATCCACGGCGATCCAGCTCAGTCAGCCAAACTTGGGTTAAAGGTTTGTAGCTTATTAAAGCAAACCGCTTGCTGTGATTAAACTAAGACCATGTCTCCTTAACCGTTTCTCCCACATACAGGCTGAGAGCAGTATGGGAGCCACAATCCCAGGACCATTACTGTTTAGTCCGGTTGTTGTGGTTGGATTAAGATGTTAGCTATCCCCTGTTAACCTCTCCTCGCTAGACAGCGCTGATCCAGGACCTAACATGGTGAGGAGGGTGATGGAGCCAGATGAAAGGATATAAGGGATATAAGACTTACATGGGCCCACACTGCAAAAGACTCCTGGAGGGCAGGAGGTTAAGGAGAGAAGAGAACCCTCCCTCTCTTTTTCCCTCTCATGCATGTTCCGAATGTTAAACACCAGCCCACCACATCCTCATCCCCCTGTACCTCCTCCTCACTCTCCTCCTCCCTCCTCTCCTCCCGCCTCCTGCTCTTCAGAATCACTGATGTGAGGTCTTTTGTGCGAGCGCTGGCTGGCCTCAGCCTGGGCTCTGTTACGGCCTGACCACTGACCCACTCACCCGCCTTTTAAAGAGGTTTTAGGGTCATGGGTTCACAACAAGGTGACTCAACTGTGAACGGCGGGCGGCATCCTCTTTCAAAGGGCCTACGTCTTCACCTTTCCCTCTCAAGACTCTCTCTCCCTCTTTTCTCCCCACTCTGTCTCTCTTTTCTTTCCTCTTTCTCTCTCTCTCTCTCTTTCTGCCTCCCCCCCACAGCCCTTCTTTCCATGTATCCTCAGAGACTGACCCGCCGTCTCAGCCCTAATTAGCATAGCATCCCAGAGCGAGGAGAACATGAAGGCTAATGGGGGTTGGGGCCCCGTAACAACACTGAGGGTAAAGCTTCAAGTTTCTAACTAGGGCCATCACCTGACCACATTTACATGAGTTTCTGCAACCAGAATGCAGGCAGGAGAGTAATGCATGATAAATTATTCCTTTTTCTTGGTAGAGGAAGTGAACTAGAAGGGAAAGGCATCAGGATTCAAAGCAGCGCTGCCTGCATGGAAGGTATTTTGTATTTTGCGGCCGGCTTGAACAACAACGCTGATAAGGGAAGAGGAGGAAACACATTCAGTGTCGCAACATGATGATCCAAAACAAATACTTCAAATTATTCCATAATTAGGTTGAAAGCTAATTCAGTCTGGTTTCATGGTAGCTGAAATGAATTAAACACTTTAGTCTTATCTGCCTCAAATACACGATGGGTGGGCTTTACTGCGTAAGGATAATTCATCATGTCATTCCAATGGCATGCTACCCCATAAAACAGGATTAGGAGTTTCTTATGTGTGATACATATGAATTTCTAAGGGATCTATTACATATCATTCTCAACAAGGACCACTTGATTGCGGCTGTATCGAGATCTACAGCCACACCCCCCAAACCGACATGCCTCCAACATCAACTGGAGCACAACAGGTGTCATTCTCCTTTTTAAAGCATTTGTGAGTCAATAAAAAAGTGTTTACTGTTTTAGCATAGTGAATCCAATTACTATGATCTGTTCATTAAGCAACACGGACCCACATGTGGACTAGCTTACCATTCCATGTCCACAGTCAGTCCCATCAGCCAGTGGCATGTGCTGTGTGCGACATCCCTTATGGTCCCCTTCTGCACTCGTACACCACAGCCTCTTGCACTGTTTCTGTGGGGGGGAAAACAAGCAATTAATCATTCTGAATAGGAAAAGAGCTTCTCTATAATGTGAAGACACTCCACAGACAAAACAGTGATTAGACGTTCTTAATGAAATCTTTTTTGAGACTTTTGTTGAGAGCACAGCAGAACTGAACTGCTATTTCCTCACATATTGCCTTCTTTCATGTGGGTGGAGAAGTGTGCAATCGCAGTTCCAAAGTCTGTTTATTGGTTTCTTCTAATAATATTTCAGTCTAAGTAGCTGGGAACTGACACTTCCTTTTGTGCTTCATTGCCTCTCAGACATGTGCAAGATGCATTTAAATGCCTCAGCATCACGTTTTAATTAGTGGCTGTGCATTCAACAATAGGCCGAGTTAATCTGCCCCTTTGTGTCTTGTTAAAATGCATGTTGTACATCAGGCATGGGAATTTACAGATTAAATTACTGCACTTTACATCATAATAAAGAGCCTTGAAGACTACACACAATTAACTGACTTCAGTTTCATGTTTACTGACCTACAGTACATGGATAACTGCTTTGTTCAACTTTGTAATGGTTCATAAAAAACAAGGTTCTCCTTTACATCTGAGTAGAAGACATCTATCGCAGATCTACTTTCACCTGGAATCTTGCTTGCTTTGATAGCAAGCCAACTTACCATGTAGGGGCAAATTTGGGATCCAGGTCCAAACATCAGTTCACATTGTCTGTTGGCATTGTAGATTTGACCAGGGAGGAGGGTGGGCAGCTCGTACGTCCTGCCCACAGGTTCATCAAGGAGGCACTCTCCGTATCCAGTGCTAAAAAAAAAAAAAAAAAAAAAAAAAAAAGGTAAGCGTGTGTGTACAGTAAGTGCAAACGAAGTACAAAACCATACAAATTTCTGTTTACAAATAGACAAATACACACACATTTCCTATGAACATTTTCATCAGTATTTTCTGACCCTACAAAGTATCAACATTTGTCATCTCTTTCATAAGAGCAAAGTAAACATCTCTGTGATATTGTCTTTGATCATCCTCAGATGTGTTTTCCCCTGTGGGTGGTCTGTAAAGTTACCTAACAGAGAGACTGATACCACTTCCCCTTAATGGCCTGTTAGTAAATGCTGAGCTGTTTCATCCTATGAAACTGGAGTCGTGCGCCACAGACTGAATAAAACAGCATTTTAATACAGACTGAGGAGGATTTACACGCTGACCACATTTTTATCTGAGCTGTATTTCTCTGTGATTAAGGCAAACAAGAGAATTTGGAATTATAAAGCACCTTGATTAAGTTACACGTCGGTGCCAGCGCCAGCACTGCAGTATAATGACGGATTGTGCTGTACATCAGCCACACCCTGACTCCCGACACAATGACTGAGACAACAAAAGCACAGCCGGACTGAATGTATGCACCACACACACACGCCAACACGCCAACGCTCTGCATATGAAATCATCTCGCCTCTACGGTCGTGAAAAGGCGCTAGACAAACATTTTAGCAGAGCGTACTGAGCCTCAAAGGGATCTCTTCTTTTTTGTTTGTGTAAAAAAAAAAAAGGAGGGGTAGATGAGGCATGTATGGATGTGTCATTACACAACATGTCTGCACCACACTGACAAATTTCATCCTGGATTGAGTGGCTAAAAACACCTGCTCCATACAGCACCAGCTGATGTGGCAGGCCAATAATTACACAGGATTATCCCGAGTTAGCGTCACTTTGTTTCTTCCCTCTTTCATTTCCAGCCATAATGTAAGAAACTGCAGCAAAGAGCACAGGGCGGCAGGGGAATGATTGCATAACAAGAACATATCTGCAGTGGAGGTATGGAGCAACCTGTCAAAGAACCATACAGACAGTCCCACATTACAGCGTCTTTCAGCAGTTGGTCATCAGTCTAATCATTGTCCTGGAACCTAATGGAAAGATTATTAAGACCAAGACGGACAGAAGAGGGAGAAGGTCATTTTTTTTTTTAAATGAAACGTCTACTTAAAAAAAAAAAAATGGAGAAATGTGGATTTGAGACAGCAAAGCAGCTCCTCTCTGGCACCACATGAGATTCCACACCTGGCAGCCGTTGAGAGACTTGAAAGTGAGTTTATATTTATACAGTGACTTATAGTTGGCTGTTGTGTGCTTGTCATAAGAGGCTAAACACTAATAGTTTCCATGTACACCACACTGGGCTTCCCTCGGCAGATGCAGTGCAAGCGGTCTTCTCGTATGTCAGACTTATGGTTTTTGCAGAGGGTTGAATGACATGGAGCATCACGGTACAGTGTCTGATCAAACAGCACCAGCTGAACTGCAGCGATGCTGAGCTTGTCCCTGACAGCATGTAGCGATTACTGTACACGGAGATACAGAACAAGATAATGACAGAGGTTTAGCTGAATTTGGAGAAACAGGCAGTACATAAAGATCCATCATGATCCATCTTGATTTTATTAAGAAACAAACAGATCAAAAAATGATTTCACATGGGAGTTTTCAAGAGTAGTTGCTGTTGGAGTGGTTTGGCTAATTTTTGAGATGTATGATGAAAAATGATAGGGGCTGGCCCACTACTAATGATTATGTGGTTTCAACCCCCCCCCCCCCCCCCCCCCCCCCCCGGCGAACACAACAATTAGTGGGTGGCAACAGTCAAAAATTAGCATGTTACTTTTATATTGGGATTTTGAGGCTTAAATCAAACGGCACAGAGCCAGGAAAGGAATGAATGGTTGCTTTATGTAGCAGTTGACACATAATAACGCTGCACAACAGCAGGACGCTTTTCATCAGCCCTCAGGTGCGGGAGTTCAGTGCACATTATTACAGCAACAGTGAGATAAAGGGGGAGAGGGAGGGGAATCCTTCGCCTTTGGTTTTTTTTAAACTGGTAGGAGAGTGGTGCAGATTGAATTTGCTCTTCAGGGGAAAATAGGCAGTCAAAACACTGACGTACTTGACCAGGTCAGCCCACTGAGCAGGAGTGGTACTGTAGAAGTGCTAGTTTGAATCAATGCTTCTCATTGTTGGCTGGAGATGGACTTCAAAAGCACTTGGACTACGGTCTCAAGGGCCTTTCCCACCGCTGTGGCTCCCACACTTGAACCAAGTGCTGCTTTTACTCTCCCCATACCTGCATTGTTGTTAAATATCCCGTATGATTGACAAATGTTAAACTTTATCACAAATGCATTTGATGTTTACATCACACTCCTCCTGGATTTTGTGCAGTAATCAGCCACACACACACAGAAACCCAACACAGCTGACATGGACCAGTCCGAATAATGAAGAGATTCATGAAGATTCTGCTCGTCTTCAGCTGAAGTTTCCAACCACTTGGTGCTGAGGTCATCTCTGGCTGGAAACTATGCGTAGCACAACCTTAAAACTCCATACGAGGCGTCGCCTAACACTGCGCTCTCGAGATGCATCTGGTCGACAAGGCCGTCCTTTGTGAAGGCCTCCACAATCAACAGAGGAAAGGAGGCAAAGATTAAAGGGTCATGTCCAGGGAAGATCTAATTATAACTGACATTTCCCATCCTAAAGGAAAGCCCTTCACCAGTGATCAGTGACCATGGTGCGAGTTAGGAGCTGGTGAATGAGCTGTTGCCCCGTGTTACAAGTTCTGGTGTGGAAAGCAGGCCAGTGACTAGATTACTATTTGCCCAGCATCTTGAAGGCAGGGCTCTGTCTCTGTCTGGAGCGGAGAGACAGCTGAGGGGCTGCAGAAGATCCATCGCCCAGGTCAGCCGAGGAAGACCCCCGGATTCAAACAGGAAATACTCTTTCAACACCAGCCAATAACAACTTCACATAGTTTACATTGCGCTGACCTGTCTACAGAGCGCTGTGAGAAACGTAGAAGCAGTTTGTTAAGCGGGCCACGTCACAACAAGTAAAAGGTTAATGGCACACTTCTGAATGTGATATTATGAGACTGGAAAAGAGATGGAGAGGGAACGCGTAATCAGTCATTTGCTTTGATTATGAAAGAGCTGACAATTAGAAAGGAGAGCTGGAGGTACCCACTCTAAGAACTCCGTGATGTACTTGCGACTGCACTTGGACCATGACCAGGGATTGGTGTCGTAGTTGAGGGTGGGAGCCATGACATGATACTGGTGCTTCATGCCTGCCTCGCGACACTTTGGGTTATCATCATGAGGCATGTTGAACCTGGAGCAGAGAAGGAGAAGAGAAGAGATGAGAGAGGGATATAAGGAACACACACACACACACAAAGTGATTATCAGCCGCTTAATGGCTCAGCCATAGCAAGAAGGATAAATGTCATAAGATTTTACGTTGAGCCATTTTTAACAGGGCATCTCCCCACACCATCCCACAGAGGCAGCTACAGACGCATCCATCCACTTGTCTGTTTCTGTTTGTGTCTCTTCTTGCGTACAACTCTCGCCCCCAAATATTTACACAGTGAAATCCTCAAAAGGCTTCAATAAACCTCCTACCGGCCAGTAAGTGCCGTGACATTTTCTGTAAAACCTCACTCTCTATCTGTCAGCATCTCTCCTCTCCACCATCACGGCCAACAAGCTAGTGAGAATCATCTCCAGCTCACCACTTGGACGTCAAAGGTCACCGTCTCGCATTCTCAAAGGGCTTAATAGTGAGGGGAAGGTAGGGGCAGTAACACCACACACACCAATACACACACACACGCGTGTTGCTCCAGTGTTAACACGTAAGAAAACAGATGTCTTTAGAGTTGCAGCTAATGATTATTTTAATTATCATCTGTCAAGGTGAGATCTTCATCCTCACATCTTCTTCATCCTCACATTTGAAATGACCAGTTTCGCATTTCTGCTTCATAAATGACTTAAAAGCTTAAATGATGATCAAAGCTGTTAATAATTAATTTCCTGTTGCTCCACTGACCAATTAATCAACTATTTGTTTCGGCATTAGTCATGATAAACAATGAAGCGAGCCCCTTCAGAGAAGAACAGCTGTATAAAGTGAAGTACACAGCATGGCATCTGCAGATTAATGAATTCATCCAGACTGTCTGCAGTTGGCAGTCTCATAAAGCAGTTTTCTTGATCATGTCCAGAATAGCGTGGTCCATTGCGGATGTCCTGTTTTTTGCCGCAGTTTGGCGTATGTTCACAAATACATGTAGTGCATGCTCATATGCGAGCGCGAGTATTTATACACACAGGAACTCATGCAGCTGTATGATGTCTGAAATGTTTACAACAGGATATGACCAAGTGCTGGGGCTCTGGTTCTGTGGCCCAGGGTCAATCCATATCACCACACACAACAACAACAAAAAAAGACCTAGCATGGCTGGCATGAGGCCCACCCTACAGGGGCCCGAGGGCCTGAAGGAAAACACCCAGGGCAATAATTAAGCTTCTGGCACAGTAATGAGCTCTGCACACACAAACCAAGCTGTCAACTAATGCTGACAACATCTAATCTGGTTCAGATGGTATTTGCAAATTACTCTCTGTCATTTATGATGCTGCATAGGTGCATCAGGGTGATGCGGACTGTGACAGGCAGATTCATACTGTGGTTCTGAGAGCTCAACGCATTGCAGTTTTAAGAGAACACAAATAAATTCAGAAAAACATCTTCATCAGTTTGACAACACATGTGCTGCAAATATTCACAACTCAACCAAATACACAAACCCGCTGCAAGTAGCACAGATGACACAGAAAAAGTGTTTCCAGGGGACAGAAAAGAGTGACGGACCTGGCTGGGACGCCCTTGTTATTTAATGCTTTGTGATTTTTGAAGTTAAAAGCATTGAACGGCAAGTGTGCATGTATTTTAATACATCCATGCAACTGCGTCCAAGCTGGTTTTCGTCACTTTTTAGTTTGTGAGCAAGTCTTGTGTTGTCAAATGGATGAAGATCTTTTGCATGTGTTTCTTAAGTTGCAGTGCACCGAGCTCTCAGGGCAACCGTAGGTTTAAAATAAAAATGAAAAGCTAATTTCTTTGCTGCGATAATGTAGACTTTCTTATTGTCAGGATATGGATTCATGGCAAGTTCCAAATAATTTGTACTCTTAAAACATTACGCTGATTCAGTTTAATCAGGTTTAAAGACTACTAATGAGGACACTGGCTGAAAATCCTGAGATGAGAGCCTTTTAGTAGAATTAGGTCATAAATCAGGCCGTTTTGTGGCTCTGTTTGGACTTAAGAGACAGATCAATAGAGGAGTCGATGCTAGTGGGAGTGTACCACCTGCAGAACTAAATTATTAGCATCCAGACTGTCATAAATTTAAGAGTTTACTCACTTTTAGTCGAAGTTCTTCATCATGCCACCCCTTAATACCATGCTGTTATCCTACTGAGCTGATTTTCAGTAAGACATAAACAGATTTCTGTGTTGAAACGCCCATAACTGAGAAGAAGACGTACTGCTGGAGCGATGACAACCTGAATTCCTGTAGGTTGGCTGTACATAAATAAGAATCACAGCAAACAGAGCGGTCTGCAGGAGCAGCCCTTTGTCAGCGCTTCAACAGAGACAGAGCTCAGTGACAGCGGCGAGCACCAAATACTGCGAAAAATGGATTCCTGCATTGTCATTGGATTACACATCTTATCTCCTCTAGGTGTATTTCCCTACAAAAGAAACCATCTTTGACCATCCCAGTCATCTTATCTACTTAGCCCGCTTGCTTAGGGTGTGTGTGATCAGTGATGCTTTGTGGCGTAGCTCTTCATATTCCTTAAGATGTTTAAAAGTCTGTTGGCAGCTATAGACTCTAACCGAAATGTCAGGAAGATTTTATTTGTGATCCATGACATTTGAAACCTTGGCATCTAATGCCAAACTTGATAAATCCTTGTATGTGTCACCTTTGAGCAGCTATCCAGTGACACTGCCTCGCCTGAAAATCCCCATGATGGCTATTAGGAATCACACATCCTCGCAGTCATCTGAGAAAGGCCTCTTATCCATTAGTCTAAATCTATCTTTAATCTGCAATGCTCTTGAGTGGCTCCCACTACCTGACACTGGCTTTCCCAGAGCGCTAAACACTCTCTCGTGCCCGTGAACGCAGCGATTAACCACGCCAAGAGTCCGAGCCAACTGGGCCTCCAGCTGCTTGAACTTTAGCATAAACAGATCCACACGGGATGCAAGGGGAAGAGAGTGGGGGGGGGGGTCCACAGACTCGTCCATCAGGCTGCCGCTCTGGTCCGATCTCTCAACTGGAAGAATGTGTGAGCGGGACAGAGGAGGCAGAAGAATATCTTTCATTCTTACCCAGTGGCTCACAAGCTCACACTGACACTGGTCCTTTTTACTATCCACACAAACGGACAGGCAGACCGGAAAGAAAATCTCTCACTCACTTACACAATTATATTCTGCGAGGGAGGTGGACACAAAGACAGAACAGAACAAATGACAGAAGCTTTGACTTTCTCAAAAAAGAATAATAATAAATTGTCCAAAAGTGAGCTGGCAGAGATGGAGAAAGAAGGTGTTCAGAGAAAGAACCAGTGTGTTAGTTACGGCTTATAGTGCTTCTAATATTACACCACACTGAAAACAGCTGAACTAGATTAAAAGAAAGAGGTGGTAATGAGTGATTTACTATAATTTGACCTCAGATAGATGTTTAGAATAAACAGAGCTTCAGAGGAAAGACAGTGTCATGTGTTTTGACTTGGCCATTTGGATAGAGATTATGCATGCGAGAACTTTTTTTTTCCCACTTCTTACATGTGGCAATACTTGCTTGTTGTGAAAACACTCTGTGGCGGACAAGCATGATGTGATAACACTGCTTTACTCACTAAGAGACGAATTAGACATGACAACACTGTGATATGTTCATGTTCTTTTATCTGTATTTAGAGGGCTGATATTTCAAAGAGCAGGATAGGAGCAAGTCTCTTCAGATATTAAACATCTCCTGAATAATAAACAGCATACTTAGCCTTGGACTCACTGATAAAGTTCTGTGTGCTACTTGCAAGAAAACTTTGAGTGTATTTACTGTATTTAGAGAACAGAGAACCTCCAAAATAGTTTTAACATTATCTTACCATATCCATGCTGAATTTCATCTGAACTTGTTGTCCTCTCTAAGCAAAGCTATTACACATACAGGGTTAACTTCTTTAGCTGTATAATAAAGTATTATAGGCTGGCATCTTATCAAAAGTCAAATTTCACTTTATTATGTTTTGCACCTGTGCCTGCTGCGCCCTACGTCTCTTGATAAGAGGGCTTTTGTTGGTCAAGTTTGGCTGTGAGTGGTGTGTGTGTACAGCGTGTGTTGGTGTGTGTGTGTTGGGTTAGGAGTGGGGAGGGAGACGAGGGTGGGTTGATACAAGTTCTGTGCTGCAACTTACACATGGCCCAGCTCATGAGCGATGGTGAAGGAGGCACTAATTCCATTTTCCTCGCTGATGGAGCAGCTCCGGTACTGGTCGCACATGGTTCCCAGCTCGGCTAGTCCTACACACACACACACACACACACACACACAGATGCATGTCAACATATACAGCATAGTGCAATCTGGGAAAAAAATGCAGCTTGAGTGTTAAAGGCGATTAAACCATCAAAACTTCTGTTCTGTAAGAGAGATTAGCACTGCCACCGACCCCCTCCCTCCTCCCCTTTCTACCACTCTGCTCTGTCACTATAATATTATTAGCCGACAACTTGCCATAAACTCATTACTGCACAGTTTATGAGCTGTTGCTAATGGAGTAGAAAGTTAATTGAAACGGACCCGAGATGGAGATGTTTTTGCAAAGCAAAAGTTTACCTAACGTGTCACATTTATCTTTCGCACGGCAGATGTCTTCCCTGAAAAAAAAAAGAAAAACACAAAATATACAACGCTGTTAAAACTTTTTGACAGTTTTCTTGAGCAATTTGGTTTTGCTTTCAAAAGCCACAGGGCGTACCTGGTGATGAGAAGTGCTGTGTCATGGTGAGAGGGATGGCTGTCATCCTGGACGTTTTGGCTTTGCTGCCAAACACAGAAGTTGTGAAGAGTCGTGGCAGCGTTGAAGCTCACTGTGGGCCCTTCCTGTTTGGGGTGAAACACCAACGGGGATTTGACCAAGAAAAAAATATAGCAATGTTTTAGGTAGTTATTGTAGTAACTAGGTTTTAAAAAATCTCTCTTATATTTAAAGGGATATCCTGCATTTGTCTGTTATGACTTTGGCAAGAATGACATAGGGGGTAAAGCTTTCCAAACAACCTCAGTTTAACAAGTGTCTCTAAGCTAGACCATGATTAAACACAGAAAGTACTGCAGTCCCCTTAGAAATTCAAGGGTACAGCATAGCATCCCTCTTGCACTGGCTCCTTCTCCTCTGAGAACAGCTGCACATTTCAGGCAGGAGACCTATTTCTATCCGACCCAGTGGGTAGTCATCCATTTTGAAATATCTGAATACAGGATATTCTATCTGATGGTGTCCCTTGATAAAATCCTTCTGGTAAATTTTAGCTTTTTGGAAAGTTGCAGGAGTCTTTAGCTCTTAACCCTGATCAGCCGCTATATAACCAAGAAACATTAATGGACAAAAACATGAACAATATCCAGGTTGGTGAGAAATTAAGTAAATGAAACTATTGAATCAATTCCAGTGACCAAAAAAACTACAGTGAGTCTCTTCAGCCACATTTTGTTTGCAGGTGGCTAGCTGCTTCACTATAGTGCCGTTTGTTTTCTAAGGAGACCTCTCTAGAGACTTCAGACTGACAAGGAAGGCAGTGTCCTTTCACACAGGCCTCACAGAGAAAAGGCCAGGCCAGGGACACCTGCGCTGACGTCAGCCATATTGGAGACCTGGATACAGGGTTAGGGTTAGCCTTCAACGACCCCGCACTCACCTGTTCATTGTGGATGATGACTAGTTTGACAATCATGATGTTGATGAGGTTTCCTACGCTGGGATCCCTGTACACTGCTGCTACCTGTAACAAAGACAAAACACACAGACAAAAAAAATGCAAACCTCCACTAACCTGAGCCAGAGCACAGATAGAGACGGTATAAAAGCTAGTCTACCTCTCTGAACTCAATACTTGGAAAGATACATACAGCTATCGCTTTTTTTAGTTAAGCTCCATGGGGTTTAATCAAAATAGCAACAGTTCATTGAAGTCAAAAGAGAAAAAAAGTCTCCTTGAGGGTAAGTTTAATCAACAGGGTATTAAAACCAATTACAATTCCCCCACAGACCTTAGCAAAGAAAAAATAAACTGAAAGCTGGACCCAGCTACAAATGTGAAACTTCAGCAAAGCTGGAGCTCAGAGCCCCTCTGTGAGGACAGCAAAACATTCCCTCTGTAGTTTTTCCTCTCCGCTTCTCTTGCCTTTCTCGTGCACCCCTGTCACGGTCAGCCAGCGGTCTCCTGAGGCCGTGTGCGGCCTCCTGACAGGAACTCATTAGTCC
This sequence comes from Seriola aureovittata, assembly GCF_021018895.1. Lineage (NCBI taxonomy): Eukaryota > Metazoa > Chordata > Actinopteri > Carangiformes > Carangidae > Seriola > Seriola aureovittata. The sequence continues at coordinate 8,399,979 of NC_079373.1, read as the reverse complement.
ACTATAAACATTTAGCCTTTTTTAGCCTTGGAGGGAGGCAAGCGTGGCCCAGGCCTGTCCAGAGTGGGCATAAGGGAGCGTGTCTTTGCTTCCTCTTAGCCCAACTGTGACACAGGACCTTGTTCTGTATGCTCTTTCCCCAACGTATGTTATTGCATGATCAGTGCAAGAATCAAGTGAGGGGGGGCTACAGCCTACACCGGGCCATCACTACAGGATCTCACACAGCCAGTTAGCCAAACACAAGCTCTGAAGACAGGAAGAAATGTCAGCAGGGCTGTAGCTACCACCAAGGACAAGTTCTCAGTGCATGACATCTGGTCTGACATATCACGCATGATGTTTTTTAGGCTATATCAATATCAGAAAATCTCCTGATTTAATGCAAAAAAAAGAAAAAAAAGAATTCAAATAAAATAAATGTATTTTAATTTTAGCAGATTTATTTTTCAGGGACCATCTACAAAAATGATATATTTAGCTATTAGCTGCTTTCCATCTGCTGTCCCAGGGAAGGTAACCACACTTCATCAACATGACCTATACCTAAAAACTTAACTTAACAAACCCAGTGGATTAAACTTGGTACACTTCTCAGTTCTGCTTGAAACTGTCATATTTTTCTCTTGTTTGGTGAAAGTGAGGCTAAAGTAATGTGACTGCAGACTCTGAAACACAGAAGGAAAAAAAAAAGTGGTTCGCCGCCAGCGCTGCCCTGCAGACATGAACATGGCAGAATTTATGTTTTGACTTCAAACCTGGCAATAAAACTGACCTGGCACATTGCTTTTTAACACTGACTGTACCCTATCAACCTCACTTAAGGATAACACTCCACTGACAATCATTACTCCTTTGTAAGTTAATGAGTGCTCTGAAACATTCAGACTGTCACACTGGTGAGAGACAGCAGGAGGTACACACAGTTCAGGACAACTGATAACCTATCCTGCTTTTGACACAGCGATCCCCAAACACTTTTAGTCTAATACATACAGGGACAGTCATCGCCGGTCAGCTCTCCCTGTCAGATATGGGACTCATAAAGAGACCAATGTGCTGAGTCAGGTTTTTACCAATTAACCAGGCAGCGGCATGCTCAGGTCATACCAGGGTTTACAACCAAAATGTCAAACGGTAAAATGGGGTTGGGGTTTTTCACATTTTAAAGGCTGTGTTCACCAAATTACCAAGAAAAAACCTTTCTTACCCCTTATGTTGCCATGGGGATAGTTTTGGTTTTTATTTGCTCCAGTTTTTGAGGTGTCATTCTCTGAGATATCGGTCACTACCCCAATACAATGAAGCTATATGTTCACAGCAATATCCTCACTGTTTTCATAGGGACTATTTCTTCAGTAGAGCCTGTGGACTATCCAAAGTAAACGCAACTATTTTTATTGTGTCTCATGTTAGCAAATGATGTTAGCCAACTAGCCCTGCCATTAGTCACTGTGTAACTAAGCTTCTAGCACCACCTACTTCATAAAAACACACTGATGAATTTGGAAATCTCAAAACCTGCACATTTAAACCAAAACTATCATGGCTGAATAACAGTAGAAGCAGATACAAATATGGAAATTCTTGTAATAATGTAACTCACAAAATATCATCTGATGATACTGAACAAAATACTGAACAAAAAAAATCTTCAACATTGAGACAAAATAATAATTTTTAGAAACATTATTTTACTTACTACTGACATGATTGTTAGGATGTAGTGCTCTAGGTTGCGTCCATGGTGACGCACCATTTTGGCATCCGCTGTCACCATCAGCTCAACGTAGCGAGGGTAAGACAGGAAGCGCTTGCGTCGGCGTGGGGATCTGGAGTGTGTGGTGGTGGAGTTGTTCTCATAAATGTGTTGATCATCTATTGTGGTTCTAAGAGAGTCCAGCTCCTCTCCCATGTTTCCTCTGCTCTCAAAAGACACCGGCCTCTTGGAGTCCTCTGTTTAAAAACACAAAACAAAACAAAAAAAAACAGATGTTAAGTTTGGAGGTGGATTGATTACTAATTCATCATCATTTAAGTCTAAGGACCATGCCTGAAATGCTAACATTAATCAACACTGGATACCACTTTATATTTCTATAGGCATTTCATGAGAGAGCAAGGATCATCTACAGTTAAGAGCCAAGGGTTTTAGCTTAGCTGAATTCCAATGACATAACAGAAACACGCTGGACTTGTTTTGCAAAAACCTGCCATAAATTATTGTGTCATTCCAGTTCTCAGGAAGAAAAGAAAAGTTGTACCAAGAGACACAGGTCACTGGTGAGCTTTGAGACTAAGAGTTTTCAGGTCAGATAATCTGCACTCCCTCCTGCCTGAGCGCAAGCCACACAAACAGAGAACGGCATTTTGAAGACTCGCAGAGGGACTAGCCTGAGTATAAACTCTACAAGGGGATATAAAAATTCTCAAATTATCCAACTTTTGCGACCCTGGCAAGTATATCATCTGAAAGACAACAAATCAAATATGTTTAATACCAGATTGAAATGACTCCATTTATAGACTCAAGGTGAATGCCTTCAGCAGCAGCCTCGGATGGAAAAAAAAAAAAAAAAAAAGAAACGACAGCCATATACCATGCATACTCAACCGGCGTTCTCGCAGCTGAACTGCACGTGTTGAGCTGGCTATGAGTTAAAGATTCCTTCACCATGACCCAGTGAAGTTAAAAGAGGGAGACAGAGGCAGAGACACAGACTAGGAAAGCGTGAAGAGCTTGTTTCATTGTAGGAAGGGAAAAGATGGGATCTGGAAAGGTTAAGGCTGATATGAACTAAATTACACATTAGGCTGAAGCTTGACAGGGTTTGGTGAAAGAGGCACAGGCAGAGCAGCGGCTTGGCCGATATTTCTCACTATGTTTTTGATAATATCGGATCCATTTTTACAGTTTTGCCTTGCTGCAGAGTCCGACCCCATTTCACTTCTTTGCTAACTGTACATTGTAGCTATGTGACAAATAAAACTTTGAACTACTGTTTAGTGGCCGCATCGCTTATACCTGAAACATAAAATACAATAACATTATTATATATTATCAAAAAAAAAAAAAAACCTAATTATGTATTATTAAAAAAGCAGAAACATAAAATATTATATCATAACCCACCCCCACGTGTGCACGATAATATCGTATATTGCGAAATTACTGCAGGACATTTTGGATATGCCCCAAGCTTACACACAGGCAAGCTCTAAAAAAAAACGCTGCAGCGTATTCCTGTTACTGAACACCAAGCAACTCCAAGTGATGGATCTTTGTTCAAGAAAAATCTCTTAAACATCATCAATCAAGCTAATGACAAACACATCAAAAATCTTCTGCGTGGTCTGAATGTCAAATTGTTTCAGCTGAGATGAATCATTTATCAGCACTGGATGGATTTCCACAGCTTTTTTGTGTCAAAACAGGCCATTTACGGACTTAGTACAGCACACAGGTCACTGTGCTGTATAGATTTGCAGTGATGCATAGCTGCATGTGATACTGTGTAAGAAAGGTTGCAGCAGTTTCTGCCATCACCCAGCTGGGGGAAGATGGTTTTAGGCAGCCACCAGACAAAGTGCCAGATAAATGTAGGAGGAGTGAATGTGAGACACAGACACAGCAGCACAGTCTCAGATTCCTTTGACAATGTCCTTTTCCATCATTACTAAAATGCATTGTTGCAATTTTTGAAAAAAACAAAAAATGGAGGCAAATTTTTCAAATATAGCCTTCTACTGTGGTTTCTGTTACTCTTAAGGAAAGTTGCAGACTTAAACGAATGAACAATTTAGAGAAAATAGCAAAATAAATGAAGCATCAAATGACATTCAGCGAATAAATGACTTTCAGTGATTATATGACTGACAGCGTTCACAAGCCAAGCATAGTTTGGAGTCCCTCATCCTAAACAACCTCCTCAACTTTGGATAACCCGATTATGGTGAAGAGTTCCTTTGTCTTCTAAACACTCAATCTTTCCAGACTGCCAGACAGAGAGAGATTGTGTGTAAGTGTTAGGTCAGAGAAAAGTAAAAAAAAAAAAAAAAAAAAAAAAAAGAGGAAGGAAAACTCGCAGAGCGCGCCGAGATTATTCAAGCGATGCCCCCAGCGGGGACACGAGGCGGAGCGTGACTCCCTGGCACAATGGCACACAACTCTTGACGCCATGAGGCCCTGCCCCATGCCAGCGCCAGCATCCAAGTCAGCGCCAAGCCCGTCTGTGCCCGTGCACACAGCCCAGGCAGCTGGGCCAGAACAGAGCTTTGTATTTTCCAGGAAAAATCTCTCAGAGGCCAAACCCACTACACTAAACCCCTTAAACAGACTCATCACTGCAGACAGTCTGACATCAAAGGGATTAGCAAAGCACAGAAGAGTATGTACTGTACGTACATCCACAGAAAGTGGTGTTAAGACTCAAGCAAGTGTGAGATGAAAAAAGAAAAGAAGAGGAGGAGGAGGAGGAGGAGGAGAAAATATGGTCTCTGTTATAATAGCCTTTGAATCAGTGCAGATTAGCCACACACAACCTTTCCCAAATCGCCTTAGGTTCAAATCCCCCTCTCACTAGGTAGTGAGCTGCTACTTACACCATGAGAAGACAGGGGTGACTGGCCTGACCCGCTGGACACACAGAGACATGACATCACTCTTGGCACTGGGTACCATATCAGCATCACCTACACATCCACATCTCTGGTGAGACTGATTACCAAACACAGAAATGTGATATATTGAATTTTTTTTTTTTTTTTTTTAACGCTAACAAAAATTTAATCAGCACGAGTCTATAAAACTGAACTCCAGCCGTTCTTCATAACAGAGAAAGAATAAAGTGAGCCCTGCACAGCACTAGTGTAAGCGTTTATAAATAGTGTAATTTTGTTGGCTCCAGAATGGACCTAGTTCAAAAACCCACACCACATTCACTTTTCTGCTCCAACGCCTACTTGACTTGTCAACTTGCCAGAGGATAATCAAACACAAAGAGTAGTTTAAACAATGTTAATCTATTCTTTCAATAACAAGTTTAATTGCACATCAAGTACCTCACACAGCTAATATTTTCAAAATTTCAGTTTGTTTGAATGCATACATCTGTTTACACTTAAGCATTCATTCGTAAACATTAAAGTATGGAAGCGTTTTGATGTTTGATGCTTGTGTATGGACATGATGTTGGAGCCCAATTCATGTAAATGAAGACTGTTCAGCCTAGATCAAAGAGCTGCTCTTTAACTCTCCTTCAGTTCTCTGTCAAAAGTATCAATGCCAAGAGCCCAACAATGGGGAACACACATTTCATTGTTGAACTAATTAACATTCTTTTACAATGGCCTGCTGAGAGTTAAAGCGCCCCCTTTTCCCCAGGTTCCAGTTAAATAGATAGTATACCTTACATTGTGTATAGGTAGTACCTTGCCTGAATATGAGGTCACACACTGGTTAACCGACAGTACGACTCAAGAGGGGAAAAATGTTGAAACTCCTGCAGACAGAAGCACAATTAAGTGCAATTCTGTGGCTAGACGGAGAGAAGCAAAAGGCAGCTAATTGTTGCTGCTGAAGAAGGCTTTTAAAAGTGAAGTGGCATGGCTTTTGACCTCACTGGAAGACGGAGGGGGGTTTGTGCACTTACAGTGCTCTCAGAGTTCAGTTGTTATTTTCAGTTCAGAGACATGCAAAAGACAGCATGGTGGTCAGCTGAAGAATGTGTTTGGAGTAGCAGACCTCCTTTTAGGAGACAAAGCAGTACTAATGGATCCGGACTCCTAATGATGGTCAGGGGCCTGGAGTGTTTTCCTTTGTCAGGATCAAACTCTGACATTCAGTTTTAAAGAAAGTCGTCCTCGAACAAGCTCCTTCGAGGCTGCACAAACCTTTCAGTCTGCTGTTTGAATAATGACAATTGTTTCAAAATCTGCACCTGGATCTGGATCTGCATCAAAGCACACATGATATTCGACAGTCATTCAGAGTGGCTGGTGGCTGCCACGAGCCACTGAAATTTGGTTGCATCAGCACAACTCATTCTAGAGCTATAGTTTAGTTTATGTCAAAGGGGCCATGTCTGCAAGAATGTGGCAACCAGTTAAAGACATTCAGTATGGAATATCAAAAAGCAAACAGGCAGTTTTTGGTGAAGACTGGATGACATTTGTGGAGCAGTAATTAAATAAATGGCCTATTCCAGTGCCATTAGCTCCACACAAAAATCAGATTTCAGTGATTACTTTAGTGAGTAAATGTAAATCAGAACTGAAATGATGGCTGTGCAACAAGAATAAACCAGAATTACCCTTTAGTTAAGAGCATGCAGTAAAGACAATGATATAACCTGTAAACAAAGAAAAAAAGGAAACCAAGTGCAACTATAACAATATAATTGAAGTATTAAGTAACGCTCCTCCATCTCCCATATTTTCAAAAGTATTAAAAACCTATTTGAGTTAAAACCTGTTACAGAGTATCAAATAATAGTTTTGCCTTGACAAAGCCAAGGCAGATCTGCAGTTGTGAGTGATTATCTGGCCTCTCAGATGATAAACAGCCCGAGCCGCAGGCGATGACACTGATGTTTCACCGGCCGCTGTCTCTCCCCAGTCCACCTCAGTGGGAAACTGTCGCTCACCTGTCACCCCCTCTCACCTCTGACTGCCACCATGCAGTCAGTCACTGTCACTCAACTTGCTCTAACCATTCCAATCAGCCGCCATCTGCTAAGAATGCCCAGACAGTAGACAGTGGCAGAAAATAGCCCCAGCTGGAATCTGTCATGGGAACTCCCGAGACAACACAACACATTGGGTTCAATGGGGCTAAGGCCTCAGGGCAGGCAGACACATGGCAGCTATTAAAGTTATAGACTGTCTATAGCTGCCCAGCCCTGTTCGGCCCTGTCCAGAGTATCTGTTATCTTAAAATCAGACAGTGACACTGAGTGCAATGGACCATATTATTAGCTGCTTGCACCGCATCTGTCATGCAGTGTTATGAAATGTGAGGCAATGACGGGACAAAGCATTACGGCTGAGGGGAAAAACTTGCACATTACGCAAAACTAATGTACATGTTGGCTCAAGACTCTGAGTCGGTGCATGGCAAAAACACATCTTTCAACGCATTTGACAATTAAGATTAATATTATCATCTTGTTTTTACAAAGAAAATGCTGCGTCCTTTCAAAAGGACAATCACGAGACAAGAAGAAATTCTGCTTCTCTTTCTATCCACGGCAATAGCAAGGCAATGGGTGAGAAAGCTACTTTACAGAAGCAGGTGTAAAAGCAGAAAGACGGGCAGTGGGAGCTTGAGAAAAAGCTGGGGCCTCTGCCAAGCTCTGGAGCAAGACCGACAGGCACATGCAGCGCAGGCCAGGACTGCTCAAACACATGAAGAAAGAAACGCCTTTCTCCATTCCTCTGCACTGCTCAGTCAGCAATTCCCAATACTCAGTGGGATACATGGTCCACTGACTGGCCAGAGAGATGACATGCTCTTCTGATGGATGCAGACACACACATTCACAAGCAAACCACATCTATACAAGCACACAAAAGCCCAAAACAAACTTTTTTGCCAAGTAACAATAGGTACTTCCTGGAATGGGGGCGGCTCAGTCAGTCCAGGGGGCACGAGGGCACAGAGGAAGCCTAAGCCTTTTGGAGCCTTCTGACATTCATAAGATCCACACCATCTAAAGCCAGACCCTAAAGGTGAGAGGTGCTGTCTGAGTGATCAGCGCCCGCCCATCACACCCCGGCTCGCTACCTTTCCTGACCCCTGTCAAGAGCCGGAGTTAAGAGTCAAAAACAAAGAGCTTAATGCATACATAGTCCCAACTGAGTCCCCGCAAACAAGCCAGCGAGCCCAGTAACCACGCACCTCCAGGAGGGGAAAAAATCTCAAGGTCACATCCACCCATCCAGTGAGTGACTCCAAACAAAGAGGGAAGTGAGGTCACAATCAACAAGTGCTTCCATTCACATACATGAAAGCGCAAAAGGGAGAGCGGGCAGCGATTCAAGTCGGCTAGTTCAAACCGCAGGCGGGGGAGGGCATTTTTCCATGTAAATGAACCCATTGACCAAAAACCTGATGCTAGCATTTAACTACCATGTATACACAGTGGGCACCAAGGGGGGAATCCTATACAATGATTGTGTTGAGGGTCAGGGGGCAGAGATGCCATGTGTGCCAAGTATTGCCGCATCAAAGGAAGTCACTTCGCTGTCCCAGCTGCCCTCAGTTAGCCGTCGAGAAATCAGGTGAAACGCTCGGGACCCGACACTGTTTGAACACTGGTGTTTGGATTTTCAGCTGGTAACGTTCGCTGTCAAGCTGTCCGTGTTCAATAAAGTGTTTCTAATTCAGACAAAATACGACTCCCCACAGTTTAAGACTGGCAGCCAACGACTGTGAGAAAGAGATACTGTGCGGCTCCCTCTCCCTCCGTCTCTTGCTTGTCTTCACATGGGTTTCAGAAAAAGCAAAGGGAAGAGAGCGAGGGAAGAATCTGCCCCTATCTGAAGCCGCCCTCATTCTTGTGGCTATCTCCATGCAAGGACGATACAGGGATTCACATGCAAGCTCGGAGACAGATTCCCCCCCGCAGAATGTGTCATTAAAGGTCGGAGCTGTGTTGTGATTTGAGCCCGCTAAGCTTCTTCCCCAAAGGCTTTTAAAAGCCAGAACCCGGCACAACAAGCCACTCTGTGACTTTAAAACATTAATCACCCACTCAACAACTATCTACTCCAGAGGTATTCTAAACAGCAGGGAAGCCACCCAGGTTGGCTGACAGAGACAAGAAGGCTGATACAGTTGCTTGTAATGTCAGTCAATGAGGGCTGATTTCAGGATGTTCAGAGCTCATTGACTCGTATATTTTCTGATTTGCAGCTTTAGTCTGACACTTTGCATTTAAAAAAAACATATTTAAGAACTCACATCCACTCAACAGCAAATCGAGCGACGCAGAGGCGCTTTATCAACAGCACATGAACACACACGGTGAGAAGAAGCAGTTGAAGACAGGTATATAGCCATGTCATGACTGCTGAAATAACAAAACATAATTTTCCATCAAGGTTACACTTTAAAAGCCCTCAGCGTCGCACTTCTGCTTCTGACACTTCACAGGTAGTGACGGCACATGTGCGAAAAACTCGAGTATTTGTACATGTCAGGGAAGACAAGCGCAAAACTTCATCTTTGTTAAATACATCTTTGTGGAAACATGGCCTTCCTCTCCTTTCAACACATTTTTTTTATTTTTAAAGGTGAGCAGAGACTGTACAAACTTTGGAAACTCTTACTGCCTTCAGATACAGAAGTCCCAGTTGTTTTTTTGGTGTCTGTAGTGCACGGGCGCAGTACTGTCATATCCGAGGGAAAAGCTTATCTCACCAGTGGTATCTTTCTGCCGATACACATTTTGTTTCCTCGAGATCCGTTTGATAAAACGCAGCTTGTTTCATCTTTTGTCATTTTCAAAAAGATGGTTTCTTTCAGGGCACAGCAGAGAGAAAGGCGGGTAAAAAATAATCATCACAAACAAAGTCTTTTTCATACGGGAGGGGCGGCCTGGCGAGGAGATTGGCTGAACTGTTGGCCAGTCTGCATTTTCATGTGTTTGAACCCACAAGGCCCCTCAACCTGCACAACCTCTTCAAAGTCCCAAAACTGCCAAACCCCTCCGCACTCAAACTCAGCCAATTTTGATTTAAGACAAGAGTCCTCTTCACGGGAACATAAAGTGGAGAAAGAAAGAGAGAAAGAAAGAGAGAAAGAGAGAGGACCATAAGATGACTGACCCTGACAAAGAGTGCTTTTATAGCTCCTCAAAAAAAAAAGGAGATACTGGGAAAGGAATCTGCCCCCCTCCCGCTAACAATACAGGTTCTTGGGTCTATCATCTACGCGGCGAGATAAATCACAAACTTTTGTTTCTTCACTTGCTATGAATCAGTTTCTGTGGGAGCCATACTGAAAACCGAAATGAACTAAACTCAAATAAAATGCATCTTTTCTGTTTATTAGCAGCCGCAAAATAAATTGTTCCCTTATGAATGTTTTGTTTTTATAAAGATATTTTATAATTTGTGGTGCTATGTAATTGCATTGAATTATAATGATTTCTAATATTTTAGAGCTTGACCAAATGTAAGTAACACCCGAGTGGGTGGGTGGGTAGGACGGTCGGTCGGTGGGTGGGTAGGTAGATACTTTATTTATCCCATAGGGGAAATTGAGGTAACATAGTGCTGCGGATTTACTGGCACCAGTAAAGAAAAGTTGATCAGCTTTGGATAGCCAGTTAAGAATTGCAATCCAGTAATAACAAAGTTAAACTTCTCACACATTTTGTTTACATAAAATGCTCCATCGCCTTCGTTGCAACATACAAAAAGCTACAAATTTCAATGCTTTAAGGGCACAGTCAAAAAATACTGGTCCTAAGAGATCCAGGTCTTCATTCCTTCACTAACAGGGATTCTACTTGGTGGTCCTGTATTTGACACTTTTTCTTCTCTCTCTCTCTCTCAGCAATTAGGCTGTGGTTAGGAGCCCCATATTTACAGGCTGATTTAGTCTGATGAGGAACATAAAGAAAGAAAAAGAGCCTGTAGAGACAGGCGTAGAGTAAAGAGAAAGAAAGACCTACAGGGATAAGACCAAAGTACACAGAGGAAGTTAACCCATACCTCCAAAAACCAAGAAGCTAATATCTAAATTCATAACCAGGAGCAGCAACTATAAGCTGAAAGACACGCGCCAAGCCAGTGTTTATATCTAACCTGCCAGTAGCAGCGTGTAGTGCACTCCCATAAAAAGACACGACAGGCCTGTTAGTCTTGGCTCGGTGAGGCCTTCAAAGAGCCCATTTATCGCTGCATCTGGAGAGGGGCCTATCTGATAAAGCTGAGGAGCCGCAGCCTGGGACACCTCATAGTCCTAACCCAACCCCACTAGGTTCTTTTAATCCTCCTGCTCATTGTTTACCTGCTGGCCTTTGATGGGGCCCTACAGGTGTCACTGCCATATGCACATCTTCCTCCCACTGAACATAATTTCTACAAGGAGTATGATGGTTTATAGTTAATGTTATGAGATGAAAAAAATCAGGATGTATCACATTAAATAGCTATTAAAACGATAACCGGCCAAGACGTAAACATAACTGAATGGTAATGCATATTCCTGGGAGAATCAGAAGTCAGGGGTCATTCACCAAGCCTACACTCACCCAGCTCTTAAGGGAGAGTATATTTAAAAGTGCCTCGGAGTGGGGGCTGAGAGACCCTCCAGATTTCTCAGTCTCTGTTTACCACACACAGACTGAGTGAGTGAAAGGGCAAAGCATATTAAGGAGGTACTGGCCTGGCCCATCAGGTCAGTTCTAAGTTCTTTAAACTGCCGCCCCACACAATGGCCACCACCAGGCGACAATGGCCGGGTTCAGACAACAAGCAAATCAAGCGGCCTGTACATAAAAGATTTATTGCACCTCCCAACAAAGGCCGCCCACGGAGCTCCCTGCAAGGACAACCCTCAAGGCCTTGCATCGTGGTGAACTCCACTCGGTCACCCTGCTTTCTCTTGAGGCCCTCTCCACCACCCAAAGGCCTCTACCATAAAAATTCAAATGAAACTGGGGGAACTTTCAAGCAATCTCCCAAGCGGAAAAACCTCTCCACTTCTTTTCATGGCAACCGAAGACTAAAAAGTAATTACTCCGTCTTGGGATTGAATGCTGCAGCATAACACAAGTAAAAACACCAGGCAGTGCGGGAGCTTAATTAAGCTGAGGAGTTTTCAGTAACACCCCTTAATCAAGGCTGAAATCTTCTGGGTATCCTGCAAGCCAAAGATCGTGACTGAGTATAATTTTACATTCAGAAAGTGAATGCAGGTCATCAGGAGGTAAGTGTTTGGTGGGTGAAAGTCAGACAGACAGTGGTTACAGGCAGTGTAGTTAGGCAGTCTGTTACCTGAGGCAGCACAGGTCTCCGTGTTGTTGTCGGTTTTCGAAACGTTCCACTTCCTCTCATGTCGGTAGACTAGATGAGGTTTATTGTGCTCTTCGTCATATTCCTCCCCTGCAGCATTTAAAAGCGGCTCCAAGAAATATTCACCGTGTTGTGTCGTAAAAGTTCCAATCTACAGCGAAAAAAAAAAAAGAAGAAGAAGAAGAAAAAAAAAGATGTCATTGATGGCTTTGGTATGAAGCATGTGCTTCCATGTGTGCATACTGTACTGTGTGTATGTAAGTGTAGTTTACTGATAGCGGCATAGTTTCATTTAAAGAGGTTGTGATCTAATTGTAGTCATTCTGTTTTGCCCTTGAGCACCGCTGTGTGCATTATTTCCATACTTTGAAAAGGCTCTGTTTTTTTGGCAGGTGCACATGGAAAAAAAAAGAAAACATGCTGAATCAGAAAGGTCAGAGAACATCTCTAACCAGGAGAATCGATAACATTTTAAAGGCATTTATACATTTATCGATGCACAAGTAAATCATCACAATGCAGACAACCATTTTCCACCTTCAAGCACTGGGTGTTAATGTGGAAGGCTTGTTATATCTGTAAAACTGCATTTCCCCCTCACAAGCTGACACTGGGAGGAGTGACATCATCACACATGGACAGAGCTGCTGACAGAGGAATGCTAATATTGATTTGGCAGCTCAGTCCATCACAAAGCTTCTTAGCTCACTTGGCCATGAGGCACGATGGTGTTTGTATGGTAATTTCATGCGCACACTTAAACAGGATATTGGACTCTGGAATGTTATCTTTGAGGCAGCATTATCCCATAACCATCCCCACAAGTGACGGACGTTTGACAATGGAAAACATACAAATCGGATATGGAAAACATGTACAAACTGTATGTGTACCTTTCCTCTCCGTCTTTCAAAGAGTGAAGGATTAGTTGGCTCGCACGTTTATGTACCATACTTCCTCAAAAGTGCTGCAAGCCCTGAGCGCTGCATGTGTTCATCGCTGCAGTGTAATGAGCTTGTGAAAACATGACACATGATAGAAACAACCTGCACCGTAAGAAATAGACGCCAGAGCTTCAAAGTGGCACGCTGTCCTCTGCCTCTAATGCTGTCCTGCAATCTTACCATGTCTTCGGTTCCGTCAAGCAGGAGTTAATCAAAGTATTGGCAGAATCCAATTACATTGTAGAAATAACTGTCTTCTGCCAAAGACAAATGGAATAGACGTGCAGGGGCTGCGCTGAGCTCCCCTCCTTCAGATGCTGCGACATATGCTTTACCTGGAGAGGAAGCTGAAGCTGAAGTATTGCTCACCCGGGAAGTCTTTTCATTTTAGAGTAAGATGTGCCAATACATCGCAGGCCCAATGTAGCTAAACAGTAAAATAAAATTCATGATTTCACTCACAACTTTATTATTGTGCTGAATAAATTCAGGGAAACAGTTCCCAGAGACGACCTCTCCATCACAGCTACAAACTGCAACTGACACTCTCCCTTTAAATTCATTTCATATCTTTGAACTGTGTGAAGAAAATTGTCCACCCAATGGAAAAAAATATATAAAAAAACAAAACAAAATAAATTTAATTTGATGGGTCAAAATTTACACATTTCCCAGTTGACTTTGGACTGCAAAAAATTATGTTATACACACAATCAACATTAAAAATTATCCAATGTTAGAGATCATTTACCTGTGTGCTTTAATTATCAATCACTGACAATGACAAATCTAGTCATATGAACCATCCTATATGTCAAACCGACATCCTGTTTTGAGCTTTTTTAGTTCTGGACTTTTTTTCATGCACTTTAAGGACTTCTTGTGTATGTAAGTTTAAAAGACGACTCAAAACATCCTGTTTTGTCTCATCTGATTGAGAGACTTCAAAGTTTTGTCTAAGATTTAATTAAACATGAGAATGTTGCTGCCGTACTACAACTACTATTGTTGTGATCTAGACGTAATGAATGATTTATACAGCGTAACAACTGGTAGATGTTTACCTGTAGCTTGTAAATCACTATCTATAGCGAGTTAACTTTAATTAGATGGTTATGGTCGAGCCTTTCTAAAGTTCTCATGTGGTGTTAACGAAAGGCTGAACAGACAAATGCTCTGTTGAGTCAATGGAGGGGGCAGAGTTTCAGGGTTTCCCAGCATTAGCTCAGCAGCAAATCTGGCAAAAGTTCGAACGGACACAATTGTTGCTGTTCAATAGTGAGTGCTGAACTGGACCTTACAAGTGAGGGACTCCTATTTGAAGCAAGGTCAGACCCATGACATGGATGGAATGACTGTTGGCACACATCTGTTTGATTGAATCCAACAAAGACACTCTCAAATCCCGGGGGTGCTGAGTCACGCAAAAGTAACGTACGGTTGCAGTCAATCTCTGAAGTTAAATAGGACATAAAGGTGTCAGGAGCCTGATCTTTGCACAGAGGTACATCGCTTGGTGCTGGGATCAAGATAGCCTCATTTCTCAGGACAGAGTGACTCACCACACACTTCTATTATGTGGGTGAACTGAGAGAGTGAGCTAACGTTTCCCACAGTGTGAGCAATCCTTAAGTTCCCCCACAACCTTCACTGGCCGTTGTCTCCTCTTCACAGCGATTCTCCTCTTTTCTACCCGACACAGCTCACTTTGAAAAGGCCAAAAGCTCCTCAACACTTCCCCCCCTCCTCCAAATCCCCCCTGGGGACGGCTTTGAGCAACTATGGACGAAAGGGGAACCTGCTTTTTCTAGAATGACCCCTTTGTTTTAGGGCTTAATTATTCCTTAATGACCTCATCCCAACAAAATGTGCCTGGCCATTAAGCCCGAGTGATCAGATACGGACACATTTATGACCCAATAGCCTCTGGTGCTGTCTCCATTGTCCTGTCATTCTCAATGAGTGATGATGCGGATAAGCAACAAAGATTGCTTGAAAAAGGATGCAAACATGTTTGGATAAGCGAGTCATACATCAAAGTTGGGCAGAGGGGCAATTAAAAGTTTATTACCCTGATAATTCCAGCATACCTCGTGTCTTAAACTGCAATACAAACATGACAAAACACTTTATGTGGTGGTCTCTTTCCTCAAAAGCCACACTGAAGGCAGTTAATCCCCAGTAAGAGATAATTTCACAATCATTATGCCAGGCTGCAACTGGAGTACAATCATGCATTGTGAATGCACTAGTTCAAAAAGCCTGAAAGTGCAGCTGACACCTATTCTGTGACATGCTATCCTGGTACTGTACACAGTGCACCTACCTAAAATAAGGATTATGTCACTGAAAGGGGTTATGACAGGGAGGGAGAATCCAAGGCTATGTTCCTCCTGTCTGTGTTGCAGTGGCCAGCCAAACACCCCCCACCACACAGAGTCTACACCACACCACAATCCGGCTGGCGCGACTAAGGTCAACCCCCTGCCCCTGGACCAGTAACCTTATGTGACCCATGAAGTCATCCCCTTCAGCACTTATCAGATTCTCTCACACAGGAGTCAGCAAATTAAATGACTCGGGCATCAGGATCCTCATGTGGTACAATGGGGCTGTAAACTCATTATTACCCAATAACTCCATTACAGCCCCATAAGATCTAAAAGATATGATAAGGAGCAATCAAAAAGCAAAACAGCTGCTTCAGACTGAATGATAATGTCTGTTTGAGGCTGGAGCTGATGATCACTTTCTTTAACCACTGATCTGATGATTTTTTTTTTTTCCTTAGTGAAAAACTATGAACAAATGCAAAGATATTAAATGCACAAAGATGTGAAACAGAAAGAAACAACAAGTCATCCCATCTGAGGAGCTTGGACCAGGCATTTGTGATTGATAAATTACTTAAAATAACTGATCTACCATCAAAAGTCTTTCTTTCTTTTATTTTTTTTTTTCCCTTGCCCTCTCACAGCCACAGGGGTCAGCCACAGAGCAGCAACCCTTGTTGGAGCTGATCGGGGCTTTTGGTGTCCCTTGCTCAAGAGCACTTCAGCAAGAGTGGATGCCCCATTCACTAACACTTAAACCACCCTGATGCCCAGACTGCTCCGTGCAACAGCAGCATCACCACACACACAGGCAGGAAGATGCAGGGCCGTGCGCCTCCCCTCCTCTGTGACATTAGTCCAGCAACACTTGCTCTTGTTACACTCCTGCACACTTCACTTAAGCTGGCGGGTTATGAGGGGAAATGAATGGGTGAAACTGATTGAAACGGGACGAAGCGTGGAGGCCTGTCAGCATCATCTCAAATAAAAATCTTTAAAGGCGATTAAAAGTCAGTATACTCACAAGGCCAGTGCACAGGCTGAAGACGGCGGGGTACTCGCTCTTGGCGTTGACGTGTCCGCGGAAAAAGCAGTGGCGCATATCGGCCGGGTCCTGGAAGTAGGAGTCCGTGCCGTTGCTCTGTTCCGCTCCCAAGTGTGTCACTGTGTAAGAGGGGGCGATGAAGCCGGAGTCCGCGGTCAGATTGAGATGAAAGCGTTCCCCGAATGCATCAATCCTGTAGTGAACCCGTAAACCCGACAGGTCGTCATTTAAACTTCTCCGTCTCCTTCTGTAGTGCAATGTGTGGGGGAATGATTCTCCGAAGTCATTCACACGGAGCGGGGTGATGATTTCATACGATGACAGCTGCTTGATGAAGCTTTCTGCATCAAAAAAAAAAAAGAGAAGTCAGAGAAAGTTGTGATTCAGAGACAAAAGTAGCGGCAATAACAGCAAAGCAAAGTCAGCTGCAGACTGACAGCCCTACTGTACACCAGGCATCACTCTCCCACACCACAAACTACTGTTTAAACACCTCCAACCGTATCACTCCACCGTACTCATAAATCAAAACAAAACACTACCTTGTTTTGGATGCAATCGGTATTGCAAAGTGTCCCGGACAAGTGCTGACAGATGACACATTAGTCCAACCAGCCAGATTGCAAACTGCATGATTTGCTCCGCTGAAGTAACCCAGGCTGTCGTCTCCAAGGCAAGTACCCTCTGTCTCTCCCGAGCGGCTCCCCTGCTCCCTCTCCCTTCCCCCGGCTTGTCAGCAGCAACAGGTCGTGGGATCCGCGGAGGCTCTCTGCAGCGCAAGTCTTGCAAAGTGCACTGGCCTCATCGCATTGCTAAACATGCATCCACTACCCTCTATAAACGCGAACTATTTATGACACATTCATCCCCCTGACAAGAAATATTTAAAAAAAAAAATGCTGCCTAATGTAAACTGTAGTCTATACTGAAAGGAGGGATCAGTGCCAAGTACGCTTTCCCTTAGCCATCCCTAGAACACCCCTTGCACCCTAAGCACTCACCAACTGCGAAGCAACGCCCCCATAGGCTCCCGAGCCAATGGTGAGTGCGCCTCGACCACCACACATGGGGCAGGATCGAGAGCTGCAGTGCTAGAAAGCCGAGAAATCAACTCCAGCGTCAGTCACTATGTGAGAATCAACCACAGCAACAAAAACATCTGGAATTCAGGGTTTTAGCTTTTTCTTCAGCAGTGATTATTGCTAATGGAAAACGTGAATGACACTATTGAAACTATGGAAGAAACTGACATTCTGCCAATGTGAGACTTAACTGAGCTTATTTCTTCTTTTATTTCAAAGTCTTTTGCTTTGAACATTAATAAAATTGCTTATCAGGCTATTATTCCAGAGACTTGTGATGCATTTGAGGTGATAAATAATGAGTTCATATAAAAGCTTTAGACTGTAGAGTTAGACTTATATATTGGCTGGGTCTATATCCGCTGCATGGATCAATCTATCAGCCAATACTTATCATTGATAATATCTATATGGGCTAAATGGCAGCCCATAAGTAACTGCAGCTCAGAAATAACAAAGATAGAAGGTCATTAAAAACAGTGTCCCCATTAAATAGTTTGTCCACCAGAGAGCACTGACACGTGGTGCTGGGTATTCAGTAATGTGTTAGCACTATAGAGAGCCAGAGTGGAACCAGAACTTCTGGGTTCTGTCACAGTGCCGAGAAAACCTCATTCAAAATCCCATTGACATCATTTCCCATAAGCCTCAGATGTTCACAGGCTACAGACATCACAGCTCAACAGGAGAGGCGAGTTTGTGGGCAAGTCAAGGGGTCGTGATTATCTTAGATTAGAGATTACAAACAAAGTGTTTCGAATACAACAATGGAAGAGAGCATTGGTGAGTTTTACGCATGAAACCAAGTGACAATGACGTATAGTGGAGGCAGGTTTGGAAAATAAACCCTACGCAAATGCTTCACTTTGTCATGAAGACCCGTAAAAAAAAAAAAAATGTTAAAAGGAAATATCACATTGAGTTGTATAAACTGGTGGAGCAGGGGCTTGCCCTGATGTGTCGTCATGACGTTTGCTCTATGCATGTGATTACTTTTTTCAGTTACAAGTAGTGTAGTGCAAGGGATTACAATTTGAAATTCAGGAATTACATCACATTTACTAATCCCAGTAACACTCCATTTGGAGGTTGTTTTTTTCCACTGTCTTGCCAGGAGTTTGACAGGGAAATGGTTTTGTTCGGAGTTGAAGGGTGTGAACCCTGTGGCTTCACTCTGAAGATGGGAAATGTTGGTTTGTTATATGTTTATGTTAAAAAAAAAAAAAAAGGAAAAAGAATATCAAATATTTTTAACCCTCAGTATTGACGTCAAAACTCTAGCATCAGTTGGGCTATTTTTCCTAACACTCCATCATTATGAGCCTTTGTTGAAACTGTCAGAGAGGTATTGGGTCAAGACTCTGTGTCATTGTTATTTCTGTTTGTATGGTAAATAAATCAAGGGGAGTTGCTCTATAATTAGTTTCAAAAAGGAAGGACTTATTTGAGGATTGACGTATTGAACTGCACTCGTGCATTTACTGTGCAAAGGTGTAGCTGGTAAACAGAGAACTCTTACACCTCTTGCGTATGATAGTCTCAATGGCTATATAAGGACTATGATATAAGTGTGTGATTGTAGGCCTGAATTTAATGCAGTTTAAGAAATTTAGAACACTAGAGTTTTATATATATCTTAATCTTTAGGCCTATGTTTGGCCCGTATTATAGATTTCACGTATTATTTTAAGCAATTTCTTTTAAAAACAACCACAGTGGTATGTAATTATAACTCATGGGAAAATATTAGGCACTCAAAGCACAAAATAATTAGCACAGAGGGCATTATGAGCCATTCTTCACTGTCATCTATTGGAGGAAGTAGACTTCCTTGGCCATGATGTGGTCAGGTTCTCGTTAATCATTTGGGCACATAAAGTCTTACACAAAGTTGATGGACGTGTGAAAGGAGTCTTGTTTTTCATGTCCTTTGAAGACTAATGTCACAGCATTGTGAGTAATTAGACTCGGTGGGCTCACCGGAAACACTTTTGGCTCCTGTAAGCTCTTTCTTTGACACAAAACATCTAGTCTCCAAGTCATGGCTATTACTTTTTAAAAGTCTCCCTCTCTCTCTCTTTCTCTCTGTGAACTTAGAGGTTTCATGGACACATTTCAGCTAAAATCACAGTGTGGTCAGTGGTAGACCAAATGCTGGTTTACCACATCAATTTTTATTCTGGTTTTGCTGGATATCAGATACGGTCATCACTGCGAATATGCTGGAGTTTTTCTTCACTTATGATTTGTTTCTTTTAATATTTAATAAACCATTTTATCTCCTGGACTAATTCTTATGCAGAGAGATCAATCGATCCCAGAGTTTTCTACACAATGCTCGATTTAGGTTTCCAATGCAGGAAATGTGTAAACATCTGCTATGAAGTGAAGCTGCACTGAAATAAGAAAGAGAAAAAATTAAAAGCACATCTGGAAGCAGTTCAAACTAATAAAACAACAAGATTCACACATTCCATTTTGGTATAGTTGACAACATGTATAAAAGGATGGACAGAACCGCTCTGAATGCACTGTAGACTCAGTGTTCGAGTCAGTCTGGCTAAGCTGCATCTGAATTTCAGAGCTCCTGAGATGAAGTTATTGTTATTTTGGGCAAAATCTCTTCACTGTAAGTCGTCTGATGCCTCCCCGATGTGTTATTCATCCAGTCTCCGAGCCTCCTGTGAGGCTATTCATTCCACTAAAACCACTGTCACTCTTCTTTCATCATTAAGATCCAAGAGTGACAATGTTCAAAAAGAGATGAATTTGACAAACAGAAGCAAAGTTGTGAGAAAAAGGCACATTTACATAGAGCTTACAGAAAGTAGTGTCAGTGATAAAGGTTCAGTGCAAAAAAGAAAGAAAGAAACACTTCCATAGTGATAGCTATTAAATATAAATAATTCTAGGGCTGCAAAAATGTTATTAAAAAACTATTTGTAAGTTTTGCTATTGTTACCGTTAGTATTAACACCTGTTTGCTAACCTGTCTAGAAGGAACGTTGCAAGTTCAGTATCAACTTCATTCCTTTACTCACCAAGAACTGTGGAAAGCAGACCTCTTGTTTTGCTTCTATTTCTATCACTTCTTTTCTCATACTGATGTTAGCATGCTAAACAGCCAGCCCTAGCCCAGGCAGCCTTTCTCATTACTTTCCGATACGAGACACTGTAGCCTCCAGGCTGCCCTGAAGGAGCAGCGCTGCTCAGAGGACGTATAATAACCTCTTGTATTGTAAACGCAGCTCTCGGCAAGACCGGTAAGTAAACAGCTGTTAATGCTAATGTTGCTTATATAGCAATAGTAAATCTTACAAATAGCTCCTTTTAAGATTTAAGGTTTTTCTGTTTTATGAAAGTGGGAGTTGGGGCAAAAGGATTCTGAAAAGTCTGAGGTAAACTTTTTGTGTGAAAATAATGATGAGCCCCAGATGTGCAGCTTTCTCAGGCTGCAGGGAGGTGACCTACTGGGTCACGTGCAGGTGCTAAGGCCTCTAGCTATCACTTTAACTTCATTTTACCCACCTAGCCACTAACTAGCTTTTATCACCTACAGCACATTTTAAAGTTAGCAAAATGACTGCACTGGATAGCTTATTTAGGAGTGAGTGTAGCTGCCCACATACTCATTAATGCGCCGCAGACGCCATGGTTAATGAATGAAACATCCCCAATTTCTGCCAGATGTACAGAGTCAGGTCTCTGCACATGAGTCAGTGTCTGCCTTAGGCCTCTATACATCATGGAATCCTCAAATTTGGAGCATGCTCCCACTGCTGAAGGCCCAATCCATCTTGTTCATGTGGACTAATGGTTATAAAGAGCACTGATATTCACTAGTCCCCATTAAGCCAGTGACACTTCAATTTCTTATATGTCTCAAACAAAAGGCAGCAGGAAGTTATGCCCTCAGTAGCCCCTAATTGTGCACATAATGAGGTCATTGCTCCACAGATCAAATAGCAATGTCTTAATAATAAAGTGCTGATCAGGGGTTTGTTGGTTTCCACATGTTAACTGTCTCGTTGTCTTAAATAGGCAATAATATATCCTGGATGGGCCCTCGTCCATGCTTGGCCCTTGGCCACAGTTGACCCTGTTGGGTCAGAGGAAAGGAGAGGTTGAGGTTTGGTGAGAGGAGGACTAATGACTAAGGACCTGGCTCTTTCAGTATAAGTATATTAAACAGTATAAGATCTAAGGAATGAACATACTGTGTGTCTGTTTTACTTGCTTGCACATGTTTTCAGATTAACAACTCGCTAAAGCAAAGAGTTGAACTTAGAGAATGCTCCAGTGGTGTGTGCATGTGAAAAATGTGGCCAAGGGTTTGTGCCCTTATGGAAGCAATCAATTGTGGTGAACCAGACATCAGTGGAAATCATGCATGGTACATTTGATTTTATGGTTTTTGATGGTTTGTAGTTCTGACCATGAAAGGTATAATCACATTTCGAGCCTTAGTCTCCTAATTAATATTTTTTATTACGCAAAGTGGCTAATTTTTCTCAGTTCTTTCTCAGTGTTTGTACATAAAACATTTGTTTTATCCGTCATTTCCGTTCAAGGTCCCCTTATTTGATCTTTCTGCACTTGGTCAATCATTTATTCAATGCTGGGTTTTGACACTGATTTATGCCAGTGTAGTGCAGTTACTCTGTTTTTGCTTAAAATGATCTTACTTTGCTATTTTAATTCATTCAGGGAGATACATGTATATACAACATGACTTGACAGAGGAATTAAAGAAGGTGGCTGACCCATTTGAATTCAGCTGAAACGAAAATATTATGTCATTACATGCAAATATCATATTATACTGAATCAACATTAGGAAAATCAATACTGGAGATTCCTGCCAGATGCGTTTGGAGCTGTCCAAGAATTTATGTACAAAATGTTAATTCTAATGTTATTCCTACTGTACACTAACTAAAGGCAGCAGTGGAAGCTCTTCCCCTGACATGTCAGGTGATTTATTATCCAGGGTTCGAATCCCCCCTTTACACCCTCCGCCCCCTGTTATACCCCAAACCTGAGCAAAGCACAGGCCCGAGAGCACAAACAGCTCCAGAGCCACTCTCCCTCTCACGGTTCAATGGGTTTGAACTCCCCAGTCATAACAGTGATCTATTCCTCCTGATATACATCAGGGCCTTGTCTTTACCAGTCACTCCTTGTGTCGCAACCTCTGCTTTCCTCAACGCATATTTGCACGTGTAAGAGGTATCCAGTGCGCAGATTGTAATGTGACCACAGAGAATGGTTTCTCACAGGAGGGTTCACCAAAAACTGCAACACATCACAGTGTATTGCTGTAGTTGTGTTTGACAACAATTTCATCATGACAATCCACAGATCTTGGGAAACAGGGAAATACTCCATAGCATTAAACAGCAGGTATTGTGTTGCAACAAGATAAATACTTTGTATTGACCTCTTCATGTTGTACTATAATATGCACGGTGCAATGACTTTGAATCCTCTCTGAGGAGAAATTAAAAAGTCACTGGGGTGAAGTTAGCAGGTTACTGTGTCACTGAAGGAGTTACCATAACATACTGGCCATAACCCCCCCCACCGGCCAATCTCTGCTCCCACCCTCTCACTGCTCTGACCGTTCAGGTGGTTCTCATGGTGCAGTGATCAAGGAGCTCGGCCACCTGAGACTTGTGTTGGCTTGCACTGCAGATTAACCCCCCCCCCTCCGAAAAGAGGCTTCCGCCCCCCCATTGCCACAGCGAAGCTTCATAAGCTGCTGAATTCCAAGTGCCCTTTAAACACAGTGGTCTGTCAACCTCTTTCCTGCTCCCATTGAGTGAGGCATTGTCTGTCTTAGCCCTGCAGGCAGCTGTAAAACAATGTCAATGCAGCGCTCTCTCACCACTCAGCTGAGTACTGTCTCATTGATGAATCATCATGTTATGGCAAAATAACAAAATAAGATTGACAGAAAACAGAAAGATTCCTGTTTGCTGAAAGAGATGAAACAGCCAGGCGATGGCTGTGGTAAAGACTGTTGATTAAATAAAGGATGACATCTTGCTGCTTTCAAAAATATAGATCCTATATTTTGACATCATCTTTTCATGGTAGGGTCAGTGTCTATTTTCATACTGATGAGGTCATTACACTACAGGAAAAAGCAAGGAAGCTTTGTACAAGACAATTATCAATTACTATTTACAGTACAGAAGACAGAAGACAGAATCCTGAGTAATTACCAAGGAACATGTGAGGAACAAATTGGAAGCTAAATGATAAGTAAAGCATCACTAGGTTCCTAAAGGACTGTATAGTAGATAATATTACATAAGACAGTCTTTGAAACAGTATGTTAATGAAACAGAATGTGACAGAAATCTGTGAATCTACACTTTCTTGCTATTTCTAAATCATCCTGTTGCTGGTTTTGCACTAAAGGGGTGGGCCAGAAAAATCAAAAAAACAAAACAAAACTGAAATACGCTACAAAGCTCCATAGAGGCGACAGAAACTGCAGAGTGAGGTGATAATTCTCAGTGGGTTTATCACTACAAGTGGCCCCTTAGTAATGGTAAATAAACACAAAGAAAAGAAGGGTGTAATTGCTCAAAATGACTATGACACACTGTATTCATGGGGGGACACTAACATGCAAGTCATTTGGAAATAGTTCAGGTTTAACTTTTATCGCCATTATAAGAAGTTGTTGTCAGGAATTGGCTTTAGTGTGCTACAACAGGACAGACACAACAACACTCCAGTAATAAAACCATATACACAAACATTTTAAAATACACAACCAGAGATGTAAAAAAAAAAAAAAAAAAAAAAAAGAAGCTAAAACAATATTCCTTGAGCCTAAACACACTGAAACTATGTAAACCATACATAATTACAAAGACAACCAATTAAAAGATTTAAAACAGAGTTGTCAGAGGGCATTTCCTCAAAGAGGGGAGCTGCTGGTTGAGAATAACCTCTTACAACATTCAAGCTGAACTTTATAAATTCAAGAGAATGGCCAGTAATTTTAGATGCAATCATAACCAATTTCTCTAAAGCATTTTTTTTTACAGCTGTAGTAGATCTACCAAATTGAACTCTGATAAGAGAAATTTGGCACACTTTCTATAACACGTGTTAAACTACACCGTAGCTTTACTTGAAGTGCAAAACAATCTGATCTCTCATGAACCAACTTTACAATTATTAAATGATTAAATGATTGTATTGGTAGTTTCTCAGGAGTTCTTTCAGAGTTCATTAGGGAAAACTCATTAAAAACATGCTCTGTATGTAGATTCAGATATCAACAAATGAAGTAAATGATCATATATAGATCTATGTAGTCCCTAATTCAGAGTTACTCAGAAACTAATGATTCATCAATGATCAGTCAGATCCTGGTAATGACTCAATATTTCATCTACCATATTGTAAAGTGTTACCCAGAGAGTGTTTTCTACCATTTGAAAATAGCGTCTCACGACCACAGAGGTGTTAAATGGCCTCATTTCTGCTCCCTGCTCTGTGTCTTTCTGGAGCCCAGATTTTTACCATATGTGAGCTCAGTCAGTCAGTAAACAGCCTGATTCCAAATATGCAGAACGTTACAAACTCCCTCATCTGTAGTTTGTGACCCCTCAGCTGATCCCCTCCAGGGACAAACACTTACTTGGCTCTGTAACTGTATACATTTCCACTGTTAATAAGGACCACAGGGATACCGAGGCGAGAGGAAAAACGGGGCTGCGTGTGTGTGTTTTTGGGATAGGTGAAGGGTGTGAAAGGGAAAAGACTAGTTTCATAAAGACCAAATTTAAAGCATCACATGATGGTATCAATTACTCTAAAATGGGGAGACAAATCATACAGTCAAGGGAAGTGAGATCATGTTTAATGCTGAAATTGACTTTAAAAAGACCAGTCACCATGAGGGGGGGTTGGGGGTCATAAACTGTATTAATACATCACACTTATAAACGTTACACATAGAGGATGATGATCTAAACAGAAGGTATGCAAGCGTTTCACGCCCAGGACGTATCCGCCGGGACTCCACTCACAACATGACGCCTGCTACGCAAGTCATGTGACTGTGTTTGAGGGATGAGGTTTCACCGAGAAGTGTATTAGATTAGTAAGAGCTCTTTTTTTTCTCCCCTGAAAGTGCTTTTGTCTTCTCCAGCAAGTGAAAATAGGTTTCAAAAAATTTCATCATGATCCCTCACTTAATACACATCATGAAGGCACTCTTAAAAGTCAGCTTTTCAGTTTGCTTAGCCCTTAACATCAGTCCATTTGACAAGAGGAAACATTATGACATGAAATGCCAGCACTGCGAGACAGACATCAATCTGCCACCTGATATGTCTCCATACCATAACTAGCCGCTATACACAACTCACCGGCACTCATCATGTTTAACTCGAAGTATGACAAGAAGGCAAAACGCTGACTATTTCAGTTTGCAGGGCTTTGCATTTTCTCGTGTCGCATAGTGGACAGTAGTGAAGTAGAGAAGTGGCACAGGCCATGCCAGAGACAGCTGCCCAGTGTTTGGGATATGAACAGCTGTGAACTTTAAGCGAGCAGTGACTCATGAGATTTGATGACAGTCCAGTAGGGGGTCCAGTCCTTGGATCTTTCTTCTGCTCTACTTATAATATACACACAACATCCTGGAGACAGAGCCATGTGTGAGGTCATGGGTAAAGACGGCTCTGGTCCAAAATTCTTTACTGTTATTACTGACCAGTGTTGGGCATTAGAACAGTACTTAAAAGTTATGTGATTTCTCTTTTTAGAAACAAGTAGTTTAAGGGGTTGGAATTTACCAATCCCAGTATTGCTCGGGTACTTCAACATTTAGGGGATTAAATTGTTTGCTCAGGAGTTTCATGGAGGTTGGTATAAATTGTGTCCCTCTGTGCTCAGTGGACAGAGTGGTTGAGATCTGTTAGCTTGGTGCAGGGGCTGCAGGTGTGGATGAACTTCTACAAAAGGAAAAGAGATGGAAAGACCTACATTTAGGAATCACCTAGTTTTTTTCAGAGCTGGAGAGTGTGTGAATCCAACAGCTTCACTGTGAGAACGGGACCTCTGGAGTACTGCTCAAAGTGAGCATGACTAAACTAGCTGTTGATGGTCAGTATACCTCCAAATTGTCGGCTGGCTCTCTGCAAAACCACCATTGTCCCCTTATTTAGTCCTACATATGTTGATTATAAAAGATGTGTCGTGTGGGTGTTGAGAATTTAGAGTTGCTATGCTACAATGTTGCTAGCAGCTAGTTCAGGGGCTTAAACTGGTATCATCTCCAAAAAGCTAATGTGCACTATATAATAACCATTTCATCAGAGGTGCTGATAGCCTGTAAAGCTTACTAAATAACTCGCTGTATCTCATTTGCTAGCCTTAACCTCTACCTTAGGGTAAGGCTAACTGTTTCCCCTGCTTTCAGTAGCTAGATAATCACCTCCCAGTTCTATCTCTGTACTTAACACACAGAAATGAGAGCGGTATTTACCTTCTCATCTTCATCTTGAAAAGACAGTAAATACAGTGAGTGTGTTTTTTATTATGTACAACACCCTTGCCTTGCCCTTCCCTTTCTCTCTTGTCTCTAAAGACTAAATACAGATTTGTTGAAACATGCTAGTTCCTTCTGTGACTCCACCAACCTCTCATTTCACTTTCCACAGGTCAGGGTTAACAGGTGATGTTTGGATATCTTAGAGCTCAGGGGGAAATTACTTTACTCCATTTGCTGCCTACTTGATGGCTTCATGCCTTGCAATGACATCCGTTCTGTTTATATACACATAACACACACACGCGCACACACACGCGCACACACACACACACACACACACACACACTTAAATTTCCTGTTCCCCTGTCTCATTAGCACTCTCATGTGGTTTGGCACCGATAAGCCTGTGGCGAGAGTCAGTTTTCACACCAGCACTTCAGTACCAAATTAAGTTTCCATACACAATATGCCCACACTTTTTAATATAACCGACCTTTGTATTTGTCCATAAATGTTCGGACACGTTATGTAACTTCATAATTAGACGGTGATTTCCATGGTTTTGAAAAGAAGGGGAGAAATTAAAGGATAAAGTCATAAATCCCCACGGACCACAGGCAAGACAACTGCTGCACTATTTGTGACCAGTAACCAAAATAACAGTGAGGTCACATGGGGTGGAAATAGATAACACCGCCCAATGAGAGTTTGGCATGAGGGGTTTCTCCTTCCATCACAGAGACACAGAAGAAGGTTAGCTTCACTGGACATTGACCACTTTTTAGTGATATGTTTCAGTATTGTAGTGAATTTCTTAGTATGGTGGACAATAAGTAAAACATCAGTATTACTTGCTCAAGTGACCACAGACTAAAGCTCTTACATTGAAATAGATCACTCTTCATCTTCTCACTTTGGCATATTGTGTAAACTACATAAAGGTACGGCTGTACATACTAGGAATAAAAGCAGGTCACCAAAGTAGGTTAGCAATTGTGTACTCAAGTGTGCAAAGAGAGTTTGCGGGGCTCAGGACAGAATTAGTGCTGCTGTTAAACAAACTGCTTTAATTCACTACAGCTGTTTAACTGGGCATGTCCCTGAAGACACATCATCCTACCCCAAATCCTCAACCCCATGAAGTATTAGTTCCTCACTTTAGGAAATAGTCGTAGTATAAGGTACAGCACCATTACAACATGTAAACAGATTCAACAAATAAGTTATGATGTGTTAATTAGTCATCTGTGGTCATCTTTTTGAACTTTGAATGGAGTCAGGCAAGGGGAATCTGGAGATTCCTCTGCCACCGATCACGTGACCTTCAGCCGACGACCTCCGTCCATACTATCACACCTGAAAACGCACACATAAATGAGCAATCACGTACACACGGCATGCACGAGCCAGTGTAAACAGGAAACAGATTGTCTTCTTTGCAGTCGATTAGTTGCAAAAACACTACAAACGAGGAACAGCAAAGACAGCTGCAGTGTTAAAATACAGAACTTAACTGTACAACAGCTGCTAGCAAAGACAACAAGGTCAGTAACACTTGTATTTCATTATCCATGTTGCTTTCACCCCTTTAGTTGAGGCTGATAAGACCCAATCAGGGAGCAAAGGAGATGCATTTTAAAACTAAAACATAGTAGTCTGGACATAGCCAAAGACTGCTCACTGAGCAGCTCTAGTAGCATCCTAACCACCAACATCACCCAGCCTGTTGCTGTCTCCCACATCAGCCCTGTCAAATGCATCTTTGAAATATTGGAAATATGTTTCAACCTGTAATAAATTCCGATAGACTGGTTGAATTGGAGGCGCTGTTTGACACAGCTCTTCCCTGGATAACAGCTGTGTCTTACAGTCTGAACATGATCCTCATCACCAGCCTGATCATCTGCACTAACAAATGGTAAAAATGTAAATGTATCCCGAACGCAAACCCTAATAACCAAACAAGCAAATGTATCAAATTGTCAGAACGAGTTTGTAATCTAAAAAAGGCAAAGATAAGTCTTCATTTAATGTTGCCTCTCAAAACTCATCTGAGCATTATAGTAAAATTAAGTTCTTTTTAATTCTAAATTTGTTATGTATTTGTTATATATTCAAATGCTAAAGTTTGAATTATAAAATATTTGAGTTGTATATTGATTTCCTTTAAATGTCAAATTCCATTTTATACACTGATTGTATTTTCGGTGTTTACTTCATCCTTGGTACTGTAAAATCTTATTGGTTTTCACACACACCTTTTGATGCAACTTGAACACAACATCAGTGATGTTTCCTGGGGTCATCGGGTCATTCTGGTCTAGTTGAATGGTTTCTTGGTTTATGTCCAAGTAGCTTGTGATGTCCACCGATCACCCTGCTTGATCCACAGCCACCTTGAGAATTGGGCTCTCCCCTGATTCCCAGCAGCTTCAGTGCCCTGTAGAGAGAATTACCTGCAAAGCCTCTGCACCCGACCTCGATGGGGTTGCATCAGGTCCTCCATCCCCTGCTCCGGCATTCACTTACCACCTCCTCATACTTGGTGCTTTTCCTCTCAAAAGCCTCCTCGCTCGATTCTTCCCAGAGGACAGTCAACTCCAGCAGGACCACTTGTCTTGTTCTTTCCAACATCAGGACGATGTCTGCACTGAGTGTGGTCACTGCAACCTTCAACTGCCAATCCTGTGCTGTTGCCAGGAGCCTCCCATCTGAACTTGGGCGCTGTTGTATCCTCCCTCCAGCCTTGACAAAGGCAATGGACTGTCTCACTGGTTGTTGTTCCATTGATCCTTGTGCTCATGACATCTGCTATGATCCTCAGTAGCTGGTCATGGCGGCAGCGGAGGCGTTCCTCTCCCAAGGCTTGAGGGCAACAACTCAGGACATGCTCCACTGATCCTCTTCTCTGGCACAGTGGGCATGCTGGGGTTTCTGCAAAACCCCAGAGGAAGAGACTGGATGGGCTGGAGAGGACACTGTAAACTGATGGTACCGGGAACTTCATCCGGTTCAGCCTTCCAGAGTTCAGACCAGAGATCATCTGCTCCATTGCCTGCTTCCATCGATTCCAAGAACCCTACTGATGCAGGCTTCCTCCACCCCAGCTCGGGCTTCTTCCTGAACCAGCTGGCGTCTCTCTTTCCCCTGGGACTTATTGTAATTTATTTTGAGGCTGTTATGTGTCTTCTGATACATGATGTGTGTCAGAGGAGTCAGATTTGCTCTGATCAAAATTAAAACAATGCGAACCATGATGAAGAGAGGTATGAACTAAGTTAACAGAACTAAAGATTCTAAGTAGTGATAATATACAGCATAACATGTTGGCTAGCTGGCTAGCTGGTTAGCGTGCCAACATCAGTAGAAGAAAATACATGTTAGAGACAAGAGTTAACATTGCCGTTGCTTTACTTAAGTTTGTGGTCTTGAAATTTAGAATTTTCTCAACTTTGTGGTTTTTTTGTAGTGTTGTTGGTCAGAGTCATCTGGATTGAACTACATAAAGAAATATTACCTGCACGTTACATTGACAGTAACCAGATACTGGGCAGTCAAATCAGCAGTGTGGGATTAATGCTCAATTTTAGAGATAAATAAAAGGTATAAAAAATCAGGTGTGAAACAGTTTTTAAGCTGTGAGAATTATTTCATGCTAAATAACTTCCAGTCAGACGTGCACAAAGAAATCTGAGGGGCAGTGGTTAAAATTAAAAAACAGCTGCACAGTCACTACAGCCAAACTAAAACTGAGGCGAATTGAACCACATGTTTGATCGTAAGTTAAACACCAGCTGAAGGAGCTGGAAATATAACTTTTCAAAAGCTGACCCTATATTATGATCAAGATTATTGGAGGTCACCCCTGTACATGAGGCATGGCAGATCATTTGTAAGCTTTAACAGTGTCAGTCTGTCTAAAGCAGGGCTCATCCTTTTACACACCCACTGAGCTCACTGCTATTCTACAATCTCACAAAGGATCCCTGTGCTTTTCGCCTCATTTCATTCCCTTACATCAGGATTAGGGCCTTGTAGCACAAAGGTGTTGTGCACAGACACACACACACACACACACACATGCACACACACTTTTTGTTATTTATTTTAGTCATACAGTTTCTTTAACCTGAAGCTTTGAAGCATTAACATTCTACCAGCATGTCTAAAGCTCACTAATTAACATGTTTTTTTAATTCACTATTCCTTTAATATTAAGCCTAATATTACCTTCACTTCTGAGACCAGACTACTCTTTTGTTGTGATTTGGTCCGTACAAAGACAAGTACACACACACACACACACACACACACACACACACACACACACACACACACACAAAACCACACTGTGTCCACTCTCTGCTCGAGCTGACATTGTCAAAGGAGGGTTTCAATGTGCCAAGGTGTCCCTTGATGAAGACCTGGTACCCTATAGTGAAAGATGGCAGCTCTCAGAGGGCCCAGGGAACTTTCAGCCACAGATAACCTGACTTCAGAGATACTGGGATGTCTAAAATTAGTGTTGTCAGAATGCTCCTTGATAACAAAGCTTGAGATTTCACACTGCACACTGGTAGTCACTTTGCTGTAGTAGTCCCATTCCTGCTCTGCTGAGTACAGCGTATGTGTTTGTGAGTGAGCAACACAGAAGCTAGGTATTTTGAGCAGTGTATAACTTGTAACTCAAGACTTATCCTAATGCCAGACCATCCAGTCATCCATTTATTTATTTTTTAAATGTAGAAAAAAAAAATCTGTTACAAAACCACATCATTTCAAGGAAGCAGTATCAATATCACATTTTTGTTTCAACACCAAGAGGTCACCATATGATCTATGTGTCTGTGGTGTAACTACAGCGACAGCCAGACTCTGAAGTGCAGAAGTGGATCTATAGAGTGTATGAATCCATCGATACCTCGTGTGCCGAAACTGGATTTCACTGTTTGATAGCACCAACAACAACACTTAGAGGTTTGCACTCACCGGGATGTAAAGCATCAGAATCTCACAGCACAATCACTGACCAATAGCAAAGCCGCCGTTGACAGCAATGACCTTTTTGGAGAATCTAGAATAGATGTAGCTATACTTATTAGCTGTGTGGTTTGCAGACAGTTATGAGTCAATGGTACAACACTGTACAATGTTTGTTTACTTATTATGACCACAAGCTTATTAACTTGGAGAGCTTTATTTTTCCCTCTTCAATAACTTTCTATTTAAAAAAATGGCATGCAATGGTGAACAAAATGTCGGGGAAAGAAACAGAGCAGTGGAGAGAAAACATAGACAAGCTCCAGGTGCTATTGTGACTGAATGTGATGGCAGGGCTAATGAGTTAACAATTAGTTCAGCAGTTACAGCAGTTCACCAACTACTCCTGTGAGTAGTCACCACATCGCCAACCTTCCGGCCCTCCACCATTGCTAGATGCTGTTGTGTTAGCTACTAGAGAACATCAAGGCTTTTCTTTTGCCAACACCTGTGACACAACAGTAACACTCAGTTCTCCACAAGCTTTGACTCAGAGGTTCACTTTAAAACCAAGACTACCTGCAGCCAAGAGGAAATGCGTCCAACATTTGGTAATCGGCTGTCCACTTTCACCTTATCTTGAGACATATGTAGACATCCAGTCTCCTGAGCTTATTTAATCGTGTTATCTGTGTACGTGTGTATGTGCATGTGTCTATGTGTGTGTGTGTGTGTGTGTGTGTGTGTGTGTCGCCTCTGTTCAGTACAGATGTATGTGATTTATGTTTGGTGCAACAAAGTCAAATCTGACGCTAGATTATTGTTTGCGGCTACTATCTCATACACAACTTCAAAAGATCCTGTATTCACAAATCTAATCTCAATTAAATACCACCACAATGAAGACCTCAACTCTCTGCGCATTCAAGTAGTCCCATGATTTGATAACAGGTATGATTTGGCAAGAACCAAACAGATATGAAACGTTGTGCGAATGTGCAAGAGAAAATACAGTTTGGTAATAAGAACCATTTTTCACTGTTATTGAACAAACTTCCCAAATTACAAATATCTAATCCAAAACAGACACTGGGGATTGAAAGTTTGAAAATGAAAATATTCTATGATGACTTGTATATCACTCATAGCAGCCTGTGATAGGACACACAGTCCTGCAGCCTGCATGAGCTATGACCTTCGGCAGCTCATGACATCAGAGCCTGATCCCGGGGGGGGGGTGACGACTCATGGGTCCTGTTTCAAATCCAAAACTGTGTAAATCCTGTGGCATAAGTCCATGAAGCAGTCCAGGGAGGAGGATAGTGTTTGGAGGATTAGCCCCAGTCCAGGTGGTCTTCATTTAGCCCCCTACCCCCATCAGGGCCCTGTGAGCTGCTGCAAGAGCTCAGCACGTGGTCATCACGGCTTCCAGCCGGTTCCGATTGCCCATCCATCCACCTTGGCTCTGTTTTTTTTTTTTATAGACATATACACACATACACTAGAGTAGTATCCACCTCAGCACTGCAGCTCATAAAACACTGTTGAATCTCTATTGAGCATGATAACGTCCATGATGGATTGCACCTCACATCATGCTGCCTCTGTTTTGCAGCTGTGGTATCAGGTTATTACTGCAGAATTAGACTGATGTATAAAAGCAAAAACAGACGTGGAGGTGTAGATAGTACAGCGTGGAAACTTACATGCTTGTATCTTTTGCATCTTTTCGGGGCGTCCACTAGTTAAAAGGTCGGTGGTTCGATCCCCGGCTCCTCCTGGCCGCAGGATACTGAACCCCACATTGCCCCTGATGGCTATTCCAACAGTGTATGACTGTATGTATGAATGTGAGTGAATGGGTGAATGTGGGAAGTATTGTAAAGCGCTTTGAGTGGTCAGTAAGACTAGAAAAGCGCTATACAAGTGCAAGTCAATTTACCATTTTGTTGGAGGTCAACAAAGAACAAGTCAAAGACGAAGAAGAATAGGAATTTGACAACAATCATGATGACAGATATGATAATGATGAACAGAAAGCCGAACAACAGGACAAACTCCGGTTAAACTTATTCAAATATGTCCTCCACTCTACATCTCACCCAGCTCCTCGAATGGGTGTTTCAGGTATTGTCCCTGTGCTGGTTAGAGTTTGAAGTTGTGTAAACAGGTCTAAATGGCAGGGAAGCTGCTGAAGATCTGAGAGAAACTCTGATCAAAGGCGCCTTTACATGCAGCCGCGGTGTCAGTGCCGTGCATGTGCGTGTATGTGTGTGTGTGCGTGCGTCCCACAATGAGATGACAGACATAGATCTGTCTGGTGTGGTTCCTTCAGAGAGGCCCTGTTGCATTTCCACAGCCTCTGTTTGCACAACACAAGCTATGGAAAGCGTGCTCACCTGCACTCGGGCTCACACTACACCTCACGTGGACTCCTCCTGCTGGACTCAAATGAGTTTTTAAAAAGCCAATCCGACACTGACATTTTAAAGAAACACCGGAAACAAATCAATGGGGGCGTTGAAGGTACAAATTACTCGGCCCCCGCTAAATGGACGAGTGGCATGTGAGTGACAGACAAATTCTCAGGTAAAAGCTTTGTGAGTTAAAGACACCTTTATCCTTGACACCTCTTGAGCAAACAAAGAAAAGGAGAGAAAAGAAAGAGGAAGGGTGAAAGAGAGAAAAGCCGAGGGGGGCTGAGTCCAAGACAGCTTCCCTGCTCAGCAAGAGCTGCCTTTGAAAATCCCTTTAACAAAAAGAAATGGGGCAAAGTAAATGTCTTTCCAGGAAGTCCAAACTCTGGAGCGTTTTTGCTGATTATTGTTCGAGGTGACATTGCATGAGAGCTCTTTTGGCCGGGTTGCTTCCATGCAGTCCAATCCCGAGGTAAAGGGACCACCCATTAGCCTTGTCTGAAGAAATGCCCATTCAGTCTCGGCGCCTATTCACAGACCTGCCTGTCTCTCTAGGCTTGCTCCTGGCCAGGGATTGTGGCTGGGGAATGGAGGGGGGGGGAGTGGCAAGGTTCCTAAGAGCAGAGACTTCGGGAATGAAGTCTGGTTGCCGTGGGCTGCCGAAGGGGCAAGAGCAAGCCGGAGTCGAGGGGGTCTCCTGCTGAGGGAGAGCAGGGCTTTGATTCACCACTCAGCTCTACGGCCGTGTCCCAGAACAATCGACAGCTAAAACCCCAGGGGCCAGGCTTGGTGAGAGGAAAGGTTAGCAGTAGGGTGGGCGCATGTTGTGCATGGTGGTGACAGTGACATTGACAATGATGGGGGGACAATGTGGCGGCAAGCAGCTGTGTGGGAGGTGACAGTGGGGTGAGGAGAGAGGTTGAGTTTCGAGTGAAAGCAGCAGGCTTCATTTGTGCATAACCATAGAAAGAGTGTGTTGATATTCTGGTGCATTTGTTGGCTTTAAGTTCTGTTTGTGTTTGTCGGCTTTGCTGTAATGTGTGCAACTACAGGAATCACAAAGCCAGACTCAAGTTTTTGAGGCAATACATATATATGTCCACTTGAACATTATTCCGTTAGAAGAGAAAGTTTATGTCCGACTTTGTCATTGTCTGTCATATAAATGCTGTGGGGCTGAAAGGCAGACTTGACAGAGCCCTCATGTCTCCAACGGATGGGACCAGGCCCACCTGAGCTCAACCTCACGTGTCTGCTTCACATTACTGTTCCCAGCATCTGACAATGTGGCTCACATTATGGGAAGCTGCACAGCACTGCAGTGAGGTCGGAAATTGATTCAGATAGTGTTCATTGAAGGGAATGACCTAATTACTTGGCAGTTCATCGGATGCAGCAACCTCCCCGAGAGCTACTCACAAACAGACCCCCCCAACTGTTTGAGTATATTTTATTTGGTGTCCCTAAAAATTGAATTTCCTTTGACAGATTAGAGAGCTTTTGGAGGTTTCCTTCCCTTCAATACCTCGCATGGAGCGGAATTACCCTGTAGGTTTGTGTTGTAGCCGGTACAGCTGACAGAACAGCGGCCCAAACCCTCTGTCAATCTGAAGTGATGATCACTACACCAGACACAGGTCCCTCGGTAAGAGAGCAATTTTCAGCTTAAAAAGACATGTAGTAGTTGAGGATGGATTTATACCGACTTCCACCTGCAACACCGACTGTCCTGTTCCACCAAAATCTTGGAAGCACACAGTGCACATACATTTGAAGTGCTTCAATATGAGCCATGACAGATATAATTTAGGTTGATTGAGACTGTGTCAGGACTGACCAAAAAGAAGGAACCATCAGATTAAATACATATAATAATGGACCTACAGTAGGTACACACCAATACACATACAGCCCATACAATACTTCAGTCATAAGGTTGGGTAGGAAAACAATGTACAGAAGTTGCATTAGAAAAGATGCTGCGCAACAAGTCAGAGATTTGAGAATGACATCACTGAGCTGCAGGGTCAGCAAGTGCGTGTGAAATTAGGTTTTGTGTCGCGTCTTGAACGCTACATAACAACACAGCATAAATACTGTTTTTAAAATAGCCGGTCTCATCCCAAAACAGACTCCCAACTCAGAGCACCTCCCTTCTCCTTGAGCTCGATGGGGCCCGGAGAAGGAGCCCTCAGAATGCTGATAACTCCCCCCACCATTCACCAGCACTCTGGTTCATATTTTTGTGGAGGTCCATTGACTTTCTCCTTTTCAGTCTCCCTTTAATCCCTGGGTCTGTGTCCTCAGTGGCTCTCTACAGAGGGGCTATTATTCAGAGCCTTATTACTGCGCCCCTCGCGGCTTATCTCCTTCCTGGTGACAGTCTTTTCAAGCCTCTCCCTAATGACCTGGGGAAGCTCACATGCTCAACTTCCCAGGGCTGCGGGGCCCCGCTGATGTCAGAGGGGGTGGCCCCCACGCAGGGGCTCCTGGTCCTGCCAAAGAAAAAGAGAGAGGCACGGAAAGGTCCCGCCACAGCCACCGACTTTCCACATGTCCCCTACCTCCTTCCTCCCCTCGTGCAGGTGACAACCCCAAGCCCAGCATGCAGGAGGACTCCTCCAAGGGACCAGGACTCAGAGGAACTTGGCCCATTCTGATTAAAATGAGCTCATAAGCTGTGCTCCTCAAAGATGGTGTCAGAGTCTATTTGGACTCTGACACCATGATGTGGCACCTTTGTGATTTGGCTTTCTGCGATGATAGAATGAAATCAGAGCTTACTGTGCCACATCAGGGCGACAGCAGCAAAAAAAAAAAAAAAAAAAAAAATCACTTGATGCAATTTCATCAGTTAAATGATCCGAACCTCATGTTGATATTCAAAAGTGGTCTGCTGGCTGTGTTACAGTCTTTATTCCTCCGCCTTGATTAAAATTCTCCTATGGCCAACCATTCATCTTTGTCAAGACAAGTGAGGGGTTTGAATTGCAATTGTAAGAGTGAAAGCTTTTCATCCTACTAACATGGAATTTCTTGTCCCAGTAAATCAAAAGAATGGATCCCCAGATGGGACCTCTGTTTCCAATTCAATTATACTAAATTGCCTCCAACTCCCTTCAACGTGTCCAAAACATTGCATTACAATGTACAGCAATATGATGCATAGAGGCTATTGAAGCATAGAAACCTCCAGCTGTTTGCAGCCCAGCTTGCTCATTCACATGCAATTTCAAATCACATGAATGCTATAGGAATCAGTGAGGAGGAATGAACTCTCTTTTAGGTGATTGTGAGTGAACATGGTGTCCTACTGGTGCACCTTCCAATTATCATCTCCATCTCCCTGCTCAACCCTGTGGTGTCTTTGGAGAGGTAAGAAAGGGACATGGCTGTCCATTATGCTTTCATCAGCTGAGCCTGGACCCCCAGGAAACAATGAGCTTACTACAGTTTGGTCATCAGAGCAGGAGCGCTGTTGTCCGCTGCATACAGAGATCACGGGAAATGTGACACAGGTGTCTTCCTGCTTCCTCACATGGTATGCAGGCCTGTCTCCCTGAGGCCCCGGAGGAAACGACAGACCTTAGTGTTTGTGTTTGTGTCTCTGAATCATAAACTACTTAAGACTTTGGGAAAACATGTTGAACTGGTCCAATTAAGCAGGTAATGACTTTAGTGAAGCTATTTACAGAACAAAAGGCTGGAGACATGCAGGGTAAGCCCTGGAGGAGATAATATATCTTGGTGTCCCTCTCCTTTTTCTCTTCCTTCCTACATCCTCATTTGGTCCATCTTTAGAGCTGTTAAAAAGTGCACTGCAGTACTGTACTATATGGTTGAGGCCAAGAACTTGGTAATTAGTTAGCATTTTAGCACCTTGGTTCCCTCGTCCCAAAGTCTATGGGTTTTTTGAATGGGTTTTTGGTTAGATGCCTGAAATAAGGTCCGTGGTTAACATAGGTTCAAGTCATTTTCAGTTTTATTCTATGACATAAAATACAACGGCAAATACCCCAGTTGTGATTTTTTAAGCTTTTACATGATTTTAGGTGGTTGCAAACAAGTGGCTAAATGAGACTCCAGAGGTCATCTGTGACATTAGCTGTCATCTCGCTGAACACGAAAATCGATCTACTCACCAGCACGCTTTGATAGCTTCGTTGTGTTTATACTCATGGTTTTTTAAACTTAGAGGAAGAGCTTTTGTAGAAGAGGTAAGCACTAAATCAAACGACATGTTGGAAATTCACAGGTGGTGACGCTGAAGTCACCACCTGTGAATTCACAAGTCACGTGGCGTTTTTCCTCTGGCCATTGTATTTAGGCTTCCAAAATCATAAAAGCTGTGTTCATTTGTGAAGATTATCTTGCTGAACAAAACGTGTGAGTATCATAAACTTTTGTTTGCCACAGAGCTTATTTTCTGCAATAATTCAAAAGTCAATGTAAAATTGCCATTGGCTTTTTGTCCAAGGAACCAGGGAGATCATCCCTGTGCTACTCTGTTCAGTGAGTGGAGTAGGCCTATTACACCTTTGAATGAGAAGGAATTAAGGGGAAAAACTGGTTCCATAAACTTAGCTGTCTGACTATTATTCTGCATAAATCCCTGGATTTATTTGTTAGAGAAAATTAAGGCAAACACACAAATTGTCCATTATAAACATCCATCGCAGTTTACGGTCTAACTTCCTGCCTCAATTTTATCGTAGCCTACTTATAATACTTGTACCATATTTACAATAGTTGAGGATTATTAATGACATTTTGGGTTCCCTAACTTCCAGCAAATAAAGTAGTTTAGATCTGACGAACTAAACTGTTGCCTTGTTAACAACCCTATCCTCTGACTGCTCCTGTTTCCTGCCCCACTGGACCTCATTTTAGTGATGGCGCTAGATTCCCAGATACTTTGGAGAGTATAACAACATTAAACAATAGAAATGATGGTCGGAACTATAAAAATAAGCTACAGTTAATAATTCATCATTATCTCTAATAGCATGGATAATAGAGTTTGCCACTGAGACCAATAAAAGAGGTTTATACAGCACTTAATATTCAGTATGTATAGAAGATTTATAAGCATATAAGACCGTGTAATTTGTGTTTGCCCCTAAATCCAAAACGCCCATCTTCCTTCAAATTAAGCTGTCCTTTAACCCACTGAAAGGTTCCTGTCAGCAGAACTTGTGGAATCTGCAAAGCCTTTTGGAGCAGAGCCACTGATGCCCTTTAACCCTTTGCTTTGAGTATTCGTTGGTGCTTTTAGCCACACCTAAACCCACTTTTAATTACCCCCAAACACTGATCCCCCCCCCCACCATGCCTCCATCAGCAGTGTTACTGAGGGGACAGAAGAATGCGCAGGCACAGTGGTGAACTAACACAGAAAATACACCGAGATCTGTTCAGTGAAAGAAAACAGCCAACAGGTTGAAACATAATCAGCAGCCGCTCAAACCAACCACACACCCAAAACTTCAACAAAGCATCCCTGCACTGGTGAAAAGAGAAGGATTATAGTCAGAGCACCATAAGGGCCGTCAAATTTGGTAGAAATCCATTTACCGATGGAGTCATTGTACGTCACTTTTCAAGTGTGTGAGTATCCCATTTGTAAATGACATTACTTCAGCCCTATGCATCAGAGACTGCATTTGAGACACTCAAGCACGTACAAAGTCAGTGACTTATTTTCCTGTCCCAGTTTCCAGCATTTACAATTACACTTTACAACAGTGACATTAATAACCCACAAATAATACTGTTTTACAGAGAAAATGTTCAAACCAATGTTCTACTTTATTTAAGCAAAAACAAATGGTGTGTGTCTTTTACTTGTATACTTTTTATGATGTATGATACTTCCACTTTGTATTTAATCATAGTTCTCAGTAAGAAAACATCTTCAGCATCTTGTTTTCACTTTATTTATAACTCGTCTTGTTAATATGAAAAGCCTGGTTCTGTGAGCCGGCACATCTTAAAACTGGTCATAAAAGAGAGTTAGATATAGTACGGTGTCGTCTTCATCCTGACAAATCAGCAGTATCCCCTCAGATCAGACAGTCGTTCTGTCCCCTGGGACAGACTTAACTATTGTGGTTATGCATCCTGACAACTAAGTTGAGCTAAAAAAGACCCAGGGACTGTGTTCCTTCACAGTAACAACCGGCATCAAAGGAAAAGGGGGAAAAGGGGTTCTGATAATAATGGAAAGTGTTTTGACATCCAGGTTTAAGTAATTATTGGATTTAGATAAGAGGGGAATTCCATCCGATGTGAGGTAAAACAAACAAAACAGGAGATTGCAAACTATTCCACCAACAGCAGAAGTCCCTCTATAGCCTCGGGGTGGGTGCAGCTCACTCACATTACATCATGGATGTAATAACACATGGAACAATGGAAAAATGCATGTTGGTGCAGTGCTGTAGAACCTTGAAGCCTCCCTGCAGGGTCAGCATCAGGGCACAAGGATTTTACTGCACAGAAGAAAAGTATAATTCTGTAATTAATTTGTTTATCACTTTGTTCCAAAAGTAAAAATGTTAAAAAAATAAAACAAATTTATTACAAGTGAATGAATTTGTAGCCATGAAATGCTCTGTTCCTGACACCAAACGAACTGTGACTCAACTTGTTCCACATCCTCTGCGTCTGTGTGTTCTCTAATTAGAAATGTTACAGCTAAATGTAACATGTAATCATTGCTTGGAAGGCACTGGTCTTTTTCCCAGATGCAGGTGGAGACAAATACAAATTCTGTTAAAGCAAACTCTGGGTTTGAACATTGCAGATGCAAAGACTGCAGACATGCAAGTTACCAGAAACAAATACTGCAGATTGTGTGAGTTACTCTCCTGGCTCTCCATTGTTTGGCTTTGCCTTTAACCTTCTCATCATTTCACCTGTCCTCGGTTTTAAAATGAGCAGAGTGAAGTAGAACTTTTCCCTAAGACAAACCGTCCTATAGAATTACCTGAATTTTGGACGATTCTGCAGCGCACAATCTATGTCCAATACCAATGTAAGTAGCGAGTCTTATAGGCAGAGAAAAGAGTGACAGACCAAATCTTTCCTGATCTTAAACCTTTATGAATTGATTTTGAGCCACTTGTGGGCTCTTAAAAGCTGTAAACATAACCTATTATCACCTTATAAAGTAGAGCTAACAGTTGCTTATTTACAAATCCAGCAGACACAGAGCAACATAAGCAGTCATGTTTCTGGCTATGTGGCAAATGTAAGTCCAATATTCACTCTGCTTTTAGCTCTGTTTTGTTCTCCACTAACTCCTGCATATTTAGCAGCTAAATGCCCCACTCTGCTCACCAGCTAATGAATAACTTTGTTTGCCGTATCCGAACTTTCGTGGTGAAAACACTTGCCTATTACTACAGTTAGAAGTGGGAAGAATGGAAGAAAACAGCAAAGGTGTGAGCTGTTAAAACGAAACATTGGGCTGATGCTCAAAAGCTCCATAGAGCTAAGAAGAACTGCTACAGTGGTTTGTCACTAACCCTGTTATTTGATAGCTT
Source organism: Seriola aureovittata (assembly GCF_021018895.1). Lineage (NCBI taxonomy): Eukaryota > Metazoa > Chordata > Actinopteri > Carangiformes > Carangidae > Seriola > Seriola aureovittata. The sequence continues at coordinate 8,358,084 of NC_079373.1, read as the reverse complement.
GTTAATTAAAATATTGATTGATCAACTTTTTTATTTTCCTCTAACCTTAACCAATGCATAACAGTACAGTGGTCAACCTACTATGCACAGATAAAGTAGAGATGAGTCATTTTTAAAAACACTGACACTGAATGTTCAATAAGTACTGTATATTTGACGCTGGTCCCAAACAACAAGTCATTCCTTCCACTTTCTTTTTCTTTATAACATCATTTTCTATCATTTTCTGCTTAAACACAGTTTGTCTTTTCCCCAGTCTTTCTTCTCCTCCAGCAATAGATCAGCATTTACCTCCAGTCTGGCACAGAGGGAGACAAAGTGCACTTCCTGACCTTTGACCCAGTGCTTACCGTCTGAAAGGACATTAGAGGTAATGACACCTCTTCAGACATCACAAGAAATCACTGCTCTGTTACTCACAGACATTATTCCTTTCATACCAAGCAGCCCTCAAACTCATTCCCCTCCATCCCGTCTCCTGAAACACGCTGTAAGCAAACGTGCTAACCCCCTCCTGCCATCACACTTAAAATATATGAACCATAAAGTGCCCGGTGAGTGTCTCTCTCGCCATCAGTTAACTTTGGCATCCGTCTGAAACACTTCAATTTGTCTTCCTTATCCCTAAGGACTTGTGTTGTGGTTTGTCTTTATGGAGAGAATACAGCTTTATAACTGCCAGTAAGCATTCCCAGGTTTAGTGATACACATCAATTAGATTTATGGTGCGAGGCTGTTGCTGCATCCTGACAGATCCTGAGGAGATATACACCCTGCAACAGCATTACATTCTTATCTAATTGCACATTTGATAAGCCAGTCCCCTTAAAAGCATTGTCTAGTCATAGCTTAGCAACCGTAGCAGTGTGCATGGGAAGTTTATTTATTTCATGGGAGAGATACTTAATGAATTTGGACAAAACAAGCAGCGGTGCAGTTGTATGGTCCTCACTGCTTTTGCCTGTTCTAAAGTAACCTGCAAAAGTTAGCAGTGTCTAGCTAATTGGCTAGCTTAGCTTACTACCTACAGTAGTAATGCTAATGTAATGTTGCCTCCAAGGCTGAGGAGCAAATCGTTAGCTAATATGATATTATTTATGGGGTTTTAAGTTTTGCTACAGTCATTGTATGGGAGTCAGTCCTGAATGATACTGCTACTGTATAAAATAAGGTAATGTTAGCGGCTCTGCCGTGCTCTTTATTGCATTCTGGAAAATAACACTACAGTAGCTCCAGCCAAACTTGTTATCAGAAAAAGTGTTAGGCTGGCCGAGCTCTCCTCCCTCTAAAAGTCTTTTCTCTTTGAAAGTGAAAACACAAATAATAAAGCATAAATCTACTGCTGCTTGTCAAAGTACAAGTTAAGCTAAAAAACAGATGCTAGAACAAAGTCTGATCATAAGTTTTCTTTATGCTGCACTAAACTACTACTAGTGCAAACTATCTCTACACTGCAATACCAGAACAATGCTGTTTCTTTATCGCCATTCTTCTACATCAGTCACCATCACCTGCTATGGATGCTGACTTCTTTACCTCAGACATTCTGCGTATCTTTCACCTCAGTCCTTTAACGTAACATCATGTAGGGAGCTTTGAGTTGCATATTTTTTACATTGATCTCAATTTAAAATGATACAGGTAGAGACAACTCACTGAGTTAGTGTTATTTTCTTAGCTAGCTACAGCTGAGAAAATCTGCTAGTTGCAATGGCCAGCAAATCTGACGGTCATTAGCTTCAAATGAGAAGCCTATTTTTGTCCTCCTCTGCATGAAATCAGAGGCCCCTTATTTAAAAGATTACTAAAAAATTCAAGTGATAAATCTGCCACATGATCACTGTAAACTGCTCTGTGCAATGCCATATCGGAAAGCCTGATATGTGGGACAGAGTTTAGCAAAGAGTCATTTGTCCTGGTGGTCCAAGATGTCTGCTTGAAACATTGACTTATCTGGAGCCCGATCTCACTCAATCTCCCTTGCTCCCTCCCTCCCTCTCTTGCTCCTCTTCTGGCTGTAAGAGATGAGGTGCAGCAAAAAGTAGGTGACCAGTGCATTACAGAGAGCAAACAGTGTTATCCAGCCTCCTTCAGACATGGCGGCATGCGTCTCTGATAGCATCGGTGCTCTATCAATGACAGACGGGGTGTGGCATGGTGAATTCAAGCAAGGCTTTGGGATCTATGTGAGTGTGTGTGTACATGTGTGTCTGTTTTGATGGGTGTGGGGCAGCTGGTGCTGGGATGTAGGGGGATCTGCTGCACAAACACTCAAGGTGATCTGTCAGGAATGGAATGGAAATGACCGGCCATAACCTTAGTTTACCTATACTTAGGAATTTTTGTGAATGGAACCAGAAAGTTACTGTTGAAACAGTGTCTGCAAACAACTGCAAAACCCCACACTATAACACTGTTTTAAAGAATATCAGTGTATTATAAAGATTTATGATACATTTACAGACATTGCTATTTGCAGGAATGCACAGAAAACATTTTGAAGGGAATTAAAACACAAGATTTTATTTAAATTTATGACAGTAATTCTTAGATTATGAACAACAAAAGATTGATTGAAACTACATTCAGCTTTAATGTAAACGTCTTTGCTACATTATTATCAATATATCCCACAGAAACAAGGCTACTGTGTAAGGCATTGTCGAGTCTGCGTATATTGTTAAAAACGTTTGCCGATCAGTCGACTCCGGACACGATTTGCTTCTCACCCGACAACTGTCATAATGATAATCTCAGGCCTGTAATCTGTGGGACTCAGTTTCCCAACAGTGCCACAGTCTGTACACGCAGCTCTCTCCATGGACTCGGCCTGACACTCGTCCTCAGCGAGCACTTCTGCCTCGGCTTTTGATCTACTCTTCAATTACACCGACTAGAAATCATCTCCACATCCCAAAGATGGTGATTGAAGTTAAAAGGATTCACACTGATAATTTACCGTCTTACTCTGCTATGTTAGGCAGCCACATTTCAGAAAGCTGAGTTTTAAGGGAGTTTGTTATTTTTGATCCTTTAATCTATAATTGCAGATGTATTTATTTTCCGGTTAATTTCCATGCCCTACAGTAGTAACTGCACTGGGATGCATACAGGCAGAGCTGTTTTGGTTTATGATGACACCCTCAGATTTACATGACAGCTAAGTACTCGGAAATGGGGCCTCTGTTCTGAACATCCACAAGCCTTCTTTTACGTGACAGGTTTTTCCAAAAGGTGCAAAGGTGAAGCATGAATGACTTGAAATCTATTGGGTTCAACATACAGACATACACACAACTCATCACAGGATTAGCACCTTTGTAGGTATTGTATAAGGATTATGAAACATGGTTTCCATTTTCAATTTTAAAGGAAGAATTATTCTCTTTTTGCAGTTTTTTCCATCATGTTTTGTCATGTTTTTAGGTGAACCAGAAGTTATATTACATTACATTTACTAATTTGGCAGACACTTTTATCCAAAGTGACGAACAAGTAAGCTACAGTGTAGTAGGAAACCTTGGTATAAATACTAAGTACTACATCTATTTAATAGGAGCCAGGAGATCAAGTAAAGAAGAGCACCGAAAGTGCATAGTAAGTGCTATTTAAGCATGTTAGGGTGTTAAAGGTGTTAGGAGATGAGGTGCTCTCAGAAGAGATGAGTTTTGAAGATGGATGCTCTGATAGCATTTGGTAGTTTGAACCACAGATGTACACAGACAAACAGTCTGGACTTTGATTGTCTTGTGTGCAGGGCAATGGCAATGCCAGACGACATTCCTTGGAGGAACGCAGTGGCCGGGAAGGAGCATAAGGCTGTATGATTTAGTCCAAGTAGATAGAAGTTACTCTAAAGGTAAACATTAGTGACTTGAATTGGATTCGGGCAGCCACGGGTAGCCAGTACAAGTCAATGAGTAGCGGAGTGACATGTGCCCTTTTGGGGGAAGACCAGACAGGCTGCCGCATTCTGGACCATCAAACCAAGGGTTTCACTGTGCGTGAAGGGCCTTTTAAAAGGCTTTGAGAAATCTGGCCATGTCTTGACACAATTTCCTTTTTTCGGGTTTCACAAATCTTTGTCAGCTCATACTTGAGAGTTATACCACTTGTGTTTTGATTAAAATGTCAGGAAGAATAGACTTCCCATATGACATGATGGGGGGAAGCGTTAACAGAAGACCATTTATTTCCATACCCCTCACACACAAAACCATCCTGTCCACCATTGTTGTGTTGTTTAATCCATAGACTAAGTCTGTGGTGGATGTGCTCAATCCTCCATATCATCCACAGCCACCACTATTCTGAGCTGGTCTTATTTATAGTCCACTAAACATCGCCACCAACAGTTTTCACTATGGATAAAGGATAAATCCATGGGATTAGGATGAATCAGCATTTTAGGTGTGCTTTATACGAACTTGCTGGGCGTTAACTCCAGTGTGATCAGTGCACAAGACAAAGGGTTTGGTTTTAGGACATTGGGATGGATGAATCACACTCACAATCGTCACTACGATGAATAGAAACTCAATTTTTAAGCTTCTGAGGAGTAATTATGAGATTTATGGCTTGACCACAAAGAGAACATGATCTTGGGCTGCTGAGGAGCTCTGACTCAGATAATTATATTTTTTTGTATAGCTTTTTAATTATTACAGTGGATTAAACAAGTTTTAACAGAGAATGTAATTGAAAGGGAGTATACAGGGTAATTCTATCACCACCATCTGATTTAACTCTTACGAATGAACCCAAAAAGACTATTCCACACTGTATTTGTGTTACATATCATTAAAGAGCACATAGGCAAAGCTTACCAAAAAGTTACAGTGTATGTGTATGTTACAGTGTGTGGTCGACAACCTCATCCATCAACGTGTCCTAACAGGTTTTCAAGAAAAAGTGAAGAACAAATAAGGTGGAGAATTGTTTTATAGTTTGAAGAATAAACCACCTGTGGCGGTCTTTTGTCATTTTTTGAGCCGAGCATATTCTCAAGACCTCAAAGCTGAGGTCTAGACCTGCTTTGAAGTTTCAGAGAAGCTTATTGTGAGAGATCGGAGCAACCACTCTAATCCGCCTTGGGTTATTTATCCAACTAAAGACAGGTATTTTCAAGAGTATTACAGGATGACAATACGAGGGGAAAAACCTAGAAAAGAGAGATCAGAAAACCTTAAACAAATTAGGAATTTGTAAACCATTAAAAAATCTGCTTTTGTATGTAAAGACCTCAGCAGATTAGTGTCCCAGCCCACCTGCAGTTAAAACCCTTTTCACATCTTTAAACAACTCAAAGAAAAGTTCCTCCCAAGTGTTTTGGCATTCCTCACGGAAACTTGCATGGGACAAGTAAGAATGAAAGGAGACCAACTCAGATGTCAGAGACTTGACCCTTGACTCTTCGCTGGCCATGGGCAACCAATAAGTGTCTGTCACTGTCAAAGCCAAAACCTGTAATCTTTCCTTTCAGGATCGAGGGATAAATTCAACAACAAGCCTGATGTTTTTCTTCCACTCATCTGCGTATTGACGTTACTACTTGCTGGTTAATATCAGGGGAATGTTGGCAATTGCAGCACATGTGTTGCTGGTCTCTTTGTGGCTGTGAAGCTATGGATTAGCACTGACGAGCGTTGGATTACAGGGTCCCTGCTGGGATGTCAAAGGGCCACGCTGGCTCTTTTCACTTCTGCCCTCAGTGGAGCAAAGCATCAGTGGCAGGGGTTACCTACCATCAATGATTTGCTTCAAGAAGATCAGAAGGCCTTTTCAGCATTCAGGGTCACTATTGACCTGCATCAGCCCCCCATTCCCATGAATTACGCCCCAGTTATATTTTGGCAAGCCCACACAAAAGGATCCCCCGTTGAAATCTGGATCCAAACAATGGAGGTTATAGGCTCAGCAAGAGCCACTGTGCACTCTAGAGCTGTGACCACAGGGAAGTGAGGCATTGTGTACATACAATACAAAGTGGCAGCTCTTATTATAAAACAGATACAAGTTTGTAGCAGAAACACTAAAAAGTATGAAGGATGGAAACTACGAAAAATGTAAATAAAACTATCATTTATTACAGTAAACAAAAATTTTACTTGGTTGGGAATTGCAAAATGAGCCATTATCTATCATTCATTATATGTTCCTTTTTGGCTAAATACTGTTTGGGAAGCAAGCCAAGAAAGCTGTGTCGAAATCTGGACGAGAAGTTTGATGAACTTTAAAATAGGAAAGTTGATGAAAAAGCAGATGAACATAACAACAGAAATAGTCAATATGAGGACGCGCAGCAAGCTAACGCTAGCCACTGAAGATAGTGGGACCCGGGCCAACACGGAGAAAGACGAGAGGATCATTTCCAAACTGTCCATTGACGTATCATAGATCCACATGACCAGACAATTTAACAAATCTGAAGGTCACTTAAAAATACGCAAACCAGAACTGGAATCCACATCCATTGTCATCAAAGAAAATGAAGCACTTAGGATAAAACTGGACATTTCAGGAAACAGGTTGAAATAAGCTTAGTTTAACACGTAAACCCGAAAAAGCTGAACATATGAACACCGCCATGTTTGTGGAAACAAGATTTTGGCAGCAGACACTTTTTTCATTCAACATATCATCATTCACCACAAATATGTTTGATTGACACTCTGGTCTATGGCACGTTTTAAACACTAAATGTTATGCTAAATGTTCATACAAGCACAGCTCACTGCAAAATAGTAGTTAATTTTTGATCAAATATTTCACGTCTGTTTTAAGACAAGTTAAAATTTAAGAGCAAATGTATCATTTCAATTCTGCTTTCATCCACTTTAAACTGTTTAAACACTTTATTCTGAATGAATGAATGAATGATGGTACTCTTATATTAAAATAGAGTAAAGCTTGTGTCCATGTGTCTTGCTGCGTTAAATTCAGGTGCTTGCTTGCATGGCTTTGCATTGCCTGACTCGTGGCTTTTTGCCAAATATCCCAGAATACACCTGGGTAACAAGTAGCCTTCGAGCAGTGGAGATGCCAAGGGACAGGGGAGGCTGTTCTTTTTTTTCTCATGCTGGTGCGCTCGGCTGGACAGATCATTTTGGGACTGCGGCCAGAGATTTCTGAGGAAATATGAGAGGGCAACCTCCTGCAATCAGGCAGTGTCGGTGACCACTCGAGTGCAACGCAACAGCGAGCTGCCACTCAAGACGCCGCCAGATCATTCCTTAGAAGTAGAGTGCTGATGAGCTGCGTGCGTGTGTGTGAGTGTGTGTGTGTGTGTGTGTGTGTGTGTGTGTGTTTCCTTAGCCCAGGAAAAACACGGAACAAGCAAACAGCTGCTACAGATATTTTCCTGGATGTGCTACAACCCACAGAAAAGAAATGAGGAAGCAATTAGAGCTTACTGTTCATAATACATTTTTAAACACAAAAATAACCTTTAATTTCTGGTTGACTGGAGTCACATTGCCTCACATTATATGAGCCCTTGTCATTCGTACAAAATAATTTGTTTTCTAAGATTGTCACTATTTCATTTTTATGTGATTTCATGTTTGATCCATATTCGCGTATCCAGGTTTCTGTAAACATCTGTTAAGACTGACCACATTAGTCAATCATGAGTTGCAGGCCACTACTGCCCTCTATGTGTTGCACAGGTAACTACACTGTCCTCTATGGATTCTCATTTGAGCAAAATTAGCATTATTAAGCCATACTGCAGTGTGGTAGGGCGCTTAAATGCAACCATAAAAGGTCTGAAATCGTAGCAATAAAAACACATTCCTTTACAAAAGCTAATAAAATGCTGTGCGCTTCCAGGGGGTTTCCCCTTAAAAACTACATTAAACTTGTTCAACAGTGTTCCAGTTTGAGAGGAGGCACCCCGCAGTGAACTCTCAATGTCCATCAGTGGCACACTGCTAAAGCCTTGTATGGACAGGCAGTGGGCATACAGACATACATTGAAGCTCCTCTATTCGACCCTGATGCTGTGCCCATACCCCCTGTTGCTCCCCTCTGTCTCACCAAGCGGGTCCTCCCATTCATTTGGCTCATTTGAATTCCAACATGGGAGACCTCTGATGAGCCGGGTGAACTGTTACACTACACGACGAGACTGCTAATTAATCACAGCGACTGTACACATGGCCTCTGTGGTGTTGACTTATGAACAGAAATCTGACAATCTTTATCTAATGAGATGCATGCACCTGTCTACAGGCTGTAAATGCTGAAAGCAAAGCGTGCAGAAATACATCAGAGGGCTGGATTGCACTGCCATCTTATTGTGGGTATACGTATTATTACATAGGAGTTCAGCTTGAAAAGCTGTATGCACAGAGCAGAGACAGTAACAAACACAAAGCTTTTTTGCTAGCAGCCCCCATATTTCATTTCTCATCAGTATCCTCCATAGTTTTTAACTGTACTCAGGCCCCCCTTGAAAATAACAATGGCACTGACTTGATTAAAGAAAGGTTTTCTGAGAGATAATTCAGAAAGCAAAAATGCTAACCAGAAATTTATGGTATTTCCAAAATCTATAATTTTTTTTTACCTGTTGACATTTTAACTATGTTTAATAGTTGTTATGTTTCCAAACCTCTCAGCTTGATTTGTACCATGTGTACAAAAAATATTAAGAATAATGCATCTATATTGATGTCATTTTTCATTGTATTGCATTTTCATGCATAATAACAATTTTCTATTTTCCTTGTGTTGTACAAAATGTGCAAAGATGTGTAACCAATAGTGTCATCACTTGTTAAATGAACTGGGTTTTTGAAAGATTGCCAGAAAAACAGGCTTAGCTATGTGACACAACTGTAACGATAATCGATGAGAGGTACAGACTGGGGCGAATAGCTTCCCTATCTCACCGACTACCAGCTCTCATCTCATCTGTCCTTGTTAACCATGGAGGTTTCCTGGACATTAAATGACTTCCTGTGATCACTTCCTCCACCTGCAGAGTTTCTCCTCGGTGATTTAAGCCACTCTGGCACTTCTCCCGCCTCTGTCCTTGTTCCCAAACAGCAGGGGACCTCCCTTTCTGCCCTTGGGACTTCCGTCCCTCCTTCATTTCTTCCCTCACTCCCTGATCCCCTCGCCTTCCTCCTCTCTTCCTCTCTCATCGTCATTGTGTGCCCTGTTCTCTTGGCTTACCCTTTTTTCACTTTAATGCTTTGCTCTTTCGTCTTTCTGACTGTCCTGCTTTCTCTCTCTCTTGTTCTTTTTCTACACTCACACACACACTCTCTTCTCCCTCCCTCCCTCCCTCCCTCCCTCCTCTTCCACATCATCTCACCCCATCTCCCAGTTCACCACTGCAGAGCCCAGAGTCTGGCCTCGCTTCCTCTGTCTGCGTGTGAACTGTGTGTGCAGTGTTGGGATCCTGCCACTAAGGTTACAGGAGGCATGCAGGAGATGATTAAGCACTTCAAAAGATGCACAGGTGTGAGGACTATCCCACACCAGCAGATGCAATGACACACACACACACACACACACACACTGCATTAATCTGAGAGCTCCACAGCTTGTGTTTGCGGTCCCAGCCAAATGTGGAGCTCCTTTGATGGTCCCTCAGGCACCAGGCAAGATCTTGACATTACAAATATTACACCTAAATGCTCATCACCTCGGGCAGTCTCACACACACACACACACACACACACACACACACACACACACCTACACACACACACACACACACACACACACACACACACACACAGAAGAACAAAGGTGCAGATACACTGCAACCAAGCACACACAATCATTACCTCATTTTTTCTCTCATTCCTCATCCACCATTGTTGTAGAACATTTAAACTGTTTTTAATTTTCTTTTCTTTTTATTGTTTGTAATCCATTGAGTCCTGTCTTGTAAAGCACTTTGTAACTGGGTTTTGAAAGGTGCTATACAAATACGGTTTATTAATGTCATTATTCTCATGAAGTCACACAGATACATACCTATTTAAAAATACATCCATCTACATATATATACATGCACATACACACACACACACACACACACACAAAAACAAACAACTGCTGGAAAATAACCATTGAGCTTATAAATTCAGGAGTATGTGTTTGTGAAAGCCGGCATGAAACATCAGGAATAAAGGGAATACACACTCTTGGCCGCCACAATTGGAGTAATGGCTCTCATTATGCTTTTCCATACAAAATAACTTAATTGCAGTTTGTTTACACATGTGGTAAGGCTCCCTCTCATGTACTTCAGACCATGTGCATGCATTGTCGCAAGATATAAAATAGTCTATTAAAGAAAAAAATGGTCTCTCTTGGTTTATGACTCACGAGAGCCTTACAAAAGAGCTTTTATTGTGAAGACTATCTTGCTTGCTGTCATCCACCTAACCCAGAAACATAATAAACCGCATGCGTGTGACAGTGCACTCTCTCTCGGCTTGGATCGTGTGTGTCGTTTTCATGAGCATAAACTGAAATGATGCTCAGCTGTGAAAAAACATATAAAACTCACTTGTCATCGTCAGCACTCATCAAAATCAAATGTGACATTAAAGGATTGTTTTTGCGTGTGTTGTGGGCGATGTCAGTTGCTGCTGCATTAGTAAAGTCCATATGCTTTGGGTATGTGTTTCCACAAAACTTCAAAAAGCAATCGCACATACCAATATTGTTAAAGGTTTTCATTGGTTTTTAATTAAATTCTGAAATTCTGTTGTGTAGCCTCACAGTTTCAGATGACTTTGGGTAGTTTTAACTGAGCTGCACTTTAGTACAGTCGCTAGCAGCTGTCGAATTCCTTGTCTTGTTTCCTCTGTCTGTTTGGTTTTAGTATTTGATTTTCGTTGTGACTTCCCTCAAATAAAATGTTTTTGCATGCTTTGCCTTAAAGTATCATATCCTTGACACACACACACACGCGCACACACACACACCTTACAAATCATCACCTCACATATCTAGCGAGACAGCCAAGCGCTCCAGTCCACATGGAACTGATCACAGTTCAACAAACACAGTGCAAATAGCAACTCACACACCATAAACAGATCAAATATTGCTAGCACACATAGAAAACAAATGGTACTCTCAGCACTTTAGACCAAATGCTTCACTTCATTCGCCAGTTTGCCAGAGGTGTGTGACACAGGTTCGGCTTAATGAGGTTGTTTGTTTCATGCAGTTTTAAAGTTTGAAAGAGGAGAATAAGTTTGGAGATGGCTCTTTCTTCTCTGATATGTTTGATGTACTTCTCCAGCATGGCCAGTGGTTTTAGCTGAACCAGCTGACCTGCACAGTGAGTAAACGTTCAGTTTTCTCCAGTTCTTACCTTCTTCTCTGCAGCAAGCAGTGCCATTCATGAATCCAAGTCCATGGGGGTAAAAACAGATACAGGTACTGCCAACAGAAAGAGAGTGAGAGAGTCAAATGATGAGAGTGTAAAAATAATTAAAAGTATAATAATCCACAAAAAAATGCTTAAAACAAGGATGGTATCTGCTATTGCTCTAAAATCAGGTCTTTAGTTATTTAACAAAACACTTGGTCTTATGTTCTACATAGAAATGACCAAAAATAAGTCTATAGCCATACTATCAGTTCAGTGGCTGTGTCAGAAATCCCTTCACTGCCGTATCGTGCGCTATATTCACCTCCAATCATTTCATTGGAATGTCAGAATACTGAGTTTGAAATTCATCAAATATATAGTGCCCCTCAATGCAATTTTATTGATACCCAGAACTCTGCCAGTCTAGAGCTCCACAGCTGTCAGTGATGATGCAAAATGGAAATGAACTGACCTGCCTTCAACTCTGGTATTTAATATGTCGAGCAGATGAATGGGAGCTTATTCCTGTAGGTATGAGTTCACTATCCTGTGAATAGCCATCCCAGAAGATATTAATATTAATACCCATGGTTTTGGTATGAGATGTTTAACAAGCACACACGGCTGCAGTGTTCACATACTTTGTCTAGGCAGTCATAAAAGTGCATATTGGGCCTTTTAAGACTGAGAAAGTAGAGTGAGAATGTTTGTATTTCATTTTATATTTAGATATATTTATATTTATAGAGAGATAGATCCCTATGGGACACTGACACGTATAGATATAGAGATACCATAGGGATCTCTATATCTATAAGTGTTGGTGTTACATAAATATTCAAGGAGGGATATAAAAAATAAAACTATAAAAACTAAATAAATAATCAAGTGCTAATATGCATAGAAAATGCTATTTATCACATTGATTCAACAAATTAATACAATTCAAATTTAACCATGCTTCATTTAGTCATGTTTTTTTGGTTATGTCCCTGTGAGCAGAATAATACATAGCCTGTTAATTCGAATATTATTTCATTTTCATTCATTTATTCAGGGCCAGCGCACATTAATCATCATTACTGTAAATGTGCCAGTGTTAGCCCGCTAGCGAATTTGCAGTCCTCAGGCGAAATGTTCTTTGAAACCTAATGGAAATACAAGTCATGACCATGCACGCAAGGTTGATAGAGAAATTATAGGGGGAGGATTAAAATCACTGATCACATTACATTTAAGTAAAAAAGGAAAGTCATTCTATAAAAATAAAATAAAAATCATATTCCCATACAATATTCATAAACTCAGTGGCTCCAAAGAGTGAAGTCTCTTTGTTGTCCACAGGAGGGCGCCGTGATATTATGAACCTATAAACAATCACAGAGGGCGATGTGTGTTTCCATCGCCTTCTGTTCCTCATTCTCTGACAACTACCGTGAAACCACATTGACGGTGTGATTAAAGTGTTAAACAAACCGATATCCAAATATTTCACAGTAGAGACTGACCTTTTTCTACTTCCTACTCTTACTGCCTTTTATTTCCGCATTGTAGGTGGAGACTCTTGTGGGACAGACCTGCTGTGTTACATTGGGGAAGTTGCACAATTTCGGAAAGACACATTTCAATGGTGTGTGAGCGAAATATTCGTGTTTCCGCATTTATGGATGCAGTTCCTGAAAGGATAATACACATCTGTAGCGGCTCTGTAAGTTGTACAGCATGTCAGTGTAACTGTCAGATAAACTGTACACTCGAGTGTCGCCAGTAACTTCTCGTAAAATGAGTAATTCAGTAACTTCGGCTACTTACATTCGCAACCTCAGTTACAGTTTACGTCGCAGGTTGTCGGATTTTTTGGACCCTCAAGACAAGTGGAAAGATGTTATTGTCTCGATACGGAAGCCGAGTGGGGAGCCGAGGTACTCACTGCATAATGTGAGGTACGTTTTTATAGGCCTAGCAGGTAACAGAAAAACTGATGTAGCCACTGAATCGCTGTCAGAGTAGGCCTAGAGTGCTTTAACCGTATCTATCTATCTATCTATCTATCTATCTATCTATCTATCTATCTATCTATCTATCTATCTATCTATCTATCCATCCATCCATCCATCCATCTATCTATCTATCTATCTATCTATCTATCTATCTATCTATCTATCTATCTATCTATCTATCTATCTATCTATCTATCTATCTATCTATCTATCTATCTCAGGAGGTTTGAAGGCCTTGTTGCACAGGGGAGGAGTCCCACAGTTGAGCTGCTGAATGACTGGGGGACCACCAACAGTACAGTGGGTGAACTTGTGGACATTTTGAAGCATCTCAAGTTACTGGCTGCTGCTAGTGTCCTGTTACCTGGTATGATTTTCAAAACCACCTTTTATCACAGACTGCATAATAAGCCTATTTCACTAATCTACAGTCACTGGTAATCATATGTATTATTAAACAGCATCATCCAATTCTTGAAAAACCTTTTTCAGTGTCCCAGGTTTAAAAAAAAAAATTGGTCAGAAAATTAGATACATCATTCTAAATCCTTCAGTACATAAACTTGCCCAGACTTGGATAATGAGGTGCCAAACTATAACAACAGGGGACAGTTAAAGCAAAGATGTTGCTAGAGCGTAACCACGACTAATGTCAATAATTTTAATAAGTTCCAGTGGAAAAACAATGGAAAAAAATGCAGATCCTGACCAGCATATATCGAATTTAATAATGAATTTTATTTTTGTTCCATACCAGTGGCCTTTCTGTATGGGATTGCATGGCATACAATAATAATACCACATGCTTTCAGCATTTGACATTTGTGTTCTAAAGAAAGTCAAGTGAGTGCTGCACATCCTATGCATGTTCTAAAACAGATGAAAAAAGGAAATGTTTTATATATGCACATAATATAAATCTACAACATAAAAGCCACTATACAGCACATTTGTTTTTGTGTGTTGTCTAATCTTGAAGTCTTTCACAAAATTTATGGTTTTAATTATATTAGAATGTCTCTCCACTGAGTATATTGAAGACAGTATAAAACAGACTTTATGTTTACGTTCATTATGTATTTCTTTCAGCTCGCAAAATGGATGTGGATTGTGTAAACAATAAAAAATATGCTTTTGATTTGTGTATCATATTTTTATGTTTTTTTGTTTTTTTTTAACCACACACAGTGGAAGAGGCCCCCTCAGTGGCAGAGGCAGAGGCACAGCCAGTCTCTCCAGTAGTAGAAAGAGAAAGTGAGCTTCCGACCAGGCTCCTGACAGAGAGCGAGACACAGCCGCCGCCTGTCAGCTACACTCTGCAGCCACAGACTCTACAGGAGAGTGGTGAACCAAGACAAACAGGTGGCTGCACCTTCAAATCACAGTTAATCCACACATCGATATGATTTTTTTGGCTGTGTTAACACAGTGCATTTGTAATCTGTACATGAGACAAGGTTGGGAAGCGTATGGCATTAAACAACAGTCATAGTCAGTTGAAAACCTTAACATCAGTTTGAATTGTTTAAGCATGTTAATTGAAATATCATATTCCCCTTTTAAAAAAAAATATATGATTTTACATAAATGGCCAGCAGGTGGCAGGAGTGGGGCCTTAACCACAGAAGTTAACATGACAGTTTTGTGTGTGCCCCTCATCAGGTTTCTCCAGTTTTATGTACAATGACCTGATGGAGATTACCGGCAACTTTGATGACCGTCCCATGTCAGACGGAGGCAGCAGACTTGGAGAGGGAGGCTTTGGCACTGTATACAAAGGTCTCCTGAATGACACACCTGTTGCAGTGAAAAAGCTCAATCCAGTGAGTGAAAATATTTTTCATACCAAGCTCAAACCTTTGTAGATAATCTGTGTAAATCACAACGCGAAATATGATCTCGTTTAGATGGAGGACGTTTCACCGGACGAGCTGCATGTTCAGTTCTATCAAGAGATCCAAACTCTGAAAGTGTAAGTTTCGTCTTCTGTCTATATCCTTGTTAATCAGTTTGATTTAAAGTGACTCACAGACACCTCATAAACACGACATTTTATTAGCTAGAGGAGACAAGCTGTTTCTGAAGCAGAGATCTTACTCATAGTAATGGAACTTGAGAGAGTGAAAGGATTAATAGTTTTGGGAAAAGCGTCATGAGTCATGCATCAAATACACTAGTCTCAGATTTAATGGATGCTTATACCCAATCATTCTCATTACTATGATTAATTAGAAAGTAAATGTTTGATACAGATTTCTTTTTGTGTGATTGGTAGAGTTTTGTACAGATCACATCTGCGGTACATTGTGCATTGACACTGAGAAATCTACATGTATTAAAGGAATAGTTGAAGATTTTGGGAAACACTTTTAAAGCGAGAATATGTAGCTTTCACAAATCAGTCAACTCAGCGGTTTTGCTGCTACAGCTGTACACGGTCTGGTATGACCAGTGGCTCACAGTGGCATGGTGATATTGCTGTCACTGACATTAAGTCAGATCACTCTTTTTTTCCACTTGCAACCGTTGCAACAGGTTGTAGCATTTAGCATTATCCCATGTCACTTGTGTGCCAATATTGGTCACTATTCAGTAAATCTACACGGGGAAACAGCCAGCCTGCCTCTGTCCACAGGTAACAAAATCCATCTAGTAGCACCACTAAATTTTTTTTTTTGTAAGGATCAAACAAAAGAAGTAAAACATGTTAATTAGTGACCTTTAGACGTGCTGCTGGGAAGATTTTGTTACCTTAAATGGACCGTCCCAGCTGTTTTCCCTTGTTTCCAGTCTTTATGCTAAGCTAAGCTAACTGTCTCTTGGCTGCAGTTACATATGTAGCATGCAGGCATGAGAGTGGTATCAATTTTGTCATCTAACTCTCAGCACAGAAAGCAAATAAGCACATTTCCCAAAATGTATAACTATTTCTTTCCACCCAACCTGCTGCAGGTTAGCATAATGACTCATATATTCATAACTGTTTGTTCCACAGGTTGAAACATGAGAACCTGGTTGACATGGTTGGATTTTCCTGTGATGGGCAGCACCCATGTTTGGTGTATGCCTTTATGGCCAATGGTTCTTTGCTAGACCGGCTGGCTTGCTTGGTAAACACCATCTACACTCTACCTACTTTACTCTTCTAGTACATGAGCTTTCACACCGATAGTTCAGCTGTATGTTTTCTGTCCTTTCAGGATGATAGTCCTCCACTGTCCTGGAGACAGAGGTGCTTGATAGCTGAGGGGACAGCACGAGGCCTGGAGTATCTGCACAGCAACCATCATATCCACAGAGATGTTAAAAGGTACATTAAGTGATGTCTTTCCTCTTTTTCAGTGCCCTGTAAATGATCTTTTCTTAAGGGAATAGTTAGACATTTTGGTAAACACTCTCATTCACTTTGTTGCAGAAAGTTAGATGAGAAGATTGATACCACTTTCACGTATGACACTAAAGCTAGTTAGGCTAATTAGCCTAGCTTAGCATAAAGACTGAAAACAGTTTTGTCGCAGATTAAACAGAGTTAAACACAAATTGCTCATAGTGTTTTTTTTTTCCTGTTAGTGCAAATATCCTGTTAGATGAAAAACTTGTGGCAAAGATCTCAGACTTCGGACTGACGAGAGCGTCGGCCAAACGGACGTCAACAACCATGATGACGGAGAGGATTGTGGGCACCCGTGCATACATGGCACCCGAGGCCCTCAGAGGAGAGATCACACCAAAATCCGATGTCTTCAGCTTTGGAGTGGTGGGTTTTCTGCAGACACACACACACGCACACCGGACACATACACGCGCGCACACACACACACATAGATAGGGATATTATGTCAGGAAAGGAGAAACTGCCAGTGTAATGTAAATATATAGAAGACAGCTCAGCAGAGTGCAAAGTTCTCCTAAACTACTGACACACACATAATTGCAGAACACAAACATTAAAGTATACATTTCTTCCCATTTGTGAAAATAGAGCTCTGTTTTATGTATCATCTGTCATTATTTTATACAAAAAATTTTAAATCAGTTTAAGGGCACAGCTGTACCACAGTAGTAGCTATAAATATAAAACCCATTATCCATTGTTTGACATTGGCTGAATGATTTATAGGGTCAGCACTGTATAAAACTGCCTGACCTTCAGTATAGTACAGTACAGCTTATATGACTTGTTGGGACAGCTGTGGAAACACTGCAGTGTCTGTGGAGGTACTTGGCACATGGCGAGGTAATAAAGGTTTTCTGTCGTCCAGAGCCATGTGATTAACTCCATCTCTCTGACATCTACAGGTGTTGCTAGAAATATTGTCTGGACTCCCGCCAGCCTGTGAAAACCGGGAGCCACAATTCTTGGTAAGCAGCACAAAAGAAGCTTTCACTGTGCGGCGATCAAGTAACAGTTTGCGCTTACATCTTATTAAAGACTTAGCATCTAATTAGTAAGGGAGCGTTATCAGTTAGTAGTCATTAAAGGGTAACTGAAACGCATTCGAACCCAAGTTTCATCTGTGCTGAGCGTACACTGAGCAACTTAAAACTGCTGTTCAGACGGTGATACACAAATCCATTTCTTGCACTGTGTATAAAATGGACAAACCAAGAACCTTCAGCATGATGAAAGCAATAATCCTAATTTGAAATCTACGCAACATTTTCTTCAAATTATGGCTTTTAAAGTTTACCGCTGCCCTCGGTCACCTGTTGTGGGATTTTCCCTCCCTCGCTCCCCCAGATGGAGTTTACGTATGACATAGATGACGAAGACGAGGAGCTGACTCTGGAGGCCTTTCTGGACAAAAAGATGGGAGACTGGGAGCTGAGCCAGGTGGAGACTACTTACTCTTTGGCTTGTAACTGCCTCCATGACAGGAAAAACAGACGGCCAGTCATCAAACAGGTACAGTGAGGAAAGACACTGCTGCTGTGTTGGCATTCGCACCACTTTCAGTACATCACTTTGAGCATGATACCATTAAGCAATTCATTCTTCATAATGCAGTGCTCAAATGCTGATATGTACGTTGCTGTAATCTTTCCTCCTGTGCATAATAGCCATGAATCGATCCTTGCCGTGCACACATCTAATGTAAGAGATGGGGGACAGAGTTCAAGTGGGTGTGTTTTCTGTCATAGAGAGGAGCAAGACTTGATAATAATTCAAACGGGAATAACATGCCTAACTAACACTTATTATAACTTGTTTTCCTACTGCACTGAAGCTTTAGTGATGTCCCTCACTTTGGATTAAAGCGTCTGCTAACTGACTAAATGTGAATGTAAAGAACAGCATGCACTTTAAAAACACTCTTTGCTTAAAGGAGTTTATAGTGTTGCACTAATGAAAAGTGAAGTCGGGATGCTTGTTTCATCATCAATTTGGAAAATTTACACAAATTGTCAGATGCAGCCCTACAGATCAGATATCGGAAAGGTGTGGTGGGAGGGGGTTTCATATGCTGTTTGACCATCTGACGAGCTCTTCATTTGTAAAGCATGCAGACTCATTTACAGCAACTGATGAGTCTTTCAGAAATGTGAAAAATGTGAACCTAGTGTTTAAGAGCGCCTGAATCTGTGGTCAAAAAAAAAAAAAAACATTTGTCCTTTGGTCTTTTTATGAAGGGATCAAACTACAAATATCAATAAAGTGACATTATTATTCAGACTTAAGCATCTGTGGTGAAGGTCTTTGTATATTCTTCAGGACACAAAGAATAGTAACAGGATGAAGTCACAGCCACGTTAGCTGCTCTTGAAGGCTGTACTTAGTCACAGTGTTGCTTTGAGCTAAATGCTAACCTCAGCGTTCTAACATGCTCATAATGACAATGCCAACATGCTGGTGGTTAACAGTTCATGTAAATGTTTACCATGGCTTACCAAGGCTCATGGGAATGTCATTAGTCTCACTGTTATTTGGACATATTTTGATCTGATGATGTTGCTGGAGCAAAAGTTGTAAGAATGCCTCCTCTGTGGATCATTGTCTGAAACGTGTCATGGCACTCCAAGCTGTTCACATTCAGCTTGGACCAAAAGTAGTGAACTTCTCAAAATAATTATAATGCCATCCATGCAGCCGCACCTATAGTGTGGCAGAAAGAAAATAAATAAATTTGCTGTGGAAAAAACAGTTAAACACTGAAGGAACTGACACACAAAAATATTACATGGGATTTGCTGTAGCCTTGATTAAATTAAATGTTTTTCTGTATTTAATGTAAGGTTCTATTTTGTATATGTAAATGACAAAATACACAAGTTCATGTATTTTTATTTGTAGACTGTCTGTCTTATTAATGTCTGTCTTCACAGGTCCTGTCCGAACTTAAAGGGGTTGTCAAAAGCATATCAGTGGATTTTCGGGCATAGCATCCCAGAGAGGAAACAAGATATCTACGCCTGCTCCAATCAATGCACAGACTGATTGAATATATTTCTGTCAGATAAATTAATGTTGCTTGTTGACTGTGACTAGCCAAAAGGTATTTTTTAGATCAATATCTCTTTCTTTTACATTATTTTAGATGATTTACTATATTTTTGCTAAGAAGCATGTAGCTCAGGTTTTAGTGTTTCTACCATGTATTTATTGTGAATACAGTAAAAGGAATAAAATGATTCAAACAAAATATGTGATTTAAATATTTTATTTTTCTTCTTTTAAAAGAAAGATTTGTAAGAAAACATAAGACCAAACATGATTTTCTTTTCTATTATAATGACACTGTATGAATATAAAGGGATTATCCCTTCGAACATGAGGTGAGCTTAGTAGTTTGCCTAATATTAATCAGCAGACCAGTGGATGTGGCAACATTTTGATCAAGGTACTTATAGAACTCCCTTTCCTATCCGGTTGCTTGGCTTTCCCTTTTGTACGGGAATCAGCAATGTTTGAGTAGCTTCCTCTTTGTGAAATCTGAGATGTATTGATGTAATATTTCTGGAAGCCCCTGTTCTTTCCACTGTGATCCTCACCGACACTGACAATCACCAGAACAGACCAGACTGTTTCTTAATCATAGAGCATCACACAGCTACAATATGTACATTTACAGCACTTGCATAGAAAAATAAGTTTCTCAGCAGATGATTTTTTTTTTTCATGTAAACCACAGTTATATCAAAAAAGAAGGAAATTTTCCAATATAAAATGCACTGTTAAAATGAATCAAGAGACACAAGTGGGATCATTATATCTTTTCTGCTTTGGAGCACCTCATTGTGCAAACAGTAGGAGACAAATGTAGAACACATGAAACATGGAAACATTAATGGACACGGACTTAAGGAATGCAAGTTAAGAATTCTAGCATGTGAACTCAAAATGGGGAAATTTCATCATATTGGCGCAAGTTCACAGTCGCACTAACATTTGAGTTGGCAACGATGTAAAAACCTCAAGTTTGACTTGTTTGGGCGTCTTTGAATCACTGTAAATTCATTTTTGTGAATGTACTAACATACATAAATACGCTTCCATTTGGCGGGCTACAAATGGAAATTCTGAAGTGTGTCATTGCTCAGTTGTCCTTGGCGTGCATAGTTGGGTCTCTGGGTGACATGTGTGGGAATTTGAGGTTGTTGTCTTATTCTTTTAAACAAGCGTGTCAAATATGATCTCCCCCCCCCCCCCCCCATCACAGGAATGTTCCACTGTGGAACGTGCTCAGGGTGGAGGTGGTGGTCGGAAGCTGAGGTGTCTGTTTAATCTTCCTCCTCTCCCTCTGCGGGTGGCCGGGTGATGCGGCGGCCACCCCTCTTCCCTGCAGGGCCTTTGGGCTTGGCGAAGGCCTGCTTGTGTGCATGCTGCTTGGGATGCACCTCCTCATACATAAAATCACTGGTCAGTTCGTCCCCGTTTTCAATCTCCAACTGGAAAACACAAGAAAATTCGAGCAGATGAGCCACACAGCAAAACCAACCATCAACTCACACTCCAAAAGGAATATATCTACTTTTTTGGCAGTTATGGGATGTTTTTGATGTCCATCAGTTACAATTATCATTTCAAACTCCGTATGACCCATACTACTCACATAACCTCATGAATTTACTTGTCAAAAATCATTCTGGAAGCCCCTGAAAACTAAATCTCAAATCAACTTCAAACCACAAAGTTGTGATGTTTCTTTGTTATTTCATATTAGACATTTTTGTCTCTTGTCTGTGTTTTTCTCACTGGTTTGATGTGAGCAGGAAAAAAATTACACCATAGACTTTTGTGCATGAATAAACATTGAGCATATTTGAAGAAGTCACACTTCCCAGTAAATCAAATCTGATCAAACTACTTGTTTATAGAATGTCAGAAAACAGTTGAATAAATCCCCATAATGTGTTCAAATTGCTTGTTTTATTCAGTCAACAGTCTTTAACAAACAGATACTCAGTTCACTGTCATATATGACATACTGTATATGAAAAGCAACACATCTTCACATTTGAGAAGCTGGAACTAGTGAAGCCATTTTTTGCTTGAAAAATCACAACCTACTATCAAAATGATAACACACACACAGTCGTGACAATGCAGATTCCTTTTGCAGTGTTAACCTCTTAATAACTTACACCTGATGATTTCTTATTTTATCATGAATATTCAAAATTTTGGAGACATAGTCAAGATATAAATCCAAGTTTTCCAAAGTTTTTCCATGCTGTTCACCACATTCTCTTATTATGACAAAATGTTTCTTACCTTTTTCTCAATCTCAATGTGGAGATTGTTTTCCACCATGTCAACCAATGGATTTTTGCAGCTGGAATACAGCATCCTCTCTCGGATGCTACACTTGTACCCAGGCATAGAATAAATGAAGACTGCAAAAGCAAATAAGACAATGAGAGGAGTGGACACAAAGAACCATTCAGAGCAATGAAAAAAAAAAAAAAAAAACTGAACGGAAATGATATGGGATGTGTCAGCTGTGTATAATCACTTGTAGGAATCTACTCACCAGTGGACTCTAAGTAGTCGCCTTCATGGGAATGTTTGTAGAGGAAGAAGTGGTAACGTGCAGAATCTTTAGGGATTCTCATTGGCAGGTCTTTCAGCTCTGTTGGCTCAGTGTTGGACAATCGAATCAGCTCCTGTGCAGCGTCTACTTGCTGTTGAGAAATGCGAAAAAATTTATTTTATTTTTTAAAGTTACTAACAAGGTTGGTGGCGTGCACTCCTAATCACAAAAGTCCTTGCTTTGAATTCCAGAACAATTAGGGAAATCTGCGGTGCGGACAGTGAATAGCAAACCATATCCCTTTCATCTCAGGTGTGTCCGAGAAAAACATTTACTCAACAGTGGCTGGCGTGCTGCTCTGCAGTCAGCAGGAATACTTCAGTGGATAAATACAACATAACATGCTGCTGTCTTGAAAAGCTTTTAGGCTAACAAACAAAAAGGCAACTGAGACAAGGCCACGAGAGTGACACAATTATTCCTTTGTACTTTGCACTGATCTGATCTTGTGACATGAACCCTTTGAATTTCAATGAGAAGATTCGACACACAAAGGCTTTTTGGGCCAAACGAGCCATTGTGTCAGTCCGTAAACAACTCCTGACCAAAAAACATCTCCAAACAATACAAACACAAAAGGGCAGAGAATTGATTTGCTCATTCAAATTAGTGGCCTGTCAAAGGTTACCTTCTCACTAATGATTTCAATGATTTTCTCCTAGGAACTCACCAGTTGTACATAGTTAATTTTCTTGTCTCTAAAGCGTTCAAGTGCTGCAACAGCGTCTTTGTGAATAGGGAAAGCCACTCCCTGCAGAGTCTGCTGCTTGGTGTCCACACTGATGTCCGTCTGCACCTGATCACACCACAAACACAGACACACACACACACACAGACACACACACACACACACACACAAACCAGAAAAACATGAGGCACTTGACCTTTCTATTCTCCCACCATGGTCACTGTGATACACTGAGTTACAGCTATGGTAAATAGGTCGTTCATTAGGCTGATCAGTGCATTACTTCAAATAACACATGGTTAGTATTAATATAAATACACTCAAAAATAGAACATATTCTCTCTATATACACATTTATGCAGAAACATGCTCCAAAACAGAGAAAATGCGGTATATAGTACTGCAGTACAGTTTCTAACATGGTCTCGGCTTATCGTATTCACAAGACTGTGTCTATATACACACACACACACCCAGATGCTTCTATGACTACATTGTGTTGACATGCTTGTGACATTATGTCATCATGCTGACTATTCTAAGTTATAGATAGAACAAATGACTCCTCAATTCAGCTCTGGTCTTTAAATTCAATCATAGGAGGCAAAAAAACAATGTTCTTTCCAAGCATTAACAGGTTTCCACTGATGATTATAGTGTCCTAATGACTTGTGATTTACAATAAATGTTCTTTATTTTAGTTATCAGCAAATAAAAAGGCTTACAAGTGCAACAAGCAGCTTGAATGCTAGAGCATGATGATTACAGATGAGGTGGTTGTATCAGAAGTGACAAGGCGCCTCCATGAAAATCACAGAAAACTGGAAACGCTGGGGGATTACACTGATGGATTGCTTCTATTTTTAGAGCCTTGTTCCCACAAAATGAAATGCCGTGCAAACATGATTGAGCCTCCGATGTAGCTACCTCGCATACCAAAAAGGATTGTGGGTATTTTTTATCCATCTGCTTAGTAAAAAGGCAGGAAGTCTCCGAGGCACGGCAGTGATAAATATTTCAAAGCCTCTTTTTCATCCAGGCTGTACAGATTAATGGTATATTATCTTCCTTCAACAGCTGGTCAAGTGGGACGAGCACAAACCTCACTTCCCATTTGCTCTGCTGCTTTTAATTGACCGTACTTTGGAGAAGGACTGCACCACTCAAAGCATTTCCATATATGGTAAGAAAGACAGTTCTTGTTTATGTGGCAGACTGGGAGGGAAGCAATCAGAACAGGTTGTTTCTCTGAAAAGAACACAAGCCGATTTGGGTTTATTTTATAGGAAAGGTCCCTTAAAGTCTGAAAAGTGAAACTTCACACGCTGCTTTTTTAACTTTGCTGTTAACAGCCCTAAAGCCCTTCACGTAAGCAGGGTAAATACTGCCGGCGTCATTAGCAGCATGCAATGGATATCACATTACAGTATTTCTCTGATCTTATCACTGCAACCGACAAAGAATAGGTACAATGATACAGCTCGTGCTCCATGCAAAATCACTGCCAAGTACTTGGAGCTACAGAGCTCTTTCATTTGCATGTATCACTCAACATGGAAATAATAGACATGATCACTCATAAAAAGGGCTCTTCCTTAACTGCTTAGCTGCTCAGGCTGAGCAGGGTTTACACCTGTAAACAAAACTTTTTGTGGCGCTATGAGGGTGAGCTGGACAAGCCTAATAGAGTCATCCTTGCAAACATCCTGCTGCTCTAGTGTATCAGCATCTTTGCACTGTAGTCATACTGCCAGGCAAGCATATGCACACTTGCACTAGAGCTGACCTTGTGCTGTTTGGAAGGACTTCATTGATACTCCACACTGTTTCTGGTGGGATTTACAGCTCTCACACACACACACACATACACACATACACGGGAGATGTGATTAGGAGGAATACTGCTGTGAGCTGAGGGACGCTATTTTTCTCACCCACCAAAGCCTTAATGTGTTAGGGTGACATAGTGTCATCGCTTTTCAGAACTGAAACAGAGAAGAAGCCTAAACCACACCCACTTCCAGAGCACTTCAAGCCATACAGGCTGTCAACAGGTGATGCTATCTGTGTACACAATCACTGTGAAGTAAGCCATTCTGTCTTAAGATGATCTCAAACATGAGCAACGACCGAGAAATGAAATATCTGACACTTGTCTGAGTTTGTGTGTTTGCTTGTATGCGTGCATTTTTACCTCGTTTAGTTTAATCTGTCTCAGTTCCTCCTCTGCTGCAGTGAGGGGCAGGGGGGCCGCCTGCGAGGTCAGATATTTCTTGTATCCACTAAGATTCAAATCATCCTGCGGGCCAAATAAATAAATAAATAATCACAATGACATATCAAACAGCAATACAAGTTGATACACTAATACATTATTGCTCGTATCAGTTGACATAAACATATAAGAGTGAAGCTTAACTTGTTAAAAGTAAAGCTTCTGAAGCTTCTAAGTGATGCTTCGGTGCATAAAAGAGCTTTTCACATCATTTCAAGTATTTTTGTACAATTAATCCAAACCAACCTTTGCGGTGGCGAAAATCTCATCCTTGATGTGCCCGCCTCCAAACTCTTTCTTCAGTGTGGCTCTGGTAGCAGCGTATAACATTTTATGTCGCACCTGTTAGGAATATTAAAAAAATGCGTATTATTTAGAAAGCTTTAAAAAACAAACAAAAAAAGAAAACCTAAAGAAATATTTTCTGATGGCCTGTAATTTTGTTAATTTATCTTTTCCTTGGTTATGAGTGTTTATTCATGGTTTCTCGTCACAATAATGAAGAATATCAGAGGATGAAAATTCATGTTATAGGCCAGAACTTAACTGTAATTGTGCTTCATGGCTGCTTATACTCAAACACTTCATTGATTAAAAGGTGACCTGTCGAGTTTTCTTGTGAATAAACAAAGTTTTGGTTTACATTCAAAACACACTGAGTATCATTGAGGTGTAACAAATATGTTGCTTTGGCATTCCTATGTTTTTAAGTGTTAATGCCAATGGTAGATTGCAAAAACAAATAAAAAGGGTACACTCTCATAAAATGCTCCATTGCTTCATAGCACTACTAGTGGTGAAAACTCCACAGGGTACCTTTAAATACCCGCTGAAACATGTGATTTTAAGCTATATAAATACAGCTGACTTCACATGCCAAATCAAAAATTAGGCCTCACTTTGCCTGAACCAAATGAATGCAAAACAGTTAAGGCAGCAGCATGCAGTGGTTGTGAAATGATTTTGCAACTTCCAGACAAGCCTCGACCTGAAACTCTGCTTTGAGCTGGAGGACGGGAATGTTAAGCTCAGCTATGTCTCTCAGAAAGCGAATCTGAGCTCAGTTCCACCATGCAGTTAGAGCGCTACAACATCCTGCATGGCATTTTATTTTGGCACTGGCCTCTCGTTGCAACATTCCTCTTTCCACTGCCACAGAAACAACATTTGTATGTCTATTTGTCATGGCTATTTTGAATCGCTGTGAGTCCACATCACAAGTGGTTCATCAAGTTTCAGCGGAACCAAATAACAATGACTTGGGTGACATTGTATGAGTCAAGAACACACCAAAAACAAAACACACATTTCCATAACAAGGAACAACACAATGTGATAATCCTGTTTCACCTAAAAGCACTAAGAGGGTGAATTTTAAGTCAGAGCTGAGAAGATTAATGTGAGCGCCATGTTGTTTGGAAAACACCATAATTTACCTACATTTAGATTTCCAAAGGTCTGGTAAGAAATGATGAATGAACTGCTGCCAACAGTTATCCAGGTTTTTCAACAAGCATAAAAAGAACTGCTGCCTTGATGTGGTTAACCCCACCCAACTGACACTCACAGCAGAGGAGGGCAAATACTATGTAGCGTGGACAGCTATTCATTAAAGCCGGTAGTTTCCTTACAGTAGAGTGGTCTGGTGACCAGGCCAGGAAGATCCACTCGTAGCCCTGGTTGTTAGTGGAGTCCAGTCGGTACAGAACGTAGCAGGGCACGTCATCCTCCAGGAGTGGCAGCACTAAGGAATCATACTCCTGGTCCCACTTCTTTGATGCTTTCCTGGTGGCGCCCAGACTGAGCTGTTCTGGAAAGCAGATGTGTGCGACAAAAATGTCAACAGAGCATGGATTTGTTAGTCATGCTGACATTCTGATGTCAGCCTTAGCAAAGGTTTGGGTAGAAATATGATTTAAGACTTTTCTTGGCAGGGGAAGCTGTAAACAAACTCCGGGACTCTTGGACACTGCTTACCATCTTCAATGACGATCTTTAAGACTCGATATTGGTCTCCGCTCCTGGCATTGGCGAAGACATCCTTCACATCATTACCCGCTGAAAAAAAAAAAAAAAAAAACACACACAGAGAAGGGGTCAGTCTCTGTTTTAAACACATGCTTGCTAGACAGCAACGCACTCCTGCTAACATGGCCATTTTAAGCCCTGGCTCCTACATTTACACTGAAAAGCTTCATAAATCTCAATAACCTGTGAAAACAACCAGATGTTAGATATTATATAAAGTACATACAATTATCCTGTCATGTCAATTTAATAACATATAGCCCATTACCAAGTATCTCTCATATTTTGCCTTTAAACACACTCTAAGAAACTCCTTGTTCCTATATGTGGGAACAGCAGAAAAATTTTAATAAATAATATAATAATAAATCTTGTCTCCAATTCGCATTCAAACCAGCACCTTGACTATTTTAGCTGCAGTGACTCTGCAGTTTTTCCATTGTAACAACCCTGCAACAGCTGAGGAACAAGGTCAACAACAAATATATGTAAGACTGCAATATGATTACTAATTTCATTTTGATAATGCAGAAAGGTTGAACTGCAAAACTGTTTTCCATAACACAGACAGGAAAGTGTGATTAGAGACCAGAACACATTTATTGCACAGGGTTTTGTGCTTCAAGAACTGTTATTCACTTATTTTGCTACAGGTATAGTCTTGTCAGCTATAGACAGGTACTGAGTATATAAATGGAATATGGAATAGAATGGGCCCTGTATTAGGCTGTGCACAAATGTAAAAAAAAAAAAAAAAAAAAGATCAGGGTATTGAAAGATATAAAACCTTTAGTCTTCTTCAGAATAACTTGACTCATTTTGACAGTTGAGTAAAACACACACAGGCTCAAGTCATCTGATAATAAGTCTAATCAAAATCAAATGCACATGTATGATGATTTAAGACCAGTGTTGATCGGTGGCATGGAGTTAGTACGGACATTTACAATCGC
This sequence comes from Seriola aureovittata, assembly GCF_021018895.1. Lineage (NCBI taxonomy): Eukaryota > Metazoa > Chordata > Actinopteri > Carangiformes > Carangidae > Seriola > Seriola aureovittata. The sequence goes on along the minus strand of NC_079373.1, from coordinate 8,329,761 downwards.
TACATCTCCCTGTCTATTATTTACTCAGCTAAATTGCATACTGCCTTGCCCCAGGCTAAATAGAATTGTGGTTACAGACGTAAACAATTCTGCGGTGCTGCTGCCATATATAACAGGGCATCCCTCCCTACACTGAGATTTACTTTTATAATTACACACTCCAGGTAATACCAGTGCTATTCTCATATTTATAAAACGCGACCGGTTTGCCAGGCCAGCAGTTTGTTTAAATGAAGGCGTCGCCCATCCATTCAGAGGGCTACACTAACGTTACTGAATTTAAGCTCTATATAGCGCATAAAAGGCCTTTGTACAGTGAAAAGGGGACACAGCAGGTTTAGTTTAGCGGACCAGTAAACTGGCTAAAGACTCTGAGATTATCCTTCGTAGTCCTGAAAGTGCCCAAACAGGGCACCGCTGGTCACACACACATCACGGTAGCTCAGAGCTAGCTAGGAGTGGCTAGCTCACTTGACGCTAGCTTCTCGTTGCAATGAATTGTTGCAGGTACTTCAAGCTCGTCCGGGAATCACGCACTCGCACAACAAAACACATAAACACAGAGACACTGAAAGCAGACAAACGCATCTACCTTGAATGCCCGTTTGATGTGACATTGTGTCTGTCGTCGGATAAAGGGCTGATGCAGCTGATCAGGCGAAACCAGGGCAGAGAAGCAGGAAGTGGACTACATCGACAAGAGCCGCCCCAAATCCTTCGTCATCAACATCGAAATCACATGACTAATTTTCATTTGGATTATATCCATAAAAGTCAAGTGTTAAAAACGAAACCCTCTTTTTGTACTTCTAAAAATGAAGCAGAGTCTTATATTAGATCATTATCAATCTGATGTAAAAGAAAAACTGTGAAATCTTAAATTACAAATGTAGCAAATTAATATAATTTTACTTAATATATATATATATAAATTATATTAATTTGTATATATACATATATACACACAATTTGTTTAACATATTTTTTACTGTACCATTTTCAGATTGTATTTAATTGTGTCAGTTGTGTCGCTGTATATCTGTTATGTGTACATGTATAGCCATATATACATACACATATACCATTTCAGGTAAAAGTCCTGCTTTTACTTTCAAGTGAAAGTCCTGTGTTCAAAAACATCTAAATCTGCAAAGTAACTGTAGCTGTGAGATAGAATAAGTTCAATATTTGCCTCTAAATTGCGGTGGAATAGAAATATAAATGGAAATGCTGGAAGTAAAGGAAAACCTAAAAATTGCACTTAAGTACAGTATTTATAAATACTGTGCTTAAGTGCAATTTTTCTTCTTAGTTATAAGTAAATGTATTGCACCAGTGAAAAATAATAATACTACGACCAATATAATATAATATAATATAATAACACTTCAGTGTTAGTAAAAGCTTAATGCCTGTTTGGCCTGTATACGTTAAGATTATGGTATATTTATTGATTGATTCTTAGTATATTTAATTATAATTTCACGTTCGATCAGGATTAAAGCAATTCACCCTGCTTTGTTTTTTTTTTCATTTAGATTTTCCATTCTGATCAGGGATAACGGGGAGATTTCCGCCTCTCATGGTAGCAGATCCTATTTGGCGTGAAATCCTGCAACATCTGGAAGCCACCGGGCTTCCTGTCTCTGCTCTCTGTCCCTCCTCCTCTGGTTAGATAAAAAAATAATGAAGGAATAGCTTTTATAGCAGTAAAATCAGCTCCGCGTCAAGCACGGCAGACACAGGTGGAGTCATAGCGGAAATAATGTGAACCCATCTTCAGAATAAGGGTGTGTATCGTGTCCCTTAAAAAAAAGATAAATTATAGCCCAGTGCTATTGCTAAAATTAGTATTTAAGTATTTATGACATTATTATAGTTCAAATAATAGAAAACAAACAAAACATGCTAATCATATAGTTTAAACAAAACTCTCAGAGTTTTGATTGTTAGCCAAAAGGATGTAGCTTACATATATTGTATTTGAAGTATTATGTAATCAGAGAAAGAAAAACAAAAAATTTGTAAATATTTGTATTTATATTTATATATCAATAAGATGTATTTTATTTTTTAATAGCCATATTTAAATGTCCAATGAAATTATGATTATGTTATGAAAAAGTCAAACTTTTATAAGAAGTCAATGAGCCGTCTACAGAGACAGTCTTTGAAGTCTCTGGACCAGACATTTCAACAACAACATACAGGCACTGTACAGGAAATATTCCAAACAGTATAATTGATTTAAGGAATACGAAAAATTAAACCAACAATTTAGCCCACTGAAAATTATTTAAATTAAATATATTTAAAAAAAAATAAAAAATAATTTTCATTTTCTACTTAATTACATTTATATCTATTTGGATATATTCTAAAAAAAAAACATTTTCTGCATTCATCGCGTTTTATTTTGAAAGGTATGGGCGGAAGCTTTGTATTTGTACTGGCTCTACCTTGGCGCTGGTGAATCAACGTGTTGGGCACATTGCGTTACACTGATGCTTCTGCTGTGTGGACCCAGAAATCTCCATCCTCTCCACCGCAGCAGCAGCAGCGTCCCATCCGCAGCCCAGGAACTGCACCGTCCGGCGGGAACCCGCTGACGAAGCACCGCCTGGCTGAGCTATCCCGCCCGGCGCATGGACGGTCCAGCACAATGGCAGAGGATTTGGGGGTGCCTCTGTCGTATACCAACAACAGGTCGCATGGATAATCCCTCTACAACCCTCCCGTATCATCCAGTGTTTGGGATGATTAGAGCGCCGCTGTCGGCTTGATGTGGCAGGAGAGCCGTGCGGGAGCGGGGCTCGTCGTCCTGGCTGTCGACTGAGAGGAAAACGGCGTGGAGCAGGTGCGTTGATGATGATTTCATTTACCGCACATGCACAAATAATACCAAGGTGCAGGTAGGTGGGATTAGCACGAATTTTGACCGTACTCACAGGGTGCACCGACATCTAAGATGTGTAATTTGATCATTCCAGTCAAGCTTGTTGTGTTATCTCCGAGATACCTACGATCTGTGCTGTGACATTTGGCGTCATCACTGTTGTGACATTAGAGAGGAAGTGAGTGGTCCCAGATTTCTGCTCTTTAACGCGATAGTACATTCGGAAATTGCCAGAACTGGCACGAATAGTGGGGTCATTCAGTGTATTTCCTGTAGCTCTCAGAGACTGTTTACATTGGGCAGTCCAAATGTAATTTTTATGGTTTAGATCCAAGCCAGAGAGTTCAGAAGATGCACCATGAACAGGGGGCTAAAATCACTGATCTTGCAAATTCTCCTCATTGCATTCCATCACTGTTTAAGTTATAGCCCATAGGCTGATGAGTTTGCAGGTTCCCCTCCTGTTTTTCCTTAGGGGTCCTTTGGAGGGTCCCTCTCCATGCATGTTAGGGACTCTCCTGCCACAGTCACTGGCCTCAAACTGGGAGCAGACACCCCCCCCACACACTTTAGGTTTCCCACTCCTCTTAATGGTTGATATCCGATAAACAGAGGAAGCTAATTTAGTATTTTAGCTGGATCATTAAGTGATCCTACCTCTAGCACCACCAGAGATGGCAGATGATGACAAGACAAACATACTGCTGGTGAAATTTAATAGCCACATGGTTGTTCCACTGTGGCAGCTCTATTTCTGAAGCCATTACATCATTCCAAATTCCCACTGTGGGGTATTTTAGGAAACGGTGTCAAAATAGGGAACTGGTTTGGGAAGTTCAGTCCAGCAAAGTCAGACCAGCCACACAAGGCCACAGTGAGGGGGTTCAGAGAATAGTTTGGGGCAAAAACAGAGAGGGCTGGACTGTCGAGAAGTTACTCAAGCGCTGCTTGGCAGGTGTTCCCGAGCAAAGCATCAGCGTAATGCTGCCACAGTTTTTTTGTGGGGAGCACAGAGCAGACAGGCTGAGAGGATAAGCCTTTTAAAAGCCAGCGCTTTACAGCTAAGCGCTTCAAGAATTTTACCTTATCCAGGTATGACACATACACCTCAGCTTGTTTTACTCACTGATGAAGAATAAAGCTTAAACTTCCATCTTTTGTGAGCTAAATGAACACATGAACTTTTCACCAATTTAACCAGTTTTCATGCTGCTGATTCTTTGCTGTGTACTAACTGGTCAGATCAGGAGCTCTCTGTCATGTTTGTGTGATAATCTTAGGGTCGATGGGAAAGCCCGTCCTTATGCTTGGAAATCTCCATGTAGGTGTGTTATTGGCACTGTCGCTGAACTATATGAGTTGTCTGAATTTAGCATAATCCCAATCTGTACCAAACCTCGGTGATATTACTAGCACTAATCTGAGTCTGAGAGATGTTTTCACTCTAATCTGCCCTTCTGATTTGAGTGTAATATAATCTGGATGAAAGAAGCACTTTCACTCTCTCTATTTCTCTCTCTCTCTCTCCCTCTCCCTCTCTCCCACGGACTCCCAGGTGTAGTGTGGCTGGGGGGCTCAGCAGGATGGAAATAGATGCCCGTTTCCGCTACTATTTCCAGCATCCGTGGTCGCGCCTCATCGTGGCCTACCTTGTCACCTTCTTTAACTTCCTCGTCTTTGCCGAGGACCCCGTCTCTCACAGTCAGACGGAGGCTCATATGATTGTGGTGGGCAACTGCTTCTCCTTCTTGTTCAACAAGTATCCTGGCCTCGGATGGAACATCCTGAAAGTAGTGTGCTGGATACTGGCCATCATCACTGGCCTGTTAGCCGGGAAGTTTATATTCCACCGCCAGCTCTTTGGTAAGTCATGCGCACAGTAATGCAGAGGAATGTGCAGAGTAATGGCTCTACTGAGGGAGGGAGCCTTCCTCCTGACTTGTTTTTGTTGTGGATGGTCATCAGTGAGAAGCACCTTTTTTATACCCATACTCCACTTCTTGTGAAGGAGATTGATATATCTCCATCACCAGCTCTCATCTTTGTATCTATGCTCCTGTGCTCATCCTTTCATGTTAAACTCTTCTCTGCCGCTCTTCTCACCTATCGTCAGATCTGGGTCAAACAGTATTTGCAAATCTCTACTGTTTTTATTACTCTCTGTTTGAAGTGGGCTGCAGTAAATGATTTTTCTTGATTAATGCATTGGTTGATAAAATAGACAAACAAATAGAGAACACCACAGTTTTTTTTAAAGCCCATTTGATTGCTTGTTTTTTGACCAACAGTTGAAAATCTAAAGAAAAATTCTGCCACAAAAGATTTCAGTTTGGGTTCAAGTAGATTCGTGAGGTTACTGTAAGATTTAAACTATTATAGGAAAAAATTAAAGTCAGTCAGTGCTGTACATTAGAGGTGTGTCAGCTCCGATGTGATCTGTTGCTTGTTTGAATGCTCATTAGCCTGGGGACTCTTAAATGAAACAGAGCCGTCGTTAACTCTGTTAGTTCCACCTGTGCTTTTCCTGCTCCGACAGATCAAGATGTCTGCAGTGAAAGTGGCCTGTTAGGAGTTATCATGGCAGTAAAAGCGTGAGTAATAACACTAATGATTACCTGAGTTCAATTTAATTGTCCCTTTAAGCCAAGCCAGAGACCAATATGCAAAACGCAATAGCAGGAACATCATCAGGTGCATCATTAAAGGTCCCATATTGTAGGAAGTCATATTTCCATGTCTTTTGTATATAGCAGGTCTAGGTGCTATATAAATACTGTAAAAGTATCAAAATGCTCAAGGCGGTATTCAGGAACTGTGCCTTTCGAGCCATCAGGACTTCCATAAATTTGTGATGTCACAACGATGCAGTCACTGCCTTCAGCCATGCCTCCAGCACGGCCTACCCGGACCCATTGTCCAACCTTCCTGTTTTTTCATACATATTGTTTTATGAGTTACACTTGTCACACTGCCACCGGTAGAAGTTCCTTCCATGCATCTGCACATCCCATCCAAAACTCGCCCCTGCTGCCCAATCACCCACCTCCCATTCTCTCGTGGCTTGCATCGACACACACCGGCAGTGTACGAGTCCACCCGGAGGGTCTAGCTGCCGAGGAGAGAGAGTGGAGAGGACCGCGACGCTGCAGCACCGCGGACAGTCTCTGGGGTTTGGACCAGAACCAGTCCCAAGGTGCCAGTGTGTATCCCCACACCAAATCCAACTGAAGCATTTTAGTCCAAATTTGACCATCTGTTCAGCTGAGTGACCACTGCCACATGACTTTTACCAAGCCACAGTTAGAGGCTACAATTCGTTACCTGTGGTTGGCCTGGCTGTGCATCACAAGAAAACAGTCAGCCAATCAGAAGAGAGGCTCAGAGCCCGACCTGTTCTTACTACAGCTCCAGAGAGAGGCCTGCGAGAGATGTAAAACTACACTGAGATCATTTTTGTCACATAAAACCATAAATGTATCTTATGGATATCAAAGCTTCAAATAAAACATCAGAAAAGTGTCAAATATGGGACCTTTACTTAATGTTATGTAACTACACCTGTGTTTTTCCTGTCATGACACGTTATGACAAGTTGAGAATCTCTGCAGCACAACATCCATCACCTCTGTATGCTACATATTTTAGTCAGTGCTCATGCTGCTCACTTCCTTCGCCTCTCACACCTCCTCGGTACATTTCCTCTTCTTTTTTCACCCACTTTCTATTTTTCTCACCTCTTCTCACAACATCGACCTTTTTTTCTCTCGTCACTGTCTTGCCCTTCCGTTTCACTCTCCCCCTCATAAGGCTGAGACAGTAATCCCATCAGCTCTTCATTTGTTTCAACTGTGCAGCAGTTAGCAGTGCTTCCTATTCAACTCACACATGTCATTTCCTGCTAACAGCTCACTTACGCCTGGATATTATTGGCTACCCTGGCTTATCATTTTGGCACAAACTATTAATGACTATAATTGGATGGTGGGGGGAGGGGGGTCATCTTCTTTGACCATAAATAGAATGTGAAGAGTGCATGATGACTTTCTACAAATACAGAATCCTCAGTCAGAGGGGAAATGGAAAATGGCTTTGAGGACTTTGTTTTCCTGTACACGGTGGACGGTTAATGGATCTGATATTACCAGCTGTTCTACCTACTCAAGTAGCAATCGTTTAATTGAATTACTGTTTCCTTACTTAGGATCGGTGACAAAGTTTCCCTTCCTTTGGCTCAGGACCCCTACATGGAGCTACTTGATACTGTGCAGGGTCCTTGGAGATTTCTAGGACTGAGACAGAGATGTTAATATGATATGCTCTAAACAAAAATAGTTCTGGAATACAATATATCATCATTTTTATGTACACAATGTGAAGACAGAATACAGCGGAGTGTCATATTGAAATTTGCAAGACAACCTACATTGCTGGTGTCCCGAGTATTTGGGGACCTCAGAATGGTGGCACCAGCTAGACAAGGTGGAGAAACACTGATCTGTGATGTCAATAAATATAAGCTCTGAGGGTTGGTTTGCCAAACTTTCACAAACAAAACATCTCATATACCATAGTGTTATCTATCCATATGGTTTGACATCTTGGGAAATAAATGTTATTGCTGAGAGTTAGAAAAGAAGATCGATACCACTCTGGTATCTGTCCATTACATATGAAGCTAAAACCAGAGGTTGGTTAGCTTAGCTCAGCATAAAGAAATGGGGGCGGAAAAGTAGTCGAGGCTACTACAACACGTCTAAATCTTATTAGTAACATGTCGTTTTTGTTTAATCCGTACCTAAACGGAAATGTAAAACATCAAGTTTTGATATTATGGGGAGTTAGATGCTGTAACTTTTTCTTAGTTGGGTGCAATGACTTCCCAACAGGGCTCACTGACTAATGTCGCATTCATGACATATTGTTTAAACCATAATTACGAGTAAGTAGTGGGGAGATTTATTCAAAACTCTCTCAAAGGTTTTTAAGATCCCTCTTAATCTCCCCTGACAGCATGATTGGAGTGGTTGTTGAAGAAACTAACCTTCCAAAATATAAATGCAATGCTATTGCCTTTAGCAGCTCTGATTGCTAGATGACTAATTCTTCTTAAGTGGAGGGGTGAGGCACCACCCACCAGTGCCACTGGATCAGAGCTCTAATGCAGTTTTTGCAATTAGAGTCGGATCTACTCTGAATCTACTGAAACTTCATAAGGCCTGACGGCGATTTGTCTCACACGTTTTATTTATTTTACCCCCCCCCCCTTTTTTTATTTTCGGTTATTATCAGTAATATTATACATATTTAATTTATTCTGTATTTATTAAGTATTTACCATTCATGTACTTATGTTTTATTTATTTACTCATTTGTTTTCTTTTATGCTGTGGGGATGATATTTCATCTGTCATTTTGTCAGTTGGGGATTTCTGATACTGACAATATCTTCCACCTTGTGAAAAGAATTACAGACATGTCAACAAAGTGTTGGTAGAATGGCTGCAAAAACAGCACCACTGGCAGTTGCATCAAAATAAAATCTAATACAAACACAAAAACAATCAATTCATCTCATTTTATAGGAGCTGCATTTTATTGTATCTAGTTTCACTTGGAAAAGTAGCTAGTTTAATGCTTTATCTGGTTTGACTACAGAGTTAACACAAGGGCTAGGGTACGCAACAGAGCAACTACATAGGATGCATACATGCACAGCCCTCAGCCCTCAACAGTTTTCATAAGGACTATTTCTTCAGTAGAAAGTAGTTCCAGAAACAGATACTGATTTTGTAATTTAGGCATATGAACCCTTTTAAACTTTTTCACTTGTATTTATCTGCATCATTTTACTGTCACACTTTGCACACACAGAACACTCAATACAGTGCAAACTGTATAGCTTCAGTGTATTACTCAACCAAAATGTTCTCATGTACACGACTCATAATAGTAAAGTAGGTCTATCATCACAGCAAGGTTTTACACTACAGCCAAGTGTATCTGGATTTGAGTCCATACACTTACATTGGCTCGAGGGTATAGAGGACAGAAAGAGTGCAGCTCGTCCTGCAGCCAGGTACAACTAATGCACTTCAACAGGCCTCCAAACAGATGGTTTGTGTTTCTGTGTGTGGGTGTGTGTGTGTGTGTTTGTAGGCGAGAGAGTGGTTATGTGTGTGTGTGTGTGTGTGTGTGTGTGTGTGTGTGTGTGTTTGTAGGCAAGAGAGTGGTTATGTGTGTGTGTGTGTGTGTGTGTGTGTGTGTGTGTTTGTAGGCAAGAGAGTGGTTATGTGTGTGTGTGTGTGTGTGTGTGTGTGTGTGTTTGTTGTCGAGAGAGTGGTTATGTTCTGTGTGTGAATGTGTATTTGTGTGTGTGTGTGCGTGTGTGTGTGTGTGTGTGTACTGTTAGAGATGAGCATGTATGAAAGGATAGATGTGATACAGAGGGGAAAGAGAGGCTGATGTAGAGAGTTGGAGAGGCGAGTTGTGTCCTGCACAACATCTCAGTAAAGCACTTATGTAATCACAACCCAGGTAGAGCATCAGAACTGTAGTATAGAACGAGGCCCACTGTAAAATTTACCATCTATTATAGATCTGTCACATATGGCCCACCTACTGCACATCACGTCTCTACTAAAGCCCTGCGGATCTTTATCAACTGTCTCTTCTTCTCTCTCGTATGTAGGCAGGCAGTGGGAACACTTCTGCATAGGAGCACAGTTCCTGCAAAGGCTTGAGTACCTGAAAAAAACACTTAGGAATCACAGTCTGTGGCTGTTGAGATTTCTGGAGTAAAAGTTTGAGAATGTGTTTTCTGACGCCGTTTGACAAATGTAATACATCGCAAAACTGGAATAATTTTCAAGCTCATCCCGTTTGCAGTTGCACTTAACTTCATATCACTTTGTCGCCAACCTGGAAACAAACAATGTTTTTTTTTTTTTTGGTTTTGTTTTTTTTAACGCGGACGCCTCCACTGCATCATTTATCATTCATGACGGCCTAGAACATCTAAACATTTTACAGTGAATTACACCTCCATCTCCTCCCTCTGGTGATTAGTGTTTTCTTTCTTCCTGTATATGTGCCACAATGTGTGATTTGCCCCCTCAGAAACCCACACAAATATTAATCCAGTTGCTGCATAACAGAATCTTTGCCAATCTCATATTCAGTTATGTTTTTCAATCATGTTGCTATTTAGAGTAGGCAGAGGTGCACAGTTCTCTGTTCGCCTCTGTTGGAGGAAAACAGAATAAACTCCGGAAGATGAATAGCTTGTGACAGAATGTGATTTAAGACTACATTTGAGGTTCAAGGAACAACCTATGCTATTCCATTCAGCCACTCAAGGCTATGTGCGCTCTCTATAATCGAGTGGGCGGTAGCCAATGACTTCTGGTCATTCAGAGGGAGACTGGCTGTCATTATGCATTTGTATTAAATCTTAGGTCACACTGGGTTTGTGAGCTGTCTATTTCACTTTGAGTGTGGTCTGTTTGCGTTGAGCCATGGATTACATTAAGCTACCTTTTTAAAATTTTAAGAAGGAGGCTCCTTTGGGAGAATCATGGTCAAGGACTTTGAGGTGGTTTGCAGCTAATTTTCACCCACAAAGGATTATAAACCAAAAAATTTCAATAAAAATGTGTTTTACTCTGTCGCTTTTAGTAGAAGCACATTTGGAAACACCATTAGCTCTAACCACGACGGAATCGTAAAAATGTCCTTTTTGTTTTTCCTCAGTCGGCATATAAATGTAAAAGGCTCTTGGCTTCTCATACAATAAAGATTAGTCGACTCAGTCATTAGTCTGAAAGTGAGGCTGCAAGACAAGTCATTAATTCACAAGTAAAAACACAAGCTTTGTCTCACATGGGCGGATGCACAAATGCACAAAGAGCACACAGACTTGAAGAGATGGATTTTGAGACGGATTTTGAAAAAGCCATTGATTGAAGTTGGCAGATGTCGATTCGAGGGGAAATGCCAGCAAAGACCTTGACAGTACAACATCCACGAATCCCATGTCTAACAAAATTAGACCGCTACAGGTTTATAGATGAGCAAATCCATAGAGATTCAAGACATTTAAACCTATACATTTTCTTCAATTTCTTGTCGAGAGTTAGATGAGAAGATCAATACAGCTGTCATATGTGTCTTAAACAAGTAGGCTTTATCTTAGTTTAGCACAACAAGAAGGCAACAAGATCCACCTACCAGCACCTCTAAACTTCACTAATTAACATGTAATATCTTGTCTGTTAATCTGCACAAAGAACAAAGTTGGAGAAAAAAAAGAGAGACAAGTTGCCCAGAAAGTCCCTGCTCCTCAGCAGGAAATAACCCATTCAAAACCTTCCATAAAACCACGACTTGTCTTACAACACATTAATCAGTGAGATCTAGAGGGATAGATTCAGAGGCAGATTGTAAGATAATGAGAGCGGCATTGATCCTCTCATCTAACTCTCAGCAAGAAAGCAAATATACTTTAAGTACGTATCCTAAAATGTTGAACCGTTACGTAAAATTTCTTATTTTGGTGAGATTTATTTTGTGATGACCAGGCATTGTGTGTGTGTGTGTGCGTAGGTGTGTGTGTGTGTGTGTGCGTGTGTGTGTGTGTAGTTTTAAGTTATATAATATTTATAACAAAATGCCTCATACAGAACTAGTTTTTCTTTCCGCAGTGATGCAGCACCACAGCACTTAAGATTTATATGATGGGCCTGCCTTTGCAGTAAATGACTATCCCAATGCCCATCTCCATAATGAGAGGAGTGAAACTGGTTCTCATTTCTCTCTCATGCCGTTTCAGTCCCTAGATTGGCTTAATGTATTCACCTATCTCTCTCTAAGGCTTTGCTGATTCTAAAAGGTAAATTGAAGGGTAATTTTGAGTCGTGTGGAGCACCGTCATAACCGGATTAGACCCTGCTTTGCATGTTATTACCGGCACTTACATTCAATCAAACACTGACCACTCGTCTCCACTTCCAGTTCAGTCATTCAAGGGTCCAGAATAGTCTGAGCGGCACAAGAAAAGGTGACAATAAAGTGAAAACCTGTTTCACTGAACTGTTAACACCCTTCTGCTGATCTCTGTGCGTGTGCGTGTGTATGTGTGTGTGTGTGTGTGTGTGTGTGTGTGTGTTAGAGAGTGAGAGACATGTCATTGGCTGCTCTGTTGTTGGAGTGCCTCTCGTCCCCTTTCCCTGATCTTGATGATTGTAGCCTGCAGGATGCCATCTGGGTTCTGTCATATGTTATTACTGCGCCACGCAAACGCTGAGATGGCTTATGTACGGCACTGTGTGGCTGCGGGTCAAAGTGGAGTGTGTGTGTAGGAATGGATGGGTGGGTGGCAGGGTTCGGGCTCTCTGCATGCTTTGTGTGTGTGTGGCTGCAAGGTATTTTATTGTCCGTGTGTGTCTGAAAGCTGTTGAGAGTGAATTTATTTCTCTGGCTCTCCTGCTTCTCCTGAAACGATTAGTCTTTTGATTTATTATCAGGAAATTATTCAGCAGCAATTACTGTAATGGATTTATGGCTTAAGTCATTTATCAATGAAAAATGACCAGCTTCTCTGTCTCACTGTAAGTTTAGTGTGTTCCAGGTTCAGCTTCACTTTCTAGTCACCTGCAGGAAACTGCGAGATGCATTTGTTACTATTGATAAATTAAAAAAAAACTCATAAATGAAATGGTTAATTGATCAAAATCCGATTGATTGATAATCAAAATAACGATTAGTTGCAGGTGCGTCGTTGATATTATCATTTTTTCTTTGTGTTGAGTGTATATGTGCGTTTTGTGATTAATTAAAATAATGCTTTTCAGATTTCAGTAATGCATCATAACAAGAGTTAAAAGGTTAATGTTGCATGAATCCATGTTTTGATAATCACAGATTTACATGAATGACTCATATTTACAGTCGTTAAACATACTGCAACTTTGCAATCCTTGATATAGGGCATCCGCTGCAACTGCTGATTATTCTCATTGCCATTTAATCTGCTGATAATGTTTAGTAATTCATTGATCGTTTGGTTTATAAAATATCAAAAGATCCTCAAGGATGCCCATCACAGATTCCAGAAAAGCAGCAAATCCTCACGTTTGAGAAGCTCCAAACAGAAAATGCTCGGCAACTTTACTCCATAAAATGCCTTAATCAAATACATATTGATTTGATTACTAGATTGATTTATAATTTTTCATTCTCCATCAATGTCTGAGTACTCTTGACTGTGTTCCAGCATCTGTACAGTGTAATCCACAAAAAGCACAATTATAATCATCGGCTTCATAGCTGTTGAGCCTTCAAAAAACTTATGGTGCCCTGTAGAGCTGTATCTTACACTCTCACCATCAGTTCAGGCTTGTCTCTGTTAGCTTGCCTCAGAGGCAGCCCCCTGCCTCTGTAAATAATATATGTGTCAGTGCACTGCTGTACCCCTGCAGCCTGACTTTAGAGTACCTCTATCTAACAGTTTGAAGCTGCTATCTCCTGGAAGTCGATGTCTTTGATGCGTTTTAGTACAGCGTGCATTTATGTGAGGCTGTATTGCTGTCTGTAAACACTCCTTCGATGTAGTGTTTGTGTTTGTTGTCGAATGCTATTTGTTCCAACAGCAGTATTAGGAGAATAAAGTTAAGAATTAAATTATATCATATGGATGGAAAATGTAATATTGCAGAGATGTATCAGCTGCATTTCTCCTCAGTTCTGCAGAGCATTTTAGCATCTTTCAGCTCATTGTTTTACAGCCTGCAACAGTCTCACCGCTCTCATTGACCTTGTTTGCAGCAGCAGGCAGCTATTTTCATTGGAGAGACTCTGGTCCAACCCACTGTGCTTCTGCTCACTCAGCATCAAACAGCTGACACAACGTTAGCAACCAGTTTGTGAACATAGTGGGACATTTAGCAGCTAAAAACACTGATTATTTCCTCAGGATTTGGTGGAGACCAAAACTAAGCTTAAAGGACTCCACTTTGTTGTTCCATGTCTCCCAGATGAATAAAAAGTGTTTGCTAGCATGTTCACCATATCAACTTTATAAAATGATAATAAATGCTGCCCCCAAGTGGCCAGAATCATGTGAGTTGAATTCCAGTTCCGTTCTTATCGTGTGCAGCCCTCAATTCAACAAAAAGTGCACATTTTCCCACCCCCAAAATACACTGCAACATTTTATAAACCAGGTACATTTTCATCGTCACAAAGAAGTTATTAATGCGCTTTACTCATGGAGTGAACTTCATGTCCGTGTTCATACAGCAAATGATAAAGCACAAAGGTGTTTGCACAGCAGACAGGGAGACAAAGACGCAGAGCAATAATGACGAGGGCTAGCAAACAAAGGAAACCAGCCAAAAGGAAATTGCTTATTTACCTGAAATGTATGACTCCTTTGGTCTGGAGCCAAGCCATAAATAACAGAATGAAATCATCTATCAGGCTTCTTTACTGGAACAGGTAGAGCGCTACAGTGGCCCAGTAGCCAGCTCTCTGTGTTGCGGCTCTGCTTGCTGCAGTCTCCCTGCGGAGGGAGATCTTGTTGTCACTTCCCACCTCTGATTTATTATCCAGACACTTAGCTACAGAAGAGTTCAGCTCTAGGGACACTAGTGGCCGTAGTCATGGCTATTCCCAAACCCACCAGTGATGCTTTGTTCCCAGCAAATGCATGATGAATGGGGATGCTAGTGTGTACATGCTAAGATCCAGACAGTGCTGTAGCTCAGACTCTCTGCATTCTGGGTTTTTTTTTTTTTGGGGAGAATGTTCATTAGGGTCCCTAAGGAAGTCAGGATGTTAGTTCTGATGCTGGAAATCAAAAGAGGATACAGGATACAGCTGCGTATTGGAACCTAAAATAGACAGAAGTACGCACAAAAAGAACAGGGCTGTCCTTACAGTTAGCACATAATGTGTGCAAATTGATGACTCCAATACAAAGAGCGGTGATTGGGATCAGGTGACTGCGCTATCTATAGCTTTAGAGTCAATAATGGATATCAGGGTATCACTTATATGTGGCCAGACACGAGGCATGTTTTTGTTTTTCAAGGCCTGGTGTTTACTTCACTCATTGTTAATCACATTTTCCATGAACTGTGTCCACTTCACTGCAAATCAGTCACAATATTTAAACAGGAGGTGTTGGTGGGTGGCTTTTCTTTTTTTCTTTTTTTTTTTTTTTTTACAGGATTGTTTTGATTAGACTGTAACAGAAGTTAATCCCACCAGCACTGCAAATAAATAATAGGATCATGTTTTCATTCTCCTGTTATGATACAGGTGCAGAGGAAATCTGCAGTCAGACCTAAACTGAACATACTGTATACAGATCGCTAATCCATTCGTTAAGTTTCTGCACACATTAGTTCAGTTTTTCTCTTTAATGTGTCACCTGTTTGTTTGGGATTGAGCAAATCGGTACATTTAGTAACATATCTTGGAAAACAAATTTTACTTCCGTTCGGAGCTGGAATGTTCGGTTATTAATTGATGAACATGATGAACGTGCAGATATTTTGATACCCCATTGATGACATTATCATGACATCACTGTTGGCTACCCTACATGGTTTTTGATAATATCTATCAAAAGTGAACTGTGCACTGGTTTTGCTATGTACCACTGTATATAGGAAAATAATCACTGAGGATGAGACCTCTGCATGGTTTTATTACAGTCCGGCAGCAGAAAGTTTTATGGCAGCAAATCAACAAGTCAAATATATTTTAATAAAATATATATTTTGATAATGAATAAAAAATAATGAGTTTCTTTTTCCATTCCAGTTCCACTATAGTGCAATTTATACACCATACTTTAGGCCAAGGTAATTGTGCCATTAACATCTGTCACTGGCACATGTGTAACAGTGATCCAGCCAAGGCAATTTAAGGTAACTAGCCAAAAAAGTAATGCATTGGCTCCACTCAGTTATTGCATTACCCCAACCCTCCTGCTGGCTCTGCAGCACAGCCTCCTGTGTTGGTCTCTTTTCAAGGCCAGCAGCTTCCTCTGGAACTGCTCACTAGCCATGATATACAGCACCGGGTCCAGGCAGCTGCTTACACTGCACATGGCCTCAAAGAACTCATAGGAGGCATAGAGGACGTTGGTGTTAGATGGTGTGACCTGGTTATGGATCCTCATGAACACCAGAGTGATGACCATGATGTGGTAGGGCGTGAAGGAGACCACAAAGACGAGCAGGGCGGCAGTGATGAGCCGCAGAGGCTTCCCTCCTGCCCACTGGGCTCCTCTGTGCCTCCTACCCATTGGGAGACGTTTCAGAACACGCATTGTCATGATGTAAAAACCCAGCATGATGCTGAACGGTAGCAAGAAGCCTACTATTGTTCTGATAATGGTTATTGTCTTGACGTAGATAAATGGACCTTGGATGTGGTCCATGCACACAGTAACATTTTCCGGCCGCTGAATTGCGAAAGTTACAAATAAGTCAGGAATGGAGGTCAAGACGAGCATAACCCACGCGCAGACTGAGCACAGCTTGGCTTTACCCGCATCCCACCACCGGAGGGAGCTGATAGGATGCACCGTCCCAACGTAGCGATCAAAACTGATCAGTGTGAGGAAGAGGATGCTGCCGTATATGTTGATGTTGAAGGAGATCTTCTTGAACTGGCAGAAGATCTGTATGTCTTTTAGGTACGGCCTCTGGAGGGTGAAGTAGAGGGTAAAAGGGAGGGTGAGGATCCAGGCCGAGTCGCACAGTGCCAGGTTCAACAGGAAAATATTGCTGGTGCTCGAGGTCTTCCTGAAGCAGGTGTAGTTGATTACAGCCGCTACGTTTCCCAAGATCCCCACAGGAAGAGCAAAAATGAAGAGCACCAGTAGAATATAGCAATACCACTGGCCATTCTCAAACTGGCTGCAGAACACTGTTGACTGGTTCAGATACTCTAGAAGCACATCTGGAATTTGAAGAACAAGAAGTAGTCAGTTTTGCTATTTTTATACTATTGTTTAGTACATGTTATGAGAAATGACAGTTCTCCAGACTTTATTGTCATCAGTGTGTTAGCATGCTAACAGTAACTAATTAGCAGGGAACACACAGTACATCTGAGGCTGATGGGAATGTCAATAGTTCTGTAGGTATTTGGTCATAAACCAAAGTATTGGACAAATTGAATTTTTTCCTTAGATGGAGGCTCCAGGGGAAAAGTCAGAAGATCACCAAAGTGATTATAATTCACCCAACTGTGACAACCTCAAGGTTGTGCTAGACCAAAAACTCAGGGGACCACCAAAGTCTTTTGGATTCATCCTCTGGGCATCACAAATATATGTACCAAATTTCACTGCAATCAATCCGGTAGGTGTTGGGATATTTCAGTCTGGACAACAGTGAACAAACTGACCGACCGATACCGCAAACCCTATTGCCATACTTAAAACGAAGCAGAGACTGAGATATGCTGACTTTTAAGACCTAGTATGGGTTAAACTCCAAAAACACAGAGCTCCCTTCCAGTAAAGGAGCTAGATAGAGTCCCTATTAAATTTGACCTGACTGGTAAATGCTTACATCTTTCAAAACTCCGAACCCTGGTGGTCTCAAAAAGCAACCTGAGATTACTCAACTGATGAAACTAATTTTCTGGACAAAGCTCTTTCAGAGCTACTAAAGACGCTATACAACTGTACTCCCAGGCTGAGTAGTACTATCTGTGACTTATAAATTGACCTTGATGGGAAAAAATGGTGGAGTGCAACTTTTAAAGTGCGAGTCAAACAGTTTGTTTTATGATGCTGGAACTCTCAGATAGAGACGATTAGGGTTAGGGTTAAAAAAAACAAACAATAAAGAACAGCCAGGTAAGTCGTCTGTCACAGAAAATTGTACAAAATTGACTCATGAACACTTTTCTTTAAATTGAAACTGCAGGCACTTAATTCATTATCCTGTTGAGTAAGATTAAAAAATTAAAAACAGATTAAAACGAAGAAGATGACCCAGTTCTCTATCCACATAAAAGCTGATATTCATTGTGATTGACTTGACATGCGTAAATGATGGTCGAGCTTATCTTTTGGGTAAAAACTCATTATGTGAGATTGTAATATCATACAATACTGTGTAAGAAAAGTGTTTAAATCATAATGTTCTTATAACATCTACTTTCTTGAATTGAAGCTCTGTTAAACACTCATATGGCATACGTATTTTTAGTAGGTTTCATTTTTTTCAAGATTTTAATAACTTCCAGAATGATGTAGGTCGTAGTCTGTTTAATTTACTCTGCCAGTATAACCTGCTCTCAGAGAGTACTTAAAGTAAGACGTGTCCACCCACTCTCTCCCAGGGCCCACTATATTTACTGTAGCTGTCTCCATAGTCTCAGAGCGTCACCAGTGTGTCCAGGAAGTGAATGCTTGACTGTCTGCTGCGAACAATGAAACCAGGGGGACTGTTGATCTATTGCGTCCACCATGTTTGCTCTTAATCAGAGATAATGCATTCATTTTGCTCAGGTGAGCGGATCTTAACAATTTTCTTTGACCACATTTCAACCTAGACCATGTCTCCCTGTCTACCTCTCAATACCCACTGAGAGGGAGAAAAGGCAAAATCTCATAATGAAATTTAATATGTATATTTAATATTTTAAAAGTATTTAAATACTTACAGTAATTACATTATTTTTCCAACATTCATATCAGGAAATTGATACATACATTAATCCCATAAATAAAATTCATTATTATATCATGAATTATTTGAAAGTTTAAGTATATATTTTATGTATAATATTGTAAATGTTTAATCCTAAAAAAAAAAAAAATGGATAAGGATTTCAGATTCAGATTGTACTCACCCCCTTTAGTCGTGTCAGACTTGTTGAATGGTGGGATCATGATGAATGAAGACGGAGATCACATCTCAGGTCGCCCTCACTCTGCGCTTCTCATCTGTCACGAGCTGTGTGCGCCCTGCCTTACCTGTGGGACTGTGTGTGTGTGTGTGTATGTGTGTGTGTGTGTGTGTGAGGTACAGTAAACAGAGGATTAAACAAAACTACTGTTAGAACATCTGAGAGAGGTATTTGCCTGTCGTCGTGTGCCAGTGTTTAACTGATCGTCTCTGCAGGTTTTTACTGTCCTGTAAGTGGATTACTATAATAAATCTGGAGACTTTATTACCTGAGCACTTCCCAGAATTATTGCATATGATCTCATCATCAGACAGAAACAGACTGATAACCACAATGTCAGCAGCTTGAATCCTTTGATTGCCTGGGATGATATGGACAAGGTGGGACTCCATTTGGAATTTATTTGAATTTATAAAAGACACTTACCCCGAGATGCTGAGATGCTTGTTCTACTGTTTCCTGTTCTGCGGTGTCCTGCCTTATCATGCCTCATACACAGTATATTCTGTAAGCGTTTACCACAGTTCAGCTTTACTGGATTAGTGGTTTATTCACGCATGTTGGGGATAGAAGTGCAACCTTGTGAAATACTTGCAAGGCTCAAATGCAGCTTAGACTACAGCTTGGCTTTTTTAAAACAGGATATAATCTGATACCATAAAATTATAAACCAGTTTACAATCGAGCTTTTTGACTGTATTGTATTTTGATTGTCACTGTTTATTGATTAATTCATAGTTCTTATGAAGGCATTGTGGAATTGAATTTATACTGAAAATGACAGCTTTACTCAGTATGTTCAGTAGTTGAGTTCAGAAAAATACAGTCTGATGAAATTAGTTTAAACAGAAGTGGGTTCTGTCGCTACATCTGCTGCATTGAGAATCTTCAAGAGAATTCAATACAAAGGACAGGAGATGACAGTAAAACTATATGTCCATAACTCAGGATGGGGCTCAAAATGGTGCAATACTATCCTCTTAAAGACTAGCCTATGTAAATTGAAAGCAAGGGGGTTTTTCTTAGAAAAACCTTAAAAGCATGAAAAAAGTTTGGGGAAAATCTGAAAGGGGGGTGTTATGTAACTGCAATGCAAAAAAAGGCACCCTGTGTTGACTGTGAGGAACCGGTGGTTATCTGCATATTTTATACCAGTGCACTTACCAGTCAGTTCTCTGGTGTGCGTTCATGTATCACCACTAGATGGAGACACGGCTACATTTTCGACATTCATTTGGAAACAGCTTGGGTAGAGGTAGGTATGATCTCATCCCAAACAGGACGTTATAAATAGCATTGGAGGAATGTTACCGTAAATGCTGCAAATTAGTATTCAAAATGTAATTGCACTCTTAACCAGCTTCACCAGCTTAGTCCATGTGACTGGGTGTGTTTGCAGTGTGAGTGAGAAAGAGATATAACAACTGTCTCCCTCCCTTCCCTCTGTTTGTTTTCAGCCCGTGTCTGTGTCACAGACTGTATATAAAGGTTTGTGTGAGTGGCTGCCTTGTCCATGTGATGCTCATGCATCACTCCTTATCGGGGTCCTGGGCCGTCGGGAGGTGCGGTGACTCAAACAGCTTGGCTGAATAGTCTTGAATCACCCCCTTGTTAAATCCGGCCCATGTAGGCTGGGAGAGGCCGGCCGTGCTTGCTGGCGCGGCATCCTGCTTTAAAAGTCAGATCCGCCGATACACACTGTGCACCTACATCTAAGCCAGGGCTCATTGGCACTGGAGGCAATTAAGTTCACCCATGCAAGTCAATTCAATTATGCATCTGTGATGAGCC
Source organism: Seriola aureovittata (assembly GCF_021018895.1). NCBI lineage: Eukaryota > Metazoa > Chordata > Actinopteri > Carangiformes > Carangidae > Seriola > Seriola aureovittata. The sequence continues at coordinate 8,309,138 of NC_079373.1, read as the reverse complement.
CTGAAATACCACAGAGCAAGACGTATGGTGTGGCCTCGCACTAGGCCACTTTGGTTTTGCTTCAAGCTCCCAAAACTTTGAGGATGAATATCGTCATCAAGGGAATATTCAAGGTTTTATTCTCTTTTCAAAAGCTCACAATACAAAAATGAAGCAAGTTAAATGAATACCGCAGATCTATTGTTAACTAAGATGCCTTTTCTGTATGATGTATTTGAACTTAGAACAGGAGGTGACTCAACAAAGATCTTCATCGCCGTGGGAATCTCAACATCTTTGTTTTTATGTGCACAGCAAAAAAAAAAAAAAAAACTAAAAGTGAGCAAGCTGAGATTGAACAGCATGTAAAACTATTGGAGAGTAAACCAGCCAGGCTGTAATAGGAAAATAAATGGAGCATTCTGCTTCGCTATCTTTCTGACTCTGTGTGTGTGTGTGTGTGTGTGTGTGTGTGTGTGTGTGTGTGTGTGTGTGTGTGTGTGTGTGTGTGTGTGTGGACACAAACACAATGAGCCCTCTGAGGAGCTGTAACTCAAAGGGACGCTGACTGAGCCGGAGGAGAGAAAAACAAAGAGTTGTTCCTGGGAAGATGGCTGCTTCTGGCACCAGATCACAGCTTGCAGAGACAAAGCAGAGGGAGAGCCTCGAAGTGTGTGTGTGAGCAATATGTAAAGCAGTGGAAATGGGGGTGTATAGCCAAGCTCACACATACAGGATCTCTTAATTAATTAACAGTCAATTGAGTACCTTTGAAGCGTTTGATGGTTGGGTTTCACCGCATGAGGACCTCAACATGCGGTTCTACTCAACCTGTAAAAAAGGTTGCATAATGTCCTCTGCGGCTGTAGAGGGAGCTTTGTCAAGGCTGTTGCTATGTCCGAAGTCAAACCCTTTTTACTTTGTAGTGCACCACATTTACTGTCCGTCATTTCATTTGAGTGTCCAAATTTTGAGTGTGTAAATGTGCCCTCAAAAATTCTACACTGGAACAAAAAGAGTAGTGTCCGTGGCATCTACACTACTTTCCGTTAGGGATCCGTCAATGCAATGGTCTGCATATGCAAACATTAGCGTTGTGTGTCCCTACAGGTGTCACAGGGATGAAGCACAATAACGACAATTAGAAAGTCATCTCAGTTTTCTGCTCACAACTGACTAAACTATTTAGTGTCTATTGTACAGGGAGTAGGGAATGAGTGAACAACAGGGTGATTTCAGACACAGCCTGAGAAAATAACCCTGATGATGTCATAGTGATGTCATCAGGGTTATTTCTGCCTGGGCCCGGAGACTAAACATTCATAACAGAAAAACAGGGTCAAACAGGAGACTCTTGATGTTGCCGTTATGACTTTCAAGACGAGGTTCATGTGACCGACGGGGGTAGCCAAGCTAGCACTACAGCTAGTGAGCTAATGTGTTAGCGTGTTTACTGCCGGCTGACCACTGCTGGTTTTGCAAGCTGTTACAGTGTTATCTTACAGACCACAGACCACACCGGCTCTTGGCTTGACATTGTTTTTTTGTGGGTGTAGGTTTTTGAAAGAATCCCAAGGGACATATTTCAGTACGAATTGATTGTTGAAAATGACCTTTGTTGTCTGCTAAGGCATCGAGGTCTGTCCTCTATTCTCTGGACAGTGTGACCTGAGCTGACTCGAGCTGAGTTTTTGAGACTCGGGACTAGAAATCAGGAAATCTTAATCTTGTTTGGTTTAAATATTAACCATTTTTTGCTCTTTTTAAAAACAATCTGTGTTTTAGTGTTTAGTGTAGTGCCTTAGTGTTCCAACTTAATGAAAGTACAATCGTAAATCTCAGAGGAACCCTCTTCATTGATTTTTCTTTTTCTTTTCAAATCCTATTTGACCCAGGTCTGAATGATGTCGGTAATAACAGACAGCCAAAAATGTACCAAGTTTATTTCTTTTTGTGTTGAAGGTAGATCAAGGAGTCGGACAGCTGTTGTGCCATGACATACTTACCTTATAGCATCACACATGTCAATTTTCACATCTCAGTCATTCAAACTCATTCATACTGCACCTTTTGCATACTACTTTCACCAGGAAAAAAAATGTGAACCCTTGAATTAAAGACATAAATGTTTTTCTGTTTGTCATAAGGAGCAGTCAAATAACAATTGGTCTGTCACTGTATTTAGAGCGAGCCACAGAGGCACTAAAGGCACCAGCTGTAGTCTTTTAAAGGTACAACAACAAGCTAATAGTGGTATAATAAACCTCATTGTCTTCATGAGTTCTGCTGAGCGCTGCCACCAGAGGACATGCTCGTGTGATTATGTATTCTGTGCAGAAGGCGGCGTATCCGAATCAATCTCATGCTCTGCCAGAGAGATATTTCTCCATAATTTGATTCCAAGCCAGATCTGTGTAACAAAAAAAAAAAAATGAAGCACTACAGGTCACAAATGTTTGAATAATTTCTCTAATCACGCAGAACTCGCATCATGAAACACAAGCGAGCATCAGTCGTCTGACAGCATGCCCACCAGATGCATGAAATGATGTGCATGTAGAATATTTTCTGTTGGGGTTGATGATGACAATAGTGACTGTTGGAATTGGTCAGGAAAAGACAATTACTTCAGGGTTGTGGGAGTGACACCTCAAAGTGGTCTTTAATCTTAATTTCATTGCCTAAAGGGCACCTGTCTGACAGACTAGGACAGTATTGATCTATGTGACTAATTTATTTACTTTCATCTTCATTTTCGTGGGCACACATGTTCGCAGGTTGACATGCTGTTTGAACCACCACTGACAGCAGTGTCCTTGTCATGCTCCCTTTAGGTCGATACCTGCGCCTGAAAATGTTCCGCGAGGATCATGGCTCCTGGATGACCATGTTCTTCAGCACCATCCTCTTCCTCTTCATCTTCTCACACATCTACAACCTTTTCCTGCTGATGGCTGGGAGCATGGAGTAAGCCATTCAATCTCTCTCTCGCTCTCGCTCTCTCTCTCTTCCTCTTTCTCTGCCCCGTTTCCCTCATTCTCTGCTTCCCATTTGTTAGACACTGTACGCTCCCCTTTGGCTGGCGTGATTGATCTAAACGTCTCGCCTGAACAGAGACCTGATACCAGCCTGATTAATCAGCCCAGACTTTAAATCACAGGTAGGGGCAGGCGAGGGGAGGGTGGTTAATCCTGAAAGATCACCTTCAGCACCTGCACTTATTCTCCCATGATCTTGACTTATTTTTTGACACCTCTCTGGCTGAAAACCAAAATGCCTTTGCCATGTTTCTCTCAGTTTGTGCCCCTGTTGCTCCGACTTACCTGCCGAGAAACAGCCGTGCACAGCAGTGACACCCACACATCAAGTCGCTGACAGGAATCCGTTTATGCATTTGCAATGTGTCCATCTAGAGGAAGGAAAACATGCCCTTGAAGCCAGCCATCCAGACACGAGGTCGCCGTGAGGTGATTTACCATTTTGTTTGTCTGAGCTGTACCAAAAAAAAAAAAAAAAACAGTGTGGCAGCTGTCCATTCAGGTACAAGCTGTCAAGAGGGAGGCCAGGGCTGTAATGGGATCTGTCTATACAATGCTGCTTTCCCATATTAACAACCAGCATCACCTATCCATAAGGTGCAGGCAGATGAAGGCTATTAGCTAGCAGCCAAGGTATTTGTGTTTTTCTACGGCGAGAGAGATGAGCTTGTATAATCAGCCCATCTGTCACTCTGGCCAGCGCCGTGACACCGGCATCCATCTTGTCCGCTCTCTCTGGTTGGCCGAGAAAAAGGAAGCGAACGGCTGAGCGCAAGGGCAGGTCCGCCGAGACGATAAATGTTGCTTGCTCAGGGAAAAGTTACACTTGCGGAGGCCCTCGGTGCATCTATCACAAAGAGGATTCCTTTCTTTTCCTCACTGCCTCTCATTTCAGCCTTGAAAAGTCAAAAAAAAAGACCCTTTTTAGTCTGTCAGTACATGTTTTTTTTTTTTTTTTTGCCAGGAGTGTTTCTCTAGATGACATCCGGAGAAAAATAATGAGTTACTCAGATGCTTTGAGAGACATAACATATAATTTATATCAGTCCAACATGTGCAAGTCACACCGTCTGCTTTCATATTAGCCGCATCAGTTGTCCAGATATAGAAAGTGGCAACTGTAACAGCTTATTAAACAATTACACCGGCTGACACAACACTAAGAATCCATCCAGAATTATTTGTAGTGCACTGACATCACTTATTCAACGCTGTAAAGCTCTCGTGGCAAAGACAGATGGTGCTGTTGTAAAGCGAGTGAACCTAACCCTGCTGAGGCACCTGGTCTTCTTCTCTGGACTCCACAGACCCCCAAACCCACCAGCTCCCTCCCTTGCCCTCCCTCCCTCTCCTGTCCCTCTTTCCCGCTTGTTTTCTTTCTGCTCCAGCAGTGTGTCCACCAAGTACCCGGGCCCTGCCAAAAACCATTAGTGTTCACATCTCTGTTCAAGACCGACATGTAAGAGCAGTGTTCACACTCTGCCAGGATGCCCCTCAGAAGACTCTGGGCTCTGGGCTGCGATAGCATGAATGCAGCAGAGGTGACAGAGGAGGCTGGGAGGGGAGGGGAGAGAGGGAGTCGGGGGGTGGGGGGTGGGGGGGGGGGGGGGTTGGAGAAGTGCTCCAGCCCTGATGATGCAGTGAAACTTAAGTCTTTTGATCTATGCCCAAACTCTATTTGCATGCACCCCCCCCCCCCTCCCCCTCCACCTCCCCTCCAACCATTCCCTCGCCCCGCAGCTAGGCTGTTGTACTTTTCTCTTTTGCCACAGCACAAAGGAAAAGTACAATATCCCTTTGTGGCTGCAGCTGGCCCTCTGTGGGAATGAATAGTGTTTTTCCTTTTCATTTGTGCTGAAAGAACAAGCCACTGTGAGGTGTTATTACTGCCAAAGGTTTTTAAAGGGTAGGTATTTTGGCACGGGTTAGCTGGCTTTGACATCTAGCCATGATGGTGCACTGCAGGGGATGCTCTTCTGGTGGCTACACAGGGCACCCCCCCCCCCACACACACACACCAAACACATATTGCTCACGTCTCACACTTCGCTCAACTTAGCTGTCAGAGCATATATGTGTATGTGGGAGAGTGTGTGTGTGTGTGTGTGTGTGTGTGTGTGGCGTGGTAGGATGGGGGTCTGGCATCTGTCTCCCTGCTGTCTCCCTGACCTGATGCTGTATGCTGCCTGTGCCCTTCGCTCATTAATATGCTTTAATTTTCTCTGACCTTTCAGTCCGTCTTGAGCTTGATTTAATTAAAACTAGCGATACGTCCACAAGGAAAGGAGATAAACTCCGCCATCAGGACAGTAAACAATCGCTGATAAGAGCGTGTACATCTTTTTGGATGAGAAGTATTTATTCATGATTAGTCGTGTAACATCAGTTCATCAGAGCCATTATCTCTCAGCTCAGAGAGATTTCCAGACTGTGTAATCTTACACATGTCCAACAGCGCGTTAGCCAATATTTAAACAGCCACTTCCAGGTCAACAGCTATCAACCTGTTACCTGGCTTATGTCATATGAGGGAGAAAAAGCCCTGTCCATCATGGCTCCCCGGGAGCTGTAATCCACACTTGTTACCAAACCCTCACATCTGGGCTATTTGCATTTTAATGTAACTGTCAGATTAAGAGGGGGCTGTTTGTGTGAAGCCAGGGGAGTGTGACCGCCCAGGGAGTTTGACGGGCTTCATGAATGTTCTGTCACGCCGAACAATCCCATTCCGCCATCTTACGGCGGCATTACCAAACGAAATCAGCCCCTAATTAGATGGTGTTATTTAATTAAGACGGCCCAATGCGTGGCGTACACATTAATCATGACTAATTTAGAGAAAGGGGGCTGGTAAAGTATGTGAAGGTGGAGGGAAGAGGGGAGGTAGGGAGTGTGTGTGGGGGAACCACTGAGGAACTGTAGTGAGACTGGGACAGTAAAGCTGTGAAATGATGTCTATACTTCTTCTGTACGTTACTCAGTAGACGCATAAATTGATGGATGTCAGGATGATGGGGGAGGTGGGGGAGGGGGACAACTGAGCTACGGAGGCATGAAGCAGAGAGTGAAAGGGTGGGGCTCAGTGTGTGGATATCTTTGATGAGGAGCAGAGAGTGGTGGATTTGGCATTTGACTACAGTGATACCCTGAGCGGGATTAGACCCCAGCGTGTAAGGGTATTTGCCTTTGTTTTCCGTGATCCTTTGTGCTGCGTGCATTCTAGTCCCCCTCGTCTGTCTGTTTGCTTGTCTGGCACTAAGCTGGGGTAATACCATGGACAAGTGGATTTAAATGACTGAATAAATAGCATGTTGTGGTATGTAGATGACTCCTGTTGCATGCGGGCACACACGGGACTCGCTGCTGCCTACCGTATAGCAGCATTTTCTGTCAACTGGTTCTATGATCTGGGCTTTGCTTAACACTGAAACATGACGAACAGGCTCTCTGTTAGTTTTACATGGATGTAGAGATCCATGCTGCGTAGACAGGTACACATATAGGAAGGTAAATTAAAATGGTGACTAAATTACAGCAGCTCAATTCAATTGAAAAAAAAAAAAAAGAGGGAAAAAAAATTTGAAAGCCACAAGGGTTAATGGCAGTGGCCAATCCATTACTGACCAACAGTTTCCAACAGCACAAGGCACATTATGTCAGAAAGTCTATCTCTGTCTATCTCCACTGGCACTATCTAATAAAGGCACAAAAAATCTCTCTGTGAAACATGTGTAAAACCTTGTCAATATTATCCAGTCTACTCGAGAGTCGACTTTTGACAGTGGAGGTGCTGCTGAACCTTTAGTATTTTCACTGCCGTCAAAGATGGTGGAGTCGTTGCAGAAGGTTGTCTAGGAATATTCTGCTAACGTGAAACTACTGGGCAAATGCTGTTGATTTTGATTTGTGGACAAATTTCCAGCTGCTTCCATCTTGAACCGATTTTACTGACATTGTCAATTTCGGCAGGGAATCGTAAACATGCAAACATCCTTATGTGTGTATCATATGTTGGCCCACGATCACTCTAGTATCACAACACAACTGATTCAGAAGAAAATCACCTTTAATACACCCCACCACTCCACTGGATATACAGTGTTGAGCGCATGTGGTTTTTCAGCACATTTTTCCAACTGTGGGCTAATGTGATTCGCCGATCGACAGAAAATGAATCAACAATTATTTCCGTCAATGATAAATTGTTTTCAAGTAAAAATACCCAGGATTCTCTGGTTCCAGCTTCTCTGCTGTGAGATTTCCTGATTCTCTTTGTCTTACACTGATGCTTGGCTTGTGGGCTGTTGTGATGGTCATTTTTTCATGGTTTTGTAGACCAAATTTATCAAGATAAATCTGCAGGAAAAATCATAATCAGTTGCAGCTCTAAATTAAATAATTATGAGGAATTTCTATGTTTAAATATAGCATTTTGTTTGTCGGTTCTGTCCCTAACAATATTTGAGACGCCACCAAAATACCTATCTGAAGACAGTTTTACTATTAGACCTTGATATACCTGTCGCTGCTTGTAAATCGCAGTAGACGTCTTGCAGGTTAGATTAATTGGTCTATCTTCGTCTTCCTCAATCTGCCTCTCTCATATTTACACACACCCACACCTAGTTTCCAATCATATCTCCTGCTGTCTTTCACACTCCTACACATGCACATTACGCCGGTACCTCAAAAATGACTCATTACGTATTTAGCGACTGTTTAGTTAGTGTAAAGCTTTGCCTCTAAAGTAATTTTCTCTTCTCTCAGAGCGTCTCTGAAAACAGACTGCGCTATGTGAAGCAGTGAGGTCGGTCATTTCCTCTCTGCTTATATTATCCTGCTGTTTTCTGGGACAGAGGGGAGGAGGCGGCCCTCCACATACGTCACCGCCACATTAAGAGGAACAGCCGCAGTTGAAAACAATAAACATCACAGCCTTGACAGCGGCATGTGTCCACTGGGAATATACAATATTTGTATTATATTATAGATGTGTGTGTGTGTATGTGTTGATGTGTTGCAGTAGGACAGATGGATTGTCCACGCATGTGTGCATAGTTTGTGTGTAGCGCCACAAAACTGCACTCCATGCACTCTTGTCATACCTTCCTTATGTTTCACCATAACAATTAATATCTCTGGTAACATTTCACTTCCATCATTTTAGAGCTCAACACTTTGCATGTCGTGTTCCCTAGTTGAATTAATTTATTGCTGTTTCATGGGCAATTTTTCAAAAAACAAAAAAACATTTCATAAAACATCTCCTGACATTTCTAAATACCAAACATCCTAGAACAGGTTATTCTGAGGCAAATAACAAAAAATACAAACATTTATGTCATCAAAGCAGTTAGTTTTCTCACCAGTTGTCTAAAATGATCTTTTAATGTCTAGTGTGTGTGTCTGTGTGTGTGTGTGTGTGTGTGTTTGATGGGGGAGGGGGAGCAGAGGGTTAGGTATACATATCACTGCCGTTCAGTGATAACCATGTGTTCCTCTATAGCATGCCAATATTTTTCCATCTCTTAAGCATTAGTAGACATTTCAAACATTACTTCTTCTGGGAAAAAAAAGCATTGTCACATAACTGAAAACAAGACCTTTTGGAGATCCATGGTTTTCAAAGGACTGTTCCAATATGTTCGAAGACAAAATGAATGAAGATACCTTTAATAATGAGTACATTTACAAATCTGCAAGTCTTATTTGGGGTGTAATGTATAATAGAGCATACAGAAACCTGGTTATTCATTTCTCTTTTTACGTCATTCTAATATTATGCATGCTTCCGATCATCTGTCTTGGTGCAGGATCGCCTCTGGCCTCACCACATCCAGCAAATTTGACATTTGTGCACCAGCTGAGTTACCTCAGCAGTTGAGGATGAACTCAGTTTGGTTTCCAACTGTCTGGACTCAGCTTCATTTACCTTTTTTATCCGCCTTACCTTAACCTATTTTATCTTCTATGATGAAAGATCAGAGTAACACTAAAGTGTATCCTCTGCATCATGACTGACTGTTAATACCATCATTACATTGGTAATTATATTATTTTTCTTTACTGACAAACAACTACGAAACGTGAGATGAGGACGCACCTGCGAACGTGACAGAGAATGACCGGAAACCTGGAGAAAATGTTTTGGATACAATGGTGTCTCAGTTTCAGCTGGGTGTACCCAGGTTTCTGAAAGCAGAATATGGTTTTTACACACGCACAACATAACCAGGTCAGGTGACGTTATTGTAGAGCGACATATTCCACCAGGGCAGGAGGTCAGGGTGGATCACTGGGTCAACAAAATGTCAGACTTTTTATCTTTTCTTTTGTCTTTTAACCATGACCACGACTGTTCCCTAACCTTAACCAAGTGGTTATTATTGTAGCCATGACGCTGAAAGTCGGCTAACCTCAATGAAGTAGTAATGTTAACTCAAACTTCGATATTTCCCAAAGTCCTTTCTGTGCCTAAACCCTACCAGACCTTCACCTTACCGTTCATCACATCATAAAACAGATTTATTTTTCAGCAGTGATTTATAATAGATTTTGAAGGCTTTGCAGACAAATGATGTTATCCTGTCAGAAAATGTCACCATGTGTAACTTGAAAATGTATTTTGTTGTGTAATCTGGAGGACTTGTTTGGGATACTGGTGTGCATGTAAACTCACTCCTTTTGTCAAGGTACAGGTACTGGTGTTGGACCCTTCTGTCTTTATGGAAAGCTGATAGTGGGAATGGATGACATGATACAGTGCTGTCCAGGATATTGCCTGACGGTATTCACCCCCATCCCTGAGCTGGTGGAATGATAAGGAATGAAGGACTCAATCTCCAGCCAGTTTAATATAATGCACGGCCTGATTCTGTGCTGAGTGATGAATAGAGATTGAGGGTTTAAGTTGCCTTGGGAGATGGTATAGTGATAGTGAAAAGACTGTGTGTGTTGGCAGCTTTATGCTCCCTGGTAACTACTGCTGCTCAGCATTGTACACTGTAAATACGACCTTAGCTACTGTAGTGCACAAAGCGGAGACAGACAATGCATTTCAATGTGGAGCCAGCCAAGGTCAAAATTTGATGTTCTGAATGCATCAAGCCTTTATGGGGCAGAAGAGGTCACTCAGCTGCCACGCTCATTAAATAACTGGCGGTCTGACAGAGAAAACAAGTTTATTAAAGCCAGCATGAAAGCATATAGGTCCAAGTGGACAGTGAAAAAATTAATAGAATCAGGGTATTTGATGACTCAGTGTAGTGAAAGCTCTTTTAGCATGCTGCTTTATAACTTTAATTATCAGGGCTCCCATGGGCCTTGAAAATACTTGAGGACTGTGGGACTTGGGACTTTGATAAAAAATAAAGTTAAACCATAAATCCTTTTCTTTAAATTGGTGATTATATGGAGTTGTAAAGTGCTTGGTATGACATTGCAAAAATGTTTTTGGCACTAAGCTGCAATGTGGAGTGTTGATGAAATGGGAAAAGCAAAACCTTATGGGTTTTTTTTTATTTTTTATAGGAAAGACCTTTATAGGTTTAGATGTAGTTAAAGATTTACAGGCCCACTCCATTACTGACAGTCCTCTTTCATGTGGCCACAGTAGTAACACATTTAAAGGAATAATCTGCTGTATTTTCATTTCAATGCATTCATCTAGGGCAGGGTGGATGAAATAAATACAGTGATTGTAGTTATTTTTGTCTGATATTAATCATTATATGGCAAATGTACTGTATGTAGAACCACTTAAACAGAAAAACAATCAAACTGATGCTCAATGCATAGAACCCTGTGTCACTATTATTGCATTGTGCTGTATTACACCAAACTCCTCACACAACAGTTAAGAGCAGTAATTTAAAGTCGGTAACTAATTATATTAGGGGTTGATTACAATATATTTTTTGGAAAATGAGAACATTACTTGATCAAGTATTCAATGGTTTTTATTAAGTAAAAATACCAAATATTTGCTGATTTCAGCTGCTAAAACATGAGGATTTGCAGTTTTTGTCAGTGTAAATTGAATTGAATTAGAGCTGGAACAATTATCAATTCATCAAGTGTCAATTGTCAGGTAAGTGACAAGTAATTTGATAATTGAGTAATTAGTAAGTAACTCCAAACATTCATTGATTCCAGCTTCTTAAATGTGAGGATTTGATCTGATTTGATAATAAACTGAATATATTTGGGTTTTGGATTCTTAGTCAAATAAAACAATGAATTTCAGTTCATCACTTTAGCTTCTGAGGTATTAGTATATTATTATATTATATTTAGTATTTTTCACTTTTTTCTTACATTTTTTTGAACACATGATTAATCAATAAACCAAGACTTAAATCTGTAGGTTAATTACTAATGAAAATAATCTTCTTGTAACTCTGAACTGAATATCTTTGGATTTTGGACAGTCAAAGCGGTTATCTTGGGCTTTGGGAAATTCTAACATTTTTCACCATTTAATCATTAGTTGCGGCTTTACATTGCTGTGCCTTATTAAAAATCTCTGACTGTAAAGTGTACAGTGCTGTTCTCTGTGCACTACACCTCATCACTTCAGATTTTTTAGCCCTGCGTATCACCACAATGTTTCAACTGAAAGTCATAAACTTTAATACTAAATTGTTGCCCAGATCTAAGTCTATCACCACTTGATATAAAACAGCATTCCACTTATACGTTATTGCAAAGAACAAATCTGGTGCACGTTAGATGATCCATTTTATGTTAAGAGAAAGTAAAACCCCCGTTTTGACTGGAGTGCATATAGATGGATAAATTATGAACGTGCGCAGCTGAACAGACAAATAAAAGAGGAGTATCCTCAGAAAATCAAGCTTCATTGAAGCAAAACACGATGACAGAGAGATCCTTGTTCCAACTACAATGAACTATCTCAAACAATCACAATGACTTCTTGGCACCAAAGATGTCACCAAAATCAAAGGACCATGATCTTGCAGGCGTCTCACTTGTTAATGTCAAACCAGAGTAACCTCCGAACTCACAACTCTGTAACCCTGTACCCTCTGTAGCGCAAAATTGTAATTTCTTGCATGTGATTGAACAAGACTTTGAAAGGCATTGAAACGTCCTTGAATATTATGTCTGAACAAGTGTGGGAAACCTGATAACATTCCACAGAGGGTCAAAGCTGGCTGAGCCGGCCGGCTGGCTCCGACACTACCACTGGCTCTGCGATTAAGCCACGGGAGCCATTTTGGGGCTGATTATTCATGGTGCTACTGTACTGATGTTCCACTACACTGAATTCTCTCATTAGGTCACCCGGCTCTAAAGGCCATTAAATTTTCAGTCAGCATGAATAAGTCAGGGAGTTCTGCCTCTGATCATGCAGTGCAAAGAGTCCCCAAACTCATCATAGGTACTCTGCATAAAACAAAACAAAACAAAAAAAAAGGAGCGCAGGGGTAACATTTACTCAATTAAATATGTGAGAAGGGCAGGGGTTGGCAGCAGGGTAGTTTTTTTAGATTTAAAGCCTAGCATGTGGTGCCAGACAGCATTTCCAGAAGTATCGATTAGAATTTTGCTGCGGGTAAATGACCCCCAATGGGATCTCCTTGGTAACTGGAGCGGTGCCAAGCCACTGAATGTCTAACTGACTTAATGCAGATATAAATCGCCGTTCCAATCAAGGCCGTTTTATTTGCGGGCTTGAGTGGGGCAATACGTCACCCGCGGTACTGCACGTTTCCGTCAATAAAATCCTGTCAAAACTGTTAAACGCATGCTGCGTTGATGACATATGATTTATAATGTTTCCTTCCAGGGAAGAGTATTTGTTGCACAAATGCAGGGAACAGGTAGTTGAAAACTGTTGGCATTTTGGGTCACTGACTTGCCACAATTAATCATGGTTGTTCTGTATTGCCTGTGAGCATTTATTATGCTTTTCAGATCTGGACTTCCAATGTGAAAAGGCACGAGCAATTAGCATTAATTAAAAATGAAGACCTATTAAAGCTGCGACATTAACTAATAGCTTAAAAGGATTACCCTTCACTGCTTTTGAACAGATTGTTTAAACTTGTATGACAACGACTCATTTACAAAGAGAATAGTGCGCGGAATGGAGCTCCTAATGCAATCAGCTAAAGGATTAAATGAACCAGGCACCAGCAGGGTTGCAGGCGAGATATTTCCAGAGCTGTCTGTGCAACAGAAATTTTTTTTTATTGGTGTTTGCTGGTGGCCAGAAAATGACCAGGGAAAACAAAGACGAATGGAGTCATTGACTTCAAATACGACCCCTTGAAAGCACAGCCAGAGCGGTATCCATCGCCATCTATTATATTCATGAGTGTGACCTGCGGGGGGTGGGAAGAGGCTGGAGGGGGAGGTGATAGGCGCCCACCTGCTCCACTCAGCCTCTAAGACACTTGCTGCCAGGAGATCAAACAGGCCTCCTCGCTCCCCTCTGTTCTCCTCCTCTCTCCCCGGCACAAGTCCCATATAGGAGGCGACTGACCCACTTTTCCTCCCTACCCGTGCTATTACCTGGAGAAAATGGAGTGATGTGGTGGGTGGGTGGGTAGGTGGGTTTGTGGGGCTGAACAAAAGCTTCTCATCTTCACTTACTGTACAGAGATGAAGGCGTAACTAGGACTCGAAAGAAAGCATGTCATTTCTTGTCAGATACTATTGCATGCGAGATTGTTTCTCTAATGGTGTGTCTTGACCTAGTCTATGTTTCGCTTCTGTGCTGCTGCAGTTGATGTTAAGCGAGCTCGCTCAGATCCAGTGCATTAACAGGAGGGATCTCATTGAGTTGGCAGTGTTGATTTGAAATCAACTAGACACGAGACAAATTTGCCAAACAAATGGATAATTTGCCAAACACTGCAGGACCAAATGGAAGTGGTGATACTGCATAAATTCCATTGCACTGCTGTAAATTGTTTACAGTCCTCGGGGCTTTATGGAAGGTAGACCCATCGCTCATTGTTTTCACCGGATTGATATTGATTAACTCTGACAGCTAGCATCATGATACTTAGCAGCAGTGACCATTTTCTCTTTCGACCTCCACTGACTCTTCCTCCGTTGGCTCTTTTTGTCAGTCCTCTTTTCTCCTTCCTTTTCTTCCTCCCTTTACTACCCTCATAACACACGCTACATTTTTTATGTCCTTTTCAGTCTTGGTCTTCTTCCCTTGCAGGCCTCACATGGTGACAGAGTACATGGGCATCAGGAATGAGAGTTTTATGAAGATTGCTGCAGTGGGGACGTGGATGGGAGACTTTGTCACTGCTTGGATGGTGAGATTCCAACTCTTATGTAGCCTCAACATTAGAGAAGTTTGCATTTATGAAGGGAGAGATTTCATTTTATATCACAGAAGTCAGACATTTGAATTTTAGTCCTGCATTATTAAAAACACGTTAACATAAAATAATACTTTTAGCCGTGCTGGCAGCAGAGTGTGATAACTTGCAGATATTTCTGTTCCAAGGATAAAAGTGAGTGTTTTTTTTTTTTTTTTTCAAAGTTAACACAAAATATCTCAAGCGGCTGCAGTTAATACCCATCAAGATGCCACGTTACAAATGCATATATAATATACAAATTATACCAACATATACCAACATACTAAATGCATTTTTCTTAAATGTTAAATGTTGTCTTAACGCATGTGTGTTAAATGTGCATGTGTAAGACTGATGACTCTTTTACTGCAAACCAAATTAACCTACAGGTACAAATAAAGTTACCTACCTACAGCTGCGCTTGAGAACTTGAACTGTGAAAATAAACTAGAGTCTAAAATTAGCAAAATCTTGATTCAAATCGAGAAATATCTGATTAAAGAATGTAAACAAGTTCAGTTGTGTCACCAGAAAAAATATGTTGCTAAGTTTCAGTAGGTGACAGTTTTCAATACTGGTGAGGGTTTGATACCAAGCCCTAGCTTAAAGTTAACATGTTGCTTGCATGCTAAATGTTTTATGCTTAACATCAGCGTGTTAGCATTCAGTGACAATTAGTTGTAGTAGTTACTAGCTAGCTGTAGGTATGGTAAATGCCATGAAGCTAATGTTACATTAGCAGCCTGTGCAGTAGACATGTCATATTGTATTTACCATAATTACCAAGATGGAAATAGCATTCCCATAAACATCCAAATCATAGTTAGACATTTTTGTAAAGGCTCTAATGTGAGGGTTGGTGTTTAATAATATTGAAAGTGACTGAAAAAGCGAACACACATGGCTGCCTTACATCAGTTTTGTCCATGCACAGAATTTAACCTTCACATGGCTAACTGCAGCCATCTTGAGTTGTCCAATGAGATGACGCTTGCATAGCATAAACAGGGAATTCTTTCCAATCACTACTATTCATCCCATGTGATGTGAACGTGGCATTAGGCTGATGAAAGTAAAGCTCGTCTGACAATGCAGAGCCAAGCTTCTAAACTGTAGATATCCCTTTATGCAGCCTTTTGAATTAGCTGGTCAGCAATAGTAGCTTTCTGGCCTGACCTGAAATTCTTTACCAACTGGTGGTAAAGAAAGTATAGCATTTATACAGCCACAGTTTTTCTTTCTCGATTGTAATAAGCCTTGCAGTGCCGCAAGACGTGGACGTGTTGCTCTAATATACTTATTAATACACTATATTCAGATCATATTTATGACCATATAAAATCAAGGTGAACGCGGTTGAAGCCATTCTTCACTCACTCATCTAATTTCTAGGTCAGGTGTATCCCCTCAGCCATTACAAGGCACACAGTTAGAGCCCTCTACACCAATCCAATTCAATCTGCTACCAAATCCTTAGAGTAACATGTGCCTGTGATCTAAGGAGGGTCAGAGGAAACAATGGATACACAGGGAGGGACAGAGTATATTGGAGGAGAAACCTACCTCTGTTCATTTGTCAACATAAAGCGAGGAGGAGAGCTCCAGCGGGAGTGGACTACCTGTGGTGGGAGGAGTGGGGCACTGACACCGGCATGCACACAGCTGAGACAACTTGACAAGCTCCCTCACCGGTCACATTAGTATTCTACAGTACATACTGCAGAGAAAGAGAGAGGGTGGAAGGAGAGACAGGAGGAGTAAGAAACAGAGGTGAAGGCGAAAAGGAAATGGGCAAGTCTGTTTGGGGGGGGGGTTGCAAGTGAGAAGGTGAATCAGGGAGACAGAAATGTGTGTGTGTGTGTGTGTGTGTGTGTATTTGGCCCTGAGTTTTTTGTTGGTTTTTTTCTTATGAGAGAAAGTTAGACCATGGCAAAGTGCTGATTCCAGGAATTACTCGCTAGGTTTTTTTTTTTTACATTCGATTAATTCAACAAGGCACTTTGAAGATGACCTCTGTGTCTCCTATGCATAGCAGATTTCCAGTGTGTCTTCACCAGATGAGTGGACAGGAAGCGTCTGTTTTTGCAGTGCTGTAGCGCCAGAAACATCCCATAGATTGCCTGATTCACATTCTTTTTCCAACATGAGCGAGCTACAGTCTCTGCAGTGAGGCGCTTTATTGACAAATTGACCTTGCCTCTGCAGTCGCTCCACACAAAGAATATAGAGGGAATTTTTATATTTGGGCAAAAGAAAAAAAAAAAGCTCTTTGATACAACTCTGAATCCATACAAGAAAATCTACTGGTGAATTCTCTTAATGACATTAAAGTTGACAGTGTGAAAACATTATCGCTAACTGAGAAAAGAAGTGGAAAGACGGGCACGACCACAACATTAATAATGAAACAAGCAAATAATTATAGATGGTAATCACAGTCTCATTACTATTTAATCACAGAAGAAGTGTTATTCAATGTAGTTATTCAAGGTTTAAATTTAAATAGCCATATAGCTATATTTCTAATGTGTGTTTAAAACTCTGCATCATTTAGCATTATTTATTATTTAGCATTTGTAATTAAAAATGCATATAATTAAAATGTATTGGTTTTTAATATACTTAACACTGTATCTAAAAACCTGTTAATGATTTGTTGTTTCTTTTTTGGTTCACATGTGATTATATGGCCAAAAGTATGTGGACATGCAAATGCACACCCATATCTGGTTGTTGAAGATCTCATTCCGAAACCTTTGGGCATTATTGTGCCGTTATGACAGCCTCCCTTCTGCTGGGAAATGCTTTCTACAAGGCTTTTGGGACCTGGCTGCAGGGATTTACTCCCATTCAGTCACTAGAGCGTTAGTGAGGTCAGGCGCAGATGTTCGGAGATGTGACCTGGCTCACGGTCAGCATGCCAGTTCATCCCAAAGGTGGTGGATAGGTTTTACTGTGTTACTTTTGAACAGAGCTCGAGTAACTGTTTTTCTTGTTTCCAGTATGAATGCTTAGCTACAATAAACTGTTTTATAGATGAATCTCCTCTACATCCTTTCATTTCTGAAGGTTACAGATATGATGCTCCAGGATCAGCACTACCCAGACTGGGGCAAAGCAGCCAGAAGATTCTGGAAACAAGGCAACAACCGGATTGTTCTCTTCTGGTACATTGTCTCCTTCTCTGACTACATGTGCATGACAAGACTTACTACTTACTAGCTCACTAAATGCCTTATATATTCCTACGAGGCTGTGTGTGCATGCATATGTGTGTGATATGTGTTCTCTCCAGCCCGTTGCAGGGTAACACGCAGTCAATAGCCGTGTTAATCTTCCCTCACTCAGTGTCAGCACCTTTAATTAGAAGAACAGGGTGAAAATCAATGGACACAGCAAGGTCGCGGGGCGAACCGTGGCCCTGCATTTTCCTTTTCGCACTACAAGCTGTGACCCTTAAATAACTGCTAAACAAATGCTGCAAAGCATGTCTGATATGCCCATTATTAGAAAGCCAAGTAGAATTGTTCCCTGTTCAGATGTAATACAGCACCAGTGCACGGTCCCAGCGGTGTTCTTTCACCAGTGGCTCAGTGCTGTCAGTCAAATACGACATGCAAACGCCTTTGCCAGTGGTTCATTTTAGGGTCACAGCGAGAAGTAAAAGGACGTGTGAGGAAGAGGATACGGTTGAAACAGTTTGACATCTGTTTGATATGTACACAGAGAGCTCGCGACACAAGACATCTCACACTTCAAAATTGGCTGCAGTGTTTAACATTTCCATTCGCAGAATTGATTCACCTGCGATTAGAATGCAAGCAGACAAACTGTTCTGTGACTTTTTCTGCAGCCCTTCATTTTATTGATGGATGCCCCGACTCGCTCCGTCACGATCAATGCCGGATTTGACGAGCTATCATTTGGAATTCAGAGCTTGAAATATGATTGACAAATGTGTCACTGGATATATCTTGTCAATATGCGTTGAAGGGTTTGTGGCAGTTAATAAAGGACAGCGCCAAAAGTCGGGCTTTGCTACGAAAAAGAATCCTAACGTGGAATAATAAAAACCCTCAAAAATTTCTCTCCCTAACAGCTGAAGTGGTTTAAGAGCTGGCACGCACTATCTGCAATGCAGCCGGCCGCTGTGTGGTGTGAGAATGCACACACCACCACAGTAATCACTGTGTGACATTGAGACAGAACACACAGCAGAGAATAACACTAGCCTTCACCAGTGTGCCTGTTGTGAGAAACGTCCTAGTAAACAGTGAATGCAGAATTACTGCAATGTGACATGAACAAAAATCACACATGGTGAAAGAATGCAGGGGGAAAAAAAAAAACCCACAACAATCAAAATGGAATTTGAATGAAATATTTTGGCTCGTGTTAAATATGTAAATCAATATGTATGCAGTAGCGCTTTTGAATTGCATTGTCTCTGCATCCACGAACAGACAAACACGCAGACACAGTTTTCCTCTGTACACATTCGTCATCCTGGAAGCTTTATCTGCTGCTATTTTTCAAATCCAGGTAAAATTGTTGTTCAATACGTTGTAGAGTCTATGAAAAGAGAAAGTGAATAGTGCTTGATTTATCTCCTCGTGTAATTGACGTCGGGGGGTTGTTTGTCTTCCGAGATATACAATACCAACTGTGCGCCTCATCTAGATTGGAAGTTTTGAAATTATAAATGTGTTTTTCTCAAGGTCTTGACCTTTTTAATGCACATCGTTCATAGATTTATCTCCTCTCCTTCCTTTTCTTTCATTCCTTTTTCTTCCTGTCCTATCCTTTTTTCTTCTCTCCTTCCCTTCCTTTCTCTCTCCTCTCATTGCCTCTCTTCTCTTCGCCATTCCTTTTTTCTTTCCTACTGTCCTTCATCTATCTGTTTTGTTTTTCTTCTCTTTTTCTCTCCGCTCCTCTTTTTCGTCCCTTTTTTTTGTCCCTTCACCTTGTCTCTCCCCTTTCCTTCTTTACTTCCTCTCCCTTTTTTTTTCTTCATCCTGTCCTCTACTCTGTTTCATTTTCCTTTCCTTCCTCTCATGTCATTCTTTTCCCTCTCCTCTCCTCTCCTCTCCTCTCCTCTCCTCTCCTCTCCTCTCCTCTCCTCTCCTCTCCTCTCCTCTCCTCTCCTCTCCTCTCCTCTCCTCTCACAGGACAGTGCTCATCTCTCTGACGTCAGTGGTGGTTCTGGTCATCAGTACCGACTGGATCAGCTGGGACAACCTGAACCGTGGCTTCCTGCCCAGCGATGAGGTCTCCAGAGCTTTCCTGGCCTCCTTCATCTTGGTCTTCGACCTTCTCATTGTCATGCAGGTATACCGCTCCCCTGTGGCCAATTAAAAAAAAACAAAAAAAACACGGAGCTGGGACGTCTCTTGGCTTAGTCTCCTACCCATCTTGCCAGTTCCTCCTCCTTCTCCCCTCCCCCCACATTCACCAATGGGGCACTGCGGCACAGAGCAGCGAGAGGGATGTTTGATCAGTCTCAGCTGGCATGGACACAAACGCACGCACATATTCACCAGCACATATAGAGATATACAAACTGTTGTTTACTCCTTTACATCTCTTCACTTTCAGTCCCTCCATCCCTCTTTCCCAGACCTCAGCCATGAACTCACCCTTTCCTCCCGCACTCCCTTGTGAGCCAAGTTTATTTTCTTTAATGATGAGTCACAAGATTGGAGTTTTTCTCAGTCCCCCCCCCCACCCCTCCTTCTCTTTTTTCCCACCCAATGTTCTCACTCCCACAGGAGATTGTACATCAATAAAGCCTGTGTCAGTGGCTCATGAATATGTAAATGTGTTTGTCTGGGCAAAAAAACACAGAACTGTGTATTGAGGAGAAAAAGGGTGGGAAAAAGCGATTTTTTTTTTTTTTTTTTCATGCCTGCTAGCCAGGAGCCAGAACCGCAGGCCAATCATGTATGTGGTTTGACTGCAAGCCTAATTCAACACGGCTCAGCTCCTCCAAATGCTTAATGAACATATTTCACTTGGCCTTGTTGGTGGGTATTAGTGGACTCGTTGCAAGACTAATATTTGGTATCCCCCAAATATAAGTTTCTACTCTGTTGATTATGCTAATTACTCAGAGCCTGCAATTGCATGGGAGAACATCTTCTAGTGTTACAAATACACCACTCCACAGAAACCTGGCAAGAACACCATTGTAATTCCTATGGTAATATGTACTATAGAACAACTGTATCACTAAAAGTGATTCCTCGACTCACTTATTGAAACAATTCATTACTTTAAGGAGGGCTCCTTGCTGCTCTTGGCAGTAATTACTTCGCACTGTGGTGTTTCTCTCATTCATTTACCCAATTATTGTGATTATGCAGATATATAGAAAAGGCTCAGCCCCACAGCTTTTACCCACCAGAGATGATGGTGTCTTGCTGAGGCCAGCTTTTCCAGCTTCCCGACCGTATCACCTCCTGTTTCCAGCCACAGACCTGATGTAACATGAAGTGCCTATTTTGACATCTCCGTTTGACTCCCCGAGCCACTCTGGACACGCGACTCCCTCTCTCCCTTTAACTCGGCGGTATATATCATTCATTACTCGCATAGATTTGTTTATGACGGGCCCTTCTCATTTTCTGCGCAGTGTACAGCAAGCACATTTACTACAGTTATTTATGAGTCGAGTTGGCTCACGCCCGTGAAAAGGGCCCATCCACTGGCGGGGCGGCCGTCACTGCGTTCCACCAGTCAATAAAAATTCCTCCACCACCGCCCTCCCAACAGCTTCATTCACCTCCATCTTGGAGCACAGGGTGCCATAGTTAATCTCTTACCTCCTTGAGAAAAGATGGATGTTGTTGTTCTCAAACTAATTAATGCCCCAATTAATGACCTGTCTGGATTTGCCTTCAAGCTGGGTCTTACTTTCTTTTTCTTTTTTTTTTTATACTTATGTGTATAGTTGTACTATTTCTGTCCTCTGTGTATATGTATATCCACATTTACATATGTAGATAATTCGCTGATACACTCTGCCAGTTTACTCTTCCTATATACGTTACAGAGACTCATTATTTTGTGGGAGGGAGGCCTGGCTTAAATGCCATGCCTGTTAGTGCTATAGCAACACATACTGCAGCTATGGAAGAGGAGAGAAGGACTTAATTAATATCCAGGGGGCCATCACCAAGCTGTTATGCTCTTCATAGATATCGGCATGGGAGACTCTGATTCACATGAGGATATAGTGAAAGCAGACATGGGGTAATCTCATGCAGCAAGACACTTTGTGCAAATAACAGGAACAGGAAAGGGGGAATGTAATCTGAAAAAAGTGGAATTATGCGTCTTATTTTTTTTCCACTAATAGAGATGACAAAAACTAATTTGTGAGCTTATTAAATCGGCCCAGTAGAAAGAAAGAATTAAAAAAATATTTTAATTTTCCTCTCCCCATCAGTCTGTGTGTGATTTTCATCCGTGTTCACCATTTATTTACAGGCTTTCATAATGCAAAGTAAACAGTTACAGTTACATAAGTTAAAGGACACAAAAATATAAGTAGTAGCTAAGAAAAAGGTAAACTATATTTTTTACTGGCATTAGTAAAAAATAAGCAACTACGGCATTAATGTGCAATAATAGACTTTTTTAATGAAGGAACCATTTCCAGCATCAGATATCACAAAGTTAACCCTTAATATATTTACATTAATTATAGATTTTTGGGGAAAAAAATGTATGAATTCTAATTGAAAATACATGAATTGTTACCTTAAATTGGAGGCTGTAGTTTTAAAGCTTACAGAACCTTTTTGATTTCCTGTATCCTGAAAACAACCAGGTCATGTACAGGATTTCTTTTGGATAAACTGAATGATTAACCATCCCTCTCAAACTTCAACAAGTAACAAAAAAATACATTTTCACAAAGCTGTAAGAATGAAAAGTTGACATTTTGAAGATACATGGTTTTCACAGGACAGAGATGTTTTGAGAAACTCTCTAAATTTTCTTGCCACGTGTCCACTACCTCACTGATAATAGTGCATGCTTTAGCTGACAGCCACTGGCCACCAAATATAACCACATAATAGCAAAAAAAAAAAAAAAAAAGCTAAGTGACACCACAAGGCTTCACAGCTTCTAAATGTCAGTTTGGGGTGCCTGTTGATGTGTTTTGACGTGTTGAAATCCCAGTGCACATTGGTACACTCCACAAGCCTGTAAACGCAAAGTGTAGTGTGGAGTCCTCAGCGGCCAGCACCATGTTTGACCTCCAGTCAGTGTATGAAGAGACTCCACAGAGACCTAATAACAGCTAATACGAGAGAGTTCAGTGAAGTGTTGGACATCCAATAAAGCACGACGCATGGCTGACATTGCTCATGTCGGTGCGTTTATTTAAATGTGTTCAGTTTTCTTCAGCTCAGGCTACAATATCACAGTTGCAAGCTAAATGTGTTTATTTTCCAGGACTGGGAGTTCCCTCACTTCATGGGTGACCTGGATATGAATCTACCAGGAATGTCAACAACACACGTGAAGGTCAAGCTTCCTGTCTGCAAGCGTGTCTTTAAAGAGGAGTACCACATTCATATCACAGGTACAGCTGCTGCACACACGGAGCAGGGTCGTCTCATTGTTTCAAGAGGAAGTGCATCGAACTTTCCCAAACAGTTTCTCAACACCTTTGCTCGTGAGCTGATTAAGTAGCAGAAAGAAATCAAAATTTCTACGCGGGAGACGTAACTCTGGCCTAGTTCTGAATTGAAGTGGTGAATACCAAACACACGGTTGCTGCTCTAGTTCTCCAGTTCCCTCTGTTGGGGAACAGTTTGATGGTGATAAACCACAGCAACCATTTATGATACATGTGCAGCTGAAGTGGCACCTTTTTATATACAGTCTATGTGTGGCACACAGGTGCCTCCACCACTGCAACTTTTTTTTTTTTTTTTCCTCCTCCTCACATTTCTCCCTGTTGTGGCGAGACGTGCCTCTCATCATCTTTCACAACTCTGTGTCTTAATGTTCTCGGCGAGCGACTGTATTTCCCATTTAAAACCGTCCTCCCAGGTTCTCCATTTTGTTCCGCCGCGTGCACACGGCGACTCACAGCCATCAAGAGAAGGCAAAACCAATGTTCCTGTGCTAAATGTTAAGCTGTTCAAACGCTCAGTGATTCGGGAAAGGTCGTTAACTGTAATGCATTGCATATCCATTCGGCATTATGGAAATGGCTCCGGCGCGACGTGATTGGTTTAACTAAAAGCTTATTAACAACATATCTCTGGGAGAGGAAGGGAGAGGTGTCACGTATACCCGCGGAGACATCTGCCTGCTATCAGTCAACCTGGGGAGATGGCTGTCTCATGGTAATGTAGTGATCTCGTTAGAAGATACTGTAGAGGAAGTAGCACCTGTAAATGGATCTATCTGTCTCGGTGCGTGAGCTATATGGAAAGAGAGAGGTACTCCTGATAAATGAATGTGACAGCATATCTGTCTGTCTGACTCTGCCCTCTAAATCTTGTTTGGAGTAGGCTTGTATTGTACATCAATCTGCCCGTCTGTTAAATTACCTGTACAGTTCGTGCATGTTTATTCCTTGCTTATCTGTCAGAGATGGCTCAGTTTCTAATCTAATAGAAGTCACATGTCTTGTTACAGGTAAGTGGTTCAACTATGGAATCATCTTCCTCGTGCTGATTTTGGACCTTAACATGTGGAAGAACCAGATCTTCTACAAGCCCTACGAGTATGGTCAGTATGTGGGGCCTGGGGAGAAGATCTTCACGGTGGAGGAGCCAGAAACACTCAGGAACTTCAACCACAGCACGCTCACCTACGAGTGGCGCTCCACCAACATCGATCCCAGCACCAACCTGAGCTACGTGGAGAGGGACATGTTCCTCCACAGCCGCTACATCGGAGCCAGCCTCGACGTCAAGTGCCTGGCCTTCATCCCGAGCCTGGCGGCGTTCGTCCTCTTCGGGTTCTTCATCTGGCTGTTCGGGCGATTTCAGGACAGCGAGACCTTCACGGAAAACCAAGACAAAACGTACGAGAGGATAAAGAGGAAGTCGCCATCGGAGTACAGCAAGGACATGGGTGTGACGCCGGAGGAAACGCACGTGACCGTGAGTGACGGTCTGAAACGATCGGGAACGCCCATGCTGCTCTCTGTGGACGGGCCAAATTTCGGAGCGACGCCCTCCACGAACTCGACTATTTCCATGGAAACCCAAGAGACGCACCCGAGCATTGTGATTGACAGTGCAGCGCAGGAGGAACCTGCAGTCTCTTTTGATGTCCACAAACTCTCTCCGTGACCTTATGAACTCCTGAGACTTTGAACTACATAACTGCGGACTGGTTGAGGTTGAGAGTTTGTCAAGATGCCGAATTGTTGCTTTTCTTCGGATGACATCAAGCCGCAACAGAAAGTTGTTTGACGCAACTTGTCATGAGATTCATGAGAAGGACAAAGTGATACTCACCAAGCTAATGCGATGGCTATTGCAGTTGTATTGATATATTTTTCTAAACCAACCTTTGTAAGAGGCACTGATTCCAATAACAAACATGTTTTACAACAGAATGCAAACACTTAATGGTGCTCGCTCCAATTTTTTGCATTTTCATAACTCAATTTTGTCATGGTAAACTATTTTGGTGCCTACATGAGAGGAGTATTTCTACAGCTGTGACACTGCAGTATCACACCAGTGTCACAGCTACAGTTGTGCCTTGATATTTTCTTATGTTGAGATACAGACAGAAACACATTCTGACAGTCTATGCTACTATAGGCAACACAATGGAAGCTGTCCTAGTTATGGTCTGCTATATTAATGTTTTATATATGCTTTCATATCATACTGTACGGACAATTGTTACCTCATTTGATCGTCAGACTTTATCATATTAATTTATGCTTGTGTGACGTCTCTCTTACTCGATTTTTAAATGTGTCACTCTTGTTGAAATGATATGATTATGAACATCAATATATGTTGATGACCTGCTCATATCCCCTCACTTGATATTAGTTGCAGAGATAATAAATGCAATCAGCAGAGATCAAATAGCAAACCAATGAGCCACCTCATGATTACTTATGTGGCTGCCGCACCTCCACTGAATACCAACAGAGTCAAAAAGGTGGTTTTGCCCTTGGCATAAACATGCCATTGAAGTGCAGG
The DNA here is from genome assembly GCF_021018895.1 of Seriola aureovittata. NCBI lineage: Eukaryota > Metazoa > Chordata > Actinopteri > Carangiformes > Carangidae > Seriola > Seriola aureovittata. Next base: position 8,283,578 of record NC_079373.1, on the reverse strand, counting down.
GGAGGCTCCTGCTCCAAAGCTCAGGGCTTCTTTATGTCTAGATAAACCTTGAAAGTTTTAGAAGCAGTTTTACAGTCATGGTAATTGCATGAAAATGATTTATTTGAAACATTATCCTACTGTAAAGAACAAAAAGAATTATCTGATTTCAAACACTGAAAATGAAACCTGCAGCATTTAACTTTACACTCGCTTTGAAAGTGTTCACTGTCTTTTTACAGTTTTTCGTTTGGTGTGCAGTGTCTTTAAAATACAAGTATTTTGGTCCAAAAAAGTGTCCCAGTTGATTTTTTTTTTTCTGTAAAGTGCAAGTACCAACTAATTTATTACTACATTACTAACTTTTTTCATGTAAGTTTATCATGTATAAAGGAGTACTTTGCATATATTAGTAACCAAAGATGCCAAATTATTCAGTATTTTCAACAAATTATGCTGCATAAGAAAATAGTCAAATTTAAAAGAGATATATTCATGATGGTCAGAGTGGAATGATATTATGTGCTCTTGCATCACTCAGTATTAAAATACACTGTAATGTATCATAATGTCTTTTGGAAATTATTTCCCTAGAAAGAGGAAACGGCCTCCCCGGCTCACCGACATCCCAGTCCTGAAAAAACGCTTGTTAAGCATTATTTGCTTTCATAGTACCATAAGTTTTCCGACAAAAGATACAGCAGCAGTACAAGAAAGTGAAGCCACCAGAGTAGTACTACAGACTTTTGCAGTGCTTAGTTATAATCAATTAATAAAAAGATGGGTTTTTAAAAGATATTTTAAATCAGCTAATTTCATTCAGGCATTTATATACTCCAATAATAATGATGGCGATCAAAAGATTATTTAATTTGCCTGTGCCTAATGTCCTTATCCTGTCCTCAAATGATCGAAATGGAATTTCAACATTAAGTCAAATAATTTAAATGTGACATTTTTGGTACTCTATTTGCTTATGTATTCATCTCATAATTGATTTGTTCTTGTTCTGCTTTAATATTTGCAGTTTTCATTTAATGATGATTTTAATTTAAAGACAACTCCAAAATTTTAAAATGTGTAAACAGTGAGCCACCTAATCCAAAGTAGCAACAGACAGAGCTCTGATCAGCCGGCTAATATTTATTCAGGCCAGTCAGAGCTCCTGCTGCTGCTGCTGCTGCTGCTGCTGCTGCTGCTGATGCTGATGCTGCTGATGCTGCTCTTTGGGTCTCATCTCATTTAATTGTTCAGTGAGACACAGCTTAGATGTCTTTAAATGAATGAGATGTGTCTTTAAATTGACGCAAACACAAAATGGAAAATATAAATGTTACAAAGATAGAAAAAGCAAATAGATAACTATAAACAGCTTTTACATATATTAATTTATTAATTGATTCTAGTTAAACACTGTTAAACTCTATAATTATTCTGGTGGCACATTCCAGACTCTGTAGTCTAATGCTGTATGTGTGTGTGTGTGTGTGTGTGTGTGTGTGTGTGTGTGTGTGTGTGTGTGTGTGTGTGTGCGTGTGCGCACTGTACGGGGAGAGGAGTCCATGTAAAGGTGTTTTATACTTAATAGTGCATGTTGAGTGTCTGTGTGTGTGTGTGTGTGTGTGTGTGTGTGCATGTGTGCACTGGAGGCTTGTGAAGTGTTTACTACACTTGTTTTTGACAAAGGCCATTCAGTGAAGAGGTCATTTTATTTAGCATAATTGGTTTCCAGCGCTCGGCTCTGTAATTATCCTTTTCTTCATTACAGCTCTGTGAAGACATTAGATATTAGTGTTTCACCAAAGGGCAGAACCTCTTTGGACTAGAAGGGGTCCAGTATGTTTGTGATGTATTGTGTTAAAGTTAAAAGCGAGGCTTTCCCCTTTGTTGCTCATACTATTTTCATTGTGTGGCAAAACTGCCACTTCCTTCAGTTCCTGTGTTCTTCCTTTTTATTTTATTTTTTTCTACAGCAGAGGAAACCTCCTTCCAGTCTCTGCTCACTGTACTGAACGTCTGTTGAACTTTGTTTTACCAATAAATGAAATACATTTGTTATATACTCTGATTGGTTGCAAATCTCGTTATGTAATTCCCAGTGAGGAAAGTTCTACTTAACGTTTTTCTATATGCTTGGGAAATGGTTGCCAGGCAACAGCTAAGGTCAAGTTTCTTGCAGCTGCTGACCCAATTAATATGGGCGATAGGAGAAATAATGATACTATCTTCACAAGGACACTTGAATACGTAGCCTGCATACACATGAAGGCCTGCTCAGATTAGTATGAGTCCTGCTCGGGGCCGATCCGCTGTTTGATTTATGCCAGTGGGAAACAATTTGAATTTGTGATGTGTTTTGATCACCAATGGGATTTGTTTACAGAATATGTATACGTGTGAATGAGTTATAGATTGGATCGAAAAGATCTGAGGAAGAAAAACTGGACTTATTACGCACGGAATTGGTTTACGGCGGTGGCTCCCAGTCGGAGGCTGGGACTCCGCCAAGGGGACGCAAGATAAATCTGAGGGGTAAATCTGAGATTATTAATGGGATAGGAAAGAAGGAAAAATGTCCGCTGCTACAAAAACATTTGGTGATTTCTTCCAATCTTTTTCAAATTTTCCCCTGTTACCCAAAGTAGCAGAGTAGCTCGAGTGATGGCAGTGTTGGTTGGTGAGTCCACCACTTTGGTCCAGACTGAAATGACTCAACTATTAAATAGTTTGCCATGAAAGTTTGTACGTTCATTTCCCCTGACTTTTCCTCTTGCCCTGCCATGAGATTTACATTTGTGGTCTTGAGTGAAATGAAGCACAAAGAAAGTTTTTTTTACGTTGTTTTTATGTACATGGGGAGTTTGTGGGCTGCCTTTACGCAAGTTTGTAGCTTAATCACTGTTCATTTCATTCATAAATTTGATCAATTCATTAATTTTTCAACTGGCTGGCACATAATTGGACAGCTCAAGACCAAATCTACCAATCTAAAATAAGATGGTGAACATGGTAAATATACTCACTAAACATCAGTGTGAGCATATTTGCATGGTAAAACTACTCACACCTCATGTTGAGAGGTTGAAACCCAGAAGAGTGGGAAGCGGTGGTTTAAGGGAATACACTCATCTTGGATCGAGCAGCAGTTAAATGGACAAACTTGTGACCATGATATCACAGGTGTAATCTCTGCAGCAGTCCGCCACCAGGAGCCATGTATCCTAAAGAGTTAGTGCATTCACAAAACTGAGCACTGCCTCACCACTTGCTGTAACCTGTCAGGTCAGTGTTATTTCTATAGCACCAAATCATCACAGAGGTTATCTCAGGGCCCTTTTCATATAGAGCAAGTCTAGACTGTATGCTTTACAATATTAAAAGCACCCCCCCCCCCCCCCCCCCCCCCAATAGTCCCCTCTGTCAGCTGGTCCTGAGACTCACTGATCAAATAAGACCCAGTACTGTTCAGCCTCACACACTGCTTTCCAACCACTAATCAGACTAAACCAAATTATTCAATTAACAAAAGATGGCTGTCTGGAACATTGGACGAATCAAACCAACACTCACAACAAACTTAATTGCTATCTGGCCCTAAACCATGAATGAATATAAATTGGCAGATTGTCTGTCAGAGGCACAAAGCAGAGACAGATCCTGACCACATACACACTCGGTAACCACAGTCTGACCGCAGAGAAAGGACGACACAAGAATGCCTTTCATCTTTAAATGTGACAAATATAATACTATCAGAGCGGAATACTTTGATTTGATTTATTGATCCCAAACTTCGCGGAGGTGATGACAGTGAAAAGCAACAGATTCTGCTAGGAGAGGGACACGCAGTAAACTTAGCTGCACAATATGTGACCGCATGTAAGTATTTGTATTTGCTGTTTTTTTTTGTTTGTTTTTTTTTTTTGTCATTTTCTTGTTCCTTATATTTATTCATTCTATTTTATTTAATGAAATATATTATTTTTTTCATCTCATTATTGTATTGCCCTTGACAATGCAATATTGTTCACCTGACATTCATGTCAATAAAGCTTTCTGAATTGAATTGAGAGAGAGTGAAAGAGAAACAGGAGGACCGAGAACACACTGTATAGCACAATGCAAGTTCCACGAAAAGATGTATAGTAGTAGTATTAATAATAATAATAATAATAATAATAATAATGACAATAATAATAATAAGGAGGATTGTAGCAGTGGGTGTTGAGCAGGATCATGGGGGGTTGGATGGCTTGGAGGAAGAAAATACTTGCAGAAAGCGCAAGGGAGGAGAGAGGATGAATGCGTACAGATGGAGAGGGAGAAGAGTCGAGAGGAGCTCAGTGCATCATGGGACATTCCTCTGCAATCTAGGCCTATAGCAGCATAAGTAGGGGATAGTTTGAGGCAAGCCTGATCCTGATCCTAACTATAAACTTTATCTAAAAGTAAAGTTTTAAGGCTTCTCTTAAGCGTGGAAGGTGTGTCTGCCTCCTGGACCCAAACTGGAAGATAGTTTCCACAGGAGAGGAGCCCTGCCTCCCATTGGTGGAGACTCTATGAACAACACACAGGCATTCTGGGAGTGCAGTGCTCTAGTGGGGTAATAGGGCACTATTCGTTCTTTAAGATACAATGGTGCCTGACCATTAAGGGCTTCACAGGTGAGGAGGATGATTTTAAATTCTATTCTGGATTTTACATGGAGCCTGTGCAGTGAAGCTAACATATAAGAAATGTAATATCTTCTCCTAGTTCTTGTCAGAACTCGCGCTGCAACATTTTACATCAGCTGGAGAGTCTTTAGAGACTTGTAAGGGCAGCCTGATAATAAGTAATTGCAATAATCCAGCCAAGAAGTAACAAATACTGTGAGACAGGATATGCCTGATTTTTTTGTAATGTTATATAGTTGAAAACAGGCCGTCCTTAAAGTTTATTTTATGTGGGAGTTAGAAAAACGTATCCTGATCAATGATGACTCCAGCTAGACATTAGATAATGTGTTTCTGAGGTGTTATTATAATCCTTAATAAAAGACAGGCAAGACATCAGATAGCTGTTTTCTTAAAAGGCAAATATGAAAAGAATATCTACTGTATGAAACCAAGTAGCTTCTTGTTCGTCTGGAAAATCTCTCATTGCCAAAGAGTATTAGCTGTTTGACTGAGGCCTCTTCCAAGTCTGCCATTGAGCTGAGAAATGAGATATTGATTTTTTTGGAGGACCATGCAGTAATTGAGAGAACACATCAAAACTGGAGTTTCAAAAATGTTTGTGGGGTGTTGGATCCTGATGCCCGTGTTGTGTTACCGCTGTATTGACTGCTTCCACAATGCAGTGGATGCATTCGTGTTGGTAGCATTCCTTATCGATTTCGCTCTGCTCATAATTAAATTTTTAAGACGGGTTCAAACTTTCTGCATTTATGTCACATTATTTTCTATTTGCTGTTTGCACATGTCTTTTACTCCAGAATTGGGAAAGACACAAGAACTAGTTTTTTTAAAAAACAAAACAAAAAAAAACTAGTGTTGTACCTACAGCTAAATATAAACCAGAAGATTCCCCGGAGGAGGAAAGCCACAGCAACATATCAAATGGAATCTCCTCTACTGTCTTTGAGCTATCCTCCAATTAGATCAGTGCATCATGTTCTGGCATGGCCCATCACTCCATACTGACAGCTCCGTGACTCTGGGAGACCCTGTGAAATTTATCTGTGCAGTCAGTCCCAGCCAGCTAGTCGGTTTCTCCCCCCTCAGTCCCTTCACCAATCCCAAGATGGTTTCTGTCCCCAGTGGCCACTCGGGAAACAGAATTCATCACCAGTTCCTTCTGCAGGTTTCTGATACTTACAGAGGAACATGTGGGTCAGATAAATCTCTCAACACATCCTCTTACTATTCCACACATGAAAAGACATATTTTTTAAGTGTGAAATTTTGTTCTTGTTTTTGGAAACCTTGTTGGCTCAGCATTTTGGCATCATCAGATTGGTTAGAATATTGTAATATTTTTCTTAACTCAAATCTTAACTCAAGGTCCACTTATTAGACTTCCCCCTGAGCTTTTAGCTGCATTTTCCAGTCTCTCAGTGGATGGAGTTTGCTATCCTCAACTGAACAATCTGCAGTTGCAGTTGAAAGCACCAGAAAAAAAACAGTAAATGAATCTTGATTCATAATACTTAGTTGTGTGAAAGTGTTTGCCCCCTTCCTGATTTCTTATTTTTTTGCATGTTTGTCACACTTAAATGTTTCAAATCATCAAACAAATTTAAATATTAGACAAAGATAACACAAGTAAACACAAAATGCAGTTTTTAAATGAAGGTTTTTATTATTAAGGGGAAACAAAAATCCAAACCTACATGGCCCTGTGTGAAAAAGTGATTGCCCCCTAAACCTAGTAACTGGTTGGGCCACCCTTAGCAGCAACAACTGCAATCAAGCATTTGCAATAACTGGCAATGAGTCTTTTACAGCACTGTGGAGGAATTTTGGCCCACTCATCTTTGCAGAATAGTTGTAATTCAGCCATTGGGGGAACAATTGGGGAAACAAAACAACCATTAAACAAACATATGGCCCAACACAGAAGGGCAAACTCTTCAGGCCCTGTCTCAGCTGTCTACTCCCACCTAAAGGAAAAGGCACACTCCTTTGAAGACAGCAATGTCGAAATCTTGGACAGGGAGGACAGATGGTTTGAAAGGGGAGTCAAAGAAGCCATCTATGTAAAAGTGGAGAGGCCATCGCTAAACAGGGGAGGGGGTCTGCGACACCATCTATCCCCCATCTACAATGTCGCCCTTTCATCGGTACCCAGGAGAGTCAACAACATAACCTCAGACGACTCTCAACGATCGTCATCCACCAAGGGCTCACCTGACCCTAACGACTGTCGTTCACACGGGATAACAACAGGGTCACCTGACCCTAACGACGGTCGTCCACATGAGACCACAACAATGGTCAGGTGAAACCAGTACTTTCACAGGTACCTTGGTGGACCCACCCACAAGAGGTTAAATACCTGGGTCCTACTCCACTTTCTTGGTCAGACTAGTGCGGACTAGAGAGACCAATACATAAGAACTGATGAAGCCGCTTGGATAAGAGGCGAAACGTCTTCCACAGACAAATACAAGTCCAGTTGCCTTCGATTTAATCTGAGAAAGAGATAACTATGACCTGGACGAATGAGAACTTGCACAGACAGCCACATTGGAGGGTTTTCGAGCATGAACCGCCTTTTTAAGGTCATGCCACAGGTCCTGAAGCAGCAAAACAGCCCCAGACCATCACACTACCACCACCATATTTTACTGTTGGTATGATGTTCCTTTTCTGAAATGCCGTGTTCCTTTTACGCCAGATGTAATGGGACATACACCTTCCAAAAAGTTCAACTTTTGTCTCGTCAGTATTTTGTCAAAAGTCTTGGGGATCATCAAGATGTTTTCTGGCAAAACTGAGACGAGTCTTTTTGTTCTTTTTGCTCAGCAGTGGTTTTCGTCTTGGAACTCCATTTTTGCCCAGTCTCTTTCTTATGGTGGAGTCATGAACACTGGTTCGCTGGAGTCCCAAAGCTTTAGAAATGGCTTTGTAACCTTTTCCAGACTGATAGATCTCAATTACTTTGTTTCTCATTTGTTCCTGACTTTCTTTGGATCACAGCATATCTAGCTTTTCATGCTCTTTTGGTCTACTTCACTTTGTCAGGCAGGTCCTATTTAAGTGATTTCTTGATTGAGAACAGGTGTGGCAGTAATCAGGCCTGGGTGTGGCTAGAGAAATTGAACTCAGCTTTCCAAAAACCACAGTTAATTTATGTTTTAACAGGGGGGGGGGGGGGGGCAATCACCTTTTCACACAGGGCCATGTAGGTTTGGATTTTTTTTTCTACTAAATTATTAAAACCTTCATTTAAAAACTGCATTTTGTGTTTACTTGTGTTATCTTTGTCTAATATTTAAATTTGTTTGATGATCTGAAACAAGTGTGACAAACATGCAAAAAAATAAGAAATCAGGAAGGGGGCAAACACTTTTTCACACAACTGTATGTACATTTTTAATAAAATCATTTTCTGGTATCTGTGCGTTGTCCAATTAATCTGACTATACTAAAATCTGTTTTTTTCTCCAACATATATATTCACAATATTTTTAACAACGTAAAATCATGATGTAAATGACAATAAAAGAAAAAGCGCATTTAATTTTATTATAATTTACCTAATTGGCAAACCATATCCTCTTCATCAGTACCAACAAACATCTGGCTCCCAGGTGCAGTGTGGTTATACCAAGTCACAGCTACAGTTGCAGAACAGTTTGGATTGGAATTGATCAAATTTGGAGAGAATTCACGAAAATGTTTTATAGACGTATTATTCTGATATCCAGCATATACTGGAGTCTCAGTGTGACAGAGTGAATGCATTCCTGATGAATGGTAGTTATGCTGATTATTTACATTTCATCTCCAGCATCAGTTAAATGACAAAGCTATAGACTGTAGGGCGTTTGCTCTTGTATCAACGTTTTTTGTTTACTTTCATACGGACAAATATGCCAATTCAAAGTGGCTTCTCTTGTGTTTTGGCTCGCTATGTTTGTGCATTCGGTCAATCCTGCACATGTTGCTGCAAACTGACAAATACACAGAAGGCACACAGTTTCAGCTGCAGTGATGAAATCTAAATATTCTACATGTTAATGCTTCAAACTGTATGTGTATGTAATTTTCCTGTACTTACTGCAAATATGGTGCAAGCCAAAACATATGAATACTTCTGAGAAACTGCGTTCTTGTGTTCTCTCTTTGACAGAAGTAATAATGAAAAAAAAAAATTGGTGCACGGGCAGAAAATATTGCTTGCTAATGCATTTTATCAATTCAAACTCCCCACTAAAGTAAAACTGACTTTTCGCTGTCGCCTTGCTTCACCAGCCACAATCACAATGATATGTGTGGTCATTAACGGGGAATATAGGACAGGCAGTGAAGTGGACTCCCTGTGGGTCCAAGCATCTGTTGCAGAGGGTTCAGCACTGCCATGGAAAATTGGACATTTAGGAGCCAGCTGGAGGACCAGTCTGCCCTGCTGTGCCACCACTACTCAGGTGCCCACTGGCTTTATGCCACCACCAGCTAGAAGCCACTGGACCAAAGCAGGCCAGATGGTGCCCTTGCCAACCTACGAGCAGCCGCTGTGAACTGCCCACTGCCCACTGTCCCCTGTCCTATCATTCAACTCAGGGATGAGTTCGGAGTCATGAAAAACCTGAGGTAAAAAGTTTTCTGGGTGGGGAGAGAGGTGCAGAAAAAGCTCAAGTGAGCGGAGACTGTCGGAATATAAATAGACCCTATTACGTTGCATGTTTGTTAATGTAAGCAGCTGCGAGGTAGAGTCGGGGAATCAGTTGGTAGGAGAGAGACTGCTCCACAGGGAAATAAAGTCATCTTCAGGCTGAACTCATTTGTCTGTTGCTGTGAACTGATAGATAATTATATTAGGAGCTTTAAGTGCTCTTCTGCGATACAAGTATAACTACCATCTCCAGAGGCACAGGACAAAGTAGGGAGGAGAGAAATCGGTGTGCTACAACTGGGAGAGCCAACGCTCTGCATCCCAATACGTGTTTGAGTGTATTCAACACAAGTGGCCACCTTTGAAAGTCCATATCATGGTACAACACTACTGGTGCTGGATCAATGAGACCCATAAATTAAATTTTTCTTATTATACAGTATCAACCAGAGACTACGTATCACCCAGGTTAGTGTCTGATCTCAGCATATGCAACAACAAATATTGATAATCCTTAAAAAAAACAGTTCACAGTTTATACATACATCGAATGACGTGTTATGAATTAAATAGGAAAGAAATATTCAGATTCTGTACTTAAGTAACAGCAGCAATAACACAAAGTTTTGTACTTAAAATATTATTTAAGTAAAACAGATAGAAAGTATCAAAAAAATGTACTTAAGTATACAATGCAGCAAATATTACCTCGACAAATTGTATAAAGAGGTTGAACTAGAAACACAATACCTCAAATTCGTACCTAAATACAAAACTTGAGTTAACGTACTTGCTACTTTCCACTTAGTTACAATATATACAGTGAATATACCAGCACTGCAAAGGCTACACATATCCAGTATTCATACACCTGCATATCCCTGTTTTTTGACCAGATGGATACATTAATTTTCTCTACATTACTGATGCTGTAAAATGATGAGTGGACTGAGTGGAATGCTGATAGCTGATCACAAGTCAGTCATATACTGTATATATATATATATATATATGTGCCACCATGTGTATATATACATTGTCATCAAAAAAAGCAAAACAAATATAGAAGAAAAGAAAAAAATATTACTTGAATTCCTGTATTTTACAAATTGACTAACTGACAATTTATAAGGTGGTGTTGACAAAACAGTTTTACCTCAGTGTCCAGTTTTGGAGATTTTGTCCTTAACACATGATCATCAGCTGAACCAGTTAGCTCAGTTCTCATGGAATCGTGAATGTTAAAATGTAAGGTGTGTTTGTTTTGTTTTGTTTTGTTTTGAAGCCCTTTTTTGTTCACATCGGCTTAAAAGTTAAGTTTCAAATTTCCTTCTTGACCCTGGAAACAGCAGTTAACAGAATAATCTCACCTCAAGCTCCATTTAGTAGCTGTGTGAGCTTCACAAGCAGATGGAGTTTCCTCAGTTGTTAAACTCAACCTTCAAGCCAACATAAATGAAGCTAATTAAATGAGTACTTAGTCTTCAAACACAATGAATACAAATAAATTACACTCATACAGAAGCCAAAGACGAGAATTAAATGTAAATGGAAATACTTTATTTCACTATTACACAATAACAAGCTTGGAAAGAAAAATTACAAAAGAGAGAAATGGAACAAAATGCTACAAAGCACCACATAATATAGACGACTCATAAATGTGGCAACGAAACCTTATGCTAACTGCCTGTACTCTACCTAAGTTATCATCATCATCATCATCATCATTGAGAATTTAGAAATCAGCAAAAATGTTTGGACATCAAGCACAGTCATGCCAGTAATAGTAATATCTTACAGATTCATGTAGCAATGACTCGGAGTGGGGAATGGTGATCCTTAAAGGTTCACACTAAGTGGTGAAACAGAACAAAGAGAGTGGGTTTGAGGAAACTGTAGTCCATCATCTGTTTGGTATGATATAGGTTTGCATTTGGTATAAAGAGGAGTTGAGGAGGCAGACGAGGGTCACGCAGTATTTGCAAAAACACTTTTTATGAGGTACCAGATGGGTGGAGTTCACCATGTAGAATATAGTATAAGAGCTAGAAATCAGTGGAAAGTACCTGAAGGTTAATTTTGTACAATTGTCTGTATCTGACAATGTGACATATGAGTTATCCTGATTAGTAACCCCCATCCATCTGGTTTCGCAGGCTAAATCAAATCCCAACAATGCAAACGCTATGTGACCCACACCTGTGAGGAGGATAGTGAAGAGACATAGGGGTGGTGTTACTTTTTTTTTTTTTTTTTTTTTACATGGAGAACACTGTACAGGTGCCTTCAGGTCTGCCACGACTAAAGGCACATGGGGTCCACTGAGCAACAGATGTGTCCATTCTGGAAATGAGAGGAGAGAGAAGGCACATGATTGGATTATTGTCACACTTTAACCTCAGGCAAACTCTTTTTGAAGCTCAGCAGATCATATTTTCAGGTGGTGGAGGTGGCGCTGCAGAATACAGACTGAATTTGGCATTTAGGATTGCTCTGGGAATCATTTTGGCACCAACTGATCCAAGGCGGCGATATTCTACTGAGAATACAAATGCGAATGGTCACAGAGTTATTCTGCTTTAAACTTAGGGGAGTGATAAACTCCCTGGATCCCTAAAGGTTTGCAGGGACAGCACTGTATGAACTAAATCGCCACACGGACCTAATCAGAATGCCATAAAACAGACTGCACTGGAAGAAGCAACGTTCCAAAACGCTAAGTCTGCGTTCGTGCATTTGAATTCAGTGTAAATCTTTGACATTTTTTGAAAAGATGGCATAAAGACTTTGAATATTTATCAGTTTGTCCCTCGAGAAATGCTGCAGTCTTTTGTCTAAGATGCGGACATCATTGCCAGGCAGGCAGGGGGAGAATATGTTATCTTAGAAACTCTGGAAAGCGAGTCAGTCTTGGTTGGTGGATTAGTCCTAAAGCTGAGGCAAACAATTTACACTCACAATTGGTAATGAAGGGGATATTCGCCTGCGTAGTTTACTCTCTCCCTGACTGTTCTACAAAACTCCACAAGTCTTATAGTGAAAACTAGTGGAGGGCAGATTTCTCCACCTGATTTACTAGAACCAATTCTACCAGTTTGTTTCAGTTCTCTAGATAGACAATATGACTCTCCATATCCTGTAAGTACTGTGTGTGCAAACATGTCTGCTTGTTTAACACATTGCAGAGGAGAGAGCAGACTGTGACTCCCTGCTGTAACTGAACCAGAGGCCAAGAGACGAGGGGCTGACAGATGTTTTCTCAGTGCAGGTTACTCCTGGTCCAAGGTTTCAGTTCATTTTTATTTAAAGGAATGATTCAACATTCTGGGAAGTATGCTTGTTGCTGAAAATGAGATGAGAAGATCGATGCCACGTTCATATCCGTAAAATAGGGACTTACAGCCGGCACACGGCTAACACAGCCTAGCGTAACGCATGGAAACAGCTGTCTTGTCATTACTGTGAGGTTGCCAGGCAACAAGGGGAGACTTAAGGTAGTTATATCTCCAGTCATTTTTACACTTAGGTTTTTGTATGGATATAATGAGAGATATATGAGAGCTTTAGAGGTGCTGTTGGTACCTTTGGACTGAGCCAAGCTAGCTGTTTCTCCCTGTTTCCAGTCTTTATGCTTAGCTAATCTAACTGTTTGTAGCTTCATATTTAGCAAACAGATACAGACCAGTGACTAATTAAAGGAAAAACCAACAAAGTATCTCAGTTAAGGTGTTGGGACACCACATGCCAGAACAGCTTCAATGTGCCATGGCATTGATCCTACAAATCTCTGAGCTCTACAGGAAGAATGAGCACCATTCTCCCAAATGATATTCCCTCATTTTGTGTTTTGATGATGGTGGTGGACAGCGTTAACAGGTCGGTCCAAAGTCTCCCATAGGTGTTGAATTGAGCTGAGATCTGGTGGCTGCTAAGGTCATAGCATATGATTCACACCAATTTCATGCTCATCAATGACCTCTAGTGCCCTATGGATGGATACACTGTCGTCCTGGAGGAGACCACTCCCATCATCATAGGATAAAAACTGATCACTCAAAACAACTTTGTACTGATTTGCAGTCACCCCTCCCTCTAAGGAGACAAGCGGATCCAAACCATGACAGCAAAATGCCTCCCCACAGCGTAACAGAGCCACCAGACCCCCTCACTGTAGGAGACAAGCCTGAGGCCTGTACCACACTGCGTATGCCAAACATGCACACGCCTACTTGCGGCGAACATGGTGAAGCATGACTCATCTGACCATATCATTTTTTCCACATCTCTGTAAACCGTTGCTGATGGTCTTTGCACCACCCAAACTCTCAAATTCGCATTCATCTTCACAATGAGGGGTTTATGCACCGCAGCCCTATAATATCCCTCTGTATGTAACTGTTGTTGCTGACAGTTAAAACACTGTTTACTAGCGTATGTCCCATAGATATAAATACAGATGTCCCTTTAGTCACTGTTCCTACTCAAACACCAGCCAGATGAGCATCTTTGTGAGTGAAGCTCAATTGGTGTCCCAACAATGAACCTTCTTTCAAAGTCATTTAAATCATTTCCTCTTGCCATCTTGATACAAAATCAGAATCAACTGGACCTGCCCAGCATTTGTGCACCTCTGTGGAAGCATCTGCGTTGGTTATGTCTCCCATGTCCCCCTCATTTATTCAGGGTTTTCCTTTAATTTGTTTCCAAGAAAGCAATAAGCGTATTTCCCAAGATGTCAAGCTATTAACAAAGAGCAGTGATAGAACACTTGGACATTTGAAAGTGAATAATTCTCAAATGGAGCATCGCATCTTATTTGTTCTGTTCTCTGCTCCCTATTATGGTTTTGAATAAAAAACAGCAGCTGTCACATCCTTAGTGTGAATATCAGATTTTCTCTCGATGCCATCACTATCATGTGGAACTGTGTGTTTTTGTTTGCAAAATATATAGGGGGTGAGGGGTGTTACTCATTTCATTAGGCTGCATCTCAATTTTTGCCCCCTTCTATCACTGCTCTCTTAAATTTGGTGAAATGTTTGTTTTCTGTGAGCATAAGGTTTGCGTGCAGATCGGTATCAGCACACAAACAGCTGCATTGACACCTCCAGACATATTTATCACCATGTGTCATAGATACAGCCATGAGGCGTTAAAGATGCACAAATTGCCTACACAATGCAAAGTCTGGACCACGGTGTACTCTCTTTTTTTTTCTGAAAAGCACTAAGCCAGGCTTCTCGGTAGGTGAACTATAATTTGCTGGCTGGAAGCTGCTGGCGGGGCCTGGCACCTTACCTTGCACTGGCACAGGGTGCACTCGGTGCCATGTTTAATCCAGGAGGAGCCGCTGAAGCGTGAGATGTTGTGCTCGTCCATGCACGTCTTGGTGATGTCGTTGCGGATGGTGTCGGCCTGGCAGGGGTCGGTGACACAGCGGGGACAGCACTCGCCCTCAGGCACCACGGTAAACTCACAGTCCACGGGCGGGCACGGCAGAGGCCAGCAGTCCACCTGCCCCTGCTGTAAAGGTGGAGGGAGGGAGAGTTTGTGATGGACAGACAGACAGACAGACAGACAGACAGACAGACAGACAGACAGACAGACAGACAGACAGACAGGCAGACAGACAGGCAGAGAGAGAGAGAAAGAAGGAGAAAGTTCAGGATAATCTCTGCTAAGGCGCTACTGCATTTTCCATGCCTAGACACATTGCTCATGCAAATACACATATTTCTCCTGACGCTTTGTGTTTGCATGCTAGGGGGAGCGTCCCCCACCTGATTAAAAAAAAAGAAGAAAAAAAAAGTTGTTAAGGTACCTAGAAAATATAGATGAGCAGAGCAATCTTCCAACACAGTCAGCAATTTTTTTTTTCTCAGACTGTGGAGGTAAATGCTCCAGTGTTTTAATTGACTTGTTCTAGTCCCCCTCTCTTATTGTTGTTCCAATATTAATCTCACAGCAAACTTTCAGCACAGAAAGCCTTATTGGATTTCTCCTGCTGCGGTTTTCCAGTGAGAAAACAGTCATATATATTTATATATTTTGGCCAAATTGACACATCCTGCTGTATGTTCCATCTCTCTGGCCTGACCCACTTCTTCTCTTTTACGCTGTCACACAGGAGCGTTTCTGCTTCACACCTTACTGGCAAATGAAATATGAACTCAAACTTTGTATGTTTAAACACACAAGGAGATACAAAACGCAAACACACACACATTAAGTTACAAGGGGCTTAATGCGAGTGTCCCACAGGGGATATTTAATATCACTGAAAATTGTGTGGTTCAGCATTTCAGAAATGTCGTTGTAAATTAGCCTGGTTTTAAAGCACAGGCTCACGCAGGGCTAATACCCACTCCCTGCCTCCATGTAGTGTGTAAACATTTGAAGTGGGAAATCCCCCCGAGTGGCACTCTTTGCCCGTAGCCAGAGGGAGGGATTGAATGCAGCCTCAGGTATCTGTCCCACACTGCGATAAGGGACACTGTCGTCTTTGTCTGTTTATGCAGATGTGGCCTATGATCACAAAGGAGGAAGAGATTTGCCATACAATCAGCTCTTATTTGCCTTTCACACAGAAACAGTGTGGACGTGTTAACTTGATCAAAGCAAAAACTGGAGCTGCTCTTTCATTTCTTTGCGGTATTTTGGAAGGTTATTATTTAAATCTGAATTTGCATTCAGTGTCCATGGTATCTCTCTGCAATTTAATCTCTTTGCCTTTACATGGACAGATGTAAGGACTTGCTGTAACAAAATGCCTCCAGGATATAAAAAAAGTGACATTTATCTTTGCCCGGGAATTAGCTGGCAACTATCACACTCCTTCTTTTATGTCTCTCGACCTAAAGTACAACCTATGGCTAAGGAACTCAATGCTTTTTTTTTTTTTTTTTTTTTGGGAATATTCTGGCGATTGAACAAGATAGCAAATCACAAGTGGCCCATGTGTGCACAGTTTCTCTGCAAAGGCCAAACTCTTGATTTCAAATGATTGCACGGCCAGCAGAAAAGGATTCACATCTTGGTCTTGAGAGAATGTTTTGCCCATCTGCCTGCTGTCACTGTGTATTTTAAGGCCCCTGCTGAGCCTGAACAGCCGAGGCTCTGTTAAGTGTAGGAGCATTCAAGGTTCATTTCACGTCCCTGTCACGCCACCGGAGTCCCTGTATGGTATCGCACTGCAGCCTTCTCCCTCGCCCTTTCAAGTGCTCACTCTTTATTCTTGGTGGCTGGTGGTCCTTTTTCCTTTGCGTGTCTTCTCCTCTCCGTGAATCTTTAATTGAGTGTATTTTATGTCCTTCTGTGCGCATGCATGGATGTCTGAGAGGATGTTGCCACGGTGACAGGTGTGCCTACATTCTCAAACGTGAGTACACGGCTGTGTGCATGTGTATACAATGTACATACATCATGTTTGTACATTGTAGATGTGTGTGTGTGTGTGTGTGTGTGTGTGTGTGTGTGTGTGTGTGTGTGTGTGTGTGTGTTTGCCTGTTGCAGCTCTGTTTTGCCTCAACAGACGAGCCCCTTGTTCTCCAATGTGTTTGTGTCTGCTTGTGTCAACATATATAAGTGCCTATAGTGAGCAGGAGCCTCGGCGAGAGTGAAGCAGAGCGAACCCATTTTCAGCCGACTGTGCTTCCCCGCTGCCTCTCAGCTGAGCGGTGATTTTTCGAGCTCTCGTATAATGGCTTGCTGTAAGAAATCCAAAAAAGCAGCCCTCAGGTCCGAGCATCAGGACAGTATTACAATGGCGGGGAGGGGGAGGAAGGAAAAGGCATCGCTGTTGCTGCTCAGACCATAAATCTGTCAGACTGGAGCCAACTTATATTAGCTACAAGTATGACTAATCTTTAAAAGCAACAAAAAGCAAGGAAAAAAAAAAGCAGAAAGAAAAAGGAGTTGTAAAGTGCTTGTCTGAGATCCACAGTGGAGATGATTTGTGAGTCACTTGAACAGAGGGGGTGACACTGGTGTGGGTGTGTGTTAGAGCTGAGTGTGAGTGAGACGAGACAGTGGGGTAGAATGTAAAGCATGACATTTGCATTTCATGTGCATATATCTACGCAGTGGGAGGGGGCAACACAGGTAGAATGATTTACGGTTTTTGTCAAGCTGATTGGGAAAAACATTCATGAAAAGGTTGAAACAGCAGCACAGCCTAAACATTAGAAAGGGTCCACACAGCTGAAGATGTCAACACGAAGAAAACAGTGCATATGTCTCACTGTGAAATATTCATGCGGAGAACGCAAATGTTATTTTGTTTTAGTCTGAGAAATAGGATCGCATGAAGAGGACGCTCGAAGCCACGGAAACAGCAAATAAGTCATCGATCAGCAAAAGCACACACTTTGTACGAGCTCCTCAAAGCACACACAGATGGTACACACACTGTGACACCCTCCCACTCGCTAGACACGCGCACACATTTTCTCCTGTTCTCTTAACCTTGGAAGTATCCTTCAAAAAAAAAAAGTATAATTCTATCACAGCAGAGAACAGAGCAGAGGGTCCTTTTGAATTCTTTAAAATCTCACTAATCACTCACTCCCCCCTTTTCTTCTGCCACGAGATGAAAACCAATCTTCATTTTCTCCT
This sequence comes from Seriola aureovittata, assembly GCF_021018895.1. Taxonomy (NCBI): domain Eukaryota; kingdom Metazoa; phylum Chordata; class Actinopteri; order Carangiformes; family Carangidae; genus Seriola; species Seriola aureovittata. Next base: position 8,265,662 of record NC_079373.1, on the reverse strand, counting down.
CTCTGCTGCCTTCCTATTCACCTCTTAATCACTCCCCCTCTCTGGCCACAAAACTTCTCTCCTTGACTTTCTTTGCAGAGCTGATCTCTCATTCGTGAGCATTTCCACAGAGACATTTGTCACATTCATCGTGTGGGCTCTGTGGCACAGCAATGAATGCTTTTTGTTTTCACTCTCACCGTAAATGGCTCTGGTTTAAAGCATTGACTAAATTCCTGCCGTGTAAATTTCATAAACACAAGGTGGAAAAAAAAAAAGGGGGGGGGGGGGGTTAATGTATGCGTCCCTACTCACCAGGCACTGGCACTGCTGGCAGTTCTCCACCCACGTGTCCCCGCTGCCGTAGGTGAGCAGGCCGTTCTGGTGCAGGCACTGGCTGCTCAGTCGAGGGTCGCACTCGGGGCAGCAGAACAGGTCGGCGTTGGGGTTGTCGCAGTCGCACACCATCCTGCGGCACATGACTTGGCCGGCCTGAGGCGCAGAGCACAAACACACACACAAACACGAGCACAAATGAAACATTGAACACGGGGCTGCGCACAGGCATGAGCACACAATTATATACACGCAAGCACAGACAAGGCCATTTGTTTAATGGGATCATTAAACATGTATGTTGATCGTAAATATTGTACTAAAGGCTCTGTAGCTCGTCCCCAGCTACTGTTTTGAACCTGTGTTTCGTGGTTAGTCGGCCTCAGCTCGCACAATAGACAAGACACCAAAACTGGGATATATTTTCTGAATACTGATGAACAGCAGTTCTTCAGGGTTTCCTGTTCATCAGCGTGGTGTTTGAAGAAGTGTTACTTTGCTGTCTTGTTGTCTCGGTGATTTAAGGTGCCTTCCACATATGAGAGCCGCTGTGGGTCTGAGCTCAGTTTTTGTCACATATTTCTCTCCTGCTCACTGCTGTTGCTACTTTTTATGAGTAACTGTGTAAGCCATAAAGAAAATGAATGTAGTAATGTTTATTTCAGACACAATGCTGGGCAGACACACGAAAACCATTCATCAGCAACTACAGCGTTTTGATACTGAATCGATTAGAGTCATTTTTTTAAAGGATATTTGCCCCCAAATTCTTTGGTTCCAGCCTCTCAAATGTGAATATTTGCTGGTTTTCTTAGTCTTCTATGATAATGAAACAACGTATCTGGGGTTTGGAGCCATGGTCGGGCAAAACAAGACATATGAATATATCAGTTTGGGCTTTGACAAATGATAATTGATAATTAAGGCCCACAGACACAATACTACTGATCTTTGATGTACAGTAGGAAAAAAATGACGATAGGAACAGGTTCAACTTGTTGCTTTTGTATCGATTCTCCTTTAGTTTGCCACTACAGGAAGAGTAAGTCCTCACTGTTTCTATGACATTTAGGGCTGTTGATCAAGTGTCTAGTAACAGTGATTATATTGATCCCTACTGCATCCAATAATAGTCACTTGGTGATATCATGTAAGTAGATATCAAATGAGTCCTCACTTCTGATGACAATTTTGATGACAATATCATTATTGTTCAGTTATGATCCTGTGACATACTGTGTGTTATCTGTTTCTATATTGTTTGTCACAGTTTTTGCTGCCTATTTTAGCAAAGACACAGAGGCTAAGGTAAATAATAATAGGTAAATAGAGGTTAAGGTAAATAATAATAGGTAAATAGAGGCTAAGGTAAATAATAATAGGTAAATAGAGGTTAAGGTAAATAATAATAAAAAATATAGAGAGAGGGTATATTTAAAGAGAACTATGTTATGATCATCTATAGACAACCTCCAACCTAAAACAGAGCCGCATACATCAAAATAAGTAATCATGAGCATTCAAGTATTCAAACAAATATTTACACAATGGATGACAGTTAATTGACTTAAATCTGCAGGTTGTTCAATGTGCACAGTTTAAAATTGGTTGCCACCTCATTTAGGATTCTGGACCACCTCAGTGCCCATGAACCGCAGCGATACCTAGAGTTTCTGTAAATTGATTTTTTTACGGCAATTAATTAAAAGTATTTTAATTTTTGAAATGTTTTAGAAATTAGCAACCCCCGCTGACAAATGCACTGATGCGGTAAACCCCACCCGTCTGCTGCTCCAAGCAGACTGAAACAATGAAGGATTTGCATATTGCATGACCTCAGTCTGGACACCACGCAGTCTTTGTCTTTTCTGAGATGTTTGACCTTGGTTTCCCCCATCACTTAGTTGCAGCTCTCCATCTAATATCCAGCTGTGTCCGCCCATCTCCAAAACAATAACATGTTTACTCCTCTGCTCCTTCAACCGCTCAATATGACTAATTTTGACAGGCAGCTCTTCCATCTCTCAAATCAATTAATATGACTTATTTAATTAGGGAGCCATTTCTGCCCTGGTCCTTTGTAATCAAATGAATAATTTGCTGCTTGATCATTCACTACCGACACTAATCCACTATAATCACCTTCCACTACTGCCAGACACTTGGCATTAGGTTGAGTGAAAAGCTGAAATGCAAAGTATGACTGGTCCGTGACCTGATAATCATGAAAGAAATATGTTTTTGGGATGATGGAATGAGTTTTCTGGACCAACTGTTCCCAGATGCCTTGTCACTTTGGTGTCAGAAATCAATCAAAACAGCTACATCAAACGCCTGAGTCACTCAGCTAGACCTTTAAAAATCACTATGTATAGCTCATGTACTTTAATTAAATTTCTCATCATTTTGGCATCACTGTCATTGTCAACAGCAGCGTCACATCAGTGTTTTTTCTATGTAGCAGTGATTCCATCTGCACTGAATCTTTCCATGCAACTTAAATCCTACAAATCTCCTGAATTACTGAACGAGGATAAAGCGTGAAAACTGGCACAGTCTTTCATTTTGAGAAGAATTGGATTAAATTTGTGAGCACTACTTGCTCCTACCGCATGTTTTTGTTTGTTCAGTTGTGACATTTTACATTCTTTATTCTATATTGGCAATAGCAGAAGCTAGCTCACTAGCTTCAGCTAGCTTGCAGACAACATCCAAGACTGAGCCTGGTGAGTTGTACCTCTTTTTTTAATAAAATGTTTAACTAAACATATTATCAACTTATTGACATATTATCAACTTTTATAGTTTATATGGTGAACTTGTTAAAAAACAGGTTCCTGATGACAGCAACATTAGCATTCCTTTAGAGTTGTGTCTCTGGCCGCCTTTTCACTCCTTTAAGCTCTGCTAGATGCTCCACTATGTTCAACATTTAGAAGCTACTTTGTCTGTCTGCTGTTTGGATTAGCTGAGCAGGTGCTGCATCAGAGTGTGTTTACAGGGGGAGCGCAAACTTGATAATAATAATAATTTTCTGTGGGTTTGTCACTGCAGGTGACCCCTCTCAGACCTCAGACACATTTAAAACGGTGATTAGTTCAGCTTTAAGAACACACAGTTACACTATCCACTTAATCATGTATCATGACTGAGTGCACACTGTAGAGAAGTAGTGAATGAAACAGTCATGAATTAAACAGCATTCGCCGAGGAAATTTTATATTTTGGACTCCACATTATGAATTCCCCTTTAAAGGTCAACTAGGTGCAAATTTACACATCAAAGTTACCACGTTTTGACCTTGAGAATGCTCCACAACAATTGATTGTCGTGACTTCAATCAAATTAAGCGTATCATCCGCTGCGCCACTATGCTTCAGCATTTTTCAAAATGTCAGTGATTGGTTAAAGTGGAGCAGTATGTTCACAGGACAAGACAAGGTGACATTTGTTGCTGATTGGCCCTGTGGGAGATGGCATCCTTCATGGGGAAGGAGAGGTGTACAGGTGCTTTGTTGTTCTTTGTTCCACTTGTCTGTTACAACTAACCCATATACCTCTGATTTGTTACTCTCCGTCTGTCTTGGTATTTCTCTCTCAGCTTTCTTTGTCTCTATGTTCTCCGTGTCCATCGCCCTCTGTTTCTTACCTGACAGGAGCACACAGAGCACCTATCGCTGTCCAGCACCCAGATCTGCCCACTGTGCTTGACCTTGTTGTCATGGATACAGTCGCCGGTGCAGTTGTGCCCGTGGGGGCACCGGCAGTCATAGCCTCCCTCCAGGTTGAAGCACACAGTGTCGTTGGCACAGGTGTTCCTCCCCGTCTTGCATTCATTAATGTCTGCGGAGAGCACAAAAAAGATGACATCACACATATGCTCCGTACAGATAACACAGTTTCTTTATGACTTGTGGATTTTTTCATTACAAGCCTGGTAATGTTGCTTTAGTAACACGGAGACGATGTAAAAAAGCCTGTCCTGTCGCAATATGGTTACAAATTCAACATGTGTCATTGGGCTGACGTGCAGTTTCCTTTCTTGAACAAAACACTAACCCGCTCTCTGCAGCCATAAGTTGCTCAACACAAGAGTGTCAGAGCTTCAAATGCAACTGTAAAATGCAGCAACTAAACAGCTTCCAGATCTTGGGGAAAATATACAGTATACAACTGTAATGTAACCCAGAAACCCACTTTTGGTCAAATTATAACTTTGCTTTGTTAGACACAGACAGGTTAGGTTTTTTGAGAGTGCCTTTAATGTGCTTTTTTTCCCTGCCTCTCCCAGCTCAAACTGACAGCCACGATGGGGTCAACGAGTGGAGCAGCGCAGGCACTATTGTTAAAGGCAATGCTTCGATGTTACTGTAGATTGAGGGTTTCCATTTTGACAGCTGACACTTCTCCTGACAGCCTGTATCAGAGAGACTGTTCCAGAAAATGAACAGGCTGCAAAAATAAAGCTGATGTATTTGGGAGAAAAACACACTGATAATGACATACCGATCCTATCGTATCATTACTTACACAAGTGTAACAAAACATTTTATAAAACAAGATTTTAGATGGCGCATGACTCACATATTTCAACCGAGTTTTGGCTAATTAAGAGACGCTGTATTCAGCGCTTGCTTCTGTAACTCTAATTTCTCAATTCTGAACAAAAGAAATCAAAGAGAAGACTGTGAGGAGAAGAGGATGTACAATTAAAAGCCATTCAATGGAAAATTAATGGGGCGTTTTCCATCAATGGGACATTGTGGAGCTATAAGATGCAAAAAAAAAGGCCCTATTCTTGCAATGCTAAAAGGTATGACCCAGAGTTTAGACTTGATTTGGGTGAAAGAAGTCAAAAACCTGAGGTAAAAAATATACGTTTCCAATCCAGTTGAGTGGCATCACAACTTCAAAAGTTCAGACACTTACACACACAAATTAAAATTTTGGACACAATTAAATATTTAAATGTTATAAACATGTATGGGGATAAACTATCCTGGAAAAAGGGAAAAAATTGGGATATCATTTCTGTTAAAAATAATTTTTTAACGTGTGAATTTTTACATACAACATGCTGTTTCATATCATAAATTCACAAGTTCCTTATATAAAAAGCACATGTGAAACTGATGTGTTCACATACTGTAGGACTTTACTGTATGACTGTATGCTTTACACACGATAAAGTCACATGTGTGTTTTTTGGGGATTTTGGTGTGAACTGTTAAGAAAAAAAAAAAAAAAAAAAGATTCTTATCAAGTGGCAATTTTTAAAACTGGAGGAAAATTCATACTTTTCTTCACCATATTTTTACACATTTGTGTAAAGAAAGCAAAGGTGGGCAACTCACCTACACATGATTCCCCATTGGCAGAAAACAAGCCGTTGTCATGGTAGCCATCACGGCACTCACAGTGGTACCAGCCGGGCAAGTTGACACAAGTGGATTTACTATCACACTCGACAAAGCCGTCGGCACACTCATCAATATCTGAGGGGAGGAGACGAGAGGAGAAGAGAGGAGAAGAGTGGAGGAGAGTGGGGAAGAGAAGAGAAGAGAAGAGAAGCCATATACAATCAGCATCATGTTGGTTTCAAAATATGCTCCTTACAGTGAATGGGCTATTGAGCTCCATTCTTGCCTGGTAGGCATATTCAACATTGACTGATTCATAATTGATAAAACAACGTGACTAGCATTTGAGTGAATCTAGTCCATAGGATTTATTGATCAAGCATAGTTGCATAGCCAGAGAAGGACATCTGCATCAATAAAAGATAGCAGGGAATGAATGAATCTAATATAAAAAGCCTATTCTGAGGAGGCAGAGTTTGTAACAGGCTTGTATTTTGAAATGCCAGTAAAAGTCCCATACAGTCTAATCCTCCAACACATGCCGGCACACAAACGAATCCAGAGGTCTGTGTGCACACTTTTATTGAACTTTGTTTGGACATGAAGAGTTTCTATGAGGTGACATGTGAAGAAGCTCAGCGAAAGGCTTCTACCACAGCCTGTGGGTGGTTGTCAATAGACGGAGCTTGTGTTTGTTTTCACAGAGCTGCACTTAGAAATATCCCTGACTCTGCCTCCGTCTTCAGCTCTTGTCTTTAATACTTTTTTTTCTTTTACCCTCGTCCCCTCCTCCTCTATTCGTCTCTTTTTTTTTTATATCCGCGCTTCCTATCTGTTCATAACAGGCCAACGGTCAACCCTGCAACTTTCCTACAGACATCAACCAAGAAGAATCTGATATAATTTTCAACAATGAGCCTAATAGGCACAGAGAAACAGATCACTCTGATGTTTCAGATTATATTTAATTAAAGTACGGGCCAAGCCCACACCAGAGAGGAAATAAAGCCTGTTATTACACAGTAGGGCTAAATATGTTAGGCCCAGACATGCACCGTGATTAAATGTGTCTGCATAGCCACTGATGGCTTTTTTATGATTGCGCATGATGCATGATGCTCTGCTCTCATTATGAAAATGGCAGTGTGCCGTGTCTGACCTTCTCTACGACTGCCTGCAACAGTATCCCCCACAGAGCGACAGACAGACGGGCTCATGGTCCCCCACCGCCCAGGCAGTAATGGGATTAAGATCTATTGGCTAATGAGCCCTCAGCCTTTTAATAGAATTTCTGCAGCAGATTAACCGTTGATCAAATGTCCCGCAGATTAGGGCCTTATCTATTTAAAAATTACCCGCATTTGTCTGAGTCAGCTGCAGGTTTGCTAAAAAAACCTACAGCATATTCATTTTTTTTTTTTTTTTTTTCTGTTTTCCACACTGGTCAGGTTCAGCTCTCTCTCTCTCTCTCTCTGTCTCTCTCTCTCTCTTTTGCTGTGGCAGACTTTAAAGCTCTCATTTCACTAATTGCATTAGTTTGGTGAGAGCAGAGCACCTCATTTTACCCCCTTAGGACAGCAAAGCTGGGTTAAAAGGACACTGCTTAAAAATCATGAGTCTACAGCAAATGCTATAACTAGCCTATCTTTGAAAATTAATATACATTCTCCCCACTCCTGAAGAGGAATATCCAATGCTCTTTGTTGCCTGTGAATTCCAGCATGATAAAAGCACAGAGAGGCTTTCAGGGGAAAAGCTGCATGAGTTATCTTGCCAATATATGAAAAAAAAAAATCAAAAATTAGTTTGAATCATCCTTTTCTCCCCAATATGGCTGTATGAAATTGTTCAAAGTACAACTGAGCGGTTAGATACTATTTATAACAGACACTGACGGTGAAGTAAGTCTAAAAATATGCAAATGGGTTATTTTCAGCCAGTTTCATTCAGGCATTTTTAAAAGCTCGACTGTCGGGCTTGTAACAACAGCGGGTTACACCCTCAACAAAAGATCTGTCGTTCTCCTCTTTTATCGGAGCCAAACCTGTCAGCTACAATTATGGCACGACGCTTCTCAGGCTGCTGTCAAATCAACTTTTAAAGTGCTGCTGTGTTTTAGGAGGGTGAAAGTCACTGTTGTCGCAACTCTCGGACTCGACAAGATTGAATGTGTGAGGTACAGCGAAGCTACGAGGCGCTCGCACAAGTCTCCCCTTCTCTTTTATCATCGTGCGTAAATGATAATGGAAGATCATTGTAATTAAATCATCAGCAATGACAATCAGACAAGGGCGCTGCTTGAAAGCTCTGTCTCTACTGAATCATGAGGCTTGTGCTTTTGTTGAATCATAGATGTGGATTTTGCAGTATTTTCTCTTGTAAATGATTTTTTCCAATCTCTGCATTGGGAAAAAAAAAACCGACTACACAAACAAAATAAAAACTGTCTTTGTGTCTCCATCTCTTTGAGAGGTCAAGGCCACAGAAATACAGTTATTTTGGAGTTACCTCGGTGACTGAAAGACTGACAGAGAAATACCTACGCACAGAGAGGAGGATGAGGACGGGCTAGATGAGGAGAACGAGCGTATTAGCAAAAAAGAGGAGGTGGCGGAGGAGACGGAGAGGAGTAAAAGGAAGAAGCAGGGGAAGAGGAGGAGGAATGGGCGAAGAGGGAGAAAGAGAGACGGAACTGACTGCTGTTATCCTGCTCGTGAGGTGAGTGGCAGCCTGGAAACAAGGGCTCTATTAAGGCAGCTCTCGGAAGACAAAGTAAGGAGCAAGCGGACGGTCCTTCCTCTGCACTCTCCCGGGCTTGTTATGCCACTCTGCCGTGAACTCCCTCTGCTTTCTTTCTTTATCCTCTGCCTTCACCTTTCCCCGTGTTCCTCTTTCACTTCACCTGTCTGTCTATCTGGGTCTCAAAGCCGAGGCAAAAACAGAGCCGCCCTCGTCCTCACCTTCCCTCATCCTTGCAGTTTGCTCTCACTTTGAGCAGGAAAAGGCAGAGTTTAGAGTTTAGTCCGCCCCTGCCCTCTTGTTCTTCACCCCCCCCCCCCTTTTATCGTTCTTGCTCCCTCCAACCTCTTCACACTGTCCTCGCTACCTATTCTGATCCTGCACAGGTACAGCCCTGTGCTTTGACCCCTTCCTTCTTTCCTTCTTTCCTTCCTCCAATCTCACTTCCCTCCCCAATTTCTTTTCTCATCTTTGACTGACAGATAGCCCCGGGGGCTGGGATACACTTCTGCTGCGTTGCATCACTCAGTGCAGGACCAGCTACTGCTGCCATACGTACATTCACTCGTACAGTAATCCATTTCCATTTCCACAGAGGTCTACCTGATAATCCTGATATAGGCTTCAGGAGGAATTATTCAGAAACATCTCTGGATCTCAACTGAACCTTTCCCTCCTGCTCTTGAGTCAGATGCCAAAACTGTATAAGTGGATTTTAAAATGAGCTGAATTTGTCATGTCATATCACATTTAAGATGATGCCTGAGAAAAGGCCGCAGAACCTTTAGGTTGATGATCATGTAAACAGAGCCTTTACTGGCATCTACACGACACAGCGATAAGGCAAGACATGGATTGCGGATCCCTGCTCTTTTATGTACAGTAAAGTGTAATTGAGTGATTGTCACCGGTCCTCACTCTTCATTAAGAGAAAGAGCAAACTCAAATAATCAATCAATCATCATGAAACCCGAGGCAAATTGAGTTACACACTGGGTTCCTGGAGATGAAACAGACACTGAAAAGCAAATCCATATCTGCAAGCACTTGAGTGGGAGAGTGGATGAGTAATCATGGAAAATTGGAAACAAGCCTTGTGAACAATCGGTGCATACAGCATGGAATCACTGTGTATCACTTACCTATAGCTGTACAATTCATCCACCCTTTAAAGTACAAGTGAAATAAAGATTCATCAGTGGTGTAGAAGTTATTGTTATTGTTTTATTTTTGAAAGTTTCAGAAATGCTGCTTTAGCTTCTGAGTGGGATGACGGACGCCATCTGCCAACGGAGACGAAGACGCAATACATACAAACTTGTGAGGGTACACTGTAGCTACCTTTTAGCTTAAAGGCTACAGCAGTTGTGTTAACAGTGGCTGCACTAGTCATTATTTTTAATTTAACAATTATGAAATTAACATAAAAGGAGTTGCTCATTGTGACATACCCACAGGGAATCATCACCCAACTCTCAGAGTCCTTCAGCTCAGTGTCTTAGTTTTCCAGTCCACAATTTTACTGTGTTGGTCTCTCACCGTCCCTCTTATCAACCTCTTTTCCAGCCACAGCAGACAGCTGTTCTTAGTGAGAAAGCTAATATTTGTTTCTGAGGAGGTGGTAGAAACACAGAGAGTAACAACTGAACAGAAACATGAAAAATGAATGATAATATTGCCCAGTGTATGATAGATGTGTAATTGTGCAACTGTTTGTTGACATCTCCTCTATATTAACTTGTTGATCTGGCTCTAAGTGGCCACAAAATCAGTTAATGCAGGTTTAATAAGAAGGACTACACTATTTAGCATCTAAACTGACTGAACTTGACATTTGCTGTTAAGTTGTTAATGTGTTCAGTGTATTACAGCTGACTAGCTAATTAGCTAAGCCACTCATTCAAAGTAGAGGTAGTTGTTTGGTTGCTCATTCAACAACCCGAGGTGCAACACAAGATATGTATCAGGGACATTGGCTGGAAAGCTAATGCGGGTTATGTTCTTACTGTGTAGCAGTGCGCTACACTACAGATACAGTAGACAGTTCCATGCTAAAAAAAAAGAAAAAAAAGAAAGACGATCTGTTTGTTGCAGCAGAGAAAAACATGCAGTTTAATTTCTGCTGGCCTCTAAAGCAATGTAGCTGACCGGTGCCCGGCGCAGTTCGCTGCACTGCAGCAGCTACAACAGCACGCTATCCCTAGGAGATGTGTCATTTAGGTAGAAGCAGCAGGTTGTGCTCAGCTAAACGACAGTTCCAGCCATTAGCAGGGCCTAATTAAGACACACTAATTATGGGTGATGGAGTGAGTGCTTTGTAAGGCCGTCTCTAAATAAATAATGAATACATAATCATTGTGCTTAAACAAGCCGCTTGAGCTTAAACAGTCACAGCCCCCCAGGCCTTGTGGGTAAATCATGGAGCAAAGGAGGGAGAGAGGGAGAGCTGCAGTGATGCATCATGGGAGCTGTCAAGGGGTGAAAAAATTAATACGGTTTTAAATATTCACTACCTGTGCATGAGTGTCGGGTGGGAGGTGCCCAGGGGGGATTTCAACTGTGCTGAGGTTGTGATGGTTTTTTTTTTTTTCTTGCCAACTATTGTATAAGACACACTTGCTATTTAAAATTACACATGAACAAAGCATCAGCAACTGATAGCAACTCTTCTGCCCAGTGCAGTTCAACCTGCACGCCTGTTTCTAATGCACATGAAGCCCATCTTGTATCTGTTAATCTGTATTTCTTTCTATTTGCTATTTATCTCCCAGCCTGTGTGACCCTGGCTGTCTGTTTACTGGCCTATCTGTAGTTTTGTCTGTTTTTCTGCCTTCTGAGTTTTTGTCTGTCTTGTGTGTCTTTCTGTTTAAAACTGACAAGCTTCCTGGAGCTCGACATCAATGTAAATGAGGTCTGAGGGAACAAATTGTTTGTCTGGCCCCATTCTGCTCTCTGTCCTAGTCAATATGCCAGCGTGACCTCAGGGCTTAACACTCCTCCTCTCACTGCCTTCAAAGTTTCCTCATGAACTCACTGGCCATCCACTTGTCTCCTCCAATCCTCCTCCTCCACCTCCTCCTCCTCCTCCTCTTCATTGCTATTTTTCCTCTTCCGTTTTTATACCTCATTATAAATCACCACCTTATAGCTTCCTTTTTCCCATCACTTTTCTCCTCTCCTCTTATCTCTTCTCATCTGCTATTACCCAATAATTAAAAATCCTTTTCTTTGTTCACTTCTTGACTGTCTTTGTCCGTATACTGCACATTCCTTCCTTCCCTCCTCCTCCTCCTCCTTCTTCTTTTCCCATAAGTTAGAAAAAAGGGCATAAAAACTCATTGAATATTTCATGGCGGAAACAAAGAATATTGAAGATCTGATGAAAAAAGGCGCCATTTCACTCACATAAACATAACGTTCTCCTCTTTGGATCACGTCTCTTTATGAGAGTATCAATTCAGAAGACGAAGTGTGCCGGTAAATGATCTCGACTTGAGAAAATGAGAGTTTTGCCTACTGATAAAACATCAATTTACCGTGTAGGTGTAATGCACAAGGACTCCCTGATGGTGCTCTTGAACATAACCCTCCAGGAGTGTGTAGGAGTCACAAATCTGAATTGCATCATTAACACCAAACATAAAAATCTTTAATCTCTTTCTCCTTGTCCTTAAAGAACATTGTTGATGCCAAGCTATCCTCTGTATGATTCTGCCCCGCTGACTAAAAGTGCTTGAGAGGACTTAAGACTGCAGATGAATTAAAAGATGAAAGGGAGGGGTGTCCATCCACAACATCTGATCAAATGCCCCCCCCCCCCCCCCCCCCACCCCTTCAGCAGCCCACTGCATCCTTTGAGAAGCTAGCAAGAGGCCAGACAAGGACAGCAGAGATGGCCATTAGTTACAGAACTGACAGCATAGTGACAGAAAATTTTAACTAGTGGCCAGGCATCCTAATAAGCGTATAGGAGCTTGAAAGGAGAGGATAATGAGCTGAAAATAAAGGCTAAAATACAAAGGCTACCTTCCCATTCATCTCACAGGAACAGTTCAGCAATTCAGTCAATAAACACGCATCTGAGACCTAAACAGAGGAGAGGATGTTCACAGACGTTATGTCCAATTATTTTATGCAGGGCCTATCAGCTGGTAAAAAATCTTTACAGTCCCAGGCCCTGTTTCCTCTGAGGTTCTTAGAGCTAAGACGATCATAATGCCCCGTGTTATAAATCTTCTTAGTTATATACAAAAAGCATTATCAGTAAAGGCGCTCTTAAACTTCTGTCAGACAAAACTACAGCATCGTTCATTTACAGTTTATGGGTTTTTATTTATTACATTTAATGATTTAGTCTTTTATCAGGACCAAAGTGATATTTTCTGTGTGCTTTGTGCAACATTGAGTGAAGCTCTTTAAGTGCAAACAATAAATAAATAAACAGCCCTATAGGCCATGACAGGGGAAATGGAAATTACTAGGGATAGGAAGAATTTCTTGAACCTTCTTTTCAAGGATATAAGAATATTCATGAAATCGTCGATTTGTATTAAACGGCTATGAAACGTGCATGGCCATTCTCTGATTCATCAGTTATGCAAAGGCACCCAGAGCAATGATATTCAACCTTCACAATGAGGACTGCACTTTGATGGGCGGAAGTTTAAACTAGTTCCTTATAGCGCAGCCTTGAAGTAAAGGGCTTTTTGCTCACATATGCCTAAGCACATGTTTTCATTATTATATTCACCCTATCTTGCCGAAGTGCCACTTTTCCTGATCTTTTATTTTCTGTTTTAAATTATTCTCTTCTTTTATTCATGTGCATTAGTCACCTATGTTTTTTTTTGTTTTTTTTTTAGTAAACCATGCAATTTGAGGCTCAATTTGGATCAAGTGTAACATGTAGCAGCCAATTTGTTTGAAGAACACCGGAGTTACTTTCTCACACCTCCACCCAGTAACATTTATCATGTAAAATGCTGCAAGCTGTGATTGTTGACTTTAAGCTATACTTTCATTATCTTCTCAGTGATTATAAGTTCTCTCATGCGTCATTTTTCACATTTATGGTTTGTATTTTATGTGTCTTTATGGATCTGTTATGGTTCATGTAATGATACTAGAGTTGTTTCGATACCAGTATCGATCAGAAATTATACTAACACTGATACTGACAAAAATACGTATCGGGTATCGCACCGATCCGATACCATGTTTGATACCAATTTATTAATAAACTTTATAGTTTCACACTTGGATAAAACTGCAGTTTCACGGAAATCAATTCTTCTTTGCCTACACAGGAAGGAGCATTGCAGTCACTGGCACCTACTGTTTTAAAGCAGCGAAGAAGTCGGTAAATAGCATAGTAAATGTGTATTTGCTCTTAAGTGATGTTTTTAGACATGCATGGAAACATTGGAACAGGTGTCCTTTTAGGAAACAGTCTTAACCTCTAAGATCGATTTATGTTGGAAGCAAGGCTGGGACAATTCATTTCTGTTTAGTTATATGGGCAACCTTGTTTCTCTGCACTTTGCAAATGTTATGAGAAACAAAATCTTCTGCAGCATGGACCCAAATGAAAAGAAAAACTTAACGGAGTCACAGTCAAATAGCACAGCAGCTACATCATCGTTCTTGTACTTCAACAAGACACACAGTATGTCTGTTTTACCACATCAAACATCAGTCACAGGACAGTGATCAATCACAAAATAATGACCTCCCCATTCTTTCAAGTGAGCTTAAGTTGTGTAGCAGACCTCTACTGTCTGGTGTTCAAGCACTGCGGGTTAGAAAACAAAACATCAGAGGCTTTAACAGGCATTTAGTTTGAACTCTGAATCATCCTAATAGCTATTATTGCACATTTTTATTCTCAATTCCTCCAAGCCAAGGAAGAAAATTCATGTCTATTTTGATGAAAAATAAATGTAATATTCCAGCATTTGCCCATCTCTCACCCAGGCCATATAAGGAATAGTGCTAGCCTGGGGCTATGCTGCATGTTCAGGGCACACATTACATGGCTGGCCCTGCGCACATTTATATCCATGACTGAAGTGTATGTGCCCTGCCGCAGCTGTATCCTGCATAATTCATGATGTGTCAGAGTTCTCCACTAGCTGGTGTCTGTCTGTCAGCACTGCATGTCCCCTGTCCCTCCCCATCCATTCCCCCTGAATGGTAATGACAAGCAAGGCGAGCGCACACACAGCCGCAAAAAGACCATAACACAAACAAGAGTCACAGACGCACAGAAAGAGACAACACATTATCACACATCCACGTACTTTTACAATTACACACGGTCGGACACAAATGTACACAAAATATTACACGTGCGCACACCTCAGTGCACTGAAAAAACAACTATCTGAAATTGGGCGTCAGGTTGACAATCTGCAAACTGTTAGCGTCTTCTTCGCATATGTGTGTGTGTGTGTGTGTGTGTGTGTGTGCATGCTCAGAGGTGCACGCGCATAGCTGCACTGCATTGAAGAGCTCCTGTTCGGTGTCTTATGACAGGCCGTCAGTCTGCTGCTGCAGCAGCAGAAGTGGTGGAGTCCCTGGGGAGGCCTCTAAAAGCTCACAGGGTTCTGGGGGTGGGGAGCCCAGACTTAGTGAAAGCTTTTCCATGTTCATCCACCCAGCTCTGCTTCTCCTCCTCCTGCAGCACCGACTCCACCAGCCTCATTCCGCATCCAAATGCAGAGGAAACTCACTAACCCCTACCCTCTAACCACTCATCTCTGTCCTTCCATTTCCCATTCCATCGCTGCATCTGTCAGTTTTTCCCAACATCTCTGTATCTTCCTTTCCACTTCACCTCCTCTCACCCCCCCCTCCCAGTTGTTATCTCTCTTTCCTCTCTCTCTTCAAATTTTGGATCCGTCACTCTCCCCGTACATCTCCATCTCTTCTCCCCGAACCATTGTCCCCCCCCAGCTCCCTCCCTGCCCCCCCCCCCATCCTACCCCACCTCCCCCCCATGTCAGAGCACCATATCCAACACTACATTAACCTCCATACATCTTTGTGAGCTTCTCCAGCAGACACTTCCCTCACTGGGAGCTCCTGTCACACTGAGGAGACAGTAAGAATGGCCTCCGTTTCACACTGAATGACTGGTGAAGTCTCTAAACAGTGCCAGAGGCTTTAGCCCTGTAGCAAGGGACCCTGACGGTGGTCCTGCAGTATAAAACCACAAGAAAAAAAAAAAAAGACAAAAAAAAGCACACAAGGATGCTAGCTGTCACAGAGCTGACTCGGATGAGATCGGGAGGGATTGTGGGAGGAAGGAGAGAGATATGCACACAGCAGCAGCAGCAGCTGTGGTGACAAACATCGTGTCGCCTGAGGCACTAGGAGCGTGCAGGATTTTTGGCGTGCATGTGAGCGCAGGGTTGTGTTTGCGTCCTCGAACCTCGAATTCTAATCAGATTGAATGAAGAACGGAGAGAGCCTATAAACAGATTGATCCCAGAGCCGCCAACCACTCGTCCCCTGATTCCCCTCATGGTGCGATTAAGAAACAGACAACTATATTTATGCGAACAACTGTTTTACAGTCACATCTTAAATGTTCAGTTAACCTAAACTGTAATGCAACACATTTTCTCATTTCTCGTGGTTTCTATCCGTGCACATTGTTTTGGTTGCATTTGTTCAAGCTCAAAATATCTGCCTCCGCCTCAATGCAATGGAGGTAGATGGAATTTTGTGTGTGGTGCCCATTGCACTTTGGTAAATTTGCTTTTTGAAGATTGATGCCACTCTCATATCTGTCCGTTAAATATGAAGCTATAGCCAGGAGACACTTAGTTTAGTTTAGCATAGAGACTGGAAATAAGAAACGTCTAGCCTGGTTCTGGTTAAAGAATCTGCCTATCAGCACCTCTAAACCTCACCAGTTAACACACTATGACTTGTTTGTTTAAACTGATCCTGAAAAGGATTTAAATAAAATCTAAACGCACTTGCTGTGACCATCATAAACTGCATTTTATGATGGTCTGCACAAAGTCTGCACAAATAAAAACAAGCAGGTGCTTAAAGGTACAACCATTAAAACATTTTTGGGATGTATTTATTGGTATTGGTTGTATGTACTTTCAAGTAAATCTATATACGTTTTCATTATCTGACACCGTGTTCATTCATTAAGGTTTGAGTATAGGGAGCTGCATGTGACTGTGTAATTGAAGCTTGTACTTAATTCACTTGTCTGACACTGTGTCGCTGATACTCTTAATCATGTAACCACTATAACAAAGGCTTTTTAAGGGACCCGTGTGCAGGACACAGGGGGACCTGTTTTCATTAGTGTATAATCACCTGAAACTAAGAGTCACTGTGTTTTCGTTAGCTTAGAATGAGCTCTTCCTATCCATTTAGGCAGGGGGTCCTATTCCATGTAGCCCACCATGTTGCACCACCATGTTTCTACAGTAGCCCAGAATGGACAAACCAAACCCTGGCTCTAGAAAGGGCCTTTCATGTTTTTACATAACTTTAAGGTATACGTTATCTTGCACACTTGCAAAGGGAGGGGTATTGAGTTGCTTGCAATCCGCCACCTCACCAATAGATGCCACTAGATCCTTTACACACTGGTCCTTTA
The DNA here is from genome assembly GCF_021018895.1 of Seriola aureovittata. Lineage (NCBI taxonomy): Eukaryota > Metazoa > Chordata > Actinopteri > Carangiformes > Carangidae > Seriola > Seriola aureovittata. The sequence continues at coordinate 8,248,618 of NC_079373.1, read as the reverse complement.
CGGCTTTTTTTTTTTTTTTTTGTACATTAACGAAGCAGTGTGTTTTGTCTTTTTAGGGAATTCATTCCCTTTTTTTGTGGACAGAGAACTAAAACCTTTCCTAAAAGTAAGCTTGATATGATTGATCTGATGAAAATAGATGCCTGTGTGTTTGTCCACTACAAAGAAATGTTTCAGACAAAACACATTTATTTGTAGATCTGTGCTTTTGAGATATCGAGTGACAAAAAGAAACATCTTGGATAAAACTTTGGTGCGTATTGTGAGATTTCTCCTTTGATGGACTATTCTGTAACTGTTTTTGAGATGCAGAACACTCTCAAAAGAGAGCATTGTGGGAAAGGAGGGCAGAAAGAAGAAGGCAGAGATCTAAAACACTATAGAAGGTAATGAAATGTGTGATTGCCTGGATCGTGGCATTACTAAGGGACGAGGTCCTCAGAACCTTTTCTACCGCAAAATGGGGAGGAGGATAAGTCATTATAGTTTAGGTGTGTTAACACATTCTCTGTAGCGCTCTCTCTCTCTCACACACACACACACACACTTTCTCTCTCTCTCTTTCGCTCTTTCTCTCCTTCCTCAGCATCTCAGGGCAGTACCATGAGGAAATTCATTTACTTTAAGACAGGCAGTAAAAAGGACGCCTCGTAAAAAAGGTCCTTTATGTGCAATCAATACCGAGAGGCAGAGAGGCTCAGTTTGCTTCGCTCAAACACTAGCGCACACACTGAGAGAACTGTGATGACTTGACTTTCTATTAGCTCGGCCGCTTGTCTCCTGAAGGACACTCCGCGAGGGGTTGAGGCGGGTTATGGGAAGGGTGTTGCTGCAATAGATTAGATTAGCAATATAGTGTTTCTTGGTTACCTTAAATCACCAGCACTGTAGGGGTAAACACACTGAATAGGACCTGAAAGTCTTATCACAATGTTGTGTCTGATATATTTCCATGCATGAGAGCAAGTAGTAACATGGTCTTTCCTATAAACACAAGCTGACTTAATACTTGGTTAAGCTCTCATGCTCTATCGGATATTGTGCACCAGGAGTTTGTGCAGTCGTAATTCGGATGTGGCATGGAGCCTATGAGCAGGAATGCCACGCTGATTAATATGGGCTGTGATATGGGGTAATTCCCATACTGCTGCAACTGCAGTTCAAATCCTCCGTCGGGCCATTGGAAGAGGTACAAGCTCATTATTCACCATGGAGCACAGGCCTACACAGTGTGACGCACTCACGGACACACACTCAGCCACAAACACAATCAAACACTCACATACACACAGCGAATACAGTGGATTGCAAGCACTGAAAACATCTCAGCATTTACAGATCAGCTGTTTTGTCGAGGTCAGAGCAAAGACAGCTCCACAAAGTAAGAATAATCACTGCCTTTTTTAAACAAGAGCCCAGATATGCCAGGATATCTAAAGCAACAACTTTGATCACTCCTCCTCTTTCCTTTTTGTCCTTTTCCTGTTGGATCTGAAAATCGTAAAACACCCCCTCACTTTACGTCACCTCTTCTTCCTACTTCTTGTCCCTTCTTAAACATTCAGTCAAAAGTGCTCCTTGAGCTATTTTTGAAGAGAGAATCGTGGGAGTGAGACTAAAATTAACTCTTACCTGTCTCGCATCTCTTCCCAGTAAATCCCTGCTGGCAAACACAGTTGTTCGGTGAGATGCAGGTCCCCCCATTCTGGCACAATCCGTCACACATAGCTAGAGGTAGACCAGAAGAGAAGAGCCATTTCTCACTAAGATTAACGAGCATTAACTATGTAATTAGACCAGCAGCGGCATATGTATTTGCATACAGAATAAGAGCTAATTTTGTGATGTGATTCATTACAGGCTCACACAAAATTATTAGACGTGATTAATGTATCTCACCAAGGTTAATTCAAAAATGTTCATTATCCGTGGGCAGACTGTTAGTTAATGTGTCCCCAAAACACAGAGACATCGCTGAAGTTGACAGAATGCAATGGAAATAAATGTAATAGAACAAAGAGTAAGAAGCATTAAAATCAAAAATTATTCCTATCCAGTAAGATGAGAATCACACAGTGCTTAAAATTTTGTTAAAGAGGCAAATCTGTAAAGTTGGAGGCTTCACAATAGACAGATTTAAATCAGAACAGTGAAAACAGAAGCAAAAAAGGCATAGATATCCTGACTCTGTTTATCCAAAAATGCTAAATCCTACCAACCAACACCGTATTTTCTGAAGGCCCTGATGTTGAAGTTTAACCCTGATGACATCACAATGACACTATCAGTGGTATTTTAGAGCTGATTAGTTGACTAATCGATTAGTCTACTGACAGAATAATAATTGCCATCTGTTTTGGTAATCAATTAATCGTTTAGGTCAATTTTTGTTTGAAATTTCATACAAAAAATAGTTATTTGCCTAGTTCCTGCTTCTCATTTGTGAAGATTTGCTTCTTTTCTTTATCTTATTCAACAGAAAACTGAATAATTTTAGGCTTTGGCTCGTTGACTGGGGAAAAGAAACCATTTGATGACATCACCTTAGGCTTTATGAAATTATCATGGGGATATGAGCTATTTTCTAATATTTTTTTAGACTACGCAATTTATCTAGAAAATAATTAGGAGATTAATTGATAATGAAAATATTACTTAGTTCTCCCAGCCCTAGTTAATTTAATTTTAGGAAAGGTCCTCCAGAGCAGTTTTCACAGGATTTGTTGTAGTCCCCATGATGAGTAAACGTATCTTTATGTGTAAAACCATCCCTAATAAAGGGATTAATTACAAATAGAAAAGCAAGCAGAGTGAAGCACCCATTAAAGCCGGGCCACAGAAGGCTTTTCAGTAGGCACCGCTGAGAATATGAACACAATACAGTTTACATGGCGGTGATAAGGAGGCAGGAACCTTCAAACATCAGACATATGAGATGATTCGACTTTGGAGCAGACTTGTGAATATGCCTGTTCTACAAAGATTTTTATCTAATTCGTTATATCATCATATTTCATTTCATTTAGCATGGACAACCCCTGATTAGCAAGGTAAAATCTTTATTTTCTATGACTAGTTTATCTTTCATTTTTAAAAACAGATTACAGTGTAATATTCATGACTCAATGCAAACTGATCCTTATGTAAGAGAGAATATGGTCCGTTGATGTTTGGTACAAAACCTGAATAAGAAACAACTTGTCTCATGAATAACAACTGCAAGTTCTTCTGGGTGGATGGTTCTAAATAACTTGAGCTTTGTTTGAGGAAGAGAATCTCTTTTCTGTCAGATTTTATTTGTACAACTAGGGACAAAAGAAGGTCTCTGTTTGCAATGTAATGTAAGGAGATAGTTTATGTCTGACAAATGTTTCAACTCTGCAAAGGTATTTTTGGTGTGTTGTAAGTCCACATGGCCTGAGCACTTGACACAACAAATAGCAAAGCTAACACAGTGTTGCTTACCTTTGCAGACTGTCCCATTACCAGTGTAGCCGGGCTTACAGGAGCAGCTGTGTCCTCCAACCATGTTGAAGCACAAGGCATTCTCATCGCAGTTGTGGAGTCCGCTGAGGCACTCATCGTGCTCTGCAGAAGATAAGGTAAGGTACATTTATTCAAAGGGCCTTTTGAAACAAGAGCTACAGAGTGATGTACAATAAAAAACAGAAGAGAAGTAGACATTTGAAAACAAAGAAGTCACACATTATAAAACAAATTGCTTACAATAAGAGAGTTTTTCACAGTTTCTTAAAACTACCCACTGACTCTGTGTTTTTTATACCTGAGGCAAGACAGTTCTGGAGAGTGGGAGCTAAACTGTGAAAGCTTGGTCACCCTTGGTTTCTAGCCTAGTCTTTGGGACAGTCAGCTGGCCTTGGTCAGAACACCTGACAGATCTCAGTGATCTTGCTGTAGCCAAGGCACACATTAACCATGCAAGCTAAGTAAGGTGGGGGCAAACCTTGCAGTGCTTTACAGGTGATTATGAGATTCTTAAAATCAATTCTGAAGTCAATGAGCAGCCAATGTAGAGAGGCCAGCACTGGTGTAATGTGACCTATATAGTGTCTGGAGCCACGACACAGAAGAGCAACTCCAAGTGGTGAACAGTGCTTTGCAATAATCAGTGAGGGAAGAAACAAAAAAATGTGAATGATTTTTTCCAGATCTCGAGTGAAACAGATTTGATTTTCATTTTTCAAGTTCATGTGTTGGTCAACAATGACTCCTAGATTTTTGAGGATACTTAACATTTGCTGCCAATGGACCAATGCACTGCTGTGTTTTATCAGAAATGCTCTCAGGGGCAATAATAAGGATTTCTTTTTTGTCAGGGTTGAGCCGGAGGAAGTTATCTGATAACTAACCAGTCCTTGATAGCTGGTCCAGTTTGAATGAGAAGTAAAGCTGTGTATCGTCCGCAAAAACAATGAGAAGAAACACTTTAGCTCACACCAATTAAGGAACCAAGGGGAAGCTTATTCAGAGAGAAGAGAATAGGACCAAGGATTGAACCCTGGAGCACACCACAAGTCAATGGAGCAGATGAGGAGACACAATCATCAGTAGCTTCAGAAACAATCTTATCCGACAAATAGGAGGCAAACCAGTCAAGGTCAGTCCCAGTTAAACCCCTGGAGTCTACTCAGGAGATTAAAGTGGCCAATGGTGTCAAGCAGCAACAGGACCGAACAAGACGACACAACAGGCATCAATGTCAAAAGCAGCAACAGGTTACACTTCATCCTCAGATATGCAAATCACTACTACTATTGAGAACATAACACTTGATTAGAGAAAGATGAATGTTTATTTTCCTGATAAATATGAGGAATGATCGCTGCCAGCTGGTAGTTTGTTTGACTTTGCTGAAATAAGATTTCAGACTCAGTCTGGGATTAAATGACCTGATAGTTACACAGCTGTGAATCTAGTAATAAGACATCAGTGACATACGGCCAATTGAAGAACAAGCCATTTCTCTATCTCCCGTCATGATCTGGCATTGTCTTAGATGTTCTGCTGCAATTTGTTCTTTGTTTGGCACAAATGGAGCTGGAATCGTCTCAGTGATCAATCTGAGCTTTATAACAACTGAAAGTAAACTCATTAATTTGTATCTATACATTACTGAGGTGCCATCTTGTGTTTTACTTTGCATTTATAAACCATTGGCCTTTAGTTTGAGTGTTCTAAATTGGCACGACTGGCATTACATTAAGTACCAAAAGAATTGCTTTCTGTAAGTTTTACACAAGCATCAACAAAATGTTCCTTTAGAACGAGGACTCCCAAGCTCTCATCACTGCTGCTGCCGAGTTAGTGATATGGTGAGTTATGAATCACTACAAGCTTGACTAATGGCCACAGCCCATGACATGCTGTGTCCAACTGGCAAACAAATCTCTTCCCCTCTGTGTGGAGAACCTCAGGATGGGACGCGGAGACTGAAGCGGCACAGTAGAGGACACAAATCAAACAGTGCAAGTACAAATACAATAATGATACCACATGAAAAAAAACTCTGTTAAGTTCAAACAGCTGTAGTGTTGAGAAAAATGGGAGGAAAAGTGTGATCAAGTTTTCACACATATGGTAAAATCAATACTTAGTGACAGAGAAACACGAGGTACTAAAGAAAATGAAAATATTATTTTTGGATTGTACATATGTAGAAATAATTCAAAACATATTGATCGCACTGTAAAGTTACTATACCAGCTATTATCTACTATAAGTCCCTGTAGATAAATTAAATGATTATAATAAAAGGTGTGATACTGTAATCTATTCAAAAGTAGAGAATTTTTTAAATCTTACAGTAACTGCTAATGTTTCTCCACAGCGTAATGTGAGGGTCCCCAGCACACAAACTGTTTAATGTCTTTATTTTGTTTCTGAGAAGGAAAGTAGACCACTACAGGTAACTATAGCTGTACATTTTCAAAGTGTGACATATCGTCATAACATGGCCCACATTTTGTGTTACCTTCATAAGACATAAACAGCTGATAAAGGATTTCATACTTGATCATTATTTCCTACACAGAGGAGTTTATAAACAGGCTTCTTTAGAAATGAAATGCTGTTAATGAGCCAGTTTGAAGCTGCAGAG